>NC_137342.1:31664683-32264683 GCF_965287045.1 Carcharhinus amblyrhynchos | reverse complement strand
GGATCTACCTTCTTCTGTGTTTTTGTGATGTGTTCGGAAGTGGATTAATGTCCACCTTCAGTTCAGTTTCTGGAAAGCAGGAAATGTGTAGTTGTTCCAGGTTTTGGGCCTGCAAATAGGCAAATGAATAATAGCTTTCTGTGTGTATACATGGACCTCAGCTCAATTAAATTCTGCTCACTTGCTGCAAAATCTGAGACTGCTGAGAGTTGTATTGAGTGTGCTTGAGTTTATTCTTGAATGGCTATCAGGCCTTAACTATTCAGGAGCAAGGGATCAAATGTTCCCCAGGTGACACTTTGGTTTGACTATAATTGCTGTATCTAGAGCTCAGTGGCTTGTTATAACATTTATAAACATCTGTCTTCATTTCCTGTTTCTATTTATTTTTCATCCTCCACCTTGAATGAGGACAGCAGGTTCTCCCATGGGCATGTCTGGTGGACCAAATGATTTTGAGTTACTTTTGATTTTATAACTTAAGGAAGTAATGTGGCTGACCCACGTGGTCTGACTGTGGCTTGGGCTGATAGCAAGAGTATTGGGCAACTTAGCTAATTGACATCAGGGCAACATTTTAATGAGCTACAGTTAGCTGCCTTTCTCTCTCTCAGTCCAGGACTGCTATCAGCAGGATTTCTGCTATCTGATTGTCCTTCAAGTTATGAATGGAATGGTTTATGATGCTCCCTATAATTTATATAGCCTTTGTGTGCTAGTGAGTAGCACATTTGGAACAAGTACCCTGGCATTGGCAGAAAAAGTTGATCTATTTGTGACTCAAAAGGCAAATTGATGCATGGTGGTCTAAATATTGATGCAGGTTAGCTTAGCCTATTCAAAATATAATTTAATTTTTAAATATTTGTCCAGTGTAATTGACTTTTGCTTTACCAAAAGTGGATGTTGCAGCTAGTCCGGTTATAGTGGTGCAAAGAAGTTTGAAGATAGTGATTCTACTGGACTATCCCATTAAGCTGAACCATTTACCATGATGCTAATTGTCTTCTGTCTCACTGTGTAAGCAGAAGCAGGAAACGTGAAACCACCACATAGTTGAAATATTATGAGATGTTGTGGTAACCTGCACGCCATTTTCAGATAAGACTTCTGGGCCATCTGTGTGATGGCTGGACTTTAGTTCGCAATTGTAATCGGCTCAAGGCTGCACATGCCCGGACCAACTGTTAAAATATTCTGGTCTTAATGTTAGGGAGCACAGTGATGAACTTTTCCTTTCTTTGCTTGCTTAAGTGCAAAATTGCAGATACAAATAGTTCCTGTCTGGACATACAAAACCTAAATACTGTATGGTTGACCTATAACTTCAGTGGTAAATGAGCAGAATGGAGAGGATTGGTGACTAAATATAACCCCAGTGAAGCAATGCCCCTTTTTATCATGAAGACACATGATAACACTCCTTGAAGTATGTCTTTGGTTTTTATTGGCTTGTACTATTTTTTAATATCCCTGTCTTTAAGTTCTAACCCTGTGCAGTTGACAGTGCTGATCGGATCTCAAACAATGCAGAGACAGAGTACAGGAATGAGAGAGAATCTGGTGAACTGGTGCAGCAACAATAATCTCTCCCTTAATGTCAACAAAACAAAGGAGATTGTCATCGACTTCAGGAAATGTAAAGAAGATCATGCTCCTGTCTACATCAATGGGGACAAAGTAGAAAAGGGTCAAGAGCTTCAAAGTTTAAGGTGTCCAGATCACCAACAAGCTGCCCCTCCCCCCCCAACCTGCCCGCCCGCCCTCACTACAGTTAAGAAAATCCACCAACGCTTCTACTTTCTCAGAAGGCTAATGAAATTTGGCATGTCAGCTACGACTGTATCCAATGGCTACAGATACACCATAGAAAGCATTCTTTCTGGTTGTATCACAGCCTGGTATGGCTTCTGCTCTACCCAAGATGACTAGGAACTACAAAAGGTCCATCATGCGAACCAGCTTCCCATCCATTGACTCTGTCTACACTTCCCACTGCCTCGGCAAAGCAGCCAGCATAATTAAGGACCCCACGCACCCCAGACATTCTCTCTTCCACCTTCTTCTGTGGGGAAAAGGATTCAGAAGTCTGAGGTCACATACCAACCAGCTCTAGAACAGTTTCTTCTTGGCTGCTGTCAGACTTTTGAATGGATTTACCTTGCATTAAGTTCATCTTTCTTTATACCCTAGCAATGACTGCAGTACTACATTCTGCACTCACTTGTTTCCTTCTCTGTGAATGGTATGTTCTGTCTCTATAGCATGCAAGAAACTGTATTTCATTAAGTTAATATATGTGACAAATCAAAATCAAATCCTGTGAGATGTTCTTTGATAAAGATTTTGTGCAAGCATTAGTTCTTGTTGTGTTCCTCTCTCTATAAAACCTAGAACCCCACCAGCTTTGTTAACCTGTTCTACCAGCACAAGCACCCTATTGGCCTCTGTCTTGACCTCCTTTAAAACAGTACCAAAACACTTGTTTTTGGAGCCACTTGGCTCTCCAATTTAGACAGGAAGATTCAGTTGCCTTGATAACTCCCAGACTACTGAATCATTACACTAGAATAGTATAACTTGTGATGAATGTTGTTGTGATCAAATGAATAATACCAGCTACTTATTGCTGAATTTCTGTTTCTTATATGTGCCAAAAGTAACTTAGCTAAAAGACGCACACTAACACATGCTTTTGAAGGTATAATCTGGTCTTGGTAACGGTTGCTAAACTTGACCACCACTCTGCCTCAGCATCATGCTCCAGGACTCCCACAACAACAAATCATTGCCATCAGACTGAGGCTAGCGAATACCTGGTTTACTTCAGGCAACTCAAGATCCAGATTCAAACATGCTGCACCAAACAACCCTTCCTTCAGCAATTAAAAAACAAAACAATTTGGTTTCTCTGAGATAATGCAATAACGTAGAATTTCCCAATTTCTACCCTCATGTCTCTAGAATTGCTCCACTGACCTGTCCCTATAATATGGACATAATTTATTCTGCTGAACAGTCAATCCAAACATATACCTTAGATAAGGGCAGAGAATCAAAAGGCTTGCTTGGAGTTAGATTTTAAGGAGAAAGGGGTGTGGGGGGAGTGGCAGAGATGTTTAGGGAGGTAATTGCAGAATTTGGGAACCAGGCAGCTGAGGGCATGGCTGCCAGTGTTGCAATGATTAAAATCAGGGTTGTCAGGCAGCCATAATAAAAGCTTAGAGATTTCAGGAAGTTGTTGCAATGGAAGTGGAACTGTAGATTGTGTGGGAATTGGGGAAAAGGGAAGAAGGGAAGGAGGGGGCCATGGATAGATTTGAAATCAAAGATGAAAGCTTTGAAATTGAGGCAATTCCTTGAGTCATGGTGTCTGCAAGTATCTGTTATCTTCCTTCTAGGTGGTGGTGGTCGTGGTTTGGAAGGTGCTGCCTGAGCCTCGGTTAATTTCTGCAATGCATCTTGTATGTGGTACACACGGCATCAGTGATGGAGCAAGTGAATATTTGCAGATGGGGTGTCAATCAAGCAGGATGCTTTGTCCTGGATGGTGTCAAGCTTCAAATGTTGAAACTTGACTCACCCAGGCAATGGGAGAGCATTCCACCACACTCCTGACTTGTGCTTTGTAGATGGTGGACAGGCTTTGGAGAGTCAGGAGGTGTTATTCACTGCAGAATTCCCAGCCTCTGATCTACTCTTTATAGCTACAGTATTTATATTTCTGGTGAATGGTTACCCCCAGGGGATGAGGGAATTCAGCAATGATAATACCATTGAATGTTAAGGGGGGTGATGGTTAGATTCAGTCTTGTTGGAGATGGCCATTGCCTGGTACCTATGTAGACTGAATGTTACTTGCCACTTGTTATCCTACACCTGGATATTTTTCAGGTCTTGGTGTATTTGGATGTGGACTGTATTAGTATCTAAAAGTTGCTAATCCTTATGATGGAAGGAAGGTAATTGAAGAGGCAGCTGAAGATGGTTCGGCCTAGGGCATTCCCTTGAGGAACTCCTGCAGTAATGTCCTGGAACTGAGATGACTGACCTCAAACAACCACAACCATCTTAATTTGTGCACAGCATAACTCCAACCAGAGTTTTCCCCTCAATTCCCATTGACACCAGTTTTGCCAGGGCTCCTTGATGCAGTGCCTGGTCAAATGTAGCTTTGATGTCAAAGGCAGTCACTTTCACCTCACCCCTGGAGTTTAGCTGTCTGTCCATGTTTGAACTAATTGGACTTGAGCACCAGGGATATGATCTCAAAGTTTGGGGGTAACACCCAGTTGGAGAGTTCCATTAAAACAGCTGAATTTCTTGAAAATTAAGTATGTAAATGTGGTTGAGGGGCCAGATGGGTTACAGACACACAAATTACTAACAGCTGTGGCATAGGTTAATATGACTGAAATAAGATGAAGCACTGGGTAATTTTTAGAGGGATGGAATTAAAAATCAGACAAGTTACATTAAGTGGACAGAATCTTCATTAAACTACATTTCGAGTGGTATGCAGTTTGGTCCTGTATTATGAAAAGGGATTTATAGGCACAGGAATAGGTGGGAAAAAGTTGCAAGAATGATTCCAGAATGGAGAGATTATGCCTTAGAGGAAAGATTGAGTGGACTGGGGACTTTTTTTTCCCTAAAAAAGAGAAGGCCAAGTGGTTACATAATCAAGGTCTTTAAGATTCTGAGAGGCTTTATGGAATAAATATACAGAAGATGTTTTCATCTGTGGAGTCTAAAACTAAGGCTCATAAATATAAGAAAATAAGCAAAATTCCATGGATGCTGGAATTCAAAACAAGAGTAGAGGATGTTGGATAAACTTAGTAGATCTGAGAAGAAAGCAGAGTCTTTTGACTCTTCATCAGAACTGAAGGACGGAGAATGTGTTACATCAGGCATCATCTAATTGAATGTCAGAATTTGCTTGATCGCCTGAATGGCTTACTCCTGTGTTCCACAGAACAGACTGCTTCCTTTATTACACTTGTAATATGTTCAGCTGAGTACTAGCAGTCAGATTAAAAATAGTTTTGTTTTGACTGTTGAATTCATAAATCTGTTTTTATTGTACTGTTAGCTGTTTGTGATTTTGAATCATTCAGTCTAGTTTGCGTAGGTCGCACATAGAGGCCTTTACTTGTCATTATTAAATGCTTTTGTTGTACAGCCTTTGTCATACATACAGCCCTGATTGAGCACATTTAACATGGAAAGAAGGATGGCATTGGTCAGTGCCCTTCTTAAAAGATTGTAGTCTAGCTAAGTGGAGGTTGGGGGAATTGGGACTGCGAGAAACATAATGTGTACAGTGTTCAGACATGACCTCAGTTGCAATGCGGGTGGAATCCACACACTGACCCGTTGTCCATTTAACTTTCATTAGCATGAGACTCGTGATTGAGTTCTTGCAATCCTCATTTCCTTACAGGGAAATCGATGTCTGAAATTGAGCGGGCGTTGAGCAGTGTGCACTGCCTCTGAATTGTGAAGTTTGGAAATTTAGGGCAGTGTGCCTGGAAGGAAGCCGAGAACATTTGACAGCTGTCCCCCTGATTTCCTTGTGTATGACTTAATTTTGGAGTAAATGGAGTGAGGTACCCTCATGTTACCTTTTAAGCTGCTGATTTTTCAAGCTTGGATTCTAAAATATTGTACCTTTTAAAATCTCTCCTTGAACAATTGCAATCCTTACCATGTAAAATTTGTCTGCTTCACAGAGCTACCTTAATGTGTTCATTTCTGGTAAAGAGCAATCGTGTCAGCATTGCCTGCCTGCATGGTAGGTCCAGTTTAGATTTTGCTCACAGATTCGGTTTAATGTCCAATAACTAAATCTGCAGTTCCATCAAAAATAAATTGCCCTAGTTTTTAGTGGTGAGAAGAGGAAAAGCATAAAATGCTACAATTCTGGAAAAAGTGGTGTTGGAAATAGGCAGATCTGCTAACCTGTGCAAGTACACATGAGCAGCAGGTCCCTTTCTTGCAGCTGATGCTGCCAGGGTTTCTGGGCGCTGACAGGTGAAATGGGGATTGCAGGATAAATAGTGAGTAGTTGGGGGCTATATGCTTTATAAAATTTTTCAAGGTTGATTTTACAGGATTGAACTGCTGCAATCCCTGAGGTGTAGGTGTACCATAGTGCCATTATGGAGGGAATTCCAGTATTTCGACCCAGCGATTGTGAAGGATTTCCGAGTCAGGATGGTGGGTGACTTGGAGGAGAGCCTCCTGGTGTGATAGTCTTTCCAGGCATCTGCTGCTCTTGTCTTTCTAGATGATAGTGGTCGTGAGTTTGGAAGATGCTGCGTAAGGAACCTTGGTGACTTCCTACAATGCATCTTGTAGGTGGTACACAGCCATCACTGTTGATCGGTGGTGGAGGGATTGAATGTTTATGGAAAAGGTAGCAATCAAGAGGGCTACTTGATCATAGACGGTGTTGAGCTTCTTGAGTATTGTTGGAGCTGTTCTCATCCAGGCAATGGAGAGTATTCTGTGACGCTCCTGACTTATGCGTCATAGCTGGTGAACTGGCTTTGGGAAGTCAGGGGATGAGTTAATCACCTCAGGATTTCTAGGCTTTGACTAGCTCTGGGAGCCACAGTGTTTATATAGCTCGTCCAACTCAGTTTCTGATCAATGGATCCCTCAGGATGTTTAAGGGGGGATTCAGCGATGGTGTGCCATGTAGCTTTGGAGGAGGCAGTGAGGTATGATGAGAGATTATCACTGACAATCTGGAGAGTGGACAGGATGTTTGCTTTTTGTGTGACGCTAAAGATCATGCAACCTTCCGACCAGCAAGGTGGGAGAGGGACTTCAATGCTGATTTCACCATTTCTCATCAAGGAGTGAAGATGTCCTGTATGCCTGCCCTGAACTATCCTCTTTGACTTCCCACACAGCCAATATAGGCTGATTATCAGCCATATGGGGGGTAGAAATCCTTGTCATGTCAGCAAAACAAGTGCCAACCTAGAACTTCCATAAGGCAGACTGGCCTGGATTTCTGAGGTGGAGAAAACCATCCACTATATCCCCCAACACCAGAACAGTATAATCGATTTGTGGTCCTGCTTGTTGCTGCAGCAAAAAAAAAACATCTTTTAGAGCTTCAGAGAACAGTATGCCCCCTGTTGAGGCATTGAGTGCAAAGTTGTCTTTCAGCAGTGTCAACAAACTGGAGATCCAGCAGCAACCACAGCGCTACATGCTTCTTTGGACAACCGTAGAAAACAAAGCTGGCTGGACTGTCTGGAATCCATGGACTTTACTCACTCAAGCTGTTGGGTTTGGAATTGTCTGAGGACACACCCCACAGATGTGCTATTAGGCTGATTGGTGTAACAAATTGACCCTAAATTAGTCTTCCCTCAATGTGGAATGCCATAAGCATAGACAAGGGTCATGGGTGGAGGGGGGACTCAATGTTAAAATGGCGGCGTGGGCTCGTTGGGCCGAAGGGCCTGTTTCCTGGGCTGTTTTGTTCTTTGTTCTTTGAAACCTGGAGCATCAAATGCAGCATAGACTGCTAACTGACAAGTCATTGCAATTTCTATTACTGCCAACTACTGGCCAACCCAAAGGGATCACTAGATAAAGAACACAATGCTCTAAATGTCATATGGAGAAGGTTGGCATGACCCTAACTCCCATCTGTCTTATAGTGACCACTGATTTTTCCCTAACTTACTGTCATCGCCTCTGAAAAGACCAAAACATGAGTGAATATCATCAGCTGAAACAAGCTGGGATTCCAAACCACTGTCCTTCATCAAGATGACAGATCAAACTCATTGACACAACGTCACTCAGTGATGAGGACAATCTCTGGAACTCTTGAGATCAATTCCAGTTCAATGGTTCCCAATCTTCTCAAATATTACCAGTCCCTCCAATCAGCAGGACGCAGCAAGATGCAGAGAAATGGCTTGTATCAACAGCAACTTGGACCTCTCCATCCAAAGAGACCTTCAAAGACCCTTTAACTCACCATATGATTCTTTGAAACCCCCTCTGGACACGAACTGAACATCTCCAACTCCATAACACTGATGAAATCTGGAGAAAAGCTTGGACAGAAAACATCCTCCCAAATATGCTTACTGCCTTCTAAGCCAACATTTTAACAATCAGGTTTCAATCTCTTCTGGAACAACCTTCAATAATGTTCGAACTGAACATGGCCAATGTGGCCACCTGATGTACAAGTGGCAGATCAAAATCTTGCCTGGCTCTGATTGCAGAAATCCTAACAAATCCATGAAGCACATAATATCTTGCCCCTGCCTCAAGTTCTAGGGTGACAGTCTGAAGTAATGCATGCTGTATGTTGGGGCATTGATTAAGAAACTTGATAAAACTGTGACAAGAGCTTCTGCTCCTAAAAGCCATACCAACTGTTGATCTGGGTATCTGTTCCCAGGGTTGTCTGCTTTATCTCAAGTGTGGAAATGCCAGCGTTGGACTGGGGTAAACACAGTAAGAAGTCTCACAACCCCAAGTTGACCTCACCTGACGAAGGAATGGTGTTCTAAAAGCTTGTGCATTTACTATCAAATCAATCTGTTGGACTTTAACCTGGTGTCGTGAGACTTCTTACTGTGTTTATCTCAAGTGAGCAGGCTGTTGTTGGCCCTATGGGGGTCAACAATAACCTGCTCACTTGAGATAAAATTTGGGGAGGGTGGGGGTGTTGGTATCACAGTATGGATTGGGCTATAGTGAGTTGGGCGTGCAGATAACCGGCTTACTACTTTCAAGTTCCTTGAAATTGCTTTCCAGTTCTGCTCTGGTAATGGTTGCACAGCAGTGTCAGTTTGCCCAGGAGGTGGTTCTGTTAGTAACTGAAATGAATGCCTACATTCAGATTTCTCATCACAATGAAAACTTGTCAGAATTGATGTTTTACAGTAACTGCTCATGGTTATTTTGCGTATTGATCTGGAGTTGCTCTTTCATGCCTGCTGGTGGAAAAGGAAGTTGTTAGAAAATTTTCAAGAGTCACCCAGCCACCTGACCTGGTGACTTGAGTTGATGAATATTTCATTTATGCGATGATCTTCATTAAAGCAGAGCCAAACCTCAGTGCAGTAGTTTCTTCAATTGGAGATACTCTTTTGCAAGGGAGTGCAAAGAATATTCTGGCTACAGTTTGAATAGTGGTGAATTTATCTTTATTCCTTTATGTTATTACTACTTTATTTGAGGATATGGAACTCCTGTCTTACAAGATCAGTTGCTTTTATTCACTCAATTGCAGCAGAGGTCAGACAACCTTGTGAAGAGATGCTGATGTAGTGATGACATCACTGAATAAGGAATCTAAATCATTGAACAAGGAATCTAGAGACCCAGGTTAATGTTCTTGTGGATGTAAGTTCAAATCCCACCACAGCAACTGGTGCCATTGAGAAACTAGAAACAAGAGTAGGCCTTCTGTTGCGTCTGGCCTGCAATTGCATTTGAATTCAATTAATAAAAATCTGGAATTAAAAGCTTGTTGTAAAAGCCCATCTTGTTCACAAATGTCCTTTAGGAAAGGAAATCTGTCATCCTTGGTCTGGTTCTCATGTGACTCCAGATCCATAGTAATATGGTTGACTCTGAATTGTCCTCAGAAATGGCCTAGCAACCCACTTAGTTCAAGAGCATTTAGTGATGGGCAACAATTGCTGGCCTTGCCAGCAACAGTCACCCTATGAAAGAATACATTTTTTAAAACTCTTGGAGAATTACAGATGTCATTCACATTCCTTAACCCCTGACCCATCACATACCATTGTACCCTGTTAATGAGTGAATGATTGTTGTGGCACTGAGAAGCTGTGTTAATGCATCACATTAATGAGTGTGCAGCTGTCATACTAATTCAGCATGTTGAGCTGCTCTGGTCATTGGCACCCAGCACTCTGGGGTTGTTGGTACTTCGTGAGTAAACATTCTTTTGAAATGTGCTTTTTAACATGATGAGCAAGCTCTAGTGTATTCCTTAAGGAGGTTTCTACCTTTTCTTATCCTTGTTATGTAGCCAGAGTTGGATTGAAACATAAAAATATTTAGCCGAATAGTTGTTTGCATCATGAATTAGGGAGAGCAGCAGATTTAGCACTTGTTCAAAATATTTCTTACTGTATTAAGAATGTCAAAGAGGTGCTCTGTTTATTAGGGTAGCATTTCTGTGTCAGTGGGGACTCATTGATTAGGATACAGTTCCCATATCAAAAACTTTATTGTGAACAGCAGCAATATGACTTTAATTCCCAGGGTCCCATATTCTAGGGGATTGTGGTGCCTATTGGAAAATTTCCACCTCAGTTTAGGGAGTGGTTTCCCTGGATTGGTAATTGGGTTTCCTTAGTAGCTGTCAGGCTGCTTTTAGGTTGCACCTGACCTGGAGCGATCCAGCCCAAAATTGACATCGCTGGAGTAGTTTAGCTGATGAGGGCAGTAACCAAGCAGTCCATTGATTCCCAAACAGGGCTAAAATTGATTCTTAAAAAAGCAGATCGGCGAAAAACAGGCCATAAATTCCCCATTCTTGTTTCCTTGCAGGAAGACATCGGTAAAAATGCTCAGTTACAGAGTACTGGGGACGAGGAGTTACTGAGGGGTGGCATAAGGAAATGGAATTAATGTCTGATAAATTCCATAAAATAGGATGCTGGAGAAGAGATTATTGCGTGAGAATATGAGGGAGCTGGATTGACATCAGTCATGTTACAGCCAGCAGTGCAGGGTGCTGGGAGGAGGAGTTAGTTGAGTTTTGAGAGCACTGTCTTCCCTTTCCAGCTAATGTCCAACTTCTATTCCTGAAAGTATATTACTGCAAGTGGCGCATTTGCTCAAAGCTGATGGGCATGTTGGGATTATGCATGAATTTATTCAAAGAGAGAGAGACAGACAGTGTTCTTATCCTCTAGGCTGGATGCCAATAACTGTTAAGTAGAAATATCTTGTTGCACTGGACTCTGGGCTGAGTGCCTCCTGTCGCAGTTATAGTCATACAGTCATCCCCTGTCCCTTGGTGTTTCTGCTCTTGGTGCTGGCTATTGCAGACTGGTACCTCTTGTTTCAAGAAAGAAAGCACGTTAAACTGTGCTCAGTGTTTCACTTATTTCTGTCTGTTTCTCAAAGGCAAGTGATTTTAGCCTCTCTTAACTTAGCGAGACTGCCCTTGTGATGTCTTTAACTCCAATTTTTTGAACTGAAATAATGATAAGAAGTGCAAATTCTGAGGACTGAATGAAAGGTTTGGCAGCTGTAATTCAGATCAGTAGATTTTTGGGAATGCAGATGGAATGATCAGAATGTTAACAGATTGTTAAGACAGTTCAAAATGAAGACCAGAATCAGCTTGTGCTAATTGGTGCCTGCTTCTAGCATTTTCCTTCCTTCCTTGTCTGATCTGCATGGAAATGGAATCACTGCCAAAAGTTCTGCAATTCCTAATGCAGACTTCCAAACTTTTCATTTGCTGTTAAGACATAGACTATGCTGCCTCGTGATTAATTGTCCTTGTGGCATTGAGCAAGCTGGTCAGGTGTACATCCAGACCCAAGTATGTGTGCCAGGTTCCTTGGCTGATGGCTAACCATTCTCTGCTATTTGCTTTTGGGTGGCACAGTTGTTAGCATTGCTGCTTCACAGCGCCAGAGACCCAGGTTCAATTCCTGGCTTGGGTCACTATCTGTGCAGAATCTGTACGTTCTCCCCCTGTCTGCTTGGGTTTCCTCCAGTTGCTCCGGTTTCCTCCCACAGTCCAAAAGACATGCTTTGGCCATGCTAAATTCTCCCTCAGTGTACCCAAACAGACGTCAGTGTGGTGACTGTGATTTTCACAGTAACTTCATTGCAGTGTTAATGTAAACCTCCTTGTGGCACCAATTTTAAACGTATTAATAAACCAGTTAGTTTTTCATGGCAGTTGGACAACTTCATGATTTCTCACAAATTGCCAGGTTTATTGATCAAACAGCGAGATTTGAAATTATGAGCTCTAATATGCCAGTCTTTTGGGGTAGCCGCTGCTGACTGAGACATTAGATGTTTCTTCTGCAGTAAGATTCTTTGCATTTGATTTTGAACCTGTGGGGAATGTTTACTCCCTTATCCAGGCACTCATTTGGAAATGAGTTAATCATCCTACTCTTAGGAAAATGAAATTAAAACTGATTCTTCCGAACCATCCGATGCAATAAGCTATCCAAATGTACTGAACCCTTGAACAGTTGATTGACAGCAGCTGGAAACTTCCCAACTAGTGGCCATAAGCATGCTGAGCCATCTGGGAAATTACCTTTTCTGTCATATCTATGGAGCTGTTTATCTTGGATTGGATTTATTTGGCAGTATTTTTGTGCTGTTTAAAATGCTGGTGCTTTAGTCCTGTCATTCAGTCTCTCCTATCTTCCACCGAATCATAGACCTTCCTTCGTCCTTGTTCCAGCCACCCTTTGCCCAAAATCTGTTTACAAACTCTAGCTTTTCTCATTTCTTATGAAATGTCAATGATTTAAACGTTAACTCTGTTTCTTCACAGATGCTGCCTGACCTGCTGAGTATTGCTTGCATTTTCTCCTCTTAATTTGACTAAAAAAACAATTTTAGTTGTGGCTGTGTGCAGCAAACCCGAGGAATATGTTGGACAGGAATGGCATCTGCCTGATAATTCTGGCAAATTTACCTGAGCAGGGCGTACAAGTTGATCTCATCCTCAGGCTGCTCCCTGCTTGAGTAATGCAGGAAGTTTTTTTGGAAAACTCCTATTTCCTTAACTTTGTTACATAAGAGTATGGTGAAGGGAAGTAGAATTCATAATAGACAATTTTTGACGGTGCCTTTCTGATTAAACATGTGCTTAATTTAAAACATGGATAAGAAGTTCTGTTGCTGGTAAGACTTTGGAGGTTTTGACCAGATTAATTTGTAGAGTTTCTGATTGTGATTTTAGAAGAGGCTCAGGATCCTTTGCTAGTAATATAATTGCTATAGTGAGATCTTGCAGGTGCTGAGTCTACTAGCACAGTTTGTGTTGTACACTGATGTGCGGGGGAAGACCCACTAGTGATGTTGCTGCTGTGGGCCATCTTTCATGACAAGCTGGTCTAAAATGTTTCAGTTGATAGTTTCCTTCTGGAAACAATGGGAAAGGAGGGGAGGTATTGGAAGCAGGTATGATAGTGACTTTCAAGGGGCATCTTGACAAATACATGAATAGAACAGGAATAGAGAGATATGGTCCCCAGAAGGGTAGGGGGTTTTTAGTTCAGTTGGGTAGTATGCTCGATGTGGGCTTGGAGGGCTGAAGGGCCTCTCCCTGTGCTGTAATTTTCTTTGGAACTGTGTCTGTCCAAAAGTAGATATGCTAATTCAAAGAACCACTGTAAAGGTAACGTTTACAGTCTCAAAGTATGCTGGGATCAAACATATGAGAACATATTTATTAACATGGATTCCTCCAGCAAAGTGCCTCATCAATATATAATCCATAAGTCATTTTAATCTCATTTAGTGCCGTGTACTATGTACTATTTAATTTTAAACTCGGTTTAGTGTGATATGTTGTGGGCTTTATTTAACCTTGAGTTTTGTTTCTTTCACAGGAAGCGGTGATGGTCAGGGCCGGATTATCCAGCGCTTCCCTGAAAAAGAGTGGGAGGACAACCCCTTTCCACAGGGGATTCAATTGGTTAGTCACTGCAGACTACATAAAATTACTGTTTTGATTTCATTTTTTAAAATTAGTTTAATCTTCTGCCTCTAATACACATCAAACCCTCTCTTACAAAAGCAAAATATTGCAAATGCTGGAAATCAGATAAAAACTGGGAATACTCAGGCCTGGCTGCATCTGTGGAGAGAGAGAGAGAGAGAGTTAATGCTTTGAAGTTGAGTATGACTTTTGCTCAGCCCTCATTTTTATTAAACATTGTCCCTGTTTTTCTCTACACAGCCCAGTGTATGCAGTGACTTCCTACAGATTTCCCTCCCAACCTATGTTATGAGAGCCACTTGCACTTGGGCATCTCCGCATAGTCATTCAGTCATTGAAATCAGAGGACTTTTTCCACTTTCTTGTTTTTGGTAAAGGATGTTCTGATAACTGGAAAGCTTTTGTCAGTAATTGCATATGCAATGAGTGAGTATTCCTTTTGTGGGGACAGGTCGTAGGCCAACTGTTTAGATCATCTACATATGCTATACATCTAATATAGAAGTCTTGTACTCTTGTGGTAGAAATTATAATGCTGCCTTTACAGTGTCTCATTAAACATGCATTGATCTACACAGGTTAGATGTCAGGCATTGTTTCCTCATGATCTGAACTGACACTATACTGTAGAATTCAACAGGTACTGTGCTTTTCAGATGACGTTCAAATGATACCCTGTCTTATTTGTGCAAGTGTTTCTGATGAACACTGAGTATCCAATGATATTATTTGAAAAATAGCAGAGTTGCTCTTGCAGAAAGCCAGCACGGACACTTGACGCCAAACGGTGTCCTCCTATGCTGTAATTGTTCTGAGTTTCTCCCAGGGTCCTAAACTATATTGCTCTCTCAACCAACCCCATTAACTGCTTATTCAACTCCTCGTTATTTCTGGATCCCTGCAAAGTAATCAGCCTCCTCTAAGTGGGAAGGTAGGTGGAGAAATTTAAAGTACGTCTGGGGAAAATAACAGTGAAAAATGATTATCCCAACAGTTTGGAGGAACAGATTTAGGGTTGCAAGAGATGTCTTTAAAACTGACAATACAGGTAAAAAAAAAAGCTACAGCAGCATTTTAGGAGGTGAAAAAAAGATTGTTTTTTTAACAAAAGATTGATTCAACCACCGTTAGTGTGCTGTGGCAGGTTGGGTATTCTGTTATATAAAGAATATTGAGCAGTGGAAAGTGTACAGTTAACAATTCTGAAAGGCTTAAACAAAGGTATCTCTTAACTGTGGACACACTTTTATGTTTGCACTTGTGGGATTCTGCAAGGATTAATGACTGTTTTGCAGGGATCCAGAAACAACAAGGAATTGAATAAGCAGTTAATTGGTTTATGATGGGGTTGGTTGAGAGAGCAATCTTGTCCAGGACACTGGGAGAAACTCAGCAGTTGCAGCATAAGAGGACGCTATTTGGTATCTTATGTCCGTGCTGGGATATCAGCTATTCACAGGTTATATCAGTGACATAGATGAAGGAACCAAGCAATATTAGCTGTAAGCTGTGAGCCAACCAGCATTCTGAAAGTTCCTGTGCAGGCCATGCATAAGTTGCCTTTCTATTCCATATGTTCTTAGGTCTGTTTTGCCTGTTGCCCCTCCACTCCTTTATCCCTCTGCCTCTCCACCCTCCTCCCTCTTTCTCTTGTCCGCTCTTCCTCTGCACACTTCTCTAGTTGAGAATACAATTCAGATTGTGTTTTTTTTTTAAGCAAAATTTTGGTCATTTCCTCAAATGTTAGACTAGCCAGGTCCTTTGGTCCAACCCTGTGTTTGCTGGCAGATGAATATCACTGTTTCCACAAAATTGCTTATCAGGGTTTCCAGATTGATGAATATTTTATGGTTGGATATAACCTGATTTTGCATTTTTGCTGTCTGAATGCTTCCTTATTGTCTCTCTGTCACTCCTTGCAGTTCTGTCAGCCAAGTGGATGGCATTTGGTTCTTGAAAGAAAATCTCCAAACTTCTTTGTGGCTGTTTTAACTGATATCAACTCGGAGAGGCATTATTGTGCATGCTTCACTTTTTGGGAAGCAGTTGAGAGTTTGCAGGTAAAAATACAAAAATTTGATGCAGAGTCTTAGCACAGCATTATCTGTTCCATGCGTTGGCTATTCTCGTGTCATGACCACTGAAATAAGCACTTCTCTAAATGCTAATTTTTGCAAGTGTTTGATTGAGAGTTTGAATCCAGCAGTAAACATCCCAAATTGCCATTTCTGTTGTGTGAGCAAAGACAGTGCAAGCTACTAATTCAACTTTGTAGGCTGCTTTCCCACAGAGTTCTGATAAAGATTCAAAATCAGGGATCCAGTTAATTTTCTTCCTTTTGTTACTACCCATCCACCTCTGAACAGTTTAGCAATTATAACATCTCTCTTGCCACCCTAGATGGTGAGATGTAACCTGTGATTTTCTAGTTCATATGGATAACTTCCAGACCTGGTTTTACAATCAGGGTTATGATTTGCTTTACACTTCAACTGTATCTATTTCAACCTCATCCACTTAGATTAGGTTTTAGCCTGTAACTCACCTTTATTCTGTAAGGAAACCCCCTGAACCCCTTGATTAAATTTCAGCCTGTAACACACTCCCATGTATTTGTTCCATATAAACTACTAGATTAGATTCCAGTCCAAAACTCTGCTTAGGTATCTGTGCTATATAAACTACCCAGATGACTCCATTTACAATCTTTGGACAGGATTTACTGCACAACCTGCCACCTATTTTGTGGCGAAGGAAGGTGCCATTGGAAAGCAGTGGAATCTTATCCCTCATTTGTAAACAGGGTTTCTCATTGAATGCGCTCTCGCTGCTGGGAAACCCAAGGCAGGGGGTGAACTGTTGGCAGGACATGAAGATCCATCAGTGTAAATGGCTGGAAAGTTCTGGCCTTTGTATTATGCTGTGTTTCATGCTAATCTCTGCTTGTTCTGCTTTCCTGCAGCCTCAGAAGAACCATACTGATGATGATGAGGACTCAAAATTTGTCCAGGCCCCACAGTTATTTGCCCCAAAGAGTCTGGTTCTGGTTTCCCAGTTGGATCACACTGAGGTGTTCAGGGTAAGAGTCTAGTGGAAGAGGAGGAGCCTTGGATTTTTATCACACATTATGAAAACTCCATAAAACATCTTGATTGTTTCAAGTGCGATGCAGCAAACATCATGTAAACATGGTAGTCATTTTGAACATAGCAAAATGCCATAAACAGAATGTTAAATGACTGACCTATGTGTTGTTCTTGACACTGTAAATGCTACATAATCAACCAAGCCACTTTAATTTAGAAGACACCCCAGGGTCTTCACAGAATTGTAATCAACTGAAATTTAACACTGAACCAAGATATTTGGGAGCATGACTGAAAGCTAGACTGGTGAGGTTGGTTTGAAGGGTAGCATTTAAAGTGGAGAGAGGTAAAGATGCAGACTGTGGGTGGAGAATTCCAAAGCTTTGGAGGAAATTGAGTGCCTGGATAAGGGATAACATACCATACAGGTTCAAAATCAAATGCAAAGACGTGGTCACCACTGGCGATATAAAGCGAATTGGGATACAAAGATAGGTCAGAATTGAAAGTAGTGCAGAGTTTATGGAGGTTTGCAGGAGAAAATGGAAAGGAGAGATCCTAAAGGCATTATATCACTAAGAATTTTAAATTCACTATGTTGCCAGTAAGCACAGGTGTGATTGGTCAACCAAACTTAGTAAAAGTTATGATATAAGCAGCAGACTTTCAGGTGACCTCCAAGTTTATTTCTGTGTTTGCATGGATTTCCTCTGAGTGCTCTGGTTTCTTCCTACGTTCCAAAGATGTGCAGGTTAGGTGGGTTGGCCATGATAAATTGTCCCTTAGTGTCCCAAGGATCTGTGGACTAGGGGGATTAGCGGGTTAAATATGTGGAGTTTTGGGGATGGAGCCTGGGTAAGATGCTCTGTCAGATAGTGCAGACGTGATGGGCTGAGTCAGGGTTCTAAGCAAGCTTACAGAGGATGGAGAATGAGAGACCAACCATGAAAGCATCTGAATTGCCTAACCTATAGATGAAACAATGAGGATTTTAACAGGTGATGAACTGTGATTGGGATGGAGTCAAGCCCCCATCCTCCATGTTCTGACATGGCCCTGCATCTCTCATGCTGGTCTGTGACTGTGGATGCTTCTTATGTTGTGGCCATTTCTTCTTTGGGCTGTTTGAATGATGTAACATGCGACTTTTTCTATTACAGCTTCAGTCGTTACTCTGCATATATCCTGTTCTAGGGAGGGAGAAGAGGAGAAGCCAATGCGATTTTGTACTCAGTGTTATAAAGAAGCTGTTTGGGTTGACTGCCCTCCCTTAGTTGTGGGGTTCTGTGGAGGCAGCAGTCGGCTCCTGTCACTGATGCGATACAATCAATTCAATGGTTTCTTGTTGAATGAAAACAATCATTGATATGTTATTTAGAACTGCATGTTATAGTTAGTGCAAGTATCTAAACCTTGATCTCTGAACTCTTGTGCTCTCTTTGTCTTGCGCAGAATTGCCTGGGACTGATCTACACCATTTACATCGATAGTCTGAATTTTCCATTGGAGACGGTGATTGGAAACCTGCTAACTTGCATCATTCCTATCACAGGAGGATCCCAGGTCAGTCTGAGAGCAGCAGTTCTCATGTTTGGCTCATAATTCTCTCCACTCTACATTCTCAACATCAGCCATACTGTTGAAGGCTTAATAGCTGTTTTGAAGAGAAAAGTAAGTGAAGGAGAGATTGGGATTTAAGCTTTGGGACAGATAAAATCATAGAATTCCTACAGTGCAGGAGGCCGTTGAATCTGCACTGACTCTTACTCCGACTACCCCTAACCCCAGGTAGGGGTAGGTTAACCTGCTAACCTATAGATCTGTGAGCAGTTATAAATACAGTAAGAAGTCTCACAACACCAGGTTAAAGTCCAACAGGTTTATCTGGTAGCAAAAGCCACTAGCTTTTGGAGTGCTGCCCCTTTGTCAGCTAAGTGGGAGTTCTGTTCACAAACAGGGCACATAAAGACATAAACGCAATTTGCAAAATAATGGTTGGAATGCAAAGTAAAGACTCCCACTTTCCTGACAAAGGGGCAGTGCTCCGAAAGCTAGTGACTTTTGCTACCAAATGAACCTGTTGGACTTCAACCTAGTATTGTGAGACTTTTTACTGTGTTTACTCCAGTCCAATGCCAGCATCTCCGCAGCAGTTATAAATCTCATGGAGTGTTTGAATTTTCTCCCTTGCTAAGAAGCCCAGGCAGGTCAGTGTTTGGAACATGTGCAGACATAATGCCATCAATAGCTCAGTGCATTGCTATAGTCATATGAAGGCTGTGCTCTGTTCCAGGAGTGAAATGGAAGATTTGAGTTCTCAAGGTGGTTATTTCTTCTGAACAAAAGTGGAGATGCCAAACATTGAGCAGGACAAACTGTGTGTAACAGGAACAAAGTCGCATCAGAACATGCTCCCATTGCTTATGTGTGAAGTCCATTGAATTGAAGATGCATTCCAGTTAATAAACTGTTTTGTAAAATAACAAGTGTGAGAACACAGCAACTGGCTGCTTTAAACATTCCTGGTTACTCATCATATTTTTTGTTTTAAAAACGGCAGTTAGGATGATTCCTCATTTGACAATTTAGCCTTCAAAAACAGCTGCCTTAAAGGCTGTGTCTTTATTGTGTTTGTATTTACAGCCCCCAGTTATTCAAAGCTCAAATTAGTGATTGAAAAATTTAAGCTTTTAACACCAACATTGTTCACCTGTTTGTGAAAATGCAGAAATTAAAATTCCATCATTTGGTTTTATTAAACTAGAGGATGTTCTGGCACAGAAATTAGTCAGCAGGTGCAGGAACATTTGGAGAGAGAAGCAAAGTTAGTGATTTGAGTCCATATGACTACTGAAGAAGTCATGGACTCAAAACCTTAACTCTGTTTTTCTCTCTTCAGATGTGGCCAGACCTGCTGAGTTTTTCCAGCAATTTCTGTTTTTATTTCCGATTTCTTGCATTTGCAGTATTTTGCTTTTATTACAGAAATGAGTAATTTGGTTCAAGTCTGCAGGTGCTTTACATTCCCACCCTCCTCATCAGTTTGCTACCCTTGAATAACCCACCCAGTCTCTTTCCACCAAGTCCATTGCCATTCTCTCTATCACTTCTCATATTCTGTAATATCCCACCCCAGAGGGATCCTAGAGTCAGCAACTTCAGGGGAGTTGAGCAGGAAGGGAATTGAGTCTCACCATTAGGGGAATTTGGGAGAATTTCAGCATCTTTTGGTGATGGGGAGAAACAACACATGCACAGCAATAACTGGAAATTGTATTTGTATTGCACTTTTCACATAGTAAAGCATCCCAAGGAATTTCACGAGTCTTACAGAGATATTACAGAGAGATTATAACACGAGATATTAGGATAGACGAACAAAAGCATAGTGAAAGAAGTGGAATTTAGGAGTGTCTAGGAAGGGGGAGCTCAAGGACTTGGAAGCTGAAGACACAATTGCCAACAGTGGAGTGATTAAAATTGGGGATGTTCAAGAAGCCAGAATTGGGGAAGGGTTGGACTGCAGGACTTTAGAGGACATTAGAGATCGGGAGAGGCAAGGCCATGGTGGGATTTTAAAGCATGGATAGTATTATGGAGTGGAAATAAGTGGTCAATGTGATGGTATCTCTATGCAATCAGAAGCTCACCTTGGTTTTTGTGTATGACCAGAACGTTATGAACAATTGAGTTCAGCCTCAGACAGTTGCCAGAGAGAAGGATGGAATCGGTGGCTAGGGAGTGGGGTTTGTGACAGGAACTGAAGACGATGGCTTCAGTCTTCTCATTATTTAATTGGAGAAAATTTCTGTTTATCCACTTCTGGATGATGGACAAGCAATCTAACAATTTAGACCCAATGAAAAGCTTGGAAGAGGTGGTGCTGAGGCAGAGCTGGGTGCTAGCTGTGTACATATAGAAAGCTGCTGTCACTAAGAGGTAGCGTATGGATAAGAAGGAAACTTCCACTCAGCATTGGGTCAAAACCCCCTCACGAACAGCACTGTGGGTGTACCTACATCACACAGACTGCAGCAGTTCAAAAAGGCAGCTCACCATCACCTTCTAAAGGGCAGTTTGGATGGACAATAAATGCTGGCCTAGCCGACAATGTCCAATCCCATGAATGAATGACAAACATGATACTGGGGAGGTTTGGAGGAGGATGATGAGGCTGCAGATGTGTCAAGAAACGAGGGAGAAAATGTGTCACAGTCACATAGGCTGTCATTTGATAACTGATATGTATTGTGATATGGTTGGAGATGGAAGGTGGAAAGAGTCAGCTAGCCCCCCCTCCCCGAATAAAGACTCGAATTCCAACCATTATTTTGTCAATTGAGTTTGTGCCTTTATGTGCTCTCTTTGTGAACAGAACTCCCACTCACCTGATGAAGGAGCAGCGCTCCAAAAGCTTGTGGCTTATGCTTCCAAATAAACCTGTTCGACTCTAACCTGGTGTTGTGAGACTACTTACCACAATAATTAAGGCAAACATAGCGGTGTCAGGGTATAGAGGGGAGTTGTCAGAATGTTTCTAGGATTACATATTAGTTGAGAGTTTGGAAAAAGCTTGGGTGCTGTTGGACAGAGCCAGTTAAGAGCTGATTTAAGGGAGACGTTTTCAAGATGGTGAAACGTTTTGATAGAATGGACAGAGAAAACTTCTGTCTGGTGAGTGGCCACTAATCAGGTGTTATAGATTTCACATCAATGGCAGAAGATTTAGAAGGAAGATGTGTAGCAATGCTTTCACTAGAAATTGTTCGTTTTTTTTCTTCATTTGTGCGACATGGGCCTTGTTGGCTGGCTATTTATTTGCCCATGCACAATTGTGAGTCAACCACATTGCTGTGGTTCTGGAGTCACACTTGGGCCAGACCAGGTAAGGACAGCAGATTTCCTTCCTTGAAGGACATTAGTGAGTCAGATGGGTTTTTCTGATGGACAGTGGTTTCATGGTCATCAGTAGATTCTTAAATTCTGGATTTTTTTTCATTGAATTTAAATTCCACCATGTGCCATGGCAAGATTTGAACCTGGGTCCCCAGAACATTATCTGAGTTTCTGGATTAATAGTCTAGTGATAATACCACTCAGCCATTGCCTCCCCTAATCTGAAACATTCTACCACAAAAGGTGGAGGAAGCTGATTCCATAAATTATTTTAAATTGAACTGGATCGATATTTGAGGATGAGGAACTGGCTGGGTTATAGACCAAAGATGTAGATCTGAGAGTTGCAATGAGTCAATCAAACCCCTGCATCTCTCTCTCCCTGCACCCCCCCCATCCCCCTTTATATTCCTATCAAAAAAACTTTAATAACCTTTACTATGCTAAATTTTGTCTGCTATATGTCTGTCCATTTCACCAGTCTGTGTCCATCTGGAATTTGTTACAATTTTTCATGTTGTTCCACTTGAGTTTACTGTATCATTTGCAAACTTTTGAAAGTCCAGGTCATAAATATAAAAATACTAATGGTTTTAACACTAATCTTTGGAGAACTCTACTGTATATAGCTTCAACCTACCTCTGGGACAGGGATATGAGTAACATTTTAACTAATAATAGATGTTTAATTAGACATGTGTCAAATGGGCAAACCTGCGAACGGGTCTGAAATTCTGTACAGGATATTATTACGATGCTATTTTAAAATGTTGCTGTATAATGCTAATCACGCCTTGGTGAATTCAATTACATGATTTGGTTTAGAGGTTCAAAATCATAAGGGATCAAGATATTAGACACAAAAATTGTTCCCATTGGTAGAATGGTCAAAAACCAAAGGATACTGAAGTTGAATTGGCAAAATAACTAACAATGACACGAGGAAAACCATTTTTACACAGCAAGTGGTTAAGATCTGGAATGAACTGCATCTGTTGGAGGCAGATTAAATTGTGCCTTTCAGAAGGGAATTGGATAAGCACCTAAAAAGAAAAAAATTGCAGGGCTACAGAAAAACATAGGGGAATGGGACTGGCTGAGTTGCTTTTGCAATGAACTGGCATAGACATGATGGGTTGATGGTCTCCTTTTGTGCTGTAACCATTCTATGATTATATGTATATTTCCTTCCAGTCTGAGAAAAGCTGTTCACCATTACTCTCTGCTTTTTCCCGAGCGCGGGAAAATATTGAGGATGTCGCAATAATAAAGGGAGTAGGGGGCATGAGAAAGGTTGGTGGCATTCCTGCAAATAGGGTCCAGATAAAGGCTGGGATAAAGACGCTTTACCTGAATGCACGTAGCATTTGGAACAAAGTGAATGAGCTCGTGGCGCAGATCAGCACAAATGAATATGATCTGGTGGCCATTACGGAAACGTGGGTGCAGGGTGATAGAGACTGGGAGCTGAATGTCCAGGGGTATCAAGTGTTTAGGAAGGATAGACGGGAGGAAAAAGGAGGTGGGGTAGCTCTGATTAAGGATAATATCAGGGCGGTAGTCAGGGAAGATATAGGCTCCAAAGAGCAGAACGTAGAATCGTTGTGGATGCAGTAAAGGGAGGAAGATGCTGGTGGGTGTGGTCTGTAGGCCCCCAAATAATAACTTGGAGGTGGGAGCGGGCTATAAACAAGCAAATAAATGATGCGTGCAGAAATGGAGCGGCGATAATTATGGGGGATTTCAGTCTGCATATTGATTGGTTGACCCATGTTGGACGCGGTGGGCTTGAGGAAGAGTTCATGGAATGCTGTAGGGATAGTTTCCTTGAGCAGTGTGTGACGGAACCAACGAGGGAGCGAGCTATCTTAGATCTGGTGTTGTGTAACGAGGCAGGAAGGATTACGGATCTTGTTGTGAGGGATCCTCTTGGGACGAGCGTTCATTGTATGGTTGAGTTTTTGATGCAGATGGAGGATGAGAAAGTAGGGTCCCGAACCTGTGTCCTCTGTTTGAGCAGAGGGGAGTATGATAGGATGAGAGAGGAATTGGCAAATGTAGACTGGGGACGCAGATTGATTGGTAGGACTGCTGAGGAACAGTGGAGGATCTCTAAGGAGATCTTTTTCGGTGCTCAGCAGCTATTCCGATGGTAAAGAAGGAATGTAGGAGAAGGGATAACCAGGGTTATCGAAGGAAATAAAGAAGAGTATTAAATTAAAAGCTGATGCGTTTAGAGTGGCTAAAAGTAGTGGGCGACTAGAAGATTGGGAGAGGTTTAAAAATCAACAAAGAATGACTAAGAAGTTGATAAAGAAAGGAAGGATAGACTATGAAGCTAAACTAGCACTAAATATAAAAAAGGACAGTAAGAGTTTTTATAAATATATAAAGAGGAGGAGGCTGGCTAGGGTGAATGTTGGACCCTTAGAGGATGAGAGGGGGGATTTAGTGGTGGGAGATGAGGAAATGGCTGAGGCCTTAAATAAGTTTTTTGCCTGTGTCTTCACGGAGGAGCACGCAAATAGTTTGCCGGATATTAAAGATAGAAGAATGGTAGGAGTTGAGGGCCTGAATGCGATTACTACAACTAGAGAGGTAGTGCTTGATAGACTAATGGGACTGATGGTGGACAAGTCCCCAGGACCGGGTGGAATGCATCCCAGGGTTCTGCAGGAAATGGCAGAGGTGATAGTGGATGCCTTAGTGATTATTTACCAAACTTCGCTGGATTCCGGGGAAGTGCTGGAAGATTGGAAAACGGCTAATGTTATGCTGCTGTTCAAAAAAGGTAGCAGGCAAAAGGCAGGGAATTATAGGCTGGTTAGTTCAACATCTGTAGTTGGAAAAATGCTTGAATCCATCATCAAAGAAGAAATAGCGAGGCACCTAGAAAAGAATGGTTTGATAGAGCAGATGCAGCACGGATTCGCTAAGGGGAAGTCGTGTTTGACAAATTTATTGGATTTCTATGAGGATGTGACTAGTGCGGTAGACAGAGGGGAACCGGTGGATGTGGCGTTTCTCGATTTTCAAAAGGCGTTTGATAAGATGCCGCACAAAAGGTTGCTTCAGAAGGTTAGGGGGCATGGAGTTGGGGGTAAGGTGTTAGCGTGGATAGAGGATTGGTTGTCTAGTAGGAGGCAGAGAGTTGGTATCAATGGGTGCTATTCTGGTTGGCGATTGGTGACTAGTGGAGTGCCGCAGGGATCGGTGCTGGGGCCTCAACTATTTACCATTTATATAGATGATCTGGAGGAGGGCGCTGAGTGTAGGGTGACGAAATTTGCTGATGACACAAAGATGAGTGGAAAAGCGAATTGTGTGGAGGGTGTGGAAAGTCTGCAGAGGGATCTGGATAGGCTGAGTGAGTGGGCGAGGACCTGGCAGATGGAGTACAGTGTTAGCAAGTGTGAGGTTATCCACTTTAGCAGGAATAACAGTAGGAGGGATTACTATTTAAAGGGCGAAAAGCTGCAGCATGCTACGGTGCAGAGGGACCTGGGGGTCCTTGTGCATGAGTCGCAAAAACCCAGTCTGCAGGTGCAGCAGGTGATCAAGAAGGCAAATGGGATGCTGGCCTTTATAGCGAGGGGCATAGAATATAAAAGCAGGGAGGTCTTGCTGCAACTGTACAGGGCACTGGTGAGGCTGCAGCTGGAGTACTGTGTGCAGTTTAGGTCGCCGCACTTGCAGAAGGATATATTCGCCTTGGAGGGAGTGCAGAGGAGGTTCACTAGGCTGATACTGGAGATGAGGGGGTTGGACTATGAAGAGAGACTGAATAGACTGGGTCTCTACTCGTTGGAGTTTAGAAGGATGAGGGGGGATCTTATAGAGACATATAAGATAATGAAAGGGATGGATAGGGTGGAGGTAGAGAGATTCTTCCCGCTCAGAAAGGACAGTAGGACTAGAGGGCACAGCGTCAAGATAAGGGGGGGGGACAGTTTAGAACGGAGTTGAGGAGGAACTTCTTCACTCAAAGGGTGGTGAATCTCTGGAATTCTCTGCCCGTTGAAGTGGTGGAGGCTACCTTGCTAAATATATTTAAGTCACGGGTAGATATGTTTTTGACAGACAAGGGAATTAAGGGTTATGGGGAGAAAGCGGGAAAGTGGAACTGATCCACTTCAGATCAGCCATGATCTTATTGAATGGTGGGGTAGGCTTGAAGGGCTAGATGGCCTACTCTTGCTCCTATTTCTTATGTTGCCCCTTAGCGAATTTTATGCCATACACTGTCCTTTTAATCCCAAGTGGTACAATTTTGCTTACATGTCCGTGTGCACTTCACTAAAATATCATAATCAGCTACAGAATAATCAGAAAGGGTATGTTAGCTGTTGTAACTCGAGGGCTAGAATATAAATGGGAGGAAATTTTGTTAACTGCTAAGTAATGCTGTGGTTCGACCACATGTAAAATACGGTTTACAGTTCTGAGGATCATAGCTTTGAGCCTTTTGGACTTGGAAGGAATGCAATGCAGATTCACCAGGATTTGTGAGATTGTGTGAACAGTTGTATTCCCCAAAATAAAGATGCTTATTTGATAATTCGACATAGTGGGATTTTGAAAGGAATTGATGAGGGTGAATAGATCTATCTCAATCCAAAATTTAAAATGAGATAGAACAACTTTTCCTGGTCAAAGATATTAAGGGTAAGGAGCCAAAGCAAGTGGGCAGAATTAGGATGGAGATTAGCTATGAGCTTATTTACTGGCAAAAGAGGGAGCTGAATGGACCACTCCTCTGTTACAAACAGCAACTGTTTGTGCCTTGGAAATGTGGTGCAGTGTCTCCACCAGCTGGTGACCAATTTGAATTACTGTTGTTTTAGTTCATTCCGATCTCACTGAAATGATGTCAGTGAGCATTATCTTACCAGCTGTAGGAAGAGGAAAGATGTTGGTGAATATAGAATATCAGAATGTTGTAATGGGACACCCTTTGGAATTAATGCTTGTCACTACAATGTGAATTGTGAAGTATGAGGAATCCCAGGTAGTGAGTGCATTTGTAGGACACAATTTGCAAAGCTTCTTGTGTGGGACCCCTGAAAAATTTAACGCAACCAGTTTCTCTGCCAGATGTTCTGTGCTGATTGAGATTGCTAAAACAGACTACACCAAGTGGCAGTTTTCAACTCCAATTATAAGCTTGAATTTTTTTATCTCTAATTCTTGAAATTGATGCTTTGTCTCCATTCAAAGTGGAAAATTTTATTTCTTGCTCTTAAATCAAACCAATTCAGAGTATTGGTCAAACATCATCTTACAATTTCTGCTTGATTACATCTACAGAGAACAATCTCACTGGGAGCAGGAGACCGTCAGGTGATACAGACCCCCGTCAACGATGCACTGCCAGTCAGTGGTTGCAGTGTTGCACTACTACTCAAACAGCTGGGTATGTGTCTGAAACCCGTATGTAACGTCAGGCTCCATCGGTCCACCTGCATCAAGAGGCTTTGTGCACATTGATTATTCTCACCATTACCTCAGCAATTCTTTAAATACTGTTTTCACAGTATAAAAAACATTCTGAAAATACTCAGTTCAGGAAGTATCTGTGGAGAGAGAGCCAGTGTTAATATTTCCAGTTGATGACCCTTTGTCAAAGCTTTGGCCTGAAACATTTAGTTTCTTTCTCTCGCCATATATGCTGCCTGAACAGTGCATTATTTCCATCATTTTCTGCTTTTATTTCAGATTTCCAGCATTCTCTAACATTCATTTCTCAACTTTGTTACATAAATGAGTAAAAAAAGCCCTGTTATTTCCCAACCTCTGTGATGCATTATCCAAGATTTAATTATTTCACACAGTCACCTCAACATTTCCAAAGGGGTATCAGATAAACCATGTCCAACTGCTCTGATCACAAGCTAAAGTGAGGCCTGTCAATGACTTCTTTCCTTCCACTTAAGATGCTGTCTTTATCCCTCCTTTTCTTTGAAGGTGCTGACTCTCTTCCGTTCCACTGAAGTTGTGGGTCCTTTGTTCTGCTACTTGAAGGGATGCACTTCTTCCCACTCCAGTCTCTCCCTCCCTCCCCTTGGTGTCTCTTTCTTCTTCCCCACCCCACCCCATGTTTCTCTCTCCTGGCTTTATTTCTTGCCATCCACCAATTCCTCCTTTTCATGATTTCACTCATCTCTCTCCTGCCGTTCATGGAGGAAATGGATAGTTAGGTTGGATGTTGTGATGTTGTTGCTGTTTTGTCCTGGACTATTTTGAAGTTTGTAAATGTTGTTGCAGCTGCAAGGATCCAGACAGGTAAAGAGTATTCCATTACAATCTTCACTTGCCACTTGTAGATGGTAAGGCTTTGGGGTGGTGAGTTCCTCACACATTGTCAGAGCAATTCAAACAGTGGGTAATGTGACCTTTCACTTCAAAATTGTCATTCAATTTATGTTGTCTTCTCTCATTCCAAAATGCGTCATTTCACACTTTCAGTGCCTTGCATTTCATCTGATATGTGTCTTTAAATCTCTTGGTTATACTATTTGGCTATTAATCTAAACACTTTCCAAGCATTCCAATTTAATGAGACACAGAAGGACAGGAGTCGACTCCTAATAATAAATCCAAGAATTTCTTTCTTTATTTAACACTTCAGGTACCAACTCAAACTTACAGTTGCAACTCTTTAACTTTAACTGAAAATAGATAATACCAAGCTTAGGAAAACCTTAGCCAAGAAATATTCCTAATGTAGAATCTATTGTCTCTGAAGATTTCTTTAGGGCACTCCTCATTATAATGGTTACTCTCTAGAGTTGTCTTTGGCAAACAAAGGAGTGCAATGTCTTTTATCTGCAAACTCTTCACTTGCTTCCAGAAGATTCTCTGTCATCTAGCCAATTGTGCAACCAGAAACCGATCACATGGCTCAACATTCAATGAAATTACTTGTAAGAGATGCTGCTATGCTTACTTCAGATGAAGTGCCCCACGCATAACAGCAATCAAATTTGAGGCCACCAATCCTATGTGAAATTAAACAACTTCCCTTGCTTAGTCAGCTTCAGACCACAGTTTCCAGACCAGATTAACATTATGACCTGCATCTTGTTCTAATTACAAATTGACCAAAAATCTCAGCATCCTTAACTCAGCCAGAATAGCCATTTTAAAGCCATTGTTGTTATTATTGTTGTAGTCATTCTTTCTCTGTCTACAGTTGCCAACCCTTCTGCCATTGGAAATGTTTCCTCTTTCTTTATTCTGTCTAAACCCCATAATATTTGGGCACTTTTATCAGATATCCTCATAATGCCCTCTGTTCAAAGAAAAACAAATCTAACTTTTCCAGTCTCACCAGGCAATCCTCATTACTGTTTAGTACATTTGCATCATTGACTATATTCAAGTTGAGGGCATTAACATGTATAAAGAAAGTGTATCCCATGAAATACACCACTGCATGTTTACTGCCAGTCTGAAAAGCGACCATTCAGCATTACCACAGACAAAAGCAAAATACTGTTGATGCTGGAAATCTGAATTAAAAACATAATACTGGAAATCCTTACATCTGGCAGTTGCTGTGGAGAAAATGTGAGTTAACATTTCAACTCCATTACTTTCATTATAATGAGAAGGGGTTAGAGATACTCAAACAAGTGTCGAGCCAGGATAAAAGAGAAGGAAGACGGAAGAAACAGTCTATCTGTGATAGAGTGAAGAGCAAGGGTTCACTACTATGTTTTGCTTTCTGTATTTGGCAGTTTCACATCCAAACTGCCATTGCCCACCCCTTGCTCTGCCCACTTGGTGGTGTCATTGTGTCGGGAGATGCTGCCACTGCAGTAGTGCCAGGTTGTCTCACTTATTTTGATTTGTAGTCCACGTTGAGCTCAGATTGCTTCATTCTGTTTCAGTAGCTAGTGGCCTTCATTGCTACTGAATTGCGAAAGTTTGATGCTTTCAGTGGCTGAATTTCAATAATGGTAATATTTTTATTGCTCAGATTGCCGTAGTTTACGAATGTAATGATTACGGGGAAAAGGCAGGAGAATGGGGATGATAAACATCAGCTGTGATTGAATGGTGGAGCAAACTTGATGGGCCCAATGGCCCAATTCTGCTCCTATATCTTATGACCATATCTTGGTTTGTGTTTGCTTGGCTTGTTCTGCAAACAATGGAAATGGGTATTTCTGATTAGACGCCATACCTGGACACTACTTAAGCTGCTGAATTGTGATGGGACTTTGTGCTTGGTGCTTCTTTGTATTTAATTGATCAAATAGTGCAGTTTTGCCTTTACAGTGCCACCAGAAGGCCCAATAACTTTGGCAGCCCGAGACTACTCCATTTTTAATATATAACAGAACAGATGCAATCAAATGCAAGTTCCCAGTTAGATATATTTAACAGAGAATCTATACTGTGTTCCATAATGTATGTTCTAACAAGAGATCTCCATGTGCAAAGGTATATTCTATCATAGAATAAGTGGCTTTTCATCATTTCTGACTCTGAAATTTGTTTTCTTTAATCCTTGTTTCTTTTTCTAGGTATTAACAATGTACTGGAGCTTTTCTGTGCTGCCCTAACCGAACACAAGATTCTGTTCCTGTCTTCCAGTTATCAGAGGCTGACAGAAGCCTGTCGAGCACTTCTTGCTCTCATGTTTCCTCTGAAATATAGGTAACTAGGGGAGAGCAAATGCATTTAGAGAGGTGCTGATGTAGTCGGCACAGATGCATTGGAATTATTAGAAGGAATACTGGTTGGAAAGTTTGGCGGGTATTTGTGGTGTAGGTGAGTTATTTAGTCAGTGGACTTGGGTTTCTGGCCATGTTCGATTCCCAGCTTGGGTCACTGTCTGTGTCGCATGTTCTCCCTTTGCCTGCGTGGGTTTCCTTTGGGTGCTCCTCCCACAGTCTGAAAGATGTGCTGGTTAAGTGCATTGGACATGCTAAATGCTACCTCAGTGTACCTGAGCAGGCGCTGGAGTGTGGCGACTAGCGGATTTTCACAGTAACTTCATTGCAGTATTAATGTAAGCTGACTTGTGACTAATAAACTTTACTTTAAAACAATTCTTGGATGCTGGGTTAAGGACTGCAGAGTTTTAATAATGATGTGGAGTTAAGAAATCAATATGAGCTTGGGGGGGGGCGGAGTGAGGGGGCAGTGGGGTGGTAAGGTGGAAAGGGGATGGAACGGAGAGAAGAGGGAGTGGGGTATTGTGGGAGAATGGAGTGGAGAGTGATTTGGGAGTGTGAGGCAAACTTGTAAAATTTAATGGGACTGAGAGTGGGGCAGCAGTTTGAATGTTTCTTGTTTTGGAATTGTTATGAATGAACCTTTGCCTTGTGTTCTGATAGTTTTACATATATTCCAATCTTACCGGCTCAACTTCTTGAAGTGCTGAGCAGTCCCACGCCTTTCATCATTGGAATCCATTCTTCCTTCCGAGCAGAGATGCAGGACCTGGTGAGTGTGACCAAGCATGTTGTCCTTTCAGTCGTTTTTAGTTTACTGACTTCCATGAGTCGCTGATGTTTTTGGTTACAATCTAAAGTTGGAGTTGCTGAATATTATTCTCAGTTATAGTGCCAGTGTGCTTTAATGGTGAGGTGTTGATTTGTTTTCTTCTCCCTAGCTGGATGTAATTGTTGCTGATCTGGATGGTGGCACAGTTATGATTCCAGAGTGTATCCACATCTCAGTCCTGCCAGAGCCTCACCTGCTTCAGACTCAGACAGCACTTTCCATGGTAAGATATTTCTATCAGACTGTTGATGGGCCTTAATGGGGAGTGTTATGAGGTGAGGTTCCCCAAAAGGTGTTGATCAAGGCAAGACCCCTTGATTTGTCACTGCTCAGGTGGGAATACCCCAAAATTGTTATAAGCCGGGGTGAGAAGTGGGTGACTGGTTCTGTCTTTTTTCAACCCCCTCTGGTTGCAACAAGGTTTAACTTAGCAAGGTTCTCTTTCCCGTGGGTACCTTTTCCAGACTCAATAGTTATGTTTAAAAGGGTGTTAATTGAGCCAGGCGTTCTTGAGTTGAAAATAGTGAGTTTATTAACTGCTAAAAAGGTAAAAACAAAAATGGTAAAAGGCATGTGTATACATTCATGCAGATTAGAAATCCAAAGATTGAGTCCAATGGTAAGTTTAAATAAAAATGTATATGGAGCAATCCTTGACTCGCAAGGCGTAGATGATAGTGTGCAACCTTTACAACTTGACCCCAGTAGAGTTGACTTCAGTAGGCGGATCGTCAGTTTTGAGGTTCTGGTAGAATTGACTTCTGCAGGCAAATAGTTGATACTTTGATTTCAGTGTTCTGTGGTTATGTTAAGAGATTTGAGTTCTCTTTCTAGCTGTGATCCTTTTGTTGGCTCGGGTGGCTTCCTCAAAGATAAAGATTCAGAATGAAATGGCTATCTTGCAAGGGCAGATGCTGGCTGCACCTTTACTGTATCTCACATTTACAGTGCAGTAAAACTTAAAGCTGATTCTTATAGAGCAGACACAGACAAAGAGGGCAACTCTTTAAATTAGCTTTCAACCCCTTCTTTGTATATTCCAAGTGGAAAATATAATCCACTTGTCCGCCTAGGTCATACATACGGGATCTATTAAGCTGAGATGGCATTTACCAGAGATGGTAATCAGTTCCAGGATCTCTCAAGATGGAGTGGCCATGATATCCCTTTGTTTTTACTGGAGATCATAATCAGTCTTTGATGCTTGTCTGGAAACGGAGGTGTTCCATTGTCCCTCAGAGAGCATCCTGTTAGTGACCTACAGTACATTCTTGGCCATTCTTTGGGGTTTGTGTCTATTTGAAAAAATAAAATTCAGGCCTTATTTCAAGTTCAATATTTTGGGCATCATTTTTCATCAATTATCATGACAAGTGTAGTCGCACAGTGTTTGAATTTGGGAGGGTGGGTGGTTGAGGGTAGAGGTATTTGTCGCAATTTTGATAAAATGCTGTCTCATTTTGACAGCATCTGTGGATATAGTGAGCAGATCAGGTCGATTAGTTGGAACCTACGTGTCAGTATGTAGTACTTGTTGGGAAGCTGAGAAATGTAAAAGCGAGGCTCTATATTGCTGAGTGAATGTAATTACTGAATTGCTGGCTAGTTGTTTTGAATGGGTTCAAAGTTCCTAATAAGGCAAAGTAATTAGCTGTAATATCTATTGAGTCAACCTTGATGCAAAAGCAGAAAACAGCAGAGGATGGAGATCCAAAATAAAAACAGAATTCCTGGATACGCTGAGCAGGTCAGTCAGTGCCTGTGGAGAAAGAAGCATAGTTAACATTTCTGGTCTTTGACCTTTCATTAGGTTCTGTGATAGGTAGACAAGAAATGCAGGAAATTCTGCTGGTGTTTAACCAACTCTTCCAGCCATGCCTGCGAGAGCTCATCAGGTTTACAGTAGGAAGTCCCAATTTGGGCAGTGATTCCTGTGATGGAAGGTGTTGATAGGATGGATGAAAGATCTGAGATGTCTAATTGATTTTTACGTAGAAAAATATTACTGATACATTTCTCATGTTTTCTTCACAGGTTTTGGACCCAGAATTGGAGTATGCGGATTATGCCTTCCCGCCCTCCTCTACGTCAGCCTCTTCAATGAAATTCCAGGTACAGTAATAAATGAGAATTGGGAATTAACAAATGGCATGGTATCCTTTTAAACAGTTTAGTAGACTTTGTTAACTTATTGGTAAATGATTACTTTGCAATTCTGTATTTACACTAACTGAAAAGTTGCTGAGTAAGCAGTGCAACTTGGTGCCATTATAGTGAAAATTCCTTATCCTGAAAAGTTCTTGTCCTGTATAATCCTGATCCTGCATAAACATGTACAGTAACATTTGCCCCCATGAATAAACAGTGACTACAGTTAGTGATTCGTGTTCTGAATGAACAGTCACTCTACAATGACAGTAAATGAACTTGAGTAAGCAGCAGACCTGTCCAGTTACATGGTCACTGTTGAATAACAGCATCTCTGTGGAGGTGGGTATTAACCCTTACTCTGCTAACTAAGTAATGATTCTGCAATGCTTAATCCTGATGTTGCTAAATAAATGTAAATTGTGTTTTGTATTACAAGTTGATAGCTTGTCAATGTACGGTGGTTGACATTCTAGGTCTAAAGGCCTGAGATGTTAGTCACTGTCCTTATCTCCACAAATGTTACCTGATTTGGGCATTTCCAGTGGATTTTGATTAGTATTTCAGATTTCTAAAATCTACAGTATTTTGCTTCATGGCCAGTGAGGGGCATTAATCAGATCATTTTCTATCTGTAATCATGTCAATTAACCTTTATTAGCCCAAATTTGTAGAAATGCAAGTAATACTAGAGGACTGGAGGATGATGAGTTCTGGGATCTTACAGTAGAGAATGCCCACCACATCTGTACTGAATCTCAACTATCCATCTAGTCCCATTTACCTATCCTTTTCCAAACCCAATTGATTTTAGTATTTTCCAAACACTCATCTAATTTCTTTTTAAAGATTAGGACTCTGCTTACATTAGTTTTCAGTTAAGCATTCCATGTTTTAACTAACATGAATAAAAATGTCTCCTAGCCTCTGGCTTTGATCATAACCTTGATTTTATGCCCACTAGTTACTTTGTCAGTCAGTGGAAAAAGTGATTCTTGATTTAGTGTTGTCAAAGCCTCTCAGCATTATTAATACTTCTGCGTTACAAGCAAGGTTAAGATGAGACTTGACAGATCATCTCAGTATATTTTTCCCCCAAGTAACTAAAGCCTCATCCCTGATATCATCCTGTGTGTCTCTTAATCTCTCTGTGATCATGGTATCCTTCCTAAATTAAGGTGCCAGAATTGGACCCAATATTCCAACTGCACTCTAACCAATGATTAACACTATCGATTTGCTTTTGCACCCCGCCTACCACCACCACCACCACCACCACCACCACCCATTTTTATTTGTCAACCATAGGCTCACAGTGCTTTTATTTTACAGCTTTATCAACTAGTCTTTCAACTTCTAAAGATTACCTGCTTGATACCTTGAACCTTTCTTTCTCTATTATTTTTCAAGCTTTGCCATTTACATCAATAGATTGCACTTGTAATTTGAGTTGAGCTTGCATTTAATAAAGTAAAATGTCTCAGGGTACTTCACAGTGAAGTTCACAAAGTTTCATCAAGTTTTCATCAAGTCACATAAGGAGATAAGAGGGTAGATGACAAAAAGCTTGGTACAGGTTTAAAGGAGGAGTGAACAGTGTTGAGGTGGAGAAGTTTCAGGAGGGGATACCAGAACTTATGGACTAGACAGCTGAAGGCATTTCGGGCCATTGATGGAATGATGACAATTCCACGTTTGCAAGATATCCAAATTGGAAAAGAGTTTTTAGGACTAAAGGAGGATCGGAACCACGCAGGGATTTGAACATACGGATGAGAATTTTAAAATTGGTATGTAGTCAAACTGAAAGCCACTGTGTGCTTTTTGAATCTATGCGTTTTCCTGAAATCACTTACCCCAAAGTGTTGTGCTCATCATCCTCGGAGCCATTAGGGGGATTTTGTGCTCTCATTTTCAGGGGGGTGGGATAGTTAGCAAGAAATCCTGTGGGTGTCCCAAAATGGTGTGTGTCTCTCTCTCTCTCTCTCTCTCTCTCTGCGTCCCCCCCCGCCTGCCCGCCCATACACTCCTTATATTGTCCATTACTGTTGACATGAAGGCATGCTGATGTGAATCTTGGCAGGTCCCACAGCATGCACCAGAGTAATTTACGTGAGAGCTTGGCTCGCTTTGGGGAAGATGATAGGATTATGCTCAGGGACTGTGCCCTGGCATTTTCTGGAGGTGGTTCTGTTCCCAATTTCCTATATTGGGCACACTGATCTTTTACCTTGCTGTTTTTCCCACTGCATCACTATTTTTGAGACATTTCCACCATTGTCTCAGTACAGAATATCTATTTGTTTCATTGGTGCTTGTAGAAATTTTTACACTACCTGCCATCTCCCTTTTCTGTCCTGACAGATGGTCGCATTCCACTGGCCTCTGCCATTGAGGAGCATGTTACACCTTTGCTGAGGAAAGGTTAATCTTAAGTCAGTAGTAGGGAGCTGCTAGGAACCATAAAAAGGGATAACTTGAGTGAGAAAGGATATTCAGAACAGATTTGTGAAGGCAAGTTACGTTTGAATCCTTCCTGGAAATTAGTTAATCAAAAGGCAAGAGGAGTAAGAAACTTGTGCAGATTAAAGTCCGTGGAATGCAAGGTAAAGAGGAAATGCAAGTAGAATGATACTATAGACTTCAGAACAGAAAGGAATAAATCTTTCATGCCTAAACATCACATTTAAGCATTTGATACAATTTCCCATGAAAGACTATTTGTAAGTTCTGGGTATGCAGGGCAAACACAGTAAGCAGTCTCACAACACCAGGTTAAAGTCCAACAGGTTTATTTCAACTGGACTTTAACCTGGTGTTGTGAGTCTGCTTACTCTGTTTACCACAGTCCAACGCCGGCATCTCCATGTCATGACTTTTCAGGGCAAAACATGGAAATGGATGAGAACATGCCTTCGGATAGAAAATGAGTGATTTATCAAAGGTGTGAAGTTGAGATGGGCTAAAGGCTGCTGAATTTGTGACCTTTGACTGTTTCTAATTGATATCAGTGACTCGGATTCAAAAAATCAAGACTGAGTTAAACAGACTGATTTTTGACATGTCAAGAGTAATAGGGACAGGTAGGAAAGTGGACTAATGACCACAATCTAATCAGCCATAATCTTATTGAATGGCAGAGCAGGCTTAAGGGCCCAAATGACCACCTCCTATTTCTTAGTTTTTATGTAAAACAATGGAAATGATCAAACTAGGAGAGACATTGATATCAAAAGAGGCACTCAGAAATTACAGAATGCATTAGACAACGTATGTCTAACATTCCTGTATATTCTTGTAAGGATGAAGGATAAGTATGGCAAGTTTTGGGAACCTTGGATGACAAAAGATATTGTGAGCCTAGTCAAAGAGAAAAAGGAAACATTTGTCAAAGCTAGGAAGCTGGGAACACATGAAGTAAGTGTGGAATACAAGGAAAGTAAAAGGAAACTTAAGCAAGGAATAAGGAAGGCTAAAAGAGGTCACAAAAAAACCTTGGCCAGCATGATTAAGGAAAATCACAAGGCTTTTTATACTTATATAAAGAGCAAGAGGGTAGCCAGGGAGAGGGTTGGCCCGCTCAAGGACAAGGGAGGGAATCTGTGCGTTGAGCAGAGAAAATGGGGAGGTATTAAATGAGTACTTTGCATCAGTAGGACTTGGTAGGTGAAGAGTCTGCGAAAGGGTGTGTAGATAGTTTGAGTCATATTGAGATCAAAAAGGAGGAGGTATTGGAGTTCTTGAGAAACATGATCAGAGACCAGAGGGGATATACCCCAGATTACTGAGAGAGGCAAAGGAGGAAATTGCTGGGGCCTTGAGAGAAATCTGTGTGTTCTCACTGGCTACAGGGGAAGTACCGTAAGAAGTCTCTCAACACCAGGTTAAAGTCCAACAGGTTTATTTGGTAGGAAAAGCCACTAGCTTTTGGAGCGCTGCTCCTTCATCAGGTAAGTGGGAGTTCTACAGGGGAGGTCCCAGAGGATTGGAGAGTAGCCGATGTTGTTCCTTTGTTTAAGGGGAGCAAGAATAATCCAGGTAATTACAGGCTGGTGAGCCTTACATCTGTGGTAGAGAAATTATTGGAGAGGATTCGACGAGACAGGATTTATTCCCACTTGGAAATAAATGGATATAGTAGTGAGAGGCAACATGGTTTTATGAACGGGAGGTTGTGTCTCACTAACTTGATCGAGTTTTTTGCGGAAGTGACGAAGATGATTGAGGATAGGGCAATGGATGTTGTTACATGGACTTCAGTACGGCCTTTGACAAGGTTCCTCATGGCAGACTGGTGCAGAAGTGAAGTTGCATGAGATCAGAGGTGAGCTGGCAAGGTGGATACAAAGCTGGCTTGGTCAAAGAAGACAGAGGGTAGCAGTGGAAGGGTGCATTTCTGAATGGAGGGCTGTGACAGGTGATGTTCCTCAGGGTTCAGTGCTGGGACCTTTGCTGTTTGTAATATATATAAATGATTTGGAGGAAAATGTAACTGGATTGATTAGTAAGTTTGCGGACGACACAGAGGTTGGTGGATTTGCAGATAGCGATGAGGACCATCAGAGGATACAGTGAGATATAGATCAGTTGGAAGCTTGGGCAGTGAGGTGGCAAATGGAGTTTAGTTCAGACAAATGTGAGGTAATGCATTTTGGAGAGCCTAATATAAATAGGAAATATACAGCAAATGGCAGAAAACTTAAGAGCATTGATAGACAAAGGGACCTGGGTGTACAGGTACACGGGTTGCTGAAAGTGGCAATACAGGTGGAGAAGGTAGTCGAGAAGGCATATGGCACCCCTGCCTTCATCGGCTGGGACATTGAGTTTAAAAATTGGTAAGTTATGTTGCAGCCTTATAGAACCTTAGTTAGACCGCACTTGGAATGTAGTGTTCAATTCTGGTCGCCACAATACCAGAAGGATGTGAAGGCTTTGGAGAGGGTACAGAAAAGATTTACCAGGATGTTGCCTGGTATGGAGGGCATCAGCTATGAGGAAAGGTTGGAGAAACTTGGTTTGTTTTCACTGGAACGATGGAGGTTGAGGGGTGACCGGATAGCCTATAATATTGAGAGGCATGGACAGAGTGGATTGTCAGAAGCATTTTCCCAGAATGGAAGAGTCAATTACTAGGGGGCACATGTTTAAGGTGCAAGGGGCAAGGTTTAAAGGAGATGTACAAGGCAAATGTTTTACACAGAGGATGGTGGGGGTTCTAGAATTCTTTGCCAGGGGAGATGGTGAAAGCAGATCTGATAGTGATTTTTAAGCAGTTGCTTGCCAAATGCATGAATAGGATGGGAATAGAGGGATATGGTCCTCGGAAGGGTAGGGGGTTTTAGTTAAGTTGGGTAGCATGGTCACTGAAGGCTTGGAGGACCGAAGGGCCAGTTCCCGTGTTGTAATTTTCTTTGTTCTTTGTAAATTGGCAAAACAATGGGAAATTAAATTGGAACCTGTTCGTAGAAAGGGAAAATGGATACCGTATACTCCGTAAATGGTGTTTAATTAACTAAAGAATTTGCAACACCTAAGGATCTTAATAAACTTACCCCCATTAATGTAGAGCAGCAATCAGTAAAACTATATGTTGAATTCTGCAGCCAAAATAGAACACAATGCAGAAAAGGCCTTTGGTCTCTTGAATCTGAAACACTACCTTGTCCAGGCCTTTGCCCCTGCCCTATCCGTGTAGCCGCACACATTTCCCATGGCTAATCCATCTAACCTACACATCCCTGGTCACTAAGGGGCAATTCTAGCATGGCCAATCCACCTAACCTGCACAGCTTTGGACTGTGGGAGGAAACGGGAGCACCAGGAGGAAATTTTACAGAGACTGTCACCCAAGGCAGGATTTGAACCTGGGTCCCTGTTGATGTGAGGCAGCAGTGCTAACCGCTGTGCTACTTTGCCGCCCATAACAATAGAATAAGTCAGAGCAAGTTGGGGACTCATGTTGAGGGGTCAAAAGCCTGAGCTATCAGTGATGGCTGGAGAAACTTAAGTGAATGAACAAATCATTTTTCAGGAGTTGTTTTGGTTGATGTTCCGTTGAAAAAGCATAACTTTTAATGATGCACGTCCACTAGAAATGGTACTTAATATGCTAAAGTGATTTTCTTAGAAACTAATCAATCAATAATTTATTAACTCATTTGGGTAGTTAAAAAAAAATACACCTAATGTCAGAATTCCTTTAATTTCTCTCTCCATACAATATGGTTTAAAGAAAGAGAGGCTGAAACCTCGTCTTGCTAATCAGGCAGTGAAAAATCTGCAGGGTGAAGACGTTTCCCTCTTAGCTATAAGGTAGAATGTGATGGAATTTGTCTGTTTATGCCAGACAAGCTGACTTCTATTGTCATGCAACATTATGTGTTCATGTTTGCTGTTTTAATGCAAACGTAAGTTATGTGGGGGCAGCACGATGGCACACTGGTTAGCACTGCTGCCTCACAATGCCAGGCACCCAGGCTCCATTCCTTGCTTGGGTCAGTGTTTGTGCGGCGTCTGCACGTTCTCTCCATGTCTGTGTGGGTTTCCTCCGGGTGCTCAGGTTTCCTCCCACAGTCTGAAAGATGTGCCGGTTAGGTGCATTGGCCATGCTAAATTCTCCTTCAGCATACCCAAACAGGCACTGGTGTGTGGTGACTAGGGGATTTTCACAGTAACTTCATTGCAGTGTTATGTAAGCCTACTGACACTGATAAGTAAACGTTAAGCTTTAAAACTATTGGTTGAACTGGGAGAATTTATTTGTTACTTTGTTTAATCTAGGTCAGAAATCCCATCTTAAGATGGGTGGCATGGTAGCACAGCGGTTAGCACTGCTGCTTCACAGCTCCAGAGATCTGGTTCGATCCCTGGCTTGGGTCACTGTCTGTGTGGAGTTTGCACACTCTCCTCATGTCTGCGTGGGTTCCCTCCCACAGTCCAAAGATGTGCAGGCTCGGTTGATTGGCCATGCTAAAATTGCCCTTAGTGTCCTGAGATGCGTAGATTAGAGGGATTAGTGGGTAAATATATAGAGATAGGGGGGTAGGGCCTGGGTGGGATTGTGATTGGTGCAGACTCAATGGGCTGAATGGCCTCTTTTTGTACTGTAGAGTTTCTATGAATTCTGCGACCTTTTGAGGCATGTAGTGACTGTATCATGCTTGGAGAGACATGGAGAGAACGTGCAGACGCTGCACAAACACTGACTCAAGCAAGGAATGGAGCCTGGGTGCCTGGAATTGTGAGGCAGCAGTGCTAACCAGTGTGTCACTGTGCTGCCCCCGTATAACTTACATTTGCATTAAGACAGCAAACATGAACACATAATGTTGCATGACAATAGAAGTCAGCTTGTGTGGCATAAACAGATGATTTTGGAGCTATGATTCTGAAAGCTTTTAAATACTGGGTGTTTTCCCATCTCATGCCATGTCTGTTGTAGGCTAATTAATGGCGATTCATTGATTGTTGTAATTAGTAAGCTCTCTTATTGTTGCTCATGACTACCAGGATGGTAGAAGGCAAGCTAGATGTATCTTGGTCTTTATCTGGAAATTCTGATGTTTCGCTTTGTTTAGATAAAGCAGCTTCATGATGTGAGCCAAAACTCAACCCAGTGAAGTCAGTGCACTCATTGCCAGTGATGTGCTGAGAGATGTTTAGGGGTCTTGAAAACACTATATAAATGCAAACCATTTTCTCTTGTGTTTACTCAATTTTGTACAGCAGAGCAATCTCCACTAATCGTGCAAGACATAGCCCCTCAGATGGTGCACGAAATTTGAACAAGTGGTTGGTTTTGATCTTATCTGAGATTAATTTCATGGCGGGTGCTTTGTGATTTCAGCTATAAAGATCTCTTGCATGTAACTGGTTCTCTGAAGTTAATATTCCAGCTAACTCACTCTGTGCTTTCCTAGGATAAGGAGATCCGTGCTGTTTTTCTGCGCTTGTTTGCACAGCTTTTTCAAGGTTATCGGTGGTGTCTGCAAATTATCCGCATCCATCCAGAGCCAGTCATTCGTTTTCACAAGGTATGGCGGGTACATCCTGAGGCTGGAAAATAATATACAGTGGGATGGTATGGAATGAGCAAGGTGTTGAGTGTATAAACAAATTGATTTTGCAGTATGCTGCACAGGAAGGAGTGATCATAATGCATGCAGAATAAAGTGATCAGACTGCGTGCACTACTGGCAGGGGTGATTGCACAGTACAAGAAGTGTTCCGGCAGAGCGATTGTCTTGTACAAACCATGTTCTGACAATTGTTGTGCTGAAGAGGGCAGATATGGACAGGGACGATTGCACTGCATGGGATGTGTACTGACAGGAGCAATGGCTCAGAACTGGGAATGTCCTGGCAGAAGCAATTGCACAGGGGTGAAGTAGAGAATGGAGTGCCTGGGCAATGGCACAGTACTGAGAATGTACCAGTGCAGCAGTAATGGCGCAGTAGAGAGTATATACTAGTGTACCGGCAATTGTATGGTGCTGGGCATGTACTGGCAGGGGCCATTGTGCAATACAGGGAGTGCATTGCAAAGATAATGGCATTGTACAGTGGTCAGTGTATTGGCAGAGATGATCGCACAGTACAGTGTGTATACTGCCTGGACAATGGCCCTGGATGAAGTACAGAGAATGTGCCGCTAGGTGTGATAGCACAGAATGGTGCACTGGTGCAGGAGGATGGCACAGCATAGGGAGTATACCAGTGCAATAGCAATTGCACAGTACAGGGAATATACTTGTGCAGGCACAGTTGCACAGTACAGACAGTGTACCAGTAGGTGCAATCACATTGCAGTCAATGACCATGAAGGTTGTAATGATTATTTTGGAATTACTATAACCTTCAAAGCTTGAAGGTGAAAGTGACTAACATTTCTGACGTTGTTTGGTGTTTAATGGGATTGTTGGTAACTCATGGTTGTTGTACTCTGCTGGTATAGGTGGCCTTTTTGGCCCAACGAGGGTTATTTGATGATGACTTTCTGACCAAAGTTCTCGAAGGAATGGCCTTTGCACGATTTGTATCAGAAAGAGGCTCACCGTATCGACCATGTGACTTGTTTGATGAGGTAACCCTTAATTGCTATTTGTCATGAGAACATATGATGAACATATGGATATTTGACCCTTGGGCAAGCCTACCTCACCATTCAATAAGATCTTGGCTAATCTGATTGTGGCCTTGACTTCCAAAATCCTTGACTCCTTTGTAGATCAAAAATTTGAGCAGCACGGTGGCACAAGGGTTAGCCCTACTGCCTCAGTGCAAGGGACCTGGGTATAATTTCTGATTAGGTCACTGTCTGTGTGGAGTCTGCACGTTCTCTCCATGTCTGTGTGGGTTTCCTCCAAATACTCCGTTTTCTTCCCACATTCCAAAAGTTGGCGTTGGCCATGCTAAATTCTCCCTCAGCGTACCTGAACAGGTGCCAGTGTGTGGCAACTAGAGGTTTTCACAGTAACTTCATTGCTGTTTTAATGTAAGACTACTTGTGACGCTCATAAATAAGCTTTAAACATTGAATATATTCCACAACTCGACCTCCACTGGTCTCTGAATTAGAAAATTCCAAAGATTAACAACCCTCTGAGAGAAGAAATTCCTCTTCATCTCCACCTTTAAACTAGTTCCAGGTCCCCCAGAAGTCTTAAATTAGATAGAAAACATTGGGCTTGTCTGAAGCAGGGTGTGTGATTCTTAGAGTCAGAGAGTGACCACAATGATTGTAAAGCAGGGTCACTAACTGCTGCATTATTTATCACTTACAACACCATGGGTTGCTGGAGGTCCTGATTTCATTATTATTGTTCCCTACATTGCCCCATTCCAAGCTGAGAGCAGATTAATAGACAATCTCAATCACTGCTTCCACGAACAGGTGGCTAAGACACGGAAGAGTGATCCTACTTGCCTTCTCATTGGAGGTTGACCATGACTAACTTCCTGCCCGTGTGACAGGGTGATGCTGTCCGATCTTCCCCATGGGAGTGAGAGAATGTTAACCAGCCTGATGCCCCATCAGAGTGTGAGAATAACTTTGTCCAACTCTCCCCACCAGCGTGAGAGAGCAATGGTGAAAGGTCTCCCACTGGCATATGAAAGGTTGACACTGCCTGATGCCTCATTAGTGTGTGAGGAGACAGCCTTGCCTGATTCCCTGAGAGAAAGTAATCTGGGTCAGAAGCAGCCTTGTGCGTCAGTCCCAGGTCTCAATGATACAGTGCCACACTTGTATCTGATGTTAGATTCTGACGGTGATGAATGAATGCTTCATATTTTTGTTTACAGTTGGTAGCGAATGAAATCGAGAGAATCCGATTGGAGGAAGGAAATCCACAGAAAGTTCTGAAACATGTGAAGGAAATATCAGAACAGCTTCACCGGAATGTATGTCCCTTATCTAAATCAATAGCTTTGGTAACGGCACATCAACAAACGATATTGTGCGACATAACCATGGGGAGAAGCTCTCGAGAGTATGCTGATAATGCCTCCATTTAGCTGTGAGCGTTTTGCCTGCTCAGATGTGATTTTGTGATTTAAAATTGGGATTTGCATTAGTTCTTTTAAGCTGTTGGGAAGGTGGTTGAGTTCACTCTTTTAGTTGTGGTCTATTTATCCATTTATGCACAAAGAGTTTGACAGACGTTTAGTTTGCAAATTTTTGTATTTCTAAATAGATAGCTGCAGAATAAAAACATTTTTTTTTGATTTGGCTTTTGCTTGCGATTCAGTATAAGCACTTGCATAAGTGACAAGCGAGAGTGGTGCCAGCTGAGATATCAAGTCATCATCTCTATTTTGCCCTTTTAACAGGAGAACCCTTACCCAGCAGTTGCTATGCACAAAATACAAAAACCAAAGGAGGGCTCCCATCTGCGGGTGCAGCAAAACACCTTTCCTCACTTGGATGAAGGAACAGTGCAGTGGATCATCGATCAGGCCACTGCCAAATTGAAGAACGCCCCACCTGCAGTTAAAGCTGAGATGAAATGTGTAGTGCCTATGGGACCCCCAAGCGGTGAGTTTAATGTGAAGTTCATCTCACTATAACGGCCCGACAGTGTTCTTAGCATGTATATATAAAGATAATTTGAGCACAATATTGATATTTGTTGAGAATGGGGTGAATGTTAGTGCAAGTTTACTGAACTGAATATTTCATTAAAGAATTTTCTTCTCTAAAGCTACTATAATCGATCAAAATGGTATCGTCCTCGCCAACAGTGCTCGAAGGTTAGAGGTTGTCAGGAATTGCATAACCTACATATTTGAAAACAAAATGTTAGAAGCCAAAAAGGTAAATTTATACTCTATTATTTAGTTATGTATCTATCACCTTGTTGAATAATTAATTGTGTTGTGATTTTTTTATGACTCTTTGTTGCTACCAGAATTAGCACTGATGCACTGTGCTTCTGCTCGTTCATACATTTTGCCTGTAAATGAGTGATCTCACTTAGACTGTGAAACAGCTGGTGAGATCAATGATAAAATGACATACTCTTATTAGCACAGGGTGCCTTGTTAATATTTGTGCTGAAGTATATTGAATGGACAGCACTGAGGGACTTTTACTCTGAATCTGTATCTGTCCTGGGAGTGTTTGATGAGGCAATGGAGAGGGAGCTTTCGGGATGGGAGACTTTAGATAGGAATAGGCTATTTGACACTTCACGCCTGCTTTACGTATTTGATGCTTCAATAAGATCATGACCGATCTGATTATCGTTTCAACTACCCCCCAACCCCCTGCCCAATAACCTTTGACTACCTTCTCTATCAAAATTCTAACTCAGCTTTGTTTAGATTCAGTGACCCAGCTCCCACTGTTTTCTGGGGAAAAGAATTCCACCAACTAATGACCCTTTGAGGAGAAAACGTTTTTTCCTTACCTCCACCTTAAATCAGAGCCTGCTTATTTTTAAACTCTGTCACCTAGTTCTAGTGTCGTTCATGAGGAAACATTCTCCCGATATCTGTCTTATCGAGTCCCCCGGATCTTAAATGTTTCGGTAAGATCATGGAAATGCTACGGTTCAGAAAAAAGCCATTTGACCCAACTTATTTGTACTGGTTCTCAAAAGAACACAAGAAATAGGAGTAGGAATAGACCATGTGGTCTTTAAAGCCTGCTCCGCCATTCAAAATGATCATGGCTGATCTTGGGCTTCAGCTCCACTTTTCTGCATGTTTTCCACACCCCTTGAGTCTCAGAGACCAAAAAGCTGTCTTTGTCTATCCCAGCATTAACTTTATTCAAAGATAAAATGGCCGCAACCGTCTGGAGCAGAGAATTCCAAAGATTCACAACCCCTTTTTAGTGAAGTAATTTCTTCTTATCTCAGTACCAAATAGTCGGCCCTTTATCCTGATATTGCATCCCGCATGTTAGATTCCCTGACCAGAGGAAATAATCTTTCAGCACCTTCAGACCCCTTTGGAATCTTGTATGTTTTGATAAGATTTCTTCTCATTCTTCAAAACTCCAGAGAAACTAGACCCACTTTGCTTAGTCTTTTCCCAAGGAGCAATGCCCTCGTAAGAGTCTACAGCCAGGAACAGGCCCTTTGGCTCATTGAGTCTGCACTGACAATCCCAGGGACTAATTTAGTGAGCCTCTGCCTCCAATGTACATATATCCTTTCTTAAATGTGGAGACCAAAACTGCACACAGTACTTCAGATGTATCACATGTCAGAATTTTGCCCACTTACTTAACTGGCCTATATCCTTTTGCAGACTGTTTACCTCCTCTGGACAATGTACTGTCCAGCCTATTTTGTGTCAATAGCAAATGTAGCTATCATACGTTTGGTCCCTTCATCCAGTAAAAATGGTAAATAATTGAGGCTCCAGTGCTGATCCCTGTGACACTCTGCTAGTTACAGACTGCCAATCCAAAAAAAAACTCATTTATCCTTATTCTCCACTTCCTATAAGCAAACCAATGTTTATCCATGCTAATATGTTACCCGTATCTCATGAGTCCTTATTTTGTGTATTAACCTTTTGATGTGACATCTTATCAAATGCCTTTAGGAAATCTAAATACAGTGCACCTACAGATTCATCTTTATCAACTTGGCTTGTTAGTTCCTCACAGATCTCTCTTTCCCTTTCACAAAATCTTGTTGATTCTGCCTGATTCCATTTTTATTTTCTAAGTATCGTTCTTATAACTTTTACAGTAATGGAACTTAACAAATTCTCTATGACAGATGTTGGGCTAACTGGCCTATATTTTCTTGCTTTCTCCTTCCTACTTGAACAAAGTTGTTACATTTGCTATTTGGGACTTTTCCAGAACCTAAACAATTTTGGAAGATTATAACCAATGTATTTTTGATCTCTGCAGTCACTTTTGCTGATGGTGATTGTTTTAAGATGCTCTTTCCCTTTCACTTCATTTCGAGAAGTTAGAAGTCAGTGAAGACAGACACAAAATACCTGCAGAGCAGTTCTGTCATTCCCTTGTTTTCCATTAATAATTCCCTGTATATTTACTCTATCTGACCCTGGAAGTATTTGGAGAAACAATACGGAGGGAACTTTACTCTGTATCTCACTTCTGCTGTTTGACATTGAAAAGTGAGTGAGAATTTGAAGAAAGTTCATTCTGCAGTAGCCTTAAAGAAGCAGCTTTGTCCATATAGCTGGGAGCTGTTGCTTACTGGATGGGTGTTTATTATGCATTTTTTCTAGAAGATTTATAGATCTATTATCTTTGTACAGCTGCTGCCTGCCATGTTAAGAGCCCTGAAGGGACGTGCTGCTCGTCAGTGTCTCACCCAGGAGCTGAATTCACACGTTCTGCAAAATCGAGCTGTTCTTGACCATCAGCAGTTCGACTATATTGTCCGGATGATGAACTGTGCACTGCAGGTATTATGGTGACTAGTCTTATTCTGTGTGTGGCTGATCTTTTCACTCCATCACTTTCCCAGCCTGCTGTCTGTGTTTCCCCTATTCTTTGCCCGCCCACCTCCACAAATATTATGGAGAGAGAGCATGAGGTCACAGCCATGCACCTTACGTGAGATAATGATAGATTAGACCCTGTCATCTGAAGAGTGAGTAGGGTGAGACACACTATGAGGGAGGGTCACAAACTTTCTGTGTGGTCAGTCAGTGTCTCAAAGATATAGCGACCTCAATCAAGTTTTTATTGTTTCAGGATTGCACGCCATTGGATGAACATTTAATCGCTGCAGCTCTGCTCCCATTGGTTACAGCCTTCTGCAGAGTAAGTGTGCCTTCAAAAACCTACATGATAGCATATAAGACCTACACACATCCACATAAGACAGCGTAGGGAGACCTGCGCACAAACACATGACAGCAGAGAGATACAGCACAGAGTGATCTGGATGCAAACACAGGTAAGCGCAAAAAGACTTGCACACAAATATGGGACAGCACAGAAACCTTCATGCAGGCACAGGACAGCAGAGAGGGACCTGGGCGCAAGCACGGGGTGGTGCCGAGGGACCTGGGCGCAAGTGCGGGGCGGCGCCGATCTGTTACAATCTGCTGGTATTGCTGACGTGCAGTTCCCTTTACATTTCTGACCAGTGGATGTGGTTTAGCTCTTTTCTCTGTTAAAGATGCCGTGTAAACAGAAAATCTCAATGTTTGCAGAAACTGGGCTCTGGCGTCACACAGTTCGCGTATAGCTGTGTACAGGAACATGTGGTGTGGACCAATCTCCAGTTCTGGGAGGCCATGTTTTACTCCGATGTACAGAATCATATCCGAGCGCTGTACTTGGAAGTCGATGCTGATCGTCCCTCAGAAACGGTAAGTAATGGCTTGGTCACTGATTCCAGCAAAAATCACTGCTCATCATTCCTGATAAGCACACTTTGACCACTTTACTGATAGCACTTGCCCCTATATTCTAAATGTATCCTAACTAGTGTTTGTGTGTCCCTTTGATTTTGTGCTCCATCCATCTTCATAAAACTTGTCTGTAGTCAGTTTTAATCACTAGTGTCTTAGGGATATAACTGACGTCAAGTTGTTCCTGTTCAGCACGTTGTAGAGAGCTGTCACTTAGGGTGAAACCCAAGCTTGTGCTCGGTCACTCCTGGACAGTGAAATCTCAGCTTGTGGTATATTCACATTTAAAAGTAATGTGGTTCAATCAGAAATTAGGGTCTTAAATCTAAACATAGGTAACTATGAAGGTGTGAGAGGCAAACTGACTATGGTAAATTGGGAAATTATGTTAAAAAGTATGGCAGTTGACAGGCAATGGCTGACATTTAAAGAACTAATGCACTCCTTTAATGCGCAAAAACCCAGCAAGGAAAATATTCCAACCTAATGAAAGAAATCAAAGAGCATGGTAGCATAGTGGTTAGCACTGTTCCCTCACAGTTCAATTCCGGCTTTGGGTGACTGTGTGTGGAGATTGCATGTTTTCCCAGTGTCTGTGTGGGTTTCCTCTGGTATTTTCCCACAGCCCAAAGATGTGAAGGTTAGGTGGCTTGGCCATACTAAATTACCCCCAGCGTCTAATGATGTATAGATTAGATGGATTAACCATTGTAAATGTGCAGGGTGGGGGGTTCTTTTGGAGAGTTGGTGCAGAATGTGGCACAGTAGCACAGTGGTCAGCACTGCTGCTTCACAGCTCCAGGGTCCTGGGTTCGATTCCTGGCTTGGGTCACTCTGTGTTTGCACATTCTCCTCGTGTCTGCGTGGGTTTCCTCTGGGTACTCCAGTTTCCTCCCACAGTTCAAAGATGTGCGGGTTAGGTTGATTGGCCATGCTAAGAAATTGCCCCTTAGTATCTAGGGATGCGTAGGTTAGAGGGATTAATGGCTATAATATGTAGGGATATGGGGGTAGGGCCTGGGTGGGATTGTGTTCAGTGCAGACTTGATGGGCCTGTTTCTGCATTGTGGGTTCTATGATTCTATGAAGAATCAATGGGCCAAATGGCTTTATTCTGCACTGTAGGAATCCTATGATTGCATTAGTTCAAAGGAAGAGGCATATGAAGTTGCCAAAATGAAGGTAAGCCTGAGGGTTCATAGAGGTTTACAGCATGGAAACAGGTCCCTCAGCCCAAATTGTCCATGCTGTCTCTTTTTTAACCCCAAAATTAGTTCTAATTGCCCACATTTGACCCATATCCCTCTAATTCCATCTTACCCATGTAACTGTCTAAATGCTTTTTAAAAGACAGCATTATACCTGCCTCTGCCACTACCTCTGGCAACTTGTTCCAGACACTCACCACCCTGTGAAAAAATTGCCCCTGTAGACCATTCTGCATCCCACCCCTCTACCTTAAACCTATGCCCTCTAATTTTAGACTTCCTTACCTTGGGGGAAAGATATTGACTAGCTGATCTATGCCCCTCATTATTTTATAGACCTCTATAAGGTCATCCCTTAGCCTTCTACGCTGCAGAGAAATGTCCCATTCTATCCAGTCTCTCCTTATAACTCAAACCATCAAGTCCCGGTAGCATCCTAGTAAATCTTTTCTGCACTGTTTCTAGTTTAATAATATCCTTTATACAATAAGGTGACCAGAACTATACACAGTATTCCAGGTGTGGCCTTACCAATGTCTTGTACAATTTCAACAAGATGTCCCAACTCCTGTATTCAATGACCTGACCAATGAAAATAAGCATGCTGAATGCCACCTTCACCACTCTATATATTTGTGACTCCACTTTTAAGGAGCTATGAAACGGTACCCTTAGATCTCTCTGTTCCATATCTCTCCCCAACATCCAACATCCTACCCGTTTTCGATTGACCAAAATGCATCACCTCGCATTTATCTAAATTAAACTCCATCTACCCTTCTTCAGCCCACTGGACCAATTGATCAAGATCCTATTGCAATCCTAGATATCCTTCACTGTCCACTATGCAATCAATCTTGGTATCATCTGCAACTTACTAACCATGCTTACTGAATTTTCATCCAAATTATTAATATAAATGACAAATAATAGTGGACCCAGCACCGATCCCTGAGGCATACCACTGGTCACAGGCCTCCATTTTGAAAAACATAAGAACATAAGAAATAGGAGCAGGAGTAGGCCATCTAGCCCTTGGAGCCTGCCCCGCCATTCAATAAGATCGTGGCTGACCTGCCGTGGCTCAGTTCCACATTCCTGCCCTCTCCCCATAACCCTTAATCCTCTCGCTTATCAAAAACCCATCAACCCGCGTCTTAAAAATATCTAGCGAGGCAGCCTCCACCACCTCAACGGGCAGAGAATTCCAGAGATTCACCACCCTTTGAGTGAAGAAGTTCCTCCTCAACTCCATTCTAAACCGCCCCCCCTTTATCTTGAGGCTGTGCCCCCTAGTCCTACTGTCCTTTCTGAGCTGGAAGAGTCTCTCCACCTCTATCCTATCCATCCCATTCATCATTTTATATGTCTCATATGTCTCAGCCTTCTGCAATCACCTTTTGGCTTCTGTCACCAAGCCAATGTTGTATCCATTTGGCTACCTCACCCTGGATCCTGTGAGATTTAACCTTACGCAACAACCTACTTAGTCTTGTCAAAAGCCTTGCTAAAGTCCATGTAGATAACATCAACTGCACTGCCCTCATCTACCTTCTTGGTTACCCCTTCAAAAAACTCAATTAAATTTGTGAGACATGATTTTCCACTCAAAGCCACGCTGATTGTCCCTAATCAGTCCTTGCATCTTTAAGTGCCTGTAGATCCTGTCTCTCAAAATACTATCTAACACTTACCCACTATCAGCCTGTAGTTCCCAGGTTTTTCCCAGCAGCCCTCCTTAAACAAAGGCGTAACATTTGCCACCCTCCAATCTTCAGGCACCTCACTTATGACTTTCGATGATTCAAATTTCTCTGCTAGGGGACTCGATATTTTCTCTCTAACCTCCCACAGTGTCCTGGGATACACTTCATCAGGTCCCGGGGCTTTATCTACCTTGATGTGCTTTAAGACTTCCGGCCCCTCCTCTTTTGTGTACTCTCTTCAAGACATTACTATTTATTTCCCCAAGTTCCCTAACAGTAAGTACTGATAGAGCTATTCATTTGGGATCTCATCCATCTCTTGTGGATCCGCACATAAATGACCTTGTTGATCCTTAAAAGATTACTCTTAATGTGAGTAGGGAAGTTAGAAGCATTTTAGTATTCTGCAAAAACAACCAAGACAAAGATTAAGAAAGGGAAAATAGAATATCAAAGTAAGTAAGCGAGAAACATAAAAAATTAAGATTGTAAAAGCTTCTATAGGGTGGCGATGGCACAATGGTTAGCACTGCTGCCTCGTGGCTCCAGGGACCCAGGTTCACTTCCGACCTTGGGTGATTGGAGTTTGCACATTCTCCTTGTGTCTGTGTGGATTTATTTGAGGTGCTTCGGGTTCCACTCATAGTCCAAAATTGTACAGATTAGGTGGATTGGCTACAGAAGATGTGTGGGGTTACAATGATAGGGAGAGGGCTTGGATGCAGACCTGATGGGCCCAGTGGCCTCTACTGCACTGGAGGAATTCTATGATGATTCTACGAGATGTGTGAAAATGAAAAGATTAGCCAAAAAAAACAAATGTGTGTCCATTACAAGCAGAATCAGGAGAATTTATAATGTGGAATGAGGAAATGGCCGAGAAAGTGAACCAATACTTCCTCCATCTCAAAAAAGGAGAATCAAGGGACTAGTGTAAACGAGGAACTGCAAGGTATTAATATTAGTTCGTAAAAGTGCAAAAGCAATTAGTAGAACTTGATGCAAATAAATCCCATAGACCTGATGATCTGTGTTGCAGGATGTTGAAAGAGATGGCTGAAGAGATAGTAGAGGCATTGGTAATCATCTTTCAAAATGCCATAGACCCTAGAATGGTTCCTGCAGTTTGGAAGGTGGCAAATTTAAGAAAGGAGAACAAAAATGGGAAACTACAGACCTGTTAGCCTACCATAATCAGAGGGAAAATGCTAGAATCTTATAATAAAGGATGTAGTATTGTGACACTTGGAAAACAATGGTAAGATTGGGAAGAGTCAACGTGGATTTATGAAAGGATTTATGTGTTACAAAGCTGTTACAGCTTTTTATGGGTGTAATCAGCGGAATAGATAAAGGAGGAACCTTTTGGTGCAAGTCCCACATGAGGTTAGTGAATAAAAGTACAATATGTTGCATTGGGGGATATACTGGCATGGATTGAGAACTGGCTAACAGAAAACAGAATAGCAATAAATGGGTAATTTTCAGGTTGGCAGACTGTAACCCCAGCTATTCACAACCCATGTCCATGATTTGGATTTGGAGATAAAATGTAATATTTGCAAACTTGCAGATGACATAAAACTAGGTGGAAGTGTGAGTTATGTGAAGGATGCAAAGGTGTTTGAAGGGGATTTGGGGAGGCCAAGTAAATGGGCAAGAATTGGGCAGAGAATGAACAATGTAGAGAAATGTGAGATTATTTCAAAAAACGGAAATAAAGTATATTAATTGGTGAAAGGATGGAAAATATTTACTTTCAATAGGATCTTGGGCGTCCTTGTTAATGAGTCACTGAAAGCTAACGTGCATGTGCAACAAGCAAATTATATGTTGATTTTTATTACAAGACGATTTGAAATTGAGCAAAAATGTCTTGATGCAATTGTATGGAGCCTTTGTGAGACCACACCTAAGGTGTTATGTCCAGCTTTGGTTCCCTGACCTAAGGAAATATATACTTGTCATAGATCAAGTTCAACAAAAGTTCACCAAACTAATTCCTGCGAGTGAGGAATTATCTAGAAAATATTAAATCGACAGAGCCTTTATTATTTGGAATTTAAAAGAATGAAATGTGATCCCATTGAAATGTAGAAAAGTCCTGCAGGGCTCAACCTGATAGGTTCATGAAGGATGTTTCCTCTGATGGTGGTGGTGGGGTGGATGTGTGCATGTGTATGCTTGTGTGCGTGCATGCATGATTAAGAAATGGAAAAGAGAATATGAATACAAACTAACAAACAACAAAGGGCTGGACTCAAAGGTTCTTTAGGTCTGTGAAAAAGAAAAGATTAGCTAGGACAGAGGTTGTTCCATTTCATGTAGGGATAGGGTAATTTATAGTGAAGAACCAGGAAATGTTAGAGAAATTAAACTTTGTGAGGTCCTCATGGAAAAAGACACAGATCTCCCAGAAATACTATGCAACCAAGGGACTTGTGAAACTGAGGAAGTAAAAGAAATTAGTATCTGTAACAAGGTCATTCTTGAAAATGTAAATGGATTGAAGATTTGATAAATTCCCTGGACCAGCTGAGCTATATCCCAAGGTTTTGGAGGCGGTGGCTAAAGACAAACTGAATGTATTGGTGGTTATCGCTCAAAATTCTGTAGATTCTGGAAAGGTTCCTGCATCTGGAAAGTAGCAAATGTAACCCCACTATTTAAGAAGGAAGGCAAAGGAAGAATGGAGAACTGCAGATCTGTTATTTTGATGTCAGTAGTCGGGGCGATGTTAGAATCTGATGACTGGACACTTGAGAACTCCACTGATGTTAAATGCGAGGCTATTCCAAAACCCAGAAGGGTAACTTGGAACACCAGTTCTTAGTTGTATATATTTTCAATTTGGTATAATATGGGAAAGGATGCGCTGCAAACGAATGAGGAACAGTCCAGTCATTTTGTGATCAATTAATATAGAATATTTATTAACTTAAAAGAAAACACATGACAAGAAGGACGATGATGCACTACAACAGTGCACTTAACTAGCCTGATGGCTGTACATACACAGAAACGTAGAAGATAGGAGCAGCAGGAGGCCGTTTGGCCCTACGAGTCTGCTTCGCCATTTATTATGATCGTGGCTGATCGTCCAACTCAATAGCCTAATCCTGATTTTTTTTTTTCCCCATAACCTTTGAGCCCATTCAGCCCTAGTGCTATATCCAGTCGCCTCTTGAATACGTTCAGTGTTTTGACATCAATTACTTCCTGTGGTAATGAACTCCACAGGCTCACCACTCTTTGGGTGAAGAAATGTCTCCTCACCTCTGTCCTAAATGGTTTACCCTGAATTCTCAGACTGTGACTTGTGGATCTGGATTCCCCTACCATCGGAAATATCCTCCATGCATCTACCATGTCTAGTCCTGTTAGAATTTTAAAAGTACCTGAGATCCCACCCTCATTTGTCTGAACTCGAGTGAAAGCAATCCTAACCTAGTCAATCTCTCCTCATGCATCAGTCTCGCCATTGCCAGAATCAGCCTGTTAAACTTTTGATGCACTCTCTCAATAACAGGAACATCCTTCCTCAGAAAAGGAGACCAAAATTGCACATAGTGCTTTAGGCGTGGTCTCACCAAGACCCTGTATAATTACAACAACACATCCCTGCTGCTGTTCTCAAAACCTCTCGCAATGAAGGCCAGCAAACATTTGCCGCCTTTATCACCTTCTGCACTTGCATGCTTACCTTCAGTGACTGCACAAGGACTCCCAGGTCCTGCTGCACACTCCCCTCTCCCAATTTATAGCCAGTCGGATAGTAATCTGCTGCCTTATTTTTGCTTCCAATGTGAATAACCTCTCATTTATCCAAATTATAGTTCATCTGTCACTGATTTGTCCACTCAACCGAGCCTGTCCAGATCATTCTCTGCGTCCTCGTCACAGTTCATCCTCCCACCCAACTTGGTATCATCTGCAAATTTTGAGATGTTACGTTTGTTCCCTCATCCATATCATTACTATATATTGTAAATAGCTGGGGTCCCAGCACTGATCTCTATGGCACCCTGCTAGTTAATGTCTCCCAATTTGGAAAGCATCCATTAATTCCTACTCTGTTTCCTCTCTGCCAACCAGTTTTCTATCCATCTCAATACACTCCTTCCTCCCCCTTAATCTTGCACGATAATCTCTTATGCAGGACTTTGTCAGACTGTTTTCTGAAAATCCAAACACGCCACATCAATTGGTTCCCCTCCCCCTTGTCAACTCCACTAGTTACACCTTCAAAGCATTCCCACAGATTTGTCAAGCATGATTTCTCCTTTATAAATCCATGCTGACTCTGCCTGATCCTGCCACTGCTTTCTAAATGCATAAGAACGTAAATGCTCTGCTTTAAATTCCTTGATAATGGATTCGAGAATTTTTCCCATTATTGATGTTAAGCTTACTGGTCTATAATTTCTTGTTTTCTCTCTACCTCCCTTTTTGAATATTGAAGTGACATTAGCTATCTTTCAATCTGCAGGAGCTGTTCCCAGAGACTGTAGAATCCTGAAAGGTGACCACCAATGCATCCAGTATCTCTAGAGCCACTTCCTTAAGTACTCTGGAATGTGGATTATCCACTTTCGATGCCATCAATTTTCCCAGCATCATTTCTCTGCTAACATTGATCTCCCTCAGTTCTTCCCCCTCACTAAATCTTGCATTCTCCAACATTCTTGGCATCTGATTTGTGTTTTCTTTTGTGAAGACAGAACCAAAGTATGTATTCAGTTGCTCGGCCATTTCTTTGTCCCCTATTATACATTTCCCTGTCCCCTATTATACATTTCCCTCATTTCTGCCTGTAGGGGACCTACATTTGTCTTCACCAACCTCTTTCTCTTCATGTAGCTATAGAAACTCTTAGTGTCAGTCTTTATGTTCCCTGCAAGCTTACTTTTGCACTGTATTTTCCCCTTCTTAATCAATCCCTTGGCCCTTCTTAGCTGAATTCTAAACTGCTCCCAATCCTCAGACCTATTATTTTTCTTGGCTAATCTGTATGCTTCTTTCTGAGGTCAGATACTCTTTCTAATTTTCATTGTGAGCCATGGATTGGCCGCCTTACTCATTTTGCTTTTGTGCCAGATAGAATTAAACAGTTATTATCGTTCCCCCATGTGTTTCTTGAATGTTTGCCATTGCCTATCCATCGTCATCCCTTTAATTAACACTCCCCATCCTATCAAGGCCAACTCATGCCTCATTCTCATAATTTCCTTTATTAAGATTTAGCACCTTAGTCTCTGAATCAACTACTTCGCTCTTCATCTTGATAAAAAAGTTCTCTAATTGGCTTCTTCACATATTGGTCAAGAAAACCATCCCGTATACACTCCAGGAATAATTCTGTACAGCATTGTGGCTAATTTGATTAGTCCAATCTATATGCAGATTAAAATCACTCATGATCACCAATATTCCTTTGTTCACATGCATCTCTAATTTCGTGTTTAATGCCACTCCCAACATTTAGCACTGCAGTTTGGGGGTTGATATATGACACCCACTAATGTTCCTTGCCCCATGGTATTTCTCAACTCTACCCATACAGACTCACATTGTCAGAGCTAATATCTTTTCTCACTATTGTGTTAATTTCCTCTTTAACCAGCAGTGTCACTCCACCACCTTTTCCTTTATGCCTGTCCTTCCTAAATATTGAATAGCCTGGCACGTTCAATTCCCACCTCTGGTCATCCTGCAGCCATCTCTCCGTAATCCCAATTATACTGTATCAATTCGCATCTATCTGCGCAATTAGTTCATGCACTTTATTGCAAATGCTCAGCCCATTAAGGCTCAGAGCCTTTAAACTTGTCTTTTTAACATTGTTTGCCTTGCTCCCAATGTTTTTCTCTGTAGCCCTGTTTGAACTTTGGCCTTGGTTTCTCCACCCATCGCTTTTCTTATTCCCTTTTCTACTTTTTGTTTTTGTTCTTGCTCCCTCCTTCTCTGACTCCTTACATAGGTTCCCATCCGCCTGGCATTTTAGTTTAAACCCTCTCCAACCCCTATAGCAAACAGTCCCCCTAGGACATCAGTCCCAGTCCTGCCCAGGTGTAACCCATCCAATTTGTACAGGTCTCACCTCCCCCAGAACCAATCTCAGTGTCCCAGGAATATGGAATCCTCCCCCAGCACCATCTCTTCTGCAACATATTTATCCAATATATCCTATCATTTCTACTCTGACTAGCACAAGGCACCAGTAGTAATCCTGAGAACACTACCTTTTGAGGCCCAATACCTTAACTTTCTTTCTAGCTCCCTGTATTCTGCTTTTAGGACTCATTCTTTTGTTTAACCTTTGTCGTTTGTACCAATATGTACCACGACCACTGGCTGTTCACCTTCCCCTCCAGAATGTCCAGTACCTGCTCTGAGACATTTTTTTGGTACCAGGGATGCAACATTCTGGAGTCTTGTTTGCAACCATAGAAACACCTGTCTATTCTCCTTACGTTTGAATCCCCTATAACTCCTGCAATGACACACTTTTTACCTGCCCCCTCTGTAGCAGAACCAACCATGGTACAACAGGTTTGGCTGCTGCTGCTTTGCCCAGAGGTCATTCCCCTCAACAGTATCCAAAGGAGTATATCTGTTTTACAGGGGGAATGGCCACAGGAAATTCCTGCTATACCTGCCTATCTCACTCTGTCTGGTGGTCACCCATTCCCTTCCTGCCTGCAGAATCTGAGCCTGTAGTGTCAACACTTCTCTACGTGCTATCCATGATACTCTGACCTGCGGATGCTCCACAGTGTCTCCAGCCACCAGTCCAGCTTTGAAACTTGAGCTGGAGATGGTTACTATAGACATGCTGATAATGATTTATGAAAGGCGAATCATGCGTGACAAACTGGTTGGATCTTTTTACTTGTAGCATAGATGAAGCAAAACCAGTAGGTGTGGTGTATTGGATTTTCAGAATGCTTTTGATAAGGTCGCGCACAGGTGATTAGTAAATAAAATTAGAGTGCATACATTCTAATTTTATTGAGGGATTGAGGAAAAAAATAACATGGATTGAGAATTGGTTGAAAAAGTAGAAAGTAGGAATAAATGGATCATTATCAGGATGGCATGCTGTTACAAGTGGAGTACCATAAGGATCAATGCTGGGGCCACATTTGTTCCAAATATACTTAAATTATTCGGATGTGGGGGCCAACTGGAATATTCCCAGATTTCCTGATGGCAGCAAACTAGGTAGGAACGCAAGTTGAGGAAGGTGTAAGGAAGCTTCAAGAGGACTTGGACAAGCTAAGTAAGTGGGCCAGAACATAGCAGATGTAGTATGATGTGAATAACTGTGAAGTTAGTCACTTGTGTAGAAAAACCAAAGGCAAAATATTTAAATCCTTGAGAGGTTGGGAAGTGTTAGTTGTCCAAAGCACCCTAGCCATTTTTGTTCATGAGTCACTAAAATTAGCATGCAGATGCTGCAAGCAATTAGGAGGTAAATGGTATGTTGGCCTTCATCGCGAAGGAATTTGAATACAGGAGAAAAATGTGTTGCTTTGTGAGATTGCTCCTGGAGTTTTGTGCACAATTTTGGTCTGCTTATCTAAGGAGGAATATACTTGTGATAAAGGGAGTGCAGCAGAGGTTTATCAGATTAATCCCTGGGATGTTTTATGATGCAGGATTAAAGAGACTAGATCTGTATTCCCTAGAGTTTCAAAGAATGACCTCATTGAAATTTATAAAATTAGAGCGTGACAAGATAAATGTAGATTAGGTGTTTACCCTGATTGGAGCGTCTAAATGTGGAGATGCCGGTGTTGGACTGGGATGAACGGTAAGGAGTGTCTCAACACACTCGTATGTAGACTCGCGTTCTAATCAGTATTCTGTAAACTGTGTGTGCCTATATATGCTCTGTTTGTGACCAGAACTCTTCACTCACTTGACGAAGGGGCAAACCCCAAAAGCTAGTGGGTTTACTGTCAAATAAACTTGTTGGACTTTAACCTGGTATTGTGAGACTTCTTGTAGTGCCGAATACCGGGGACATAATCTCAGGATAAGGAGTAGCTATTTAAGACAAATGAGGAGGAAATTTTTCATGCAGAGTGGTGAATCTTTGGAATACTCTACCCTGAAAGGCTTTGGACGCTCAATCAGTGCGCATATTCATTACAGAAATTAAAAGATCCTGGAGACTAAGGACATCAAGGAACATGGAGACAATGAGGGATAGTGTCATTGGGGTAGATGATCAGACATGATCTAATTGAATGGTGGAAAAGGCTTAGGAGGCTGAATGGCCTAATTCTTATGGTCTATGCCAGCAGTTACTTGTACTCAATGAAACCCCAGCCTGTGCGAGCTGTAGACAGTGAAACATCAGCATGTGCTGGCATTCACTCAGTTATTCCCCAGATGCAAAAGGAAGGATATCAGTGGCATTGAAAGAGTATTGTGATTGCTTATGTATGAGATATGTTCCATAGTGAAATGTTGCACAGACTGATGATGCAAGCATTCTGCCCATTGTGTTTTTGAAGGGTTGCGACAGTGATGAGAAGCTGCAGAAGTCAGCACTGGAAGTGGCAGCAGAACAATTGCGCATGTGGCCAACCCGTAGCAAAGAGAAGCAGCAAGAACTGATTGATAAAGAGGAGAGCATAGTGTACAGTCAGGCCATTCATTATGGCAATCGCCTGACCTACCTGCTGTTGCCACTTGATACTAGCAAGAATCGTCTGCTCCGCAGTACTGCTGTTGGAGACTTGGAAAGTGTGAGCAACAGCTTTGTAACAAGCAGGTCAGGATGAACATCGCTTACTTTGTCATTGTTTCTTGTTTGTGCTACCAGATGGTGAAGCCCCAACCTTGGCTAATGTTTACTCGCATTGAAACCCCAGCCTCTGTTAGCTGTTGCTTTCAGACACAGTGAAAGCTCTGCCTCTGCTCAAGGTCACTCAGACACACTCTTAGCCCAGTTTTATCTCTAACTACTAGCCCATGAAACCTCAGCCTGTACTAATGATCACTCAGTGAAACCCAACCTCCAGTACAGGTTACTCGAGACTGAGATATCCCCGTCTATGAAAGTAGGGTGGGAAAAATAATCTTGGGATTCAGTGTAAAATTCTACTGAAACACATTGTGCAATACAAGGCATGTGTAATGCTAAATATTTTCTGTGTGGTCTCTGATCTTTGTGGGTTATATTGGGCTTGTGCCAGGTGATGCTGTTTTCTCACATTAACTTCTGGTGTGAGATACCATAGCAGAACTCAGTGCTGTGCCCTGATTGATCCTCTCTGTTCTCCAGTATTGCAGGCAGTGTGGCTGAGAGCTATGATACTGAAAGTGGGTTTGAGGATGCAGAAACTTCTGATGTGGCAAATTCAGTGGTTCGATTCATCAATAGATTTGTGGATAAAGTCTGCACAGAGAGCGGTGTCAGTAATGACCATTTGAAAGCACTTCACGCCAATTTACCAGGTAAGTTGAGATCTCATGTCTGGCACATTTCATTACCCTGTGGCTCAGGCTCATGGATGCTGTATAACTGTAAGTACTAAAGCCCTCACTTTATCCAGCAAAAACTGGCCCTGTATGACAAAGTGCCTCAGCCTAGTGCTGATGGGATAGTGTAGGGGGAGAATTTATTCTGTATGTGTCAGCTCTGGGGAATGTTTGATGGGGCAATGAAGGCAGACAATCACTTATCTAAAGAGAGAGAAAATGCTGGAAGTATTTAGGTTAAGCAACTTCTGTAAAGAGAGAAAAAGAATTGATGTTTCAGATTGATGATGACTTTCCAATTTTCAGAATCTGCAGTATTTTCCTTTTGAACCAATTCTTAAATGTTGACACGGTTTCTGGTTTCACTAACACTGGCCAAACATTTCACAACCCTTTGTATATATCAGTACATTGAAAAGGGTTCGTCCTGTCCCGTGTCCTAAATCTGATATCATCTTCCCTTATCCCTTATCCCAAACCCCTCAACTAGTGGAATCGGTCTCTGAACCTTTCCCCCCTTTATCTTATGTGTTGGCTGGAAAATCATTCTTTATTTTGGGATTCATGTTTTCATGTGTTTTACGTTTCTGGTTTGACAGACATTGTACAGATGCATATTGAGACATTGGATGCTGTTCATCGAGAAAGCAAACGCCTTCCCGCTATTCAGAAGGTGAGCATATTCGCAGTTCACGGTGACCTGTGTGTCTCTCCACACAACTATCCTAGTCATTCATGATTCTAATTCTGGAAAAATTTGTAGCTACTAATTCCATTTGTGGTATGTTTCTTCAGTTGATGTGCATTAAAATGCTCCTTTGTATGAAATTTAGTTTATTTTTGTCACACAATGATTTCTCTCTTACTTGGTTCTGACTTCAGCCTAAACTTCTGCGCCCTGCACTGCTGGTTGGGGAGGAACAGGTAATGGAAGCACTGCGAGTAATTCTGATGCCAGATGGACGCGAGGAATCAGTAAGTGGTTCCTTAGGAGGCCCACCCATCATGCCAGCAGAGGGTGCCATTTTCCTCACTACCTACCGCATCATCTTCAAAGGGGCGCCCCTTGAAACACTAGGTAAGAAGTCAGAAACACAGATGCCGTATCAGATCAGATTTGCGTGGTATAGACTAGGATCTATTTGAGAAGTTAGGCCAGGTGATTTGTATAAAGTGAGTTACTGACAGAAATCTGATAATGGGGTCTGAGAAAGTTGGGGCAGGTTTTTATGTAGAATAACAGGTATGCATGTGAATTACAGGCTGGAATCTAGTAGAGGGGTCTGGGGAATTTATACATAGAATTGCTAAAAATAAATTATTTATGGGATGTGGGTGTTGCTGGCTAGGCCAGCATTTATTGTCCAATCCTAATTACCCTTCAGGTGGTGGTGTGAGCTGCCTTGAACATATAGTCCCTAAAGTGTAGGTACACTCACAGCTGTTAGGGAGGGAATTCCAGGATTTTGGCTTAGCGATGTTAAAGAAATGCTAAAATATTTCTTAGTCAGCATGGTGAGTAACTTGGAGAGGAATCTCCAGTGTTGGTGTTCCCAGGTATATGCTGCTCTTGTTCTTCTAGATGATAGTGGTCATGGGTTTGGAAGTTACTTCTTCGGGAACCTTGGTGACTTGCTGCAGTGCAGTTTGTAAATTGAACACACAGCTGCGACTTTGTTGGGAGAGATTGAATATTTGTGGAAGGATCAGCAATCAAGCAGGCTGCTTTGTCCTGGATGGTGTTAAGCTTCTTGAGTATTTTTGGAGCTGTAGTCATCTAGGCAAGAGGAGAGTATTCCGTTACACTCCTAATTTATGCCTTCTAAATGGTTGGCAGGCTTTGGGGAGTCAGGAAGTGAGTTACTTACCATAGGATTCCTAGCCGTTAACTTGAACTGGTTGCCACAGTGTTTGTATGGTTCATCCAGTTCCATTTCTGATCAATGGTAACCCCCTAGGATGTTGATAGTGGTGATTAAGCAATCGTAATGCCATCAAATGTCAAGGGTCAGTGGTTAGATGTTGGAGATGTTTATTGCCTGAAACTTGTGTGGTACGATTGTTATTTGCCACTTATCAGCCCAAGCCTGGATATAGTCCAGGTCTTGTTGCATTTGGACATTTTCTGCTTCAGTATCTTGAGGAGTCACCAGTGGTACTGAACTTTATGCAGTCATCAGTGAACATCCCCACGTCTTATGATGGAAGGACCTAAAGATTGGGCCTAGGGCAGTACCTTGAGAACTCCTGCAGTGAAGACCTCCAACCACACAGCCATCTTTTGTGCCAGGTATAATTCCAACTAGCAGAGGATTTCCTGAATTCCCATTGACCCCAGTTTGCTTGAGCTCCTTGATGCTATACTCAGTCAAATGGTGCTTTGATATCAAGGGTAGTCACACTCGCCTCGCCTTTGGCATACAGCTCTTTTATTCATATTTGAATCAAGGCTGTAATGAGGTCAGGAGCTCAGTGACCCTAGTGGAATCCAAAATGAGCATCTGTGAGCAAGTTATTGCTGCTTAAGTGCCACTTGATTATGCTGTTGATGGCCCCTTCCATCATTTTGCTGATGAACTTAAGTAGACTGATGGGGCAGTGATTGGCTGGGTTGAATTTGTCCTGTTCCTTGTGTGTAAGACGTACTTGGGCAATATTCCATGTTGCCAGGTAGATGCCAGCGTTGTAGCTGCACTGGAATAGTTTTGCTAGGGATGTACAAAGAACAACCCAGCACGGGAAACAGGCCCTTCGGCCTAACAAGCCCTGTCAGTACTATTGCCAGAGTATTGTCAGGGTCCATAGCTTTTGTAGTACTAGTGCTGTCAGCCATTTCTTGATATCACGTGGATTGATTTGAACTGGCTGAAGACTGACACCTGGGACACTGGGGGCCTCCCAAGGAGGCTGAGGTGGATCATCCACGGCACTTCTGACTGAAGATTGTTGTAAATGCTTCAGCCTTATCTTTCACACTGATGTGCTGGGATCTCCATCATTGTGGATGGGGATATTTGTACAGTCTCCTCCTTCTTATTCACTGCCATTCACACTGGATGTGGCAGGACTGCAGAGCTTAGACCTAGTTTGTTGGTTGTGGAATCGCTTGACATGAAAACAGTCCTGTTTTTACCATGACCAGGTTGACAGCTCATTTTGGATCTGCCTGGTGGTGTTCCTGGCATTCCTCACTGAACCAGAGTTGATTCCCTGGCTTGATGGTATTGATAAAGTGGGGTATATGCCAGGCCATGAGGTTACAGATTGTGGTTGAGTGCAGTTCTGTTGCTGTTGATGGCCCATGTCGCGTTATGGATGCTCAGACTTGAGTTGGTAGATCTGTTCAAAGTCCATCCCATTTAGCATAGTTGTAGTGCTATACAACATGATGCTGAGTATCCTCGATGTGAAGATGGGACTTTGCCTCTACAATGACTGTGCGATAATCATTCCTACTGATACTGTCGATGCCTCTGGGGCAATGGGCACTTAGGACTGAGTTACAAGCTAGAGTCTAATTGAGGGCTTCAGGTTAATGTATTGTGGGGATTCCCAAACGTAGGTCGTGAACCCAGATAAAACTTTGGGGTCGCAAGCGCTGTGGAGCTCCAACCCACTGTTAACAACTACGAGGCCTCTTTAAATCTTGCTGGGTTTTTTTTCACTGGTTGGTGTGACCTAACTGACCAATTCCTGCTCTAAAAAAGGCAGTGCCAATCCCCCATTCTCGCAGCCACTGCACGTTCTCTCCTTGCACTCTAATGGCTCCCCCGTCACTCTTCTGGCTCAAACTCTAGGATCAGGGCAATTTTTAAGCTTCAGGATGGGATAACAGTGAGAGAAAGTTTTAGAAGCAGTCGCTGATGTAACGACTGCCTGTGTTTTTGGATTAGTGTAAGGAGACTCTGGATTTCTGGAGTACTATAAATTTTCTCTTTCCATTTTGTCAGCTGGAGAACAGACTGTGATTCGTTCGTTCCCTGTTGCCTCTTTTACCAAAGAGAAGAAGATTAACCAGCAGGAATTCCAGGATGTGCTCCAATTGCGTTCTTCCACCTTTCAGGTAAGGCTCATGGAGAGCATTGGCAGTGCTCATTGACTTTCATTAACCCGAAGAGCCTATTTTACAATCTGTAAATATCCATAAACTGGAGGGTCTGGGAATTAACACATACTGAGCCAGTATGAATGAAGGGTATTCGTGGATAAAGGTCCTTTGCACTAGCTTCATCCATCTAATCGACCCTACGGCCCCCCATTTATAGCATTTAATCTTATCTTAAAGGATTTCAGGATTTCCACAGTTCTGTATTTTGAGTATCGTGAATAACATTTTAATATTTGCCTTTGCTGATAAGCTTTGTTGGCCTCTTGCTCTACAGTTTCACTTTAAATTAAGCAATTTTTCTTCCTCCCTTCCCACCATACTTTCCATTTACCTAATCGTTCCATCTTAGCTTTGCTTTCCTTCGTTTTATCTGGTTTGAAGTTTGTTTGATTTAAATCTACTTCTCTACTGACCTCTGTTCTTTGGTATGTCGTAGAATGCTTTTGCCTGCTTACAGCTTGTGTCTGGAATTGATAGGGCAGGTGAGCCTTGTAACGGTTCTTATTTCAAGGAGGTGCATTTAGGGGAGAAAATAACAAGGCAGGAGTCTTGTATTTATCCCTTTATCAAAATAACCATCTTCCCAGCATTTCCTGTAAATATTGAGCCATATTACCAAGGTAATTAAAAACCAGAAAAAGAGTTTGTGTAATTTCTAGAGATGCCTCTCAAAAGCCCCACCCTCAGTGTTATTTCATCTGTTCCTTTTTATTCCCTAACAGTTGATGAAGATAGCCTTTGATGAAGAGGTGGCATCTGAGATGGTGGAAATATTTCGGAAGCACATCCACAAACTGAGGTACCCACAGTATGTGCACAACACCTTTGCATTCACTGTAGGCCAGTCGCCTAAGCAAGTTGTGGAGTCCAAGCAGAAAGAGAAGAACCCATCACTGAGGTGAGGCTGGGAGTGTGTGTGGGAACAGCCATGAATGGAAGCCAGCAGGGCAGCTATCAGTAATGGTGGTGTGGTCTTCCAGCCCATTGTGCTACCAAGTGTTAAACCCCCTGATTTCAATTGGTACCTAAAGATCACCTGCTCCATATCCCCTGACACACATTCAAACCCTTCTCAACAGCTTTCTTGCCTGGCATGTGAGGGCGTTTAGTGCAGAGTATGGAAGGAGAAATCATGCAACTCCCTGCAAAGTAGAGACATTCCACTCAGAGCCTAGTACTTTAACATAATTCTTTTCTAATTTTGGCCAACTGTTCTAGTTCTTTTTATTCCCTCCTACTGTGAGAAAATATGGAGCCCTTTCTCTTCTTGCAAGTTGCCTGTTCTCCAGGCAAGTTTAAACAGTGAACATTGGCTGAAAAAATGGGGACATCGCATGCCTCTGGTGACTGTGAACTCAAAATGACACCCACTGTGTCTATCCCATATCTATTTTAAGCCTCCAAACCATTGGTGTCAGTGCACATCTCCCACCATCTGTATCAGGGCACATCAACATTTTTATCTTTCGTTTATCTGTGGGAAAATAGGAAGTACTAGTTTTCATGGCTAAAGGCATCGGGATATACCTGTCATGCAGCACTACAAAAGAAGATCCAAGGACACCAGGGAAAAGAGCTGAAGGTCATTGGTGTAAATTGCTAGAGGTGTGCTCTTATCAGGTGTATGCTGCTCAAACCTTGACTTATCCTCTCCCTGATTGGCCTGCCTCAAGTTTAAGACTGACATCTGATGAATGACTAAGCAGTAAAATGCATTTGGTGTGCTGTTTCTAAAGTTCCTGACAGATGCATGGTCTTGAGTCAGTAGCAAGTCAAAATCTGTAAAGACAGAGACCCATTGCCTTGCATGAGATTTGTACCAGCATTTGTACTGACCCTTTTATGGCTTAAACATTCTTTGGGAATTAATTGATATCAACTATCAGTAGAAATCAATCTCTCTGAAGTTAAAAATAGTTGTGATTCAATCTATTCAGAACCATGTCAAGGAATATCATGAAGAATGCAAAGAAGACAATTGGGCGACAGTATGTGACCAGAAAGAAATATACGCCCCCAACCTGGGACCAGCGAGCTACTCCCGCACACGGTGACAATCTAGACCAAATTTCTGGTATGTGATCAGTCAACATCTGGTAGCCAAGGCCTGCTAGTCATTGCTGGGTTTAGATATTAGCAAGTAGAACATGGGCTTTGTTGGATGGTGGAGATACTTGTTGAATAAGCCTGCATATATTCTGCACTGTGTGAGAGCCAGAATTCAGTGAGCACTGCACTGCAGTTGGGAGAGCAATAGCAGAAGGCAGTATTGAGTGTGTGCTGCATTTGGCTGTGAAAGCACGGCATTTCTTGAGGGACAGTAATAAAGAAGGTTGCACAGTATTTTAGGGGAAGAGGGGGAGAATGTGGCTAAGACTGAGGGAAACTGCATTGTCTGAGGGGCCATAACCAGTGGACATTGCACCCTCGGTAGGGTCATATTTGTTGTAGGCAAATACCGTGGCAGTGCTACACTATGAAATGCACAGTACTGTGAAAGTACCGCCCTATTGAAAGGTCATTATTTTTGGAGCACTATACTGTTGGAAAATCACTGCTGAAGGTTGCTGCACATTGAGGAGGGGCACCATTGATGGGATGCTACGTTGCCCCTTGATTGTGCTGCACTCTCTCACTGTCAGCCCAGACCATGTAAAGTCACCGTGCATATTCCTGCACTAAAACTGTCTCACGCTCCATGTGTCTATGTGAGAAACAACTCTTCTATCCCCTGTCTGATCTCGTCCCCTCCTGACATGCTGTTTCTTTCTGCAGTTTCGGAAGAGATGGAGCAGAATGCACTGACACTTTCCACTACCATCAGATCAGATAAATCAACCATGAGCCACATGGTAGAGCGAGCTTGTTGCCGTGACTACCAGCGCCTGGGCTTGGGCACGCTCAGTAACAGTCTGACTAGATCGAAGAATGAGCCATTCCGAATAACTACAGTAAATCGCATGTACAGCGTCTGTAGGAGGTGAGTTTTCATAAAATCCAAGTCGGGTTCAGACAGTTTGTTATTGTCGTTTGATCAAATCAACTTCCAAACTGTCCATAAGTAATAGTTCAGTTTAAGTGCAACATCACAATATTTAGTGGCTGCCCGTCCATATGCTTCCTCATATGATGTTTCAAACACTTCCCAGCATGAGAAGTAAGACTGATGTGCCCCTCAAACTTGTTTTAAAGATGGGAACCACATCTGCTATTTTCCAATCCTTTGGAATTTGGCTCAAGTCCAGTGACTGAGAAACATCTGAACAGGACTCGGTGGTTACTTCCTTCCAAATCCTGGGATAAATGGTGTTAGAGCCATCAATCACTGAGAAACATCTGAACAGGACTCGGTGGTTACTTCCTTCCAAATCCTGGGATAAATGGTGTTAGAGCCATCAATCTCTGGTACTTGAAGTTTGAACAATCCCCCGCAATGTGCCCCTCATGAGACTAAATATTTTGCATCTACATTTGCCTTGAAACAATTACTGGTTTTCTACCTCTTTGTGAATGCTGTTGTACAATAACGTTGAAATATTTCAGCAATTTCTGAATTTACGAGCACCATTTTTCCAATGTCAATTTGTGACAGCTTTTTTAACCTTTTGTTAATCCTGAGATATTTGGAGAATATCCTCTTGTTGTGCTTTTTTTGAGCTGTGTTTTCCTTGTGATTACATTTCACAACCTTCATCAGTTTCTAGCATTCCTTGGCCTATATTTAGGAATTCTCTTCCCAGAATATTTATACTTTGTAATTTACTCAACTTACGTCCTAATTCTTTTCATATATTGATAATGTGATAACATGATTACTATATCGGTAGAATATAAACTGACAATTGTTTTGAGGCATAAAAATTAATAAGGTGCGTGGCTTTCAGGGAATTGGGATAATAAAGGGATGAGCCCAAGGAAAATTGAGAGATTGCAAGGAATGGGGCATTGAAGGGATAGGCTCTGAGAGAGTTGGAAACTATCGAGATGGGCTCTGGGTATATTGGGTATGGTACGGATGCACACAAGGAAAATTGGATACTGTTGGAATGGGCACTGAGAGAATTGGATACTGCCTAAATGAGCTCTGGGAGAATTGAGTATTGCAGGGATGGGCTCTGGAAATATTGGATGCTATCGGGATGAGACCTGGGGGAATTGAATACTACCAGGATGGGCTCTGGGAGAATTGGGTATTGCAGGGTTGGGCTCTGGGAGTGTTGGATGCTATAGGCGTGAACTTTGGGAGAATTTGAAACTGTAGGGAGGGGCTCTGTGGGAATTGGGTATCGCAAAGGTAGACCTTGTATGTTTTCTTGCTTTGAATTTAAATTCAAAGTATTTTGAGTAGAATGTCATGTGACTGCCACCTCAGAACAAGACACAACTGTCCCAGACCTACTAATGACTTAGATGGTCTTGCTAAACTGGGCAATCCTTTCCATCCTGAAATTTAGACTATTAGCACAGTTGTCTGACCGATAAACAACTTGTTCCCAGTAGAAATAAAGGCACTGAATCCCTGAAACAAAAATACACAAGAAGCTCAGGCCCTTGGAAATATCTCATCATCTTGTTGTCATATTACATTTCAGCACCTGCACTAACTTTGAGGGGGTTTTTATCTGTTACCTCTAATCAAGAGTAAGAATAAGCCATTTGGCCTAATTGGTCTGCGTCTGTATTTATGCTTCACGTAAGCCTCCTTACACCCCTTTGCATCTAACCCTACTGCTCTTTCCATTTATTCCTTTCTCCTTCACATGCTTATGTCTTCTCCTTAAATGCATTTATTATGTTTGTCTCAGCCATTCCTTGTGACAGTGAGTTCCACATTCTGGGTAAAGAGCTTTCTCCAGAATTCAATGATTATCTTATATATTCAGTGATTATCTTTTATGTATGACCTCTAGTTCTGGACTACCCCACAAGAGGAAGTATTTTCCTAGTCGACTGTATCTCACTCTTGAATTGTCTATCTGTCATCCTTCAGCCTTCTCTTTTCTTGAGAAAAAGTCCCTCTCAGCTTGTTCATTTTTTCCCTTATAGCTTTAACCTCAGTTTTCTGACACCCCTTGTGAATCTTTTTGTTTCTTACACTCTGCATCTAAAGTCCTGTTTGTACAATGGAGACCAGAAACCTGTTTAGTGTTGTGTTGTTGATATGGCCTAACCAAAGTTACTAAGTACTGAAAGGCATTTGCAGCACTAAAACAGGCCATTCAGCCTGTGGTGTATATGCTTCACAAAAGGCTCCGACCTCTTTCATCCTTTGTACTAATTTATTATTTTCCTTTCACCCCTTCTGCTCGTGCTCAAATGCATTAATTCTCTTAATCTCAATTACTCTTGATCCCCTATTCAAGGTCACCCCTGCAAGAGGGACTGTTTAATGTTTTAATATTCTTTCATGGGATGTGGAAATCGCAATTTGGGCTATCATGTATTGCCCATCCCTAATTGCCCTTGAGAAGGTGATAATTAGTTGCTGCCTTGAACCGTTGTCATCCCTGTGTCGTAGGAACAGTGCTGTTGGGAAGGGAATTTCAGAACTGTGACCCAGCTACTATGAATAAATGGTGATATAGTTCCAAATCAGGATAGTGTGTTATTTGGAGGGAAACTTTCAGGTGGTGGTGTTCTATGCATCTGGTGCCTTTGTCCTATGTGGCAGAGATTGGGTGTTTGGAAGGTGTTGTCAAAGGAGCCTTGCAGTGCACAGTGTAGATTGCTATTGTACACTTCTGGTGGCGGCAGCGAATATTTATTATGGTGAATGGGGTGCCAATCAATCATGATAGGCATAACCTCTCCATTCAGGTGTCTTTCCCATAAATAATTTTTTCACCTCCAGTGCTTTTAAACTTTTTCTGTAATATGATAACCAGTCTATTCATTGTACTTTGTATGGTCCAAACAAAATTTTCTAAAAGCATGAATGTAACTACTGTACTTTTCAATTCTGCCCTTCCAGGAATGAGGCACAGTGTTTTGTTTGCCTTTGTTTTATGCCTTCATTCCTCCACCCCATTTTGTATTTTACTTTCCAAACATGTTAGCACCATATCCTTCCCACAGAATGCAACATCTCATACTTTTTTGTTTGTTCATGGTGTGGGCCTTACTGGGAAGGCCAGCATTTTTGCTCATCCTAACTGACCTTGAGAATGTGATAGTGAGTTATTTTTTTAAATTGCTGAAGTTCATGTGATGTAGGTGCTCCCATAATGCTGTTGGGAAAGGAAGCCCAGGGTTTTGATCCAGCAATAGTGGATCAACAGCGATATAGTTCCAAGTCAGGATAGTGGGTCCTCCAGTGCATCTTGCAGATGGTACATGCAAGAGCTATATTGAAATTTATTTGCCAATTATACCTCCATTCTGCAGGTTTATTAATAACTTGTATTTCGTTGTAAGCTTTTTCAATATTAGCCAGAACCTCCAATTTAAACTAGTCTACACATTTTGGAATTGTACCTGCAATTCCCAAGTTGAAATCATGAATGTAAATTCACAACAGTGATCCAAGCACCAATCTCTTTGGAACATTTTTGGTTTCTCAATTATCTCCTTCCTTTATCTTGCGTATCATTATACCTTTAATAATCACTTCTGACATCATTCCCACCCTCATCGTCTCCCTGGTAAATACAAAGGCATAATTGCCACTTAATAATGAGTTTTTCTTATACATTTCTTAATGTTCCTACCATTGTCTAGATTTATGTATCTAAAACAATTGCCATTTCTTTCTATGTTCTTTGATTTTACAATTTCTCTTTTTTTCCCCCGAATATTTTTTTTAAACTTCACTTTCCCTCTCGTTGTCCTCCTCTTTATTGCTTATATACTTGGTATGTGCCATTTTATTTTGTTTCAATTTTACTTGATGAATATTTCTCCTGAACACAACTGAACACTTTTTAAAACTTTCCTTTGTTGAATAGCTAACCATAAATCCTTACTCTGTTTTCTTTGTAGCTAGTTTGCTATCCATTCTGCGATTTGTCCCCTGCCTCCACATGAGTGAATTGTATGGTGTGTTGTTGAAGGTCTTCTGAAAATCTAAACACGTTACATCAACTACTTTATCTCAACTTACTCAAATTCAATATGGACGGTCAAGCATGACCGTTTCTTTTGAAATCAGTGCTCACTATGCAAACTTGGTTTTCTATATGTTAGCCCATTACAATTCTGTTATTTTTTTCTAGCAGTGGCATTAAGCTAACCAGTGTTCCCTGGACTTGACTGTGCCCCTTTTTAGGAATGACATTGGAAAGATAGGAATAACATTAGCTGGTCGAACCTTTGGCATGATTTTATTTTTGAAATTTTTTTATTTATATAATGGTTTCCCTGCTGTCTCTTCTCTAATTTTTGATTGGATGCAATCCATTCAGATCAGGGATTTATTGCTCTCCATTTTTGGTTTCTCAATTATCTCCTTCCTTTATCTTGAGTATCATTATAACTTTCATAGTCCCTTCTGACATCATTCCCGCCCTCGTAGTATCCCTTGTAAATACAGAGGCAAGATAACCACTTAATAATTGTGCCATTATACTGAGCTTTTCTTATACATCCCTTAATGTTCCTATCATTGTCTAGATTTATGTGTCTGTAAAACAATTTGCCATTTCTTCCTATGTTCTTTGATTTTACAATTTCTCTTTTTTCACCCCAAGTTATTTTTTAAACTTCACTTTCCCTCTTGTTGTCCTCCTCTTTATTGCCTATATACTTAGTGTGTGCCATTTTATTTTGTTTCAATTTTACTTTGATCGCTTGATGAATATTTCTCCTGAACACGATTGAACACCTTTTTAAAAATGTCCTACTTCTTTTCCATCTCTTTATCAAAATATTTTTCTGGTTTATCTTTTCTAGTTCTTCTCTCATCCTCTCAACCATCTTTCTTTGAATATCCTACTTTGGTCTTTGTCTTGTTCCTTCATCATTACTTGGAACCCCACATTGTAATTACTGTTACCTAGATATTCCTACATTCGTTTCGGTTATCCACTTTGGTTCAGTTCCCATCTCTTGATCCAAAAATAAATCCAGAACACACTCAAACTCCTTTTCCCATTTACCTGCATTTTCTTGCCAATTTATTTAATGTTCATCGAATTGCCCCATTTTGTTCTATGTCTTTTACTCATTCCTTAATTTCCCCTCATTATTAGGCAAATGGTGGAATGCCCATTAATATGAGTGATCCAATCTTAGAGGGAGATAGTGATTTAGTGGTAATGTCACTGGGCTAGTAATCCTCTGGGGGCACATTTCAAATCCCACATGGGTTTCACCCAGCTGGACAAATTTGAGCAAATTAGAAATGGTGACCATGAAACTATCACTGAGTGTCATGAAAACTTATGTAGTTCATTAATGTCCTTTAAGGGAGAAAATCTGCCATCCTTAGCTGGTCTGATACGTGGTCAATGTAATTGAGGTTTAATTGCCCCCTCAGTTCAATAATAATTAGGGGCGGATAACAAATGCTGGCTTGTCAGTGATGCCTACACCTTACGAAAGAATAAAAAAAACTCATCCTTTGTCTCAATCTATGCAAATTCTGTTTTGTTCTTAATATTAGTTACATCTCATTTTCCTCCAGCCATATTTTATTTGTACTCAGTACAATAGTCTGTCTATAAACAGGATACTTTGACCAGATAAATCCGTGGCCCACCAAGGTAAAGTGCAAGTTCCTGAACCTGAAAGCAGACCGCCTTAGTAACAGCAATAGCTGAAAGTCATAGTATGGGCTGTTGTGGTGTCAGCAGGATGGTGTTTCGATTGACCTAATATTTTCTGTTTTCAGTTACCCCAGCCTCCTGATTATCCCGCAGACCATACAGGACAGTACAATGCAACGCATTTCACGCTGTTACAGACAAAACCGCTTCCCCGTTGTGTGTTGGAGGAACTCGCGCACAAAGGCCGTGCTCCTGCGATCAGCAGGGTTGCATGGGAAGAGTGTTGTCGGCCTCTTCAAGTCCCAGAATGCACCAGCTACAGGTACTAACCATGATGCCAATGTGAAAAAGAAATGTAATGTTATAGGGATGTTTGTGCCATGAGTTTGGCTGTTGGTGTTTGGACAATGGAAAGGTGGGCACTGGATTGTGGGTGACAGGTGTGAATTGAACGGGCTTACAGACACTGAGCTTTTTCAGGCAATGGGACTATGAACGTTGCAAAGTAGTTATTGGGCATTACAGACTACAGGCAATCGCAGCATGAATGTTACGGATTAAAGACATTGGGCATGTAGACACCAGGTGCCAGCCAGTTGGTATTGCAAACAATGGGGACTGACTCTGGTGGTGAAGAGAGTCGATGTTTAGGCAATTGAATGAGGTGCTGATCAATGGTCTGTTTTGTCCTGGATTGTGTCAAACTTCTTAAGTGATGCAACTATACTCACCTAAGCAAATAGAGTGAATTAGCTGGCATTGCTGATGTGTGCTGGAGACGTTTTGGGGATTCAGGAGATGAGTCATGACCAGCTTCTGACTATCTTTAGTTGCTTGGTATTTGTGACTGATCAGTTAAGTTTCTAATCAATAGTAACCTTCAGGATGTTGATCTTGGGGTATTCAGCAAAGGTGATGCTGTTGAATGTGAAGAGGCAATGGTTAGACACTTTTTGCATGTAGATATTTTTCCTAACATCACTTCTGAAAGACCTGGCTCTACATTTTGCATAATGTTTCTTAATCCTAGGCTTCCCAACTGACAATAGACAGCATATACCCAAATTGTTTAAATCTCCCTAAATTCCATGAATACTACCCTAATGTGTAAAATTGTTACTTGTAATTTAAACCATCGTTTTGGTGAATATATGCCTGACTTGCTTCTAGTGGCATCATGCTGACCTGAAAGGTGGAGGGCACTGTGTTAACTGCTCAGTCTTTGTGGTTTGTATGATTTTGTCAGATTGCTTTATTAGTTGGTGTTTGAATATTGCAGCAATGGTTAGAGGCTCTGTTAATGTCTCTGTTCTTCAGAGGGATGGCATGATGGCCCAGTGGTTAGCACTGCTGTTTCATTGCGCCAGGGAACTGGGTTCAATTCTCGGATCACTGTCTGTGTGGAGTTTGCTTGTTCTCCCCATGCCTGTGCGGGTTTCCTCTGGGTACTCCAATTTCCTCCCACAGTCCAAAGATGTGCAGGTTATGTTGATTGCCACGCTAAATTTCCCCAAGATGTGTAAATCAGGGGGATTAGCAGGATAAGGGCCTGGGCGGAATTGTTGTCGATGGTCTCCTTCTGCACTGTAGGAATGCTATGATTCATCTGTGAAGGAACTTTTATTAAAAAACAGATTTTCATTTCAGACCCTTCTCAGACAGACTCCATCAGTTTAGCACAAGAGAAGTATTTACAGGCAGTGATAAACTCCATGCCGCACTACGCAGACACGGGTGGTCGTAATACTCTCAGTGGATTCACGTCTGCTCACATGAACAGCTCAGGTTTGTTGTGCCTTTAAGATTTCTTTTATCTCACAAAGTTATCAGTGAAGTGAAATGTGTACTGTATGCATTGAACTAGAAGTTATCTTGACACTGAACATGAGTGGAAGGCCATTTATGGTGTACAGGTGCAATTCTAGTCATTCTACCTCATTAAAGTAGTTTCTAATCTCTAACCTTGCTCAAGCTTGTGAATGATGTGCATTTGTCCTATAACCCTGAATAAGGCCAAGAATTTCTTTACTAATATTTTATTCATACATTTTGTTATTTAAACACTTCAAAGCAGCCACTTTGCCATTAAAAAAACAAACTGAGTCCTTGGTTTTATGTCAGGAGGTACAGAATGCAAGAGCAAGGCGGTAGTATTGAAATTGCTTAAAGCCCTTAGTTAGACGATGTTTGGGGTATTGAGTACCATCATTGGAAGAGATTGGAAACACTGTTTTGATTCACTTGAAGCTCCTCTGGAAGAAAAGGGACACTTGTGAAGAAGATTGATCTCTGCAGGTTCAACAGCAGCCAGTTTGCCCTCTGCTGATCCACACTTTACCTGTTCCAAGTTCTGGAGTCTGCTTACTGCTCTGAGCTCTGTTGCATCTTATCCTTTCCTTCTGTACCCTTACTGATATAGAATCTTTCCATGCCCTGTTATGTTCTGGGGAACCTTTGCTTGACCCGTATCCTGTTATATTCTGTAGACTCGTCTGATAAGCAGAGGCAGCCTAAGATTGGTGTGCTGATGAAACAGGTGATGGGTGGAAAGGAAGAAATGACGAACACTTTCAGTCGTGGAGGTGAGAATCACTGAGCCTGTGTGGTGTGTACAATCAATATGAGCAATGTTTTGTGATTTATCGCTAAGATTCTTCTTCAAAATTCTTAATTTCTGAGCTGTTTCCTTGGTTGAAGTTTGCCTCCAGATGGAGAATGGGCTGAGTGGAGCTGCTGAACTGAACTATTGATGCTTTATACTGCTGCTGCTTTGTGCTTAGTCAATAGGAATCTTGCATCTGCTTCGCATGTAGGCAGAAACTACATAACAGAGCATGGGACTGTGAAGTAGATCTGCAGTCATTCAGAGAGAGTTTGGGTGATGACAAATCCAGGATTTGTCACAGGAGAAAGGAATGGAATATAGTCATATAATTTATAGCAGAAAAAGTGAATTTTCGGCTCATCATCATGCCAAAAAAAGGTGATTGGGAACATCGTTTTGTCCAATTCCTCCAGTGGCTGTGCCTGGTTTAGCAGGCCTCCAGCACCACGTCTAGAAGTTCTCTACTCCAATTTTGTGTGTATATTCAATGCTGAAATGGAGTAAGGCTGCCCGTTGAAGTGGTGGAGGCTGCCTCGCTAAATATTTTTAAGACGCGGGTTGATGGGTTTTTGATAAGAGAGGGGATTAAGGGTTATGGGGAGAAAGCGGGAAAGTGGAACTGAGCAGCGACAGATCAGCCATGATCTTATTGAATGGCGGGGCAGGCTCGAAGGGCTAGATGGCCTACTCCTGCTCCTATTTCTTATGTTCTTATGTTCTTAACAGTTTTAGTAACAATATTGTGCTAGATCTAGCTTCTGCGTGCCGCTGAAATGCCACAGTACCAACAGTGGCAGGTGCATTGATACTGGTTTATGTTAAAAGACTAGTCCTTTGAAACTTGGAGGGCTGTTAAAATTTGTTGGATGAACACCATTGACATCTGCAATCAGTGTTTTATGAGCATTTCAAAGATCTGTGCTACTGAAGTAAAAATCAAAACAGTACTGATGACTGTTGTAGTTTGCTTGCGATGTTACTTCTTAGATTCAAAAGTCTTAGCGGATACTGAAATTTTACAGTCACGTTTGTTTCGCCAATTGGAATGTCCCATTCCACAGGCCTGCGAGGCCGTATTGGCAAACAAAATCAGAATCTGACCACTTCGGGTCATGTAAAAAGAGGCCCCCAACCTCCACCCAGACAAAAGTACATTGGTTTAGAAATGTCCAACTCTGGTTGGAGGGACTGGTCAGCATGGCAGCATGACCTTATTTACAGCCTTCAGGCATGTGTCATTATAGTTTTAGAAGGTGGGGTAGAACCAGTGTTTGTTGGTGTGTGGTGGATTTTATGTCTTAAAATGCTGCTTAGCCCATTGTTCGCATCTGCTTTTGTAAAACAGTCCATGATCCATTGAAGGCCACATGGCATGAGGGCACATTCACTGGCAAACAGCGGTCTCCCATTTCCACCCCTGACTCCTTGGTTGAGGATTTCTGTTGTATTATACTGAAGAAATTGCCATTTGTTCCAAATTAGTGTATAATCCATTGGTATTTCCATGAAATATCCCAGACAGCATGAAGACAAAGAATATAGTGAAGAGCATAAGGACCATACCACCCCTGTTCCAAACCACTTGCTATGTCAATGACGTCAGTGTATACACCACAGCCAGTGACTCTGGTCATCATTTCATTGTGAAACAAGTATTAGATTTACCACTCTAAGTTTGTCTAAAACTTTGTCTAAGGCCTCTGTTTATTGTGTATAGGCCTTTTATCAGGTCAGATAAGGCACATTAGAGTCCCATCTGTTGTTCACATTATTTTTCTTGATCTTCGCCTTTGGGCAAATACATGTTCTGAGTATTTCTGCCGTTCCTGAACCCACTTTGCCTCTGGCGGTATTTGCTCTGCCCTGTGGCATCAATCTATTGAGTTGTTCCTTTGCAAGAATCTTACTAGCAATCATAAGCAGCACAATTCCTCTGATTGTGAGACACAGATTTTTGTCCCTTTTCCTTTTTACATGCAAACAATTGCGGCTGGGGAATGGATTGTTGATCATACATTTTGTGATATAATTTTGAGTTTGACAGCCACATGGAATCTCCCAGATTTATTCATTTCTCGTGGGATACTGTTTGAGCCTGGAATTTTTCTCGCGGGTAGGGATATGATGGTTTTGTCACATTCTACAATATAAGCTTTGTTGTCCAGGTTTTCACACTTGGCTTGTTAGTGCCATATATAATGGATAAAAGGGTACCATGTAACAGACTATAATGGGATTAATGTGGTCTGCACTAGATACTAGTATGACTTGTGCTGGACTGTCGTGGAAACCAGCATGATCTGTGCCAGACTGTAATGGGTGTCAGTGGGTCTGACAGCAAACAGTAATCGGTACTATTTTTAAATGTCGGCAAGTTGTTGTGATACTGTTTAAATGGAGACTGATGTGTATATCTAGTACCAGTACCACACTCTGTGAAACAAGAATAATGTACTGGAAATGCTGGATATGCTCAAGTGTAAGCATCTGTGGTGAGAGAAAGAGTTAATATTTCAGATTGACAACCTATTGTCAGAACTATTCACAGTGACATCTGCTTAAATAGAGACTGGTATGTCTGCCCAGACCAGTATTGAATTGGGTGACACATGATTAATGGCGTGTATTAATGATCTGATTATTTTGTGCTGTCTCATTACTAGAGTAAGTCATGGACTGATTTTCTTTGTGCTGTGCCTCCTCAGTACTAGGTCACAGAGCCAGGGTCATCACTCTGGCAAATCCAAGGGCCACAACGAAGGGGAGAGAAAGCCCTCAAGGTATTGCGTTTGAGCACAAGGAAAGTAACAAATTCTATCCCTGTGTATGAAAGGGCTAACACCAAGAATAACCACTTATTAACATACAATAGCAAATATAAACAGTGACTACCAGTTCTAACACCTTTAACTTCTATTTCACTCACCCAATTAACTTAGTTATGGCCTAGGCTTTTGCTCAGTCATAGAAAAAGCTGATTGAAATGAAAGTAACCAGATTTCTGTGCAGTAAATTTACTTATATTTTTGTGATTGTCAGTCATTGTAATATGCATACAGTAGTAAAACAAATTTGCAACTACCAGCAGCTGCTTTCAACAAAACCCAACTTTCCTATTTTAGCTTTTCCCATTATTAATTCTCATTCCTATTTTTATAATGAAAATCACTTAGGTAAACTTGTGAATCTAATTACACCTTCACATGGAGATGATGATTTGCATCCCGCAGTTCATCAGCCTGCACTTTAAAGTTGCTCCCAAGCTTCAGCTAACTCTACTTCCCCCCAGTATTGTAATTTTTTCTGTCTAATTGTAACCAGTATTATGAAATTAACATTATTGCACCATTTAAAATTGAAAGTGTGTATCAGTAAGATGTGAACCAAATTAGATTTGTGTACACTTGCACAGTTATTGCCCCAACTTGGAAATCTGTTTCATTAGCAAAGCTATGCTTACACAAGTTAAACACTATTTAAGTGCAGAAGCAGGCCATTTGATTCAAAGGTACCATGCCATTGTTCATTTTTCACAAGCGCTGCCTCTTAACCCCATCAACATCCTTCTATTACTGGCCCCATCTGTATTGATCTCCTCCAACTAGATTTTCAAGTTTGCTGACCGCACCACGGTAGTGGGTCAGATCTCAAACAATGATGAGATAGACTACAGGAATGTGATAGAGAATCTAGTGAACTGGTACAGCAACAATAATCTCTCCCTCAATGTCAATAAAACGAAAGAGATTGTCGTCGACTTCAGGAAGTGTAAAGGAAAACATGCCCCTGTCTACATCAACGGGGATGCAGCAGAAGCTCTTGAGAGCTTCAAGATTTTAGGTGTCCAGGTCTACAGCAACCCCTGTCCTGGTCCCCCCCATGCTGACACTATGGTTAAGAAAGCCCACCAACACCTCTACTTTCTCAAAAGACTAAGGAAATTTGGCATGTCAGCTATGACTCTCTCACAGATACACCATAGAAAGCATTTTTTCTGGCTTGCCCAGGACCGCAAGGAACTACAAAAGGTTGTGAATGTAGCCCAATCCATTAACTGTCTACATTTTCCTCTGCCTCAGCAACGCAGCCAGCATAATTAAGGGGCCCACGCACCCCGGACATTCTCTCTTCCACCTTCTTCCTTCGGGAAAAAGATACAGAAGCCTGAGGTCACGTACCAACTGACTCAAGAGCAGCTCCTTCCCTGCTGCCATCAGACTTTTGAATGGACTTACCTTGCATTAAATTGATCTTTCTCTACACTGTAGCTATGACTGTAACACTATATTCTGCACTCTCTCATTTCCTTCTCTCTCTTCTCTTTCCTTCTGTTCCTTCTTTCTCTTACAGCTTTGTCTGTACAGCATGCACCGCCTCTCAGTCTCCTCTGCTCCAAGGAAAACAACCCTGTTTCTCTTCATAACTAAATTAAGTGACTCTAAGTTCTTCATTTGAGTTATTCTTTGGGATGGTGAGCTCCATATTCCAACTATTCTCTACCTAAAGAAGTTTCTCTTGAACTCTCTTTTGGATTCATTAACATCAACCTTATATTTATGGTTCTTAGTTCTGCTGATCTTGACATTGACCCTGTCCAATCCTTTCATAAGTCTGCTATCGGGTCATCCTTCAGTCTTCTCGTAAGTTCTGTTATCAGCCTTATAATTCTCTTTGGCACCCTCACCAGTGTCTCTATATCCTTATTATAGAGGCTAGACCTGCTCTCAATATCCCAATAATGATTAAACAAAGATTTGACACAACTTTAACATACGTCTCCACTCTTCAATTCTATCCACCAAGAAATTAACCCTCGTGATTAGTTTGATTTTTTTTTAATGGATTTATTAACCTGTGTTAATTGAGAATCTGTAGTAGAATTAATCTGCAGCGACAAGACTTGCTAGAGACTTGTCAGAGCTTCCCAAACGAAAGTGTGTGCTAGGGGTGTGTTAGGAACACAGAACATTTAATCTGTACATTTAAGCTATCATCAGAGACATAGCAAATCTATCAGGTTGCAACATTGGTGGGTTGAAGGTCAAAAACCTGAGAGATGCAGGTGATACTGCAGTGATTGCAGAGTCTGGAGTGGAACTACAGGGAATTGTAAACACACGTGAAAGAAGTGTGGAACTTGGATTAAGAATGAATGTGAAGAAGACTGAGAAAATGGTGATCAGCAGAGACCTAACCTCGGAAACTGGCGCAGGCACAGAGCTGAACAACTTCTTTCTGCGCTAACAATTTTGTGATTCTGTGAAGTGAAAATTGAAGTATATCGACTTGTCCTAGAGCAAGTGAAAAGGTTGCACACTGGGCAGATTATCATAGCCGATGAGAGATGTGATTGAGAGATCCGAAGGAGAATTGAGCAAGCTATGAACAGCTCTGTCTAGATTTAGGACATGTTAATATCAAAGAAATTGACCCTGAGTCTTAGGAAAAGAATGCTGAATTCTATATTTTGTCATCTAGGTTAAATGCCATGGACATATGGACAACAAACAAAGATTATTGATCAGCTGAATGAATTCGAGATGTGGACATACAAGAAATGCTCTGCATAACCTACACATACACAACTCATCATATACAAGGAGAATGACATGACGTATGTTGAGGTTAGGGATAGGTGTGTGAATGCTCGACAGAATATTAATATATTGAAGGACGAAGTGTTGGATATCCTAAATTGCATTAAGGTAGACAAGTCCCCAGGGCCTGATGGAGTCTATCCCAGGTATCTGTGGGAGGTAAGAGGAGAAATAGCTGGGGCTTTAACAGATATCTTCACATCCTGTTTGACCACAGTTGAGGTTCCAGAGGACTCAAAAATAGGGAATGTTGTTCCCTTGTTTAAGAAAGGAAGCAGGGATAATCCAGGAAATTATATACCAGTGAGCCTGACGTCAGTAGTGGGGAAATCTTTGGAGAAGACATCAAAGGACAGCATATATGCACATTTGGAAGAAAATGGTTTGTTAGTAACAGGCAACACGGTTTTGTACGGGGAAGGCCATATCTCACCAACTTGATTGAGTTTTTTCAAGGTGTGACAAAGATAATTGAGGGAAGGGCTCTGGATGTAGTTTATATGGACTTTAGTAAGGTGCTTAACAAGATACAAACAGCAGACAGGTACAAAAACTAAAGTCACGTGGGATTCGGGGTTCACTGGCTAGATGGATACAGAACTGGCTTGGTCATAGAAGAAAGAGTAGCAGTGGAAGGGTGATTTTTCAGAAAAGAGATCTTAATGGTGTTCGGCAGGTATCAGTGCTGGGATTTCTGTTTGTAGTAAGCATGAATGATCTGGAGAAAAATGTGGATAGTCTGGTTAGTAAGTTTGCGGATAACACGAAGATTAGCGGAGTTGCTGGTAGTGCTGGGATTGTCAGAATGCAACAAGATATAGATAGATTGGAGACTTGGACACAGAAATAGTAAACGAAGTTTAACCCGGACAAACACAATTTTGGAGGATCAAATTTAGGTGTGAATTATAACATAAATGGTAGAACCCTTAGGAATGTTAATACACAGGGATCTGTGTGTGCATGTCCACAGTTCCCTAAAAGTGGCAACACAGGTGGACAAGGTGATTAAGAAGGCATATGGGGTGTCTAACATTTCCTGGGTAACTATGCAGGTAGATACTGTGGATCTGTCTTAAGTCTCCGACTCTAGTTGGAGACATTTGCAGAGGGTCAGGGAGTTTGGAAGTCGCCTATTGGAAGTTTAAATTTCCTGAGCTGTTCCCGTGTAGGTCTGTACATCAAAACTCCCAGAGGGTCCTTCTTCAGTCATATGTCTGGTCTCCAAAGATCGGAAGATTTGGTCTAATATTCCAGCCATTTCTTTGTTATCACATGAGTGTTTCGAGTGTATCCCTTTGTGTCCTTGCACTATACTAACACTTGCGTTGTCTTAGAATAACAGCTGGTATGTTACTTACCTTGACAATAGCACACAGTTTGGCCTACAAGCTTTCCTTGTTATTATGGGTTTTGAGCAATGCTTTTATTTCTAAACATTTGTAATAGGAATTCCACTGTGAGCACTTGCCATGTAGTTGCAGACCTCCTACTACTGGTGATGTCTCCTATTACTGGTGATACTGGTACTCCCATTTCAGTTTTCTAGTTGTCATTTATTGGCCTTCTCATCCTCTAACACATTCCTTGGCCTATGGCTGTTCTTTCTCATACCCCATTCTACTTGAGCATTGAGTTCTGGCCCCATCTTTACTGCCCCCGTAACTGTGCCACCTGACTAATGTGGGGAAAATATTCACTTCCTAAAAGGCTACCTCAACTTCATTAATTTCCAATCGTTGCCTGAAATAAAGCTTTGAATTATCTTCCTGTTTTTCAAGCATTTCCTTGTTTTGCCCTGCAACCAGAGAATATAAAGGATTATATTTAAGCAGAGCAGGGCGGGAACATTAATACAGCATTCATAGCTGTGTGAATTCTAATCATTGGAACAGCATTTGGGACTGTTGCTAATCTACTATTTAGGATAATGCACTCAACAAGAGTAACACCCCAGTATTGTGTAATCCTGATTTGCGTTTGCAGCTGGGTCCAGATCCCACAGCCCTTTACCAAATAGAGATGGGGACAGAGCCAATGATGCTGGTGCTCTCATAGCATAACTGGAGGAGTGATAATTGAATGCTGACAGTTAGTTTGTCTCTATCTCTTCCAGGAAAATGGGGCAGCATTCGAGGCAGTGGACGATTGAGTGCTTATTCCCTGAATTCTGATGTAGGTCTTCGACTTGCAGGCAAAGAAACATTGTCCCCAAAGGTTAATGGGGGCCTGTCAGATTCTCACTACTTCAGGCAGCCAAGAGCTGGCTTGTATATTATTGGCGAGAAGTCCCAGCTAAAGGTGAGAACAATCTCCCAAATCCTAGGGACAAATTCCTGCATTTTTGATTTATCTCAGATATTCAACTGCCTGAAGAGGGAAGAATGTATATGAAGACAGGTAAAAGGGGTGACAAGAACTCCATGTTGGAATACTGGTTCAGATGCTGCTGCCTAGAAAACGGGACTAGAAACCTCTCTGGTTAGGAAATTTGCTATTGCAGCTATTGTCCCTGTAATTCCAAATTATTGATTGGTATATGTGGGTCTCACCAGTCTTACATTTACAGATCTGACTATCCAATGTATACTATAAATCCCAAAACTTGCAGTGCTTTCGTTCAGTCTCAAATTTGGCATGATAATTCCACCAGGACCAATGGATGAGGTAATAAATTTCAAGGTCCAATGTCCACATCAGAGACCTGACCTTGAATACATTAGCAGCCCCTTTCTCGAGCAGTATGGACAATTGATTACGTGTCCATTTTTGAATCCTTGGAATCTAGAGTCACTGATCTGCAAGGGTACTCCTGTTTAATGTGGATAAATGACAGGGAAGACATGTTTGAGACTGATCTGCTCGGAGAAATTATCACTTTAGTATTGTTATATTAATGGCCGAGAGTTTTCCAAAAGTTTATATTTGCATGTGAAATTTGCAAATAACAGTATTTAGAAAATATATGACTCTATTCAGGGAGCGAAACAAGATCCTTCACAGCAGTGGGAAGTTGTCCCCATTGAGATATTTGATGTCCGACACGTGAAGACAAGCTTTAAGAAGTTGATGAAAGCATGCGTGCCGAGTTCTGCATCCACTGATCCCAACCAGTCGTACTACCGTTCGTTGGAGGAGTCTGATTGGCTCTCTCAGGTATTTGTTACATTATCTCCTGCTACCCTGACTGCACCCTCTCACCTGCCCTATCCCTCCTCACTCTGATCCCCATCCTCATCTTTTCTCTCATGCTCTTTTTTTTGTTACCAGTTACACAAGTTGCTTCAGGTCTCAGTGCTGGTTGTTGAGTTGTTGGACAACGGATCCTCAGTGCTGATCAGTTTGGAGGATGGCTGGGACGTGACCACTCAGGTACCTGTTGTCAATTATCAAGCTGGAGTCAAACCTCAGACCAAATGAAAGTAAAGAACTTCACTCTGGTTACCTTTTCGTGTTGAGATTCTTGTGTACTTGTAAAAGAAGGGAACCTAGGTTGCTTTTGAATTTCCCTCTTGTCCTGGAGCTGCTGGCCATTGGAGTTTAGGATACACAATCAAAAGTGTTCACATTGCCCCTGATACTTCACCTAAATCATTCTCCCTATGTCAGTTTAGAGGGTATGTTGGGAGATTGCATGCACAAGAATATATACATCTGAGCGTACATGTATACTTGTGTGATTTTGAGTGAAGGTCACTTGAGTGACTAGAAGACAAAACCTTGGCTGATCTTATCTATTTCTACCTGCAGAGCTCTGGAAGCCAACTATTGTCCTGTCTGTTGCCCTGCCCCAGAACAGCAGTAGGGCCTAAAATCTCATTAGTCCATTTGGCTCTGTACCAATTGCTGCACATTTACCCACTAGGATTCTGGGTCACCCCAAGGTGACAAATTCACAAATAGTTTGTAATGAAAGGGTGATGTTTGTATTTGAGGATGTTCCGTGCGTTGCACTCTATTCCATTTGACTCTGGCAGAAACAGTATAGTGACCTCCAAGCTTAGACCCAACATGTATTACCCTTCCATCATCCCACACTTTACTGCATTTCAGTATGTTGTGTTGATGGGATGGCTTGAATGGAATAAGGAAAAAGTGTAAATTATCGGGAGGCACCTATGACAAACATTTATGTGGGTTGGCAAAATACAGACTTCTTACCCCTCTAGTTAATGTCGTAAATGTTTGATCACCAACTGTAACCATATCAGAAATGATGTGGAGGTGCCAGCGTTGGATTGGGTTAAGGACTGTAAGAAGTCTCACGATACCACCAGGTTAAAGTCCAGCATGTTTATTTGATAGCACAAAGCATAAGCTTTTGGAGTATTGCCCCTTCACCTGATGATGGGGCAGTGCTCCAAAAGCTTGTGGCTTGTGCTACCAAATAAACCTGTTGGACTTTAACTTGATGTTGTGAGACTTCTTACTGTCCATATTAGTCAGACAGACAGTGGCTGTGTACCTTGAAGAATAGTGTCTCAGGTGGATCTACAAGATCCAAGGCATTATTGTATGAAATGCCCTGTTTTCTTGATGAATATTTATTTCTCAACCAGCACCAAAGGCAAAGGCTTTGGTCAATATAACAGTGCTTTTTCTGGGAGCTTGCTTGGTATACATTGGCTGCCATGTTTCCATATTATAACAGTGAAAGTGTTTTAAAAATCCTTCATTGCATGTGAAGTGTTTTAGGGTGTCCTGAGCATATGAAAGTTGCTGTACAAATATGTCTTTTTTAGCTGCTGAAGAGGGGATTGACTTGTATTTATATAGAATTCACAAAAATGAAAACTAGGCACATGGGTTCATTTCTGGAAAGAATTCAGGAGCGAAGATGGAATCTTAAACTTGAAATCTTGATTAGAACGTATTGGAGTCGTACAAATGTTCTGACCTTCATATCATAGGACATAGAGGCACTGGAGAAGGTGTAAAAAAAAGTTTGCCAAAATAATACCAGAACCGAGGGGTAAACCTATTAGGAAATCTGAATAGGCTGGACTCTTCTCCAGGTGACCTGACAGACTTTTAAGATTATGAAATTGTATGATTCAGTAAATATAGAGAAGGTTGTGGGTGAAACCTAAATTAGGCATCTAAATATAAAATTATCACTAATAAGTCCAATGGGAAATTCAGGAGAAACTTCTTTACTCAGAGTGATTGGAATGTGGAACTTCCTACAGCAAAGAGCAGTTGAGACAAACAAAGTAGATGCATTTGGTGGGAAGTTAGATGAGCACACAAAGTTGAAAGCAATAGGTTATCTTGATGGGGTAAAACGAGGTGGCATTGGAGGAGCATGTCAGTGGCACCACAGAGGCCATGGGATCAACTATCCAATCTCAGCACCAGTCCCCACAGTAAAAAATTTTTGGGGAATTTTTTTTCTGACAAGTTTTTTTAATTCCCTTCAGGTGGTGTCCTTGGTACAGTTGCTATCTGACCAACATTACAGGACATTGGAGGGTTTCCGTCTTCTGGTGGAGAAGGAGTGGCTGTCATTTGGGCATCGTTTCAGCCACCGTGGTGCTCAGACAATGGCCAGCCAGAGCAGTGGCTTCACACCTGTCTTCCTGCAGTTTCTGGACTGTGTACATCAGGTAGTTGCATTCAATTGTAGCACCTGGACTTGTTGGTGTCTTTATGACAAAGGGAGATTGTATTGTGCCTTGCGCATCATAACAGGGCATTGGGACTGTTCACTAATTTTGCCTCGTTAGATCATCAGAAGAAGAAACCAAACCACATTATATATTAACCTCAAGAGCAATGAAAACAGTTAAAATAGATGTTAAATAAGCAACTCTTTAGAAAATGAAGTTAACTGAGGGAATGAATAATGGAAGTTACGAAAACAGCTCAAATATATATCAATAATTCAGCATTAACTTTGGTGATAATTAATACGCCGCTATGATCATTGTCTGAGATTAGAACTGAATCTCATCAATTTATATAATTAGTCCATTGAAGAAAAGTCTCTGCATCTTGCGGTCACAAAACTTTCCAGATTTCACGTGACCTCATAATCAAAGAAATAGGAGCAGGAATAGACCAGTCCATGAGCCGCCTCCAGCATTCAGGAAGATCATGGCAGCCCTGTTCATGGCCTTAAAACTTTCCTATCTACCCCCATTAACTCCTTTGTTTATCAAATGTCTGTTTAACGCAACTGTGAACATATTGAAGAATTCATTCTTCACTGCTCTCTGGGATACAGAAGTCCTAAGGCTAATAACCCTCATAGAAGAACAATTCTCCACTCCTCTATCTTAAATGGGAAACCCCTTATTCTAAAAGTTGTTGGGAGCTCCCCCCAACCTTTACCACTCTTTACCGAGGAAGTAGAGCAAGGCTGTTTGTGGGACTACCTCTTTGTAATGGCCATGTTGCCAGTCAGTGAGTAATAGAGTCCTGATCCTGTAGGAACTAGCCATTGCCACCAGGAAGTGGTTGTTTGTTCAGTTTTTGCCCATTGTTCCCTTGTTTAATTTCTTACCTGTTCTATTCTGTCCTCTTCAGATCCATTTGCAGTTCCCAATGGAGTTTGAGTTTAGTATGCACTATCTGAAATTCCTGGCATATCATTATGTGTCCAACCGCTTCCGAACCTTCCTGCTGGACTCTGACCATGAAAGGATTGAATTTGGTAAAACCACAATCAATTGTTTCTTGTTTGTGTGATGTATGAGTGCACTGGTAAAGGGACTGGGTAAGTTTGTGGGTTTGTTGAAGGGTGTGGACTCATGTAGGTTTGGTGATTGTGTGGAAGAGAGCGATAGTGGGTATGAGAGAACTGCTGTGATTTACTTTCTTTTGAGGAGCAGTGTCAAACTACACCAATTAGTCAGATCCCTGCTTCTGTCACCATGTTGATGTTGCCAGAAACATCATTCCTATTCCTTCCTGTCCCATTCCAACTTGATGCAAGCTGTTATGCTGAAGGAATTCTGTTGTCTTGGCAAGATCGCAAATGAAGTAATGGTGAGATTTCCTTTTTTGGCAGAATGAGATTTAAAAAACAAGTTTAATTTTTTCTTACTGAATCCTACACAACTTTTTTCAAACTCAATCTGAGATGAAAGGACGACGTACAATCCCCTGTAGCACAGATCCTGGAGTCCTTCATCCCCCTCTGTCTGGGACTGGATTTAAACCTAGGTCCCAGAGATAAGCAGGTAGGAGAGTGGAATTAAGCTAAATGCCTCTATCATTCAGTGGTGAAAGTGCAGAGTCTGATCCACTCAGTCCCTCTTCAGTTATTTTGTCACCATGTGTAATAGTGATCCAGATGCCCTTTTGCAGTGTACTTTGAGTTGTGTGTGTATCCCACAGGACTGATGTATGAAGAGAAAGGAGAGAGGAAGAACCAACATGCATACAAGTCTGTGTGGGACTACATTGACCGGCTCAATAAGAAAACTCCAGTCTTCTTCAATTACCTGTATGCACCCGAGGATGGAGAGGTGAGGAGGAGCTCCTGCCTATTTGCTGTGGAGGTGGAGGATTTCATTGTACAACAAGATTCTTAGTGCTTTTGTAACCCCATTGTTGATTTATTGACTATCTCCATGGAAGTAGATCATTAACTTGTCTTGGACAAGTATATAAAAAAAATAAAAAGTTTATGCAACGCTGGCCTTTATATCTAGAGGACCAGAACACAAAAGGTTAGAAGTCATGCTACAGTTATATAAATCCTTTGTTAGACCATGCTCAGAGTATTGTGTTCCATTCTGGATAGATGTGTTAGTGTTGGATGGAGTGTAGTACAGATTTATCCAAGTGATACGTGGATTCCGAAGGTTAAATTTCAAAGCCTTTCAAAATGAAATTATAAGACTTTCTTTTATACATAGAACATAGAACATTACAGCGCAGAACAGGCCCTTCGGCCCACGATGTTGCGCCGACCAGTTAAAAAAAGACAATGACCCACTAATCTAAACCAATCCCTTTTCGTCCATAAACCTATCCATGGATCTCTTAAACGCCCCCAAACTAGGCTCATTTACAACCGCAGCAGGCAGGGCATTCCAATCCCTCACCACCCTCTGGGTAAAGAACCTACCCCTGACATCCGTCCTATAACTACCCCCCCCTTAATTTAAAGCCATGCCCCCTCGTGCTAGCTTTCTCCATCCGAGGAAAAAGGCTATCACTATCCACCCTATCTAAACCTCTAATCATCTTATATGTTTCAATAAGATCCCCTCTTAGCCGCCTTCTTTCTAGTGAAAACAACCCCAAATCCCTCAGTCTCTCCTCATAGGACCTCCCCTCCATACCAGGCAACATCCTGGTAAACCTCCTCTGCACCCTCTCCAAAGCCTCCACATCCTTCCTGTAATGTGGGGGCCAGAACTGCACACAGTACTCCATGTGCGGCCGCACCAGAGTTGTGTACAGTTGCAACATGACGCTGCGACTCCTAAATTCAATCCCCCTACCAATAAACGCCAAGACACTGTATGCCTTCTTAACAACCTTATCTACTTGATTCCCAACTTTCAGGGATCTATGTACACATACACCTAGATCCCTCTGTTCATCCACACTATTCAAAGTCCTACCGTTAGCCCTATACTCAACACATCTGTTATTCCTACCAAAGTGAATCACCTCACACTTCTCCGCATTAAACTCCATCCGCCACCTCTCAGCCCAGCTCTGCAACCTGTCCAAGTCTCCCTGCAAACTATGACACCCTTCCTCACAATCTACCACACTTCCGACTTTGGTGTCATCAGCAAATTTACTAATCCACCCAGCTATACCTTCATCCAGATCATTAATAAAAATTACAAACAGCAGTGGCCCCAAAACAGATCCCTGAGGCACACCACTTGTAACCGAACTCCATGACGAATACTTACCATCAACCACCACCCTCTGTCTCCTATCTGCTAGCCAATTCCTGATCCAATTTCCTAGACCACCCTCAACCCCATACATCTGCATTTTCTGCAGAAGCCCACCATGGTGAACCTTATCAAACGCCTTACTAAAATCCATATATACCACGTCAACTGCCTTACCCCCATCCACCTCTTTGGTCACTTTCTCAAAAAAGTCAATAAGGTTAGTAAGGCACGACCTACCCGCTACAAAACTGTGCTGACTATCTCCAATCAATTCATTACTCTCCAAATAACTATAAATCCTATCCCTAATAATTCTTTCTAAAACCTTGCCCACAACAGAAGTAAGACTCACCGGTCTATAATTCCCGGGGAAGTCTCTGTTCCCCTTCTTAAACGATGGGACAACATTCGCTATCCTCCAGTCCTCCGGTACTATACCAGAGACCAACGACGACCTGAAGATCAGAGCCAGAGGCTCTGCAATCGCCTCTCTTGCCTCCCAGAGAATCCTAGGGTAAATCCCATCCGGACCAGGGGACTTATCTATTTTCAAACCCTCTAGAATATCTAGCACATCCCCCTTATCAACTGCAATACTGTCTATTTTACACCCCTGCAACCCAGTGTCCTCCTCAGCTATATTCATGTCCCCCTGCGTGAACACCGAAGAGAAATATTGGTTCAATGCCTCACCAATCTCTTCCAGTTCCCCACACAATTTCCCTCTACTGTCTGTAACTGGCCCTAATCTTGCCCTAACCAACCTTCTGTTCTTGACATACCTATAGAACGCCTTAGGATTCTCCTTAATCCTATCTGCCAAAGTCTTCTCATGTCCTCTTTTAGCCCTTCTTAACTCACTCTTCAACTCCCTCCTAGCCAATCTAAATATATACATATATACACACACTCTCACTCACATTGTTTGGAACTCACTTCTGCAAAAGGCAATTGATTCTGGGTCAGGAAATTTTACATTTTAGATCAATTGACTTCTTTCAACCAAAGGTTTTAAAGGATGCAGGGGCAAAGGCAAGTATGTGGAGTTAGGTCTCAGTTCCACAACAATCTGACTGAATGCCAGAACAGGCTTGAGAAACTAAATAGCTTACTCCTGTTCCTGTGTTTATATAACTTAATGAACTATTGGTCTAATTGCATTTATGATTTCTAAATCCCACTTACATTATCCTCCATTAAACTTTAGGTTCTGAGGCCATATGGTAACATTTCCAACCTGAAGGTGTGGGATTATTACACACACGAGACACTTTCTGAAGGACCACCATATGACTGGGAGCTGGTATATGGTCGACGAGAACAAGTGGATGATGGGGAAAGAGCAGATACTTTGGCTCCTCAGACTCAGCGCAAGATTGTCTGGCCCTGCTATGACAACAGAAACAAGACAGAGCCAGATGCTATCAGTAAATTGTTGGAGGTAGAGTCTGTGCCTGAGCGTCAACCCAGATCTGAAATGTGGACAGTATTTGAAGATCAGCCCACAGCTGACTTTCAATCAAATCAGCTTTCCTCACGTCTGACAGTGTTCTGGGCTCAGGAGGCTGTGAACATGATCACCTATCCTTGTATCCAACAGTTTGGGTTGGACTAGTCTGTGAATCTAATCTGTTGTTGTTGTGTCTGACAATGGGAAGGGGTGCGTGCTTGGGTCATGAATCTGATCACTGTTGTGTCCAACAGGAGATGCAGTCGCTGGAGTCGGAGCTGGGTCAAGTGCCAGACAAATGGAAGGAGACTTGGGACAAGATCAAAACAACCCAACGGACAGAGAGCAAACAGGAGAGTAAGGTAGGTCAGCACTTGGGCTTCAGCACGTGAACTGCCTTTATTGCCTGTCCATAGTTGACCTTAAAGTGATGGTGAGCTATTGTGATTTGATATATTTGAGTTGTATTTGAGCATTAAACAATGGAAGGCAGGACTGTGGAGGTACTAGCTCACCTTGCATAGTGGTCAATGGCAGTTGTGCACAAAAGGCCAGTGCGCGTCTAGAACAATATGTTGAGGAGTTTAATAGGGAACAGACTCTTCCAGATCTAGTATTGTGCAGAGAGTCAGGATTAATTCATAATCTTGTAGTAAAGGGTCCCTGTGGGAGAGTGATTGTACCATGATAGAATTTCAGATCAAGTTTGAGAATAATGCAGTCCAGCCTGAAAGTAGAATCTTAACTTTGTCATGGGCTTTCTTTAAATTTATGAGGGATTAGAGTAACTGCCCTCATGAGAGCAACATTCCAAAGAGTACAGAGCCAAAAAGACTCCTTGTGACCGTAGGACATCCCAAAGGCCTTTACAGCGAATGAAGTACTTAAGATATTTAGTCATGCTTATAATGTAGGAAGTGCAGCTGCTAATTTGTGAACAAATTTCCACAAACGGCAATGAGATGAATGCAGTAAGAAGTCTCTCAACACCAGGTTAAAGTCCAACAGGTTTATTTGGTAGCAAAAGCCACTAGCTTTCAGAGCACTGCTCCTTCGTCAGATAAGTGGGAGTTCTGTTCACAAACAGGGCATAGAAAGAAAGACGTGGGAGTTCTGTTCACGAACAGGGCATATAAAGACATATGTCTTTCTATGCCCTGCTTGTGAACAGAACTCCCACTTGACAAAGGAGCAGCGCCCCGAAAACTAGAGGCTTTTGCTACCAATTTAACCTGGTGTTGTGAGACTTCTTACTGTGTTCGCCCCAGTCCAACACCGGCATCCCACATAATGAGATGTATGGCCAGGTTATCTGAGTTAATGATGCTGGTCAAGGAATGAATTTTGGCATAACACTGGAGACCAGTGCTGTTTCAAAGTAATGCCAAAGGATCTTTTTACATCCACCTGATAAAGCAGATGGAGCACAAAATTTCATCCAAAAGAAATAATTCAAACTTTGCAGAATTCTCTCAGAAGTAACCTCTTCAGAGTGCAGTGCTAGCTATGCACTGCTCCTCTGACAAGATAGTGCTGCCTTGGTACTGCCACCCATGCAGTGCAAGATCCCCTCACTGCTGGCTGTCTGGCAATGCAGCATGCTCAGGCTACTGACCCATCAGCAGTGTAGCACTCTCTCGCCACTAACTCCCTCACATTGCAGCTCTCATCTGCTACTGACTACTACACATCAGAACTCTCTCACGACTGACCCTCTGATTCTGCAACATTTCCTCGCTGCTGACTCTTGGACTCTACAACCCTCTCATGCTGCTGACTCAACGACACAGTAACCCTCCCTCATCCCGACACTCCGACCCTGTAGCATTCCCTGGCTGCTGACGCTATGATGTGGCAGCGCACCCTCGTTGTTGACCCTCTCTCACTGCTGACTCTCTGACACTGCATCACTCACTTCTGACTGTCTGACAGTGCAATGTCAGTGACACTTATGTGCTCAAACCTCTGGCTGCAAGAGAAAGTGCTCAAACTGAAGTATAGCTAACAGCTAAAACTGGAGGAAAACTTAAATTAAAATGGGTTAAACAGACACATGTCTGTAACTGGGTAATGCCAGCCAAAGAGGAAAGTAATTCTCATTGTCTTGCCAATCATCATAACCTTGCAGGACTCCAGAAGTAGCCAATCATTTTCAGTTGAAGGTCACAGCATAGCCTGTTACACAGTGTGATACAGATGAAAGTCAGGAGCTGATCATTACACAATATACAAGGAGTGAAGCCCAATGACAGTTTTTTGTGGCCGTATCGCTCCTGACTTCCTTATTTCTTATTTGTGCAGCACTTGTCTTCAAGTTCCCTGCTGATATCCTCAAGCCTGTCACACCATCGAAGGTCACAGTGTGTTTATCTGCATGAGGCAGCAGTTGGGTCCACTTTGAATCTGAGTCTGGACACAGATAGTAGCACAACCTCCACTCCCTCCAGTGGTGTCATGGGACGAAAGAGTACAAGCACCTTGTACAGCCAATTTCAGACATCAGAAAGTGAACACAGGTAAGGAATAACTCCACACTAGAACTGCAAGAAAGAAGGAATAACTGCAAGCTAGGACTTGGAGGAAACAGGATGACACTCTACAAGAGGACTATCGTAAAAGGAAGCGTGAAACTCTATGCTGGGACTGTGTTTTGACACTTCGGACTCTTGCTAAGTTGTTGAAGTCTTTCACTGAGTGACATAAATATTTATACAATGTTTAAATTATTGCTAAGAAAACTGTGGTGTTGCCATGTTACTTCTCCAATCTCTGATTATCTGTAGGGCAAGAGATATTTCAGCAATTGATACATCCCAGCCAAACAAAATAGTGTTTATCCATTAATGGATGTTGAAAATAGAACGTTAGGCTCCTCAGAAATCTGTTTGCACACTTGTCCAGTTTTGATTGCACCATTGCTGATGCAAGAAAGAGGTACCTTAGCATTGGAACAATGCAAGTAGGCCATTTAACCTTGCAAACCTGCTTGCTGGTCAGTGAGATCATAGCTGGCCTATGACCTCACTCCATATACCCATTATTTCCCTATATCCTAATACCTTCAGTTAGAAAAAAAATGTTTCAATCAGATTCAAAACTAGTAAAGAACCTGACATCAACTGCTTTTTGCAGAAAATAGTTCCAAATTTCTAGCGTCCTACTAGTTTATCTTAACTCATCCCCAAAAGATCTGTCTCTTAATTTTTATGCTATGCCCTCTAGTCCTAGATTTCCCAACAAACAAAAGTAGTTTATCTGTGTCTACACTATCAGATATCTTAAACTTTGATCAAATATGGATGTCAATGGCTAAGCCAGCATTTATTGCCCATCCCTAATTACCCTCGAGAAGGTGGTGATGAGTTGCCGCCTTGAGCTGTTTCAGTTCACCTTGTGTAGTTACACCCAGAGTGCTGTTAGGAAGGAGTTCCTGGATTTTGACCCAGTGACAGTGAAGGAACAGCCAGATGGTTCCAAGTCAGGATGGTTTATGACTTTGAGGGGAATTTCCAGGTGGTGGTTTTCCCATGCATATGCATTCCTTGTCCTAGGAGGTGGAGATTGTAGGTTTGGATGGTATTGTCAAATAGATCCTACTCATTGCTACTACTTTACATTAATGGTGGAGAGAGTGAATGCTGAAGGTGGTGGAAGCGGCTCCAATCATGTGGATTGTTTTGCTCTGAATGACATTGAGCTTCTTGAGAATAGTTGGAGTTGCACTCATCCAGGCAAGTGGGGGCTGCTCCATCACACTTCTGACTTGAGCCTTGTAAATGGTGACTAGGTTTTAGGGAGCTAGGAGGTGAGTTCCACACCAGAGAGGTTCCAACCTCTGACCTCTTGTAGTTGCAGTATTTATATGGCTGGTTCAGTTAATTTTCTGGTCAATGGTAACTCACAGGATGTTGATAGTTGGGGATTTAGCAATGGCAATGCCATTGAATGTCAAGGGAAAATTGCTAGATTGAAGATAGTCATTGCTTGCACTTGTGTAGCACAAATGTTACTTGCCAGTTATTTGCTCAAGTCTGAATGTAGTCCATGCCTACATGCTTCAATATTTGAGAAGTTGTGAATGGTGCTGTACTTTGTGCAATCATCAGCGAACGTCCCTCACTTCTGATCTTAGAGAGGGAAGGTCATTGATGTAGTAGCTGAAGATGGTTGGGCCTAGGACAATAACCTGAGGACCTCCTGCAGTGATGTCCTGGAACTGAGATGCCTCACTTCCAACAATCACAACGATCTTCCTTTGTGCTTGGTATGACTCCAACCAATGGAGAGGTTTCCGCCAATTCCCATTGACTGCAGTTGTGCTAGGGCTCCTTGATGCCACATTTGGTCAAATGCTGCCTTGATGCTAAGGGCACTCACTCTTGCCTCACCTCTTGACTTCAGTTCTTTTGTCCCTGTTTGGACTAAGACTGTAATGAGATCAGGAGCTGAGTGGTCCTGGCAGAACTCAAACTGAGTGCCTATCAGCAGGTTATTGCTGAGTAAGTGTCACTTAATAGCACTATCAAAACCCTTCCATTACTTGCTGATGATTGAGTGTAGACTGATGGGGCAGTAATTGGCCAGGTTAGATTTTCCATTTTTTTTTGGACAGGACATATCTGGCCAATTTTCCAAATTGCTAGGTAGATGCTCATGTTTTGCTGTTCTGGAACAGCTTGGCTAGGGTCATGACTATTTCTGAAGCATATACCTTCAGTACTATTGCTGGAGTATTGTCAGGGTGCATACTCTTTGCAATATTCAGTGTCTTTAGCCATTTCTTGATGTAACACGGAACGGCCACAGAAGACAGAGGGTGTCAATGGAAGGGTCTTTTTCTGGCTGGAGGTCTGTGACCAGTGGTGTTCCGCAGGGCTCTGTACTGGGACTTCTGCTATTTGTGATATATATAACTGATTTGGAAGAAGGTGTAACTGCTGTGATCAGTAAGTTTGCGGATGACACAAAGATGACTGGACTTGCAGATAGCGATGAACATTGTCAGAGAGTACAGCAGGATATAGGCTGGAAAATTGGGCGGAGAAATGGCAGATGGAATTTAATCCAGATAAATGCGACGTGATGCATTTTGGTAGAACTAATGTAGCGGGGAGCTGTACAATAAATGGCAGAACCATCAAGAGTATAGACACACAGAGGGACCTGGGTATGCGAGCCCACAGATCCTTGAAGGTGGCATAACAGGTGAAGAAGGCATATGGCATACTTGCCTTTATAGGACAGGGCATAGAGTATAAAAATTGGCGTCTGATGTTACAGCTGTATAGAACGTTAGTCAGGCCACATTTGGAGTACTGTGTCCAGTTCTAGTTTCCACACTACCAGAGGGACATGGAAGCTTTGGAGAGAGTACAGAAAAGATTTACCAGGATGTTGCCTATGAGGAGAGATTGGGTAAACTGGGGTTGTTCTCCCTGGAAAGACGGAGAATGAGGGAAGACCTAATAGAGGTGTATAAAATTATGAAGGGCATAGATGGGGTGAACAGTGGGAAGCTTTTTCCCAGGTCAGAGGTGACGAACACGAGGGGTCACAGGTTCAAGATGAGGGGGTCGAGGTTTAACTCATATCAGAGGGACGTATTTCACACCAAGGGTGGTGGGGGCCTGGAATGCACTACCAAGCAGGGTGGTGGAGGCGGACACATTCGGATTGTTTAAGACTTAACTGGATAGCCACATGAACAGACTGGGAATGGAGGGATAGAAACGAATGGTCTAGTTGGACCAATGAGCGGCGCAGACTTGGAGGGCCGAAGGGCCTGTTTCCTGTGCTGTTTTGTTCTTCTCTTTGAATCGAATTGGCTGAAGACTGGTATCTGTGATGCTGGGTACCTCAGGAGGAGGCCGAAAGGGTTTATACATTCGACACTTCTGGCTGAAGGTGATTGCAAATGCTTCAGCCTCGTCTTTGTACAGTTTGTACAGCAAGGTAGTGATAACAGCATGACAAGATGAAAGAAAGACTGTTGCCGAGAGAGTTAACTGTCTTGGATCACTAACTATTCCATGAATGCACTATTTCTATTGGTATTCTTTTCTGGGCTCATGTGTATTGTGTTTCCAGATCATACGAGGGAATCCTTTATAAGAGGGGCGCTCTACTGAAAGCCTGGAAACCCCGTTGGTTCGTACTTGATAAAACCAAACATCAGGTAACTATGTTCAGTCTTGTTTCACAGTGTCAGTGACTCACTCCATCCTTGGAGCAATTAGGGAGAAACTTTCAATTGGACGGTCAATAACAAAAGATCATTGATTTAAAATAATTGGTAAATGAAACAGGGGAAGAATGAGAGTTTCCTCATACAGCTGATCAGGAAGATCTGGAATGAACAAATTGAAAGGCTGATGGAATTGGTTTTGGTAAGAACTTTAAAGATTGGGCTGGTAAACTTGAAGTCTAATTTCTCAGGGTAATGGGGAAAGGCTGGATAATGGGACCAAATTGAACAGGTCTTTTGAAGAGTCAACACAGACATAGTGGGATGAATGGCCTCTCCCTGTGTAAGATTCTGGAAACAAAGTAAGAAGTCTCACAACACCAGGTTAAAGTCCAACAGGTTTATTTGGTAGCAAACGCCACTAACTTTCGGAGTGCTGCTCCTTTCGTCAGGTGATTGGGAGTTCTGATCACGAACAGAGCATATACAGATTCTGGAAACCCAGTCCAGATGAAGAATGCCTGCCCCAACCACAGCTCACTTGGGTGTGGTATGTGTTTCCGGAGATTCAACAGAGATGGTGTCATACAAAGACTAGATGCATTTCTGTGCTGCTTGACTGGGAATGTTCTAGAATTCTTGTGCTATCTTTTACAGTTGAGATATTATGACAGCAAATCAGACACCGACGTGAAAGGGATTGTGGATCTCACAGAGGTGGAGTCTGTCACTCTGGGAACAGCAGCATTGGGAGCCCCCAAAAACATCGAAGACAAAGCCTTCTTTGATGTGAGTCTCTATCAGTAATCCTACAAATCTCAAATGTCACAATAATGGGCTGTGTGCTAACCAAAACTGACTGTTGATTATTTTACCTTGTAGCTGAAGACAACAAAAAGAGTTTACAACTTCTGTGCCCAAGACAGCCAGAGTGCCCAGCAGTGGATTGATAAAATACAGAGCTGCTTGTCTGATGCGTGAGCGTTTGTATTGCAGGCATTGCCCATGTACTTCTGGGTATAGAGCTCATCACCTGGATCTCTGTCACTAACGGACAACAACTGGTGTTTCAAAACCACAAGAACCAGAATGTTATGGAAACTTGTGATTTCTCAGCCATTCAATTACAGAGTCCAGAAGAAATGAGGGAGGATGGTCTTGCTGTCCATATCCAGTATTGGTGTACTTGTGCATTTGTTGGTAATCTTCCATTTAAGAAGCAGCAAATGCTCAAAGAGTTGTTGGGGGGCAAGAGAGAGAGCTTGATGCACATACCATGGAAGAAGGTTGTAAGTTAGAATGAATCTAAGCAGAAGTTAAACCTTTAAACCCTTTCTTGCTCAGGGCCCTTCATACACGGTTTCCTCTGCTCTTGTCCCCAAACTAATTTGTGTGTTTAATTCTGTTGCCATTTTCAGTAGACCTTTTGTGGCCAAACGCCTGAGACTAGAGTTGATATTCTAGATCAGCAACTCATTGCCCAAATACCACAGCCTAAAACAACTTTTTCATCAAAATAGTTTAAAAGATCCAGCAAAGCTTAATTCAAATCTATTGGGTTAGTTGCCTGTCCTTGGAGAAAGGATGAGGATTGACGGTCAGTCATTTCAACTGCCTTTATAAGAGACCTTGTGAAATGTCTTATAACTGCTGTTTGTAACCTCTGCACTCTCCTCATTGTGTGATGTTAGTACAGAATCAGTGCAAGGCAGCAGGATGACCAAGCTACATTAGTAATGAAGGCATTGAATGGTGTGGGACAGCAGTCTCCAAGAGAGAACCAAGCCATCTTCAGAAAGGGGAATGTATAAAGGCTCTCACCTTGAACCGAATAATTTTCAGAAAATATAGGCTAACAAAATAGGGACAGCCTGCTGTTTACAAATTGATGTGGGAATAATTTTTGCTCAGGTCTGATTTTTCGATGGGTCAGTACTGCTGCAATTATCTGTGGTCAGTTTTGTTGAGGGAAAACTGCAGCTGCTTGCACTTGTGAACAAAAGAGGGTTAAAGGTACAAGGTTGTGGGTGGTTGTTCACCGAGCAGCTCTCAATGAGAGTATTAATGTTCCTTTAAAGTTACTAGAGCTCTTGAAACCAAGGGCAGCAGTAGGACGATGAGGGATGTGTTTGTGTGCTTAGTTCTATATTATGCAATAAGGGGCAGAGCTTGGCAGATGGTATATGTTCACTGTGTTTACAGAGGCAGCTGTGATGGTTGTATGCAATGGGGCTGGGCTGACCGATACCTTTCCCAAACTGCTCACTCTCACTCACCTTCTCTTAGGTCATGTTGAGAGAGGAGGGGAAGGAGGAGCAGCTGGGAGGGGAGGGGCTTCCAGCTCTCATGGGCAACTGCACAGAAACAACGCAGCTGTGAAATTATTTTAACAGTGTTGTAGCTTTGATTCTGCTGTTAGTGATGTACAGCTGTACATAGTTTAATCCTTGTTCTATTTATGCAATAGCTTCCTAGATATCAGTGTACAGGTTGAATGATATTTACAAATTGTTGTGTATCCACATGTATTTGCTATCTATTTGAAAAAAAAATGTCAATGAGCCAGTGGTACACTGAAGGGTCTCTCTCTGTGTCCATCACCAACACACGGCAATTAGGGCTTAATAAGCATGTCTGTTCAGCCTTGGACAGCTGAAGGGTGCTAAAGCAGCAGAAAGCAGACTGTCACTAGATTTAGAATTCAGAGTGGGGCGGTCAAAAGGTAATCATCTCTATGCTGTAACTCAACAAGTATAATCTTAGTTATATCTTTGGCTGACATTGAATGAAACCATTGATCATTTCCTCCTGTGACACTGACTGAGAGGTTGAGATTGCATTCAGATCTGTCCAGGCTGTTTAAATATATGGTTTCCAACTGCAAACTGTTAAGGCATCTTATCCTGTTGTTTAGTGTGAATATTGTGGTTGCCAATTTAGGAATATTGAAACTAGAATCTATTTCACAAGCTCATGCTCTCTTGCTGTCATTTGTTCACTCTGTCCAAATCGCACTTTGCCTTTGACTGTTTTGAACAGTTTCTGTAAATTTTGCAGCCCACGCCTGTTCTGTCTCATTGTCCTGTTTTACAGTGTCCTAAATTCTGTAATGTTGCCTTTAGACCCTGTGCTGTCAGATCCCAAGTCAAATTTTGTTACATACGTGCATTTTCAGCTGTTAACTGCTAACATTTGCAGTTTCAAGAAGGCCCAGACTAATCATGAAAGAGACCTGAGTGATATTTTGCTGGGGCCTTAAAGTTTCAGATTCTACAAGGTCTGAGATGTGCATGTACTGGTTTTGTTGTGGGCAACACACCACCCTTAAAACATGGCTGAATATGATGGCAAAGACACATCATGTTCTGAAAAGGGACTGATTATGCCTGATGTTCTCAATATCATTGTCCAAATGGCTTCTGCAGGCTGAAAGAGCTGAATAATCTGAGAGTGAAATCTGTTTCTCAATTAAGGAGTACTTCATTAAGGGAAGTGAAAGGTATGGTAAAGTGAATGAAAGTGACACTTCACTCCCAGTTAATAGATCACAGCATCATTGGCTTAAGTGGCTGCCTCCCTAGCCTTGTTTCAGGCCGCATTGGTTGTTTCATGTAGAATGCACCAGGATAGAAACAGAACATGTTGAAGATGCCCACAGGTCTGTCCAGTTAATGGTATGGTCCTGAAGCATTCATCTGTATCTTTGAGATAGATGCAGCCAGCCATAGGAAAAATGGTGCCTTGGGCAAGCTTGCACATGGGGCAACCACACTCCATTTCTGGCTCCCAGTTCACACCATGCCCTCTTCCAGCTGCCGTTCATGTTTTTTCTTGTCTGAGCCACATTCCTGCTGGGAGCACATTGTTCTGCCTGTAATTGTCAATCAAAAAAACTGACAGCCTTGGGATACTTTGGAAGGATTTGAGGGGGCGGGGGGCAAGATCTGCTCAAACTAATTTCAGAGCAGTTTGCTGTTTGAACTTTTACATTTGAGTGTAAAAAATATATGTATTAATCAAATGGAATATCCTCCTTCCACAAGTATCACCCATATAAGGCTGCCCCAGAGGTAGATTCAGAGCTAATGTATATTTCCAGCATTCAGTTTATTACCCTTTTTCTAACCAAAATTCACCAGGATTTGTCTCTCCATAAAATTAGAGACTTCAATGAATGATGGGGGTCTAAGTAATGTTAGAGGAGTTTCAGTATCAACCCCACCTATGCAGCCTCTTTAGATTACTGTGGGTCACTCGGGGCTGGCACTGCTCCTTACTGCAGGTTTTTGCAGATCAACATGTTTATTGTAAGTTTGCACTGAGTCGCCAGCATTGAGATTGGATCTCAAGTTTCACCTTTGTATTTTTGCAAAATAATGTCACCTACTTTTAAATCAAGGTGTTTTCAAATGAAGTGTCTTGACAAGCGAAGAGAACATATTTCACTCCAGTACATCATTAAGCCCATGCCAGATCAATTATAACAAAGATTGGGTGTAGTGTAAAGCTTCCTTCGTTTCTTTCCAGTTAAAATTCCCAGGTCCATCATGGATTAGATACAAAATAAAGCTGTTACTGTACTGTCACATCAAACACTCTTAGGGTAGATACAGTGTAGCTTCCATACAAAGTAATGTTTATTCTCTATGACAGGAATTCTCAGCTTCAGATATTGCCCACCATTCACAAACCACCTTTGTATCACATTTCCATTTTCCACACTGGCTATTGGGGAATTATATTTTGGTTTTAGCTCTGTTGTGGATTATATCCAACTGGTACTGGATTGTGGAAACCCATTTAATTTATGATTGGTAGAGGAAGCTAAGAGGATAGACAAGGCAAGATTGACACTCAGATCCTGGCATGAATGGACTATTATGCACTATTCATTTGTGCATCATCCTGTGCCATTTCCATGATATTGTTTGGCATCTCATGATAGAGTGATGTGAGATCTGCAAAAATGGAAAAGTGATTGAAGGCGAGTATGAATCTGCTAACCAACATCAGGTTGGTATGGAGGGAGATTCACTGCTTCATAACAAATATCAGACACTTTGAGGAGCAGGAGTAACAAATATATCATAAAACAGGTATTTTACTATTACAGCCTCATCCTCAGTTTGTAAGTACAATCACTTTACCCAACACTCATCTGCATTCTGTTGTTCAATCCAGATTGAGACTATCTTTCTTTGCCTGTCCCAAGTGGCAGAAATGCTGATGAGAATCTGTTGAACAAAAGTAGATCTGAGTGCATAACTCCCTTTCCAGGGAGACCAACCCTTCTGTATTCCCCGTTCATATGATCCAGGGAGATTCCACCTCCAGCCCCTTTTCTCTATACAGAGTACTGCAGCTACTTGACAAGCTAATAAAACAGAAACATGCAATGCTCTATTAGTGATCTCAGTAATCATTGCTGGGTCTTTTTCTTGGTGAATATCAGAATGATTCCAGGGATCTGACAGCAGGAGGGCAGGCAAAGCAATTTCTTGCTCTACATTTTGTGTGAAAAATTTGTGGTAAATTGAGCCTTTCATTTTGGATTTCTAAAATCGTCTGTTCAGGGCTGTGTTTAGTTTGAAAAGAAGTGACAAATATGTTTGTTTCTTCCCACATTTAAATCTATTTTACTTTTGCCCCAAGCTTTTAACTTTGAAAATGCTTTTATTTGAAATATGAAGATAATTCTTTGTACATAGTCTCAATTTACAATTCCTGTATAAAAATGGGTGAGTCCAGATTGTAAAATACAGTAACCATGTAGAGTTTGGGATTTCTATTAGAGTCTGAACATTGTGGTCTCCATACAGAGTCCTGTATTGTGCTTAGACAAAGAGATAACTGAAATTTAATAAAATATATATTAAAATATTACTTTTTGAACTTCTTAAAAAATGTGATTGGATGTCAGCCATGAGTCAGTTGGTAACTCTTATGGAGTCAGAGTGCTGGACGCAAGTCCCATTCTAGCAACTCAGACTTGCGTTTAAGTAGCACTTTCCAGGCATCCCAAAGTGCTTTACAACCAATTGAGTACTTTTTCACTGCTCTGAGATAGGAAACACAGCAACCATTTTGCACACAACAAGCTCCCACAAACATCGATGACCAGCTAATGAATCTTGATGAAACCATGCTGATTTTGGTTGATTACATTATGTATGACACATGTTTGAATAAGGGTGTTATGTTAGCAGTTCTCCAATCTCTGAGACTTTTCCAGAATTAAAGAATTCTTGGAAGATTACTGCAAGTATATCCACTATTTCTGTACTTCATTTAATATTCTAGGGTGCAACCCATCAGGTCCTTTAGCCCCAATAGTTTTTTTTAACCTTATGTATTGATTTCAGCTTTGAAATTTTCCATCGACTCTTCAAACCTGTCTTGCTAGGGACAGTTCTGTATTTCCACTATGCTTTGCATGAATAAGTATTTGTCCAAATGACCTAATTAATTTCAAGGTTGTCCTGGATCCTGCCCTATCTAATCATTTAAATAATCTTCTCTATTCAAGGAAAAATGAGCTAAGTTTATACAACCCGTCCTTGTAATACAGTATAATCCATTTAGCCCAGTTATAATTCTGGTGAATCTGTATTGTACCCACTCCAAACCCAATATATCCTTCTGGTGGTGTTTCAATATGAATGTAGTACCAAATGGAAACAAAAGAGAAAAGACTGGAAAATCTCAGCAGATCTGGCAGTCTTTGACAAAGGGTCATCTGGACTCAACATCAACTCTTTTCTCTCCTTACAGATGCTGCCATACCTGCTGAGATTTTCCAGTCTTTTCTCTTTTGGTTTCAGATTCCAGCATCTGCAATAATTTGCTTTTACTCCGAATGGAGTGAATCAAGCATCTGTATAACAGAAACAAAACTTCCCTCAGCATTCCTGCATGAGAATAAAGCTTTATTCATTACTTTTTGTACTTGGCCACTATAGTTTTTAATGAATGATTCATGTACATGATGCTCAAATCTCTATTTCTCACTGCCCTTTATTTTCTCTCAATATTGATCTGTTTTATTCCCATTGCTTGCTATAAGGCTAGGCACACCACACTCTGTCATGGCTGATTTTGAGAGCCCCCTGAAGAGCCAGAACAATCACTGTGGCTTTTTAACTTCCCATTGGTCTTCTCCTTTTGCTAATCACTCTGTTGTGGCTGTTTGCTATTTAGACCTACCACCAGTCAGACTCCTGGACTGGCAATTTCTCAATTTGGAGACCAGAAGGTTTGGCACAATTCATCACAAGGGGCATAAAAATGTTAAGTACCCAAAGGGTTTATTATCTTTAATATTTGCATCATGCAATCACATCAAAAGCATAAGTCACAGATGATACACAGTAAATGTATCTGGACATTGGACATTATTTTAGATTGTACATATGTATTTGACAGGCAGCAAAAGACCAGTTAGTCCATCAAGCCTGAGCAACATCACAGTGGAAAGGGATATTTTCTGGCCTTAATTAAATTCCTAATGTGAATCTTTATCAAAACTCTGCCTCCGTTTGAATATGAAACCAGACAGAACACCATTCAACCTGTTTGAGATACCAAATAAACCTTTAGTTGCTGTAATTACTGTAATCCTTTTTTTTGTTCTCTTAACATTGCTGAAATTTTATAGCTATGAATATTGTGTTCAGGCTTGCTCTGGTGAAGGCAATTTTCTGTCTAGGTGATAGATCCTTCTGTTTGAATTTGTGCTTCTGATTTTCCAACTTCATGCACAAGAATGCAAAGTATTATAAATAAGGCACAATGCTACAGTCTACCACTTAACATTCTGGTGTTCCCATGCATCTGCTACCCTTGTCCTGCTAGGTGATATTAGTTTAAAGCCACCACCTGACTTTGTTCTTTCGTTTCATCTTTGTTCAAACATGGCTTCCAAATCCCTGAACTTAAAGATTTTTTTGTACTAGAATACACTTCAGTTGCTGTGTTGATGATCTGCAATTGCATTGCTTACATTTTAAAGAAACTGTTTAACTTGCTGCTCCTGTCTGAATTATGCCTGTGCTCTAGTTTATAGTCAGAAATTCACTTGTCCCACTGTAAACAGCTTCTCTCATGTCTGAATATTATGGTGATTTGCAATTTTGTTACCCCCCCCCCCCAATCCCTCCATCAATTCTGCATGTTTCCAGGCTCTTTATTCCCATTAAAATGGCTTGAGTTGTACATTAATTCAAATTGCCTCTTTGTGCACTATACTTTTCTCTAGGTGCTGTAAGAAGTCTCTCAAAACCAGGTTACAGTCCAACAGGTTTATTTGGTAGTACAAGCTTTGAATGCTATCCCTTCATCAGGTGAGTCCACTCTCACCTGATGAAGTGGTGCTCCAAAAACTCGTGCTACCAAATAAACCTGCTGGACTGTAACCTGGTTTTGAGAGACTACTTACTGTGCCTACCCCAGTGCAACACTGGTATATCCACATTTCCTCAGGTGAACATCTTTGCTGTAAGCTGACCCCATCCTACCTTATCCCATTACAAAACCAGACTCTGGCCTCTATTCCTCATTATGTAACAGGGCTGAGTTAATTTGTGTTTCCTTCAATATAGTTGTTTGCATATGTTGCTTCAGGCTTGAGCTCATAATTCTATTTCTCTGTATTACTGTGAGCTCCCTCAAGTTATTGCACTTCCTTTCCTTTCTCTCAATCTCATTTAATCATAATCCATCTCTACTCCACCTTTCTGCCCTGCTGTTGTCCCAGGCTAGATTCCCTTTTAAATAAGCCTACAGCTTCCCTATGTGCCTTTCTAGACATTCATTCAGCCTACACTCACTAACTTTGCCACCAGCAGTTTCACTCACTAATCCCTCCTACTGTTCATTCTGTGGACTTTGGCACCTCACTCCATAATCTACCCCCAGAATGTCTGTCCAGTTGTGCATTACATTTGAGCTTAGTGGATAGTAAATCACACAGCTAACCACCAGTAACACACTCCCCTTTAACATGGCTTTCCAACCTGGCTACATCTCCCAATAATGGTCATCCCCAAACCATCAAATCACAATTTCCAGGATATTCTGGATTGCAAACTGTCATCTTAACACCCACTTCCCTGCCTCTGCCATGATCACTGCCAATAAAAATGCTCTTTGTCACTAAGATTGAGCTCACATGTTCAGCTGCCTCTGCCATCCTAGACTATCAAACCAAACACTCACTCTCAACTTAAACCTCACTCTTATTTTGAACTTCTATCTTTCTTTAGTATCATCTTGACATGCCTTCTCCAAATTCACCTTCTCCACTGGGCAGAGTTTATTTATTACTCACACAAGTAAGCTTACACGCACACTGCAATGAAGTTACTGTGAATATCCCCTCATCACCACACTCCGGCACCTGTTTAGGTACACTGAGGGAGATTTTAGCACATCTTCCAGAAAGTGGGAGGAACCCCCCACACACAGTGACCCCAAGCCAGGAACTGAACTCAGTACTAACCACTGTGCCACACTGGGGTTTGGGTTTCCTACGTAATGCCCTTAAGATGGTATGAAGAGCTAATTCCAAGTGACTGACAACTGGTTCCTCATCATCATAGTGTCAACTTGAGACATCAGATTATCAACTCCCTACCCTGGTACCAGTCTCACACCCTTTTGTTTGACTAAGTCTGGCTTATCAAACTTAAAGGTTGCTGCATTGCCTTCATGGTCCAAAGTTCCCATCAGAATCTAGTTCTTGTCATTTCCCTGAATTAAGTCAAAAATATGAAAAAATACAATTCTTGCAATAAAATATTAAGGAATGTTTCTGAAAAGGCCTTTATTAAGATTGAATCAATGTTTCAGAAAAGATACTACACCTTTAGTTACGTTCAATATGGTTTGCTTCAGCTCACTGATTTACTGTTTGTAACAATGCCAGTTATCAGAATCACAATCTCCACAGGGAATGCAATATACATTTGCAGGTGTGTTTACAGCATCTAAAGCACAAAGTGTTTACATAACCAAAAGAACATTACATTAACACACAAGGGGAATTTCAAGAAGGGCTCCCCATCATTATAACATTAGCGCAATTATATGATACCATGGCAGGATGAGGTAAACGCTCCATGCATACAATTTAAGATTTGGCTGTATTTTCAAACCATATATATATTTGTCTCAAAGAGACAACAACTGTTTTTCTGTACAATTGTGGAAATTATGATTTACATTTGAGCCACTGAAACAGCAAACCAGTGCCCTTTGTAACCTGATAGTTTATTCCTAAATTGAAAAGAAAAACGAAAGCACAGCCATAAAGTAAAATATACAAATTCTTCTGGTTTGAAGTGATGTAATTCCATTCAAAAAGGATTTCCTACCAAGGTCTGGATTTGCACAGCAGTGACATCAAGCCAGAATGCACTACAGTTAACCCTTCGTTGCACCAATGGGAGAATGTCAACACTGGAATCTTGTTGTTCAGGGATATAAGAGGGAGGAGACAAGCCCACTTTACCAAAAGGAAGAGGAAAGATCAAGAGACCACTTAAAAGGCTAAAGATATTAAGCTCCTTTGCGCAGGATGAAGTAAATGGAAAGAGATTTGGCTTGGTTCAGTTAACAGTGACAGTTGCAATGGGTTAAAGGGAGTTACTCTGAAAAGCCATGACCTGATTAAGGAACCTGATCACTATTATTGGCACCCCTCACAAATGTAGATTACAAATCCAAGCTACAATCTAACCGTTGAGTAAACAAGGATTCACACATTTCCTAATCCTGAAACAGCATAACCATAGTCATTACTGCTTCAATCAACATTGTAATTCACATTTGCAAAACATCTTCCTGGGGTTCTCAAATAGCATGTATATTTTGTGGAACACTGAAGAGGGAGTGTATCACTGTGCATTGAACAATCTTTTATATAATACTCTAAGGTTCAAATCAGAAATTTAGCAAATATAGCAAAATGCTGTATAAATGCAGTTCATCCAGTTGTTAGGGCATAAATTTAGATTGCAGTGAGAAACTACTGCAGTTGGGGGCTGGGTATAAATTTCTCATTCAGTCACAAGCAAAGATTCTAACTCAGCTAAGAAATTACAGACGCTGTCACTTCTTGACCTGGTCTGGTAAGGGGGCACCCATCATTACTGAATGAGGAGATCACACCTATTCAGAATTTCATTTTAATTAAAAAACACAGACCTTAAAGAGTCGACAAGCATGAGATGGAAAGCAAATCAAGGGATAGAACAGGAGAGTTAGGAAAAGGAAGCTATTGTTAAAAGTTCAAATCCTAGAAGTTGACACACTGATATAGGCAGGATAGTGGATGAAGCTGATTCTTCTATTGTCTGGACAGTTCAGTAGACAACCAATCCAGTCCTTCAAACAGACCTGTGCCCTGGGTGGCACATGTGGCCTGTATGTGCCACTGTGAGGACAAGAAAGAAAGAAATTAACAAACTTACAACAATCTTAGCTAAAGAAATAAATTTCAGTAGACAAAAATTTTTCATGGTGTAACATTGCAAGATACTATAATTCCCCACAGTAATTAAAAACTCGTATAATAATACAGATGGAATAGTGTTTTGGAGTTTGAAAAGTTTTGTTTCTCGCAGTTCACCCGAAATGCTGAAGTCTGAATCTTTAATACAAATGATGTGGAAATGCTGGCGTTGGACTGGGGTAAACACAGTAAGAAGTCTCAAAACACCAGGTTAAAGTTGACCTGGTCAACTTTAGCCATTAGCGATCAGAACTCCCCACTCACCTGACGAAGGGGCAGAGCCCTGAAAGCTAGTGACCTGTTGGACTTCCACCTGCTGTGAGACTTCTTATCGTCTTTAATACAAAGGCAGAACAAAGACCGCATTATCTAAGATGTGGCCATGTGACACAGGAAGCAGTTTAAAAAAACGTATGGTGATGGGGTGAAATTGCCCAGTTACTATGTGCTAATATGGAGGAGTGGTGTATGGCCAGGGTATTTTATGATTAGATTTTTAATTTGCTGTCAATTCTGTAAACAATATGAATGCTACAATATCTTTTAAGACAAGCAAATCACACTCAAGGAAACTGATGCTATTACATAAAATATTATTGGCCACAGCGAAACAGCAGAGGAACGGAACTTGTCTGAGTAGCTCTGACATTGAAGTGACAACGGTAAACATAGCTGGCTAAATCGTTCACCCTTCTATTTCTTATGGGTAACTTTGCAGGGATTAGCTACAGCTCCCAATGTTTATACTTCACACGCCAATTCAGACAAGTGTGAACAAGTTAAATAAGCTGTGATAAGATGTTTTACCGTGTTAAAGACACTATAAATGCAAATATCAGGTGTCCAAAACGGGGTTTATACCTGTTCCCTTTCAAAGTTTACTCAACTGCATTTCCAAGTGATCAGTGGGTAAATAAAATCTGATTTCTACAACTCGAGATGTCACAAAATTTTTTTTTTTTACAGCCAGTGAAATACTACTTAAATGTAGCTACTGTTGTGGGAATTCTGGCAGACAAATTGCATGAAAGTTAAAAAAGAGACAGATGACCATAGCTTCTCTGGACAAGAGATAAGTAGCGGTCAGGGCACCAAACAGAACACTCCTACTTACCACAGGGAATTACAGCATCTTGCCATGGGATCTTTTAGACTACCAGAGAAAGGGTTGATGGCTCATCCAAAAGATTATCTTCCCCTGCCCCCAATATTGCTGTTCTCCCCTGGTACAACTAAACTTTTTCTTTTAGTAGCAACTTTAATGTAATTAAACATCCCATGGTACTTTACAGGAGTATGATAAATCAAATTTTGACATTGCCACATAATACGATTAGGGAACATTGTCAAATGTTAAGTCAGGTAGATTTTAAGCAGCACCTTAGAGGAGAGAGAGATCAATAAGTACAAGAGATCCCTCAGTAAACAGCAACTTACATATAAAAAACAATTTTAACATAATAAACCCATAGCAGGAGAAGGATAGAACCCAAGGAGAGAAACATCAACAATATCAACTAAAGTGGGGACTAGGCAGGGAAGGTGTTTCATGGCAATAGGGTCAAGGTTGTAAAAGGCAAGTCTCATATGAGCATGGGAGGCCATGAGTTTGGAGTGAAATTCAAGACTAGGGCAGGGAGAAATTTAAAGCAATTTTGACCCGCTGAACTAGGGGAAAAGAGGGAAAAGGTAGGAGCATAAGGCTTAAGAGCAGGACTAGGCCATTCAGCCCATCACACCTGCTCCACCATTCAATAAGATCATGGCTGATCTGATTGTAACTTCAGCTTCACATTCCTAAATATCCTGATAAACTTTCACCCCCTTAGCTCTGCTTCCAGTATTTTGAGATAGAGATACAAAGACTCTAAACGGTAAGAAAAAAGCTTCTCAATCTGTGTTAAATGACCAACCATTTACTTATAAACCATGACCATTCTAGATTCCCCACAAGAGGAAACTTTGTTTCAACATCCACCCTGTCAGATCCCCCAGGGTCTTAACTATCTCAATCAAGTCACCTCTTACTCTTCTAAACTCCAATAGATACAAACCTAACCTGTACAATTTTTCCTCATGATACACTGGCCCATTCCAGGTATTAATCTGGTAAACCTTCTCTGAACTGCTTTCAATGCATTTACTTCCTTCATTATGGATGACTAGGAAGAGGGAGTGGGTTGGAGATGGGTGGATATAGGAGATTGTTTTAAATAACGTTCAGTAGCATTGGGGCGTCCCTGGTAAGGTAAATGAATATGGTACGATAATAATGTTTTTTTCTCTTTTCATTCACAGGTTTTAAGTCAGTCCGCCTTGTTGTCCAATGAGGGGCATACACACGATGGGTCGTACTTGGGCTGCTCTTGGTTGTTTGAGATTGGCCTAGTGCTTCATGTCGTTAGTGTGTGCTTAAACCAGACCAGATGCTGGGCAAGACGACAACTCAGTGACTATCACTGTTTGCTGTGCAGACACATCGATTTGGGCCAGTGTCTGTGGGAGTTTGCACATTCTCCCTGTGCTTGCGTGGGTTTTCTCCGGGTGCTCCGGTTTCCTCCCACACCCCAAAGATGTGCTATTAGGCTGAATGGCAGTAATAAATTGTCCCTAAATTAGTTTCCCTCAATGTGGATGGCCATAAAACAATAGATAAGGGTCATGGGTGGAGGGGGGGACTGGTAGTGTTAAAATGGCAGCGCGGGCTCATTGGGCCGAAGGGCCTGTTTCCCAGGCTGTTTTTGTTCTTTATTAAATAAAGAGACCAAGGCTGTAACATTACTCCACGCAGTCTCACTAATGCCCTGTGCAACCAAGACATAACCTCCCTTCTTTGGTATTCAATTCCCCTCACAATAAACAATCACATTATTTAATTATTTGTTGTACCTGCACTTGGACACCCAGATCCATCTCAATCTCAGAGCCCTGCAAATCTTTCACCATTTAAATATGTTTTATTATTCTTCCTGTTATAATGGAGTTTCACGTTTTCCTGCATTATGCTCCACTGACCAGATCTTTACTCACTTAGCCTATTTATGTCCCTCATGTAGCCTCCTTGCGCCCCATTCACAACTAACTTTGCTACATATTTTTCTGTCATCAGCAAAGTTAGCAACCATATTTTTGGTCCCTTCATCCAAGTCATTTACATAAATCATAAAAAAGTCAAGATCCTGTGACACATGACATCTTACCAAATTACCCATTTACGGCTATGTTTTCTTGTTAGCTAACCAATCTTCTACTTATGCCAATATGTTCCCCCTGCATCATGAGCTTTTATTTTCTGCAGTAATCTTTGAAGAGGCAGTTTACCAAATACCTTCTGAAAATGCAAGCACAGTGCGTTCACCAGTTTCCCTTTATCTATAGCTTATACTTGTATGTACAAAGGACTTCAAAGAATTGGTTAAATGTAATTTTCCTTTCACAAAATCATATCAACTCTCCCTCTGCCTGGGTCTCAACTCCACTTTCCTGTCTGCCTCCCATTACCCTTGACTCCTTTGTTCAACAAAAATCTGTCTAACTACCTTGAATATATTAAAGACCCAGCCTCCACCACCTTCTGGGAAAGGAAGCTCCACATGGAAAAACGTCTTCTGATCTTGATCTTAAAAGGTTAGATTTCTTATTGTAAAACTACGTGGCTAATTCTAGCTTCCCCCACAAGAGGAAACATCATCCTGATATCCACCCTATTGAGTCTCCTCAAGATCTTAGGTTTCAAGATCACTTCATTCTTCTAAACTTCAATAGGTACAGGCCTAACTGTTTCAGCCTTTCGTAAGAAATGCACTTTACCCTAGGAATGAATTAAGTGAATGAGTAATCAAAAGCAATTTTTTTTAAAAATGAGATCAAATAAGTATTATTTTGCAAGGTCAAAGCAGCACACAGTACTCCAGATGTGCTTTCACCAAGACCTACATAACTACAGTAAAACTTCTCCATTTCTAATATTCCATTCCTTTTGCAATAAATACCAATATTTCATTTGCCTTCCTAATCACTTAATTTATCTGCATACTAACTTTTCGCAATTATTTACCAGAACACCCAGATCCTCCATACCATTTAATTCTGCAATCTGTCTCCATTAAATATATATTGCTTTTCCATTCTTCCTGCTAAAGTGGACCCACGTTATATGCTGCCAAATTTTTGCTCACTCACTCAGACACTATCTTCTCAACAATTATCTTGGTGTCATCTGTAAATTTAGCTACCATACATTCAGTCCCCTTTACAATAAGCAGCTGATCAGATAGTATCAATCAGAATGACAAATCCAGGAGCTTATTTTTAGATGTTAGAGAGACAGGGGAGAGGAATTTAAGATGGCATTTTGTTAAAGTTGGGGTTTTGTTTTGGACAATAGTGAGCAGTTTTCACAGATAAGAGCAGGATCCAATAATACAGCATAGCCAGATCTGGCAGTGAATAGCTAAACCAGTTGTCCATCGTAACTGTTCACATCTGTGTCCCTTGGACAAGGGAGCAGAGATGAGGGCCATCCCAAAGGCAAGTTTGGGAGAGAACAATGGTTCAACTGGGCACTAGGGCAAAGGTGAGATAAGATGTGAATGAGAAAATCTGCAGCTGCAAAAAAGTCATGCTGGGCAGAAGGCCAAGGGTTAGATAGTTGGGATTTTTAAATTAAAATTTTAAACAAATTGGAGGATAGCTTTTGCCCAAAGGGCAGATACAAAAGGACAGCTGAGATAGGGAAATTGGGTGTGTGTGAAGATTAATACAAGAAAGTGATCAAAGATCACCTTATCCCTGATTAAAGTGGTGGCAGTGGTGTGGGGAGCGGTGCATGCATGCATAAGGGAGGTGGGTTAGAAAAGAGGAATTCAAGAATATAGGTTGGGACATTTACCTGGAGGGTGAGATTAAGGGAGAAAGGAAGGCAGTGAACTCAGAAGAGACCAAAAAAGAATGAGTCGGGATGAAGATTGAAATCCAGGATGAAAAGCCACGTGGTGCAGAGATTATGGGAGGCATACAATGAAGGCAACTCAGAATTTTCAAGGCACTTGAGTGGACAATAAGGAACGAGGATCTCAAACGAGAACCAAAAGATTCAAGAGAGGAGAAAATGGAGTAAAAGGACAAGGTTAACATCTGATTTGGTGATAAGCACCATCCTGCCACTGCCATAATTTTGGCAAGGCAAGTATTGCTCCTCTGACATTGTGCCACTCCTCAACCACTGCACAGTGTCAACCAAGGTTAATTGAACAAGTCTCAGGGTGTGGCTTGAACTCAGAAGCGTGTGTGCTATCTCCCAAGCCAAAGCCAACACTAATGGCTGGAAACAAATACTGCTTTTCCCTCTCAAAGCCTATTAGAGCTGCAGTTAAAAGCTAGCACCTTCTTTCCACTGAAACATTAAAGACGACACCAAACAACAATGGAGATGTGTATTTGAGAAATACAAAAGCCTTACAGTTCTATTGTGCATGCGCTGTAATCCCAGTTTCTCCGACAGCTCAGCAACTGCCATGGCATTTGGCAAATCCTGCTTGTTTGCAAATATCAGCAACACTGCATCTCTCAGCTCATCCTCTTGCAGCTGGGAACAAAGAGCAAAGTACAAGGCAAGTGAGCTCACTAATCACATGAATCAAAGTTAAAGAAACACTTTACTGTCATTTTAGAAGAAAATTGAAGGTTTAAGAAACCTTTACATAAATTAATTCCCATGTTTTCTAAATGTTTTAGAATGTCAACGTAAACTTCCTAGAGATAATAAAGAGTGCAATGGCAAAGAGGAAAACACGCTTTAGTAGGTAATAGAAGCTGCTTTCAGTAATTGTGCAGTCAATGCTGCAGAGCTCAATTTCTTATTGTTCTAGAGAACAAACCAAGATTGGACAGCCAATGTTGATCAACTATTCAACTGTGAACAGAGTGACAATTTAATCCCAATTATCCCCAAGAACTACACATCAATGTGAGGGTTAAATGAATATGCAGGAGCAGAAACTCTAGTTAATTTTCCCTTCTCTATGATGCAAAAATATTGAAGCTGACCTCCAAATCTTTAACAGTTGTATCAGTTGAAAGCATCTTAAGGGCAATTAGGGATGGGCAATGAATGCTGACCAATCCAATGAAGCCCACATCCCTTGAATTAATAAAAACTAATTCAACATAGGACAGCAATTGAACTTGGGATGTTTTTGGTGAACTGTCACTCAGCCACAGTTGAGGAGCCAGGAACCAGTTCCCTCTGGATGGCCAGGGACAGAAGCACGATCCCTATGCTCATTCAGGTGTCATTCTTGACATAAGTCTTATCTATAAGCAGCACTTTGTCAAGACTACAGAAAAAAAGGAAATCTTCAGTAAACTGGGCGATACCCCATGGAGATCACAGCTCAAAATCTGTCTGCTCTTGCCACCTGTAAATCTGTATGGTACCAATCGGCCCACAAAATAATCAATATAAAACTCAACAATATGCATTACCACAGCTTCTTTCTGACCAACTCACTTCCCCTGGTTTCCAGTTCCGAATAACACTGCCCCACCTCTATCATATCAGGAAGGTAATTGCAGCAGGCAGCCTACTGGATAGGATCTACTCCAGCCAAAGCCTGGCTTTATTCAATGACCTCCTCAAGCCACCAGCAATGCACCTTCCTCGTGCCACCTCATATGATTAAACCCACCATATCCAGGAGTAGCAGTTGAGAACCCACTACAGGAGAATTTGCAGAAGAAAATTTCATCAGAAACCATCACAAGCCTACTCCTTTGATCTTTCATGACAACAGTAGGCCCTTTTGAACCATTTCTTGGACAGGTCAATGCCTCTTTGAAGCCATCAACATCAGTGGGGTTGCAAGAACTTGCAACTGTGGCACAGTGCAAACAATGCCTCACTGTGAAGGAGTGGCCGCTGACTAATCTTGAGAGCCGGATTAGTGAACTTCATCTAGCCGCTGAAAACTATTGCCTGGCTCGGCCAACGCACATACTGCATGAAGTAAAATACATCAAATGTTCAGTTTAATCCTGTCTGTATTTATGATTGGCTCAGTGCCCCTTCTTATAATCTATGATTTTAATATCATTAGAGCCAAGTTGTCAATCTCATTTGAAGACTGGTCTCATTTTGCACCCCTGGGCCATTATCAACATTTTCGCAATTATTTCCTCAGTAAGTGATTTCTTTCTGCCAATAAATGTGACTACTGAACAAATGACTGCTGAGAAATCCATAGTAGGTGATGTAAAAGGGATATCTGTATAAATGGCTGACATAAGACAAAATGGTCAAATATTTATTTTCTAAACATTCTTGAAGGGCAAAATATGCAAATTGATTGGTTCCGCTATAAGAACTCATTTGTAAGATACTTCAGGACAGAGACCTCAGTTAAGATAGAACACAGACTTGATCCAGCAAAGAACCAGAACAAAGTGAGACCCCCATCTCAGACACTAAGAAAAACTGGGTTTTCAAACAACACTGCCATTTCTTACCATTTTTTGTAGCTCGTCTGCCGATTCTTGCACTCTCTCTCGGTCATTGCTGTCCACAACAAAGATTAAGCCCTACAAAGATAAACAATCAATAGCGTTATAGTAACTTGCCCTGTGGGCAACAGAGCACAACTCACTCCAACAGTGAACAGCATGAAGGATAACAGTTGCATGAGAAGGTATGAAACACTCGCTCACTAAGTATCTGTAGAATTCCAATTGAGTAGTTCTTTTTCTTGGCTGGATAATTTCTCAAAGCTTTTGTAATGGACAGTGGAGCTGAAATATTGTCCCTTGCAACTCAATATATCTCAACAATAATTGCCAAGGACTAATAATTTGCAGGAAAATTTCAAAATGACAGAGTCAAAGTTGGCCCTGGCAATTTGCCATGTAAATCTTTGGCTCCTTCCTGCTTATCATCTATTTGCTGACCCTTGGCAACATCATCCGAACTGTGCTGGTTTTCACATGCAGCTCTAGCTCTTTCACATCCTCCAACACCATTAAATTATCAAACTGTTTGTCTGATATCCAGGACTAGATGAGCAGAAATTTCCACCAATTATTAAGATTGCCAAAGCTTTGATAGAATCCTGACAGTGCAGGAGGAAAACATTTGGCCCATTGAGTCAGCACAAACCACAATCCCACTCATGCCCTATTCCAGTAACTCCACACATTGACTCTGGAGTCAATTTACCATGGTCAATCAACTTAATCTGCACACCTTTGGGCTGTGGGAGGAACTGTAAAAAGTCTCACAACACCAGGAAACCAGAGCACCCAGCGGAAACCCACGCAGATGTGGGGAGAATGTTCAAACTTCAACAAGAAAGTGACCCAATTGAACGTGGGTTCCACTGTGCCACCCTGCTGTTACAAGCTCCATTCCCCCACCCAACACTGAGGCTAAAACAGACTGTTCACAACCTTGGTGCGATTTGACCAAGATGAGCTTCTGACCACATCCACGGCATTACCAGGATTGCTCATTTGCCCTTCTATATAATCACCCAGGTCCACCTGCCTCAGTCCATCTGCTACCGAAACATTCATTTATGTCCTTCATTACCTGCATATGCGACTATTCCAACATACTCCTGGCCAGCATAAGGCATTTTACCCTCCATAAACTTGATCCATTCATTTATCACCATGAGCTACATGGGCTCCCAGTAAAGCAGCACCTTGATTTTAAAATTCTGTTTTAATATCACTTCCTAGCCTTGCTCCTTCCCATTTCTAATATCCTGCAGCTCCACAACTTTATCAAATTCTGGCCTCCAGATCTGGCATTCCAAATTTTGTTTGTTCCACCATTGGTGGCCATGTCATCAGCTGCTTAACTCAAGCTCCAAAATTCCCTCCCGAAACAACTGAGTCACTCAACCTCTTTCTTCAAGACATCCTTTAACCCCCGCCTTCCTGTCCACGTGCTTGGCCATCTGCCCCAATATTGTTTTTTTTTGTTCTTTCATTATGTGAACATTACAGGTATTCACTGCTTATCCCTAATTGTCCTTGATAAGGTGGTGGTGACCATCTTCTTAAACCACCACAGTCCATATGTGGTACAGATACAGCCATAGTGCTATTAAGACAGGAGCTTTTAATGAAAAATTTCATTGAAAGCAGTTCAGAGAAAGTTCACTAGGATGAGCCCCAGTATGGAGGAATTCCCTTATGAAGGAAGGTGAAAACAAGCTGCAACTCTGCTCATTGGAATTTAGAGGAATGAGAGGTGATTTCATTGAAACATCCAGATTCTTTAAGGGACATGACAGTGTAAATACTGAGAGGATATTTCCCTCATGGGAGAATCTAGGACTGAAGCATTCTCAGAATAAAGGGACACCAATCTAAGACCAAGATGAGGAGGAATTTCTTCTTTCAAAGGGAGTCTTTGGAACTCCTTGCTACAGAGCCGCAGAGGCAGAGTCTTTGGGTATAGTTAAGGCAGAGTTAGATAGATTTTTGATCAGTAAGGGAATTGAGGATTCCAGGGAGGGGGCAGGAAAGTGGATCTGAGGAATGTTAGATCAGCTATGATCCTACTGAATGGTGAAGCAGGCTCAAAGGGTCGAATGGCCTACTCCTGTCCTTTTTTTACGATTTTATGATCCAGGATTATGATCAAGTGACAGAAGAAATAACAACATGGTTCCAAGTCAAGGGTAGTATGTGACTCAGAGGGGGAAGTGCAGATGGTGGTGTGCCCAAGTCTGCTGCCCTCACTCTTCCGGGTGGTACAGATTGTGGGTTTGAAAGGTGCAGTGAAAGAGGGTAAAAGGAACTGTTGCAAAGCATCTTGTAGATGGTGTACAGAGCTTCCACAGTGCACCGGTGTTGGAGAGAACGAATGTTTAGGGTGGTGTTGCATGCTGTTCAAGGAGGCTATGTCCAAGATGGTGTCACACTTAAGTGTCGATGGAGCCGCATTCATCCAGGCAAGAGTATTATTCCATCGTACTCCTGATTTGTGCCCTGTAGAGGAACAGGTGGGGATTCAGAGGTGGGTCCTTCACCACAGAATCAGAGTTTGAGCTGTTCTTGTAGCACAGTATTTATATGCTGGTTCAGTTCAGTTCTGATCAATAGTAACTGCAGGATTCAGCAATAAGCCCACTGAATCTCAAGGGGTGATGGTTAGATTATCTCTTATTGGAGATTGGCATTGCCTGGCACACAAATGGCAAGTAACATTTTTGCCACATCAGCCCATGCAGCTTGGTGTCAAACTTTGCTTTATATTTCACCTGTGAAGCATCCTAAAGATGTTATATAAATACAAACTGTTGTTGCACACGAAACACTAACCCAAAGAATCAGAGAATTGGACAGCACAGGGAGTCATTCTACCCATCAAGGCAGTCCCAGCTCTTTTACATCCAGTTAGTCCGAGTGCCCCCCACTCTTTCTGCAAATGCTTACAAATTTATCTCCTTCAAATAATTATCCAATTCCCCTTTGAAGGCTACTACTGTATATGTATCCACCACCATATCAAGCAGTGCTTTCCATCCCATTATCTAATATATGCAGTGAATAGTATTGCACCACCCTATGGACGACCACTAGTCATATTCTGTAAATTATCCTTGCAAGTTGCTTGGAGCTCAGCACATATCCTAACCAGGTCAGTAAGTTGTCTTCAACACATGAGCTTCTTATAAGTAACAGTCTCTTTGGAGTTTTTAACAAATGCCTTCAGAGGTCCATATAAGTGACATCCATAGACATTCCCATGTCCATTACTTTAATCGCCTCTAAAAACATTCAATCAGATGCACCAAGCATGATTAAACAAAAAACAGAAAAATGCTGGAAAATCAAACAGTTACACATCTGGACTGGCTCACTCTAACCAGCTGAAAATGTTCAAGATGAAGAATCATCTTATCCTTGATTATAGACCTGAACTAGTTTCCCAATGAACATCCATTTTTTACTTTACCTTAAACAGCAGAGTAATGTGTACAATTTTCCAATTTAAATGAACAATTCCTGAACCAAGAGAACTTTGGAAGTTTGATTTGGGCATCTACAAATTTTTTTTAAATTTGTCGTCCTAATTGCCCCTTGGGTCAAGTGGCTAGCTCGGCTATTTCTCAGGGCAGTTAAAAGTTAACCATATTTCTGTGGATCTGAGGCCATGCAGGCCAGATCAGGTAAAGATGGCAGATTTTCTTCCCTAAAGGGGATTAGTGATCGAGTTGGTTTTTTCCAAAAACCGTTGATGGTTTCATGTTCCCCATTACAGATGCGAGCTTCCAATTCTAAATTTTATGTATTTGAATTTAAATTTCACCAGTAACAAGGTGGAATTTGAAGCCGCGTCTCCAAGGCATTACCCTGGACTTCTGGGTTACCTGTCCATTGACACTGGATGGCATGATGATTAGCACTGTTGCCTCACAGCACTGAGTTTAACTCCAGCGTCAGGTATCTGCCTGTGTGGAGTTTGCAAATTCTTCCAGCGTCTGCATGAGCTTCCTCCCACAGTCCAAAGATGTGCAGGTCAGGTGGATCGACCATGCTAAATTGCCACTTAGTGTCAGGGGATTACCAGGGTAAATACGTGGAGTTACAGAGATAGGGCCTGGGTGAGATTGTTGTCAGTGGAGGCTCGATGGGCCTGATGGCCTCCTTCGGCACTGTTGGGATTCTATTAGCTGTATGCCACCCTCTTTCCCCAAAGTAGGTGCTTCCTTTGAAGTCATGGTCTGGGGGATTTGCCACTCTTTAGTACCAATTTTCTTTGTTACTTTTAATTTGTTTCTGTTAATTTGGCAAGTCCTTTATCAGGATTTAATATTAGTTTCCTTGGGACATCAACTACAAATACTGATGCGAATAAGCATTCAACAATTACACCATTTCCTTATTTTCACTTGCAATATTACTTACTAGCTTAAAAGGCCCACATTTAATTGGCATTCGGGCTGATAGCTAACCAAGTTAGAAATTGGCTTTTGTAGAGAGGCCATCTGTATAATCTGCCACATCAATGGATAAATGCACCAAGATCAACTCAGGTAATGAATTTTTATTTTACACAATTCAATGTTCTATTTATATTACATAAATGAAAGCACCTAAAATCATTAAATCCAGTTGACCAGCATACCAACATATTATTCCCCTTTTCATTCATAGGCAAGTATATTCTTTTATGTTGCAATGAAGAATGATGGCTGTTGTGGGAGGAATTACTTTTTAAAAATTCACTTATGGGACATGGGCATCGCTGGCTAGCCAGCATTTATTGCCCATTCCTAGCTGCCCAGGACAGTTGAGTGTCAATCTCAATATTGAGACTCTGGAGTCACATGCAGGCCAGACCAGGTAAGGACAGCAGATTTCCTTCCTTAAAGGAATACTCTGTGAAATAATGGACGGTATAATTAAGACATGCCCAAGAATTCAGCATTCACATACCTGTGTGTTTTGGAAGTAGTGCCTCCACAAGGGTCGGATTTTATCTTGACCTCCAACATCCCACACTGTGAAGCAGATATTCTTGTACTCTACAGTCTCCACATTGAAACCTATAATGAAATAACTCCTTAATGTTTAGTCATTAGGCACAATCTGCGTCAGGATTGTACAACTTCAACTTATTTTTAATCAAAAATCATGCTTCTGACAATTGCTTTCTACTGAACATGCTCCCTCATTTGTAGTTCAAATCTAATCCCTAACCGGTGCCAGTTTTTGCACTTCTACTCTTCTGCCTATAACCTAGACACCATCCTGCTGAGTAATCTCAGTTATCCGAGTGCCTCACTCTATTCTCTTTATCCCACTGTCTCATTACAAACAGACAACCATCTAACCCCAGCTTTCCCTCTCTGGTCTTTCTGTCCAATATACCAAATGGGGACTAACCTGGCTAACCACTTGCCCACCTAATACTCTCTGCTTCAACTCTGCATTTCTCTCCAGAATTTCTGTTCACTTACAAACAAGATTTCTGCTGTTTTCAACTCTATTCTGGATAATCATGTGGACATTATGATTTTGACAAACTTTTTGTGGATGATAATATTTTGCCTCTCACCAAGCCTAATTTGCTCATTCATACCTTGGTGTCTCCCTATACTTACTCCTCTGCCATTTGTTCTATTTTATTTCCTCTAACCTTTCTTTAAGCTCTTCACTGGCAATGATCCTTACTATTCATTTAAGGTTCTAAGATATCTTTCTTCAGCAACTACATGGAATAACTCAGTAATTTCAACCTCCCATCTCAATTCCTACTCATCTGATTTCACTGCTGTTCCTAAACCTAACTTATTGATGCGACCATCTCCTTTTCTCAAAGCGCCCTGACTTCAATGGTCCTACTAAATAAGACTTTATTTTACTATTCATTTATACTCAACTCCTTTCCTCCCACAACTCTTTACTGGAGCTTCTATGACACTCACAAAGTAATATCTAAGACAATGTGCCTGCTTGACTGGCATTTGTAATTGGTCAGATTAGAAACGCCGAAGTTTTATGGAGACCACTCGAACAATAATTTTTGCATCTTGAATTTGGCTAGGATCAGCATGATTTGTTTCACTTCAGGTATGATTCAATGACCCAATAGAGGGCTTTTATCAAACAAAGTTTATTTAAGACTATAATTAACATGTATAGAAAGAAAATTAGTAATACCTTTTAACGATTACAAAAAACAACCACAATAATGTATAATTGAATATTAAAGTTGTTCCAACAAACCAAAACCTTACATAGACAAAATTCTTTTCACAACCTTAACATAGCATAGATTAAAATCTCACAACTGGAACTGAGTCCTTTGGAAGCCTGCACTTTCCTTCTGGAAGGCAAAACATTGCCCGAGATAACCAGCAGAATTTCCGAGTAGAGTAGGTTAACTTAGACTTCAGCTTCTTTCTTGCTTGATGCCTCTGCTAAAACTAAAAACTAAAGTGCAGCCTCAGAACACTCAAAACTGAAACCATAAACTCATTGGAAAGAAAAATAAACTGTACAAAAACACATGACCTTTTCTCCCAACAATGCAGGATTGTAAAACTAATCCCAGAGTAAACACAAACAACCCCATTTAAGCCACTTAAGAAGCAATAAAAGGATAATTCCAGCCAAATCGCAACAATGGCAGTGAAACTGAGAGTTAAGAAACCACTGAAACAGAGCTACAGAAATCATGATTTAAAAACCCTTTCTTAAAGGTACACTAACATTACACATCTTACCCATTATCTTAAACATTCACTCCCACTACCACCAATCCACAGTGGCAGCAGCACATACCATCCACAAGACACTGCAGCAACTCAAGATCTCAAATTTCCAAACCTATGATCTTTATCACCTAGAAGAACAAACAAGAGCAACATACCCCTGAAACACTAGGGCAGGCATGGTCCCCTCCAAGTCACGCATTATCTGACTTGGAAATATATCACCCTTCTCTGTCAGTGTGTGAAAATTGTGAAACTGCCTCTTACAGCACTGTGGGTGTACTTGTACCATATGGACTGTAGTGATTCAAGGCAGCAACTCACCACCACTTTCCCAAGGGGGGGCAATTAAGAATGGGCAAAAATGTGGCCTAGCCAGTGACACACATCAAGAACAAACAAACACTTCCTTATGCAATAGCCCCAGAAAGGAGCGTAATCGGAGCTATCAAAACTCAATGCGTAGCTGTTAGTTATTTACTACAGTGCTCACCTGCCTATTTAGTCAACCACTCTCTTACTTCCTCTTTTGATGCTCTTGTCCCCAGCCGAATGTCTAGTCTCCTCCATGCTGGGAGTTTCTGCACAGTATAGTCCTTTTTTCCAGTTTCACCTGGCCAAGCTATGAAGACTTGATTATCTGGTACACAGTTGATTTTCCCTCTAGCACAATATCTGGTTGAATCACAGCTAACACCATCAGCCCCTGTGTTCCTTTGCTAAAACACCTTACAGCTTTTTGCCATGAACAATATCCTTTCTAAACTTCTCACACTGCAATAAACTCATGTATGACTTTGCCACCAGAAACAAGGCCTGCAATCAGCTATTGATTTACTGTTCTCCTGACCCACTGAATCCAATCCTGTCTCAGACTGTCTCACCCTTAACTCATATGCCTTGCCAGTTTTCTCATCTTGCTTTGTATCCTTGCCAAGCTCCTCTATTTTCCTAGTTCCCGATAATATATCTTCAGGTATCGTCATCCTCAATTTCAAAACTACCATGAATGCCTTTTCAAAAGCCTCACACTTAACCGCTCCGTCCTTGAAGCTAATGTCTCATTGCCTTTTTCTCACCAAAGGCCTAAACGTGTTGCTATCCATAAATCATTCTCATATTTCGCATAATGACTCTGAATCGCTCCCATCAAGTCTCCATGACTCTAGCTGCAGCTCCACCAGTCCAGAGAGCATGGCCCATCATTCTTGAAGGCTAAGTATTGGTTCTAGCTATACAATCTGCATATATATGAGTTTCTCAATGATGATCACACCTTAAGCCTTCTAGGGCACAAACTATTGAATTATCTCCTTAAACCGCTCCACGTCTCCTTTCTCCTCCTTCAGATTCAACTCCAAGCACTGATCGCCCCAACTAGTATCTTTTTCTTGACTCAGCACCCATTTTAGTTTGATTACACCTGAAAGATGTAATTCTAACGTGTTGTATAAATGCAAGTTACATTGAACATCGATGGTTCCTTTACTTGAGGGATTGTTCCTCTTGCAAGTCTCCCAGCAGTATAAGTGGTGGAGATGAAATTGGTCAGCTTATCTTCCCAGCAGTTAGATGAACTAAAGAGAATGAATATTTTAACTTACCACAGAAATATAATCTACTGAGAAACCTACCAATTGTTGGAATGGTGGTAACAACCTCGCCCAGCTTCAGCTTGTACAGAATTGTAGTTTTACCAGCTGCATCAAGTCCCACTGAGAAGAAAATAAGGCAATTTAAATGATTTACATTATGCTAAAACTTCCTTAACAGTATGTTATATCCTAAACTTTTTGACGGCGTATTCCCTATTTAAATGCATATTTACAACATGGGAGATAATCTTCACCTTTCATTTATAGTTAAACACAATTTTTTCGGTTGGCTTTCATTGGAACAGAGACAGTTATGGATTAATTTGACAAAGGTAATTAGTTTCAAAAGGAGAATACAATGAAACGAAACAGTTTCCAATGATTGAGGAGTCTAGAACAAGTGGACATTGATACAAGTTTTTGTTAAGAGGTTTAGGCAAGCATAATGGACAACCTTTATTCTTGTTCTGAAGATGTGGAAATCACTAATGGAGATAGTAACTCAAGCAGTAACCATGTAAATAGTTAATAGATTACACTGAATGTACAATATTCCAGAATTAACAGGCCATTCTGTCCAATTGATGATGCCACCCTTTCCTTCCAACCTTCACCTAACCACAACATATCCTTTGAACAGCAGTTATAACACAAGATAGAGCATCAAGAAACACTGGACAAAGACAATTCAATAACTGAATGGGCCTTCATAACAGCTGGATCAATCAAATTGGCATAGGTAATCTGGAAAATGAATGCTTTCAAAATAGCTTCATAGAACAATACATTCGTAGAACAATCAACTGGATTTTAGATGTACTATTGAGGCAGGATTAATTTGTAATCTCATTAGAAAAAGATGCTCTGCAAAACTGTGGTCATAACATTCAAGATAGTCAATTTTAAAAAGTGACATACACAAATCCAAAACAACATTAAACTGACTGAAGTAAATTACTTTAGTCTGAGGGGACAGCTGGCCAAGATCAGTTGGGTAAGAAACTACAAGGTATGGGAACTAAACACTGAATTGTTTCTTTAAATGTTCCCCAAAATGTTCAACACTAATACATTTAATTAAAGACACGAAAAAATAAGTGACAAAGATCTATGGCATACTAAGAAGTTTTGAATAGTACCAAATGAAAACTACAGGCTTATAATGTTGCAAACAATAATAGTAAGTATTAGGATTGGAAGAGTTTAGAAACTAGCAAAGAGTAACAATGAAGTTTATAAAAAGGGGAAAATATAAAATGAGTGTAAACTAGCCAGAAATACAAAACACAACTGTAAGATTTTTTGTTAATATTCAAAAAGGAGGCCAGCTGAAGAAAATGGTAGCCTTTGGCGACAAGGACAAGAAAACACAGAATGAGGAAATAACAGATGGTGGCCAAATCTGCGTCTGTCTTCACAGTTGAAGATAGAAATTACGTACCAGAGATAGCCTATCCGAGGAGCTAATGTTGGGGAATTTAAAATAATTAACATTAGCAGAGGAAAGGTGTTAGAAAAACACAAGAGCAAACCTGCCCTCAAATCCCCAAATCCTGGTGGTCTATGTACAAGAATTCTAAAAGAGATAGTTGCAGCTAGTGGATGCACTGGTCAGAATTTTCTAGAATTCCCTGAATTCTGGAATGGACCCAGTGCATTGAAAGTTAGCAAATAGAACATTATTCAAGAAAGTAGGGAGGGGGAAAACAGGAAACCACAGGCCAGTTATCCTGACAACAATTGTCAGGAAAATGCTGGAATCTATTAAGAAAATCTTAATAATGCACTTAGAAAATCATACTACAATCAAAAAGGCTAAAGGTTTTAAGAAAGAAAAATCACGTTTGGCAAAGTTATTAGCTATTTGGGCATGCAGCTTATAGGTTAGATAATGGGGAGCCAGATGTAGTATACTTGAATTTCCAAAAGGCATTTGACATGATGCCACACAAAAGATTAACATGCAAGTTAAGAGCTCACATGAGGGGTGGCATAGTGGTTAGCACTGCTGCCTCACAGCACCAGGGACCCAGGTTCACTTCCCAGCTTGGGTCACTGTCTGTAGAGTTTGCACATTCTCCCTGTGTCTGCTCTGGTTTCCTCCCACAATCCAAAGATATGCAGGTTAGGTGGACTGGACATGCTAAGTTGCCCCTTAGTGTCAGGGAGACTAGATAGGGTAAATGGGGATAGGGCCTTATGGTTGGTGCAGACTTGATGGGCCAAATGGCCTCTTTCTACACTGTAGGATTCTATGATTATGGAGTTGGAGTAATATATTAGCACTGAAAGATGATTAGTTCACAGAGACAGCAGAGGGTAGAGACAGGCAAGGCATTTAAGTTTGTAGGTTGTAACAAGTGGAGTGACACAAAGATCATTGATAGAGTCAACTATTTACAATCTATACTAATGGCTTAAATTAAGAGATCAAGAATAATGTGTCCAAGTTTGCTGCCAATACAAGGCTATATGGGAAAGTAAGTTATGAGAACACAAAGGCTGCAAAGAAATATATACAGGTTAAGTGTAACCAAGTGTTTCATGGGGATTGCAGACATACCCAATTCTCTTGACCCCATCATACTGTATGGCGACAGGGTAGGTTCACCAAACTGGCCTCTGGGATGAGGGAGTCAGTTTGTCTTATAGTGAAAGATTAACTAAATTGGGTTTATAATCTCTGGAATTTAAGAATGAGAGGTGATCTTATTTAAATCTATAAAATCCTTAAGGAGCTGAGGGAGAGGGTAGATATTGAAAGATTGTTTCCACTGATCGGGGATTCTAAAAAAGGAGGGAGTAAAAGTCAGGATAAGGGACCAGTTATGGCCAAGAGAAGGAGAAATTACTTCACTCTGCGGGTTGTGAACCTTTGGAACATTCTGTCTGAACGTTGCAAATGCACCATTGTTGAATACATTTAAAGCTGAGATAGGCAGATTTTTGGTCTCGGAATCAAGTGATACGTGGAGCAAGCAGGTAAAGAGTCGAAGCCCAAGATCAGCTGTGATGTTGAATGGTGCATCAGGCTCAATGGACAACATGATCTACTCCCATTTCTTGTGCATTAAACTGCTTGCCTGATATCCAGTGTTGGATCATTGCAATTTCTTCCATTGTCTGACATCTGTAAGCCCAAGCCTGGATATTATCCAGCTCCTGCCGTTTACAGTAATCAAGGGCAAGCCAATCCATTACCAGAGGAATTGCAACTGAACCCAAAGAACTTTGGCAGCAATGCAACATCCTTGGGCCACAGCGATGGGCCAAGTCACAAGAAAAAGTGCGAACGCACAGATTGCAACCACTGCCCATTTCCACATGACCCACTTTGAGGGAAATTCTTCAACATTAAGGGCCATTTATTTGACCTGTCCTCAGAAAAGCATCTCACGCATCTATGAATGTTGCTATCAAGTTTCTGATCAAAAGTGACTCTAAAGGATGTTGACAGTGAGAGATTCAATGTTGACAATTGCATTGATTACCAAAGGGAGGTGGCTAGGCTCTTATTGGAGATGGACATTGCTTTTGTATAACTGCCAGACAATGTCTCATCATTCAAGCCCAGATGTTGCTTAGGACCTGCTGAATGCAACCAGACTTGAATAACCTGAGGAATTAGGAGTGAAGCTGATACTGCAATCATCATTTAATACTTCCACTTTGAACCTTGTGACAGAAGGAGACACTGCCCTGAGGAACTCCTGCATCAACATCTTGGCACTGAGATAACTTGCATCCAATGGCCACACGATCTTCCCTGGGTGCTGGATGCAACTTCAAAGATTCACAACTGGCTGACAACAGAATGCTACTTACTCTTGTTCACGTGCATGTGGCTCAACTTCATCAAGTTGGCACCTCATGATACACGTTTCTGTGTCTGACATGTTATTCTACACTTACTGAACCCTTGTTTACAGAAGGAGAGAAGGATAAACTTCACCAGGTTTACAGTGTGGTAAGAAAGCTTTCAGAAACAATGATCCAAAAGAAAATTAAACATCTGAACAAGTATGAGCAAAATAAAGTCAGCACAATTGATGACAGCAAAATGGGATTAATTTGACTGAGTTTTTGAATGAGCTAACAGAAGCTGGATGAGGGCAGTGCAGCAGATGTTGTGCATATGGACTTTCAAAAGGCATTTTATATCTCAGGCTTGTTAACAAAACTGAAGCCCAGGGAACAAAAGGAACAGCAACAGCAGCATGGATACAGAATTGACTAAAAAATAAAAACCTGTTGTTACAGTTGGCAGTTTATTTTCAGACTTACATTAATGAATAGACCTGAGGGTACAAGAGTGAAATTCAATTTGCAGATGCTAAAATTTGCAAGTGAGGTAAACAGCATGAAAGACGTTTAGACTTCAAGACGACAGATAGGCTGATGGAATTAAACATCAAATGAAACTCAGAAAAATAAGTGCTAGATTTTGTTAGGAAGAATGGGAAGACAACACAGCAAAATAGTATAATTCTAATGGGGGTTTGAGAACATCCTGAGCTTTATAAATGGAGCAATGTTTTTCTCAGGGGATCGAGTGTGTTTGGAATTCTTCCTGAAAAGATGGTGGATCAGAGTTAGTGAATATTTTTAAGTCAGAGCTAGATAGGTTCTTCATTATGAAGGATAAGCAAGGTGGTGGGAGGTCATTGGGGATAGACAGAAAGCAGAATTAAGATTCAAATCAGATCAGCCATGATCTTATTAAATGGCAGAACAGGCTTGAGAGGTTAAATGGCCTACTCCTTATTCATACGTTAATAAAAAAGCCAGAGATATGTCCCAGTTTTAGTAAAAGCATGAAGATTGCGCAAGGATGAAGAGATTTACCAGAATTATTCCAGAGACAAGGGATTACAATTACATGGACAGACAAAAATTGGAATTGTTTGCTTTAATCAAAGGCCAAGGCAATACTTTTTAGAGGTGTTAAAATCATGAAGGGTCCAGACAATGCAAATTAGAAATTGTTTCTAGTGGTTGGAAGGTGGATAATCAGATTTACAGTGACTGGCAAAATAACCAGGGGTGACATTTGGATAAACTTCTCTTATGCAACCTATGTTTGGGATTTGGAAAGCACTGCCTGATAGGGTGGTAACTACCAACTCAACAGTAATTTTGATTATAAATAATTCAGAATGTAGAAGGGTGAAATGAGCAAGTGTGGCAGATGAAGTTTAACAGAGAAATTTAAAGTTATTAACTTTGCAAGGAAGAATTAATAGCAGTACAAGGAAATTGGTGTAATTTTAAAGGGTGCTCAGGAACAGGATCACGTGAAATGTATATACACAAACATTTGAAGCAGACATCAAAAATTTGGAAGGCATAAATGATGTTTAAATTCATAGATGGAAACCATACAAAAAATCTGCACAAAGATTTTGTAAAACACTGATTAGACACAGTGGATCAGTGTGTCCAATTCTGTGCACCAATCATGAAGGAGGTGATCAAGAAGGTGCAGGAGAGATTTACTAGAATGGTACCAGAATAAGGAGTTTTATATGAAAGATTTAACAGATACTAAAATATCATAAATGATTCTGACGGAATTAATATGGGGAAATGGTTCCAATAACTGAAGGGTCGGAAAACGCAGCTGTAAGGTCATTAACAAAAGAACCAGAGGCAGCTTTTTTCATTCTTACATAACGAATTGTGGTGATCTGGAACGCAGTGGATGTGGTTTCAACTGTAATATTCAGAAAAAAAAAATCGGATAAATGCTTGAACGGGAAGAAAAACAAAGGTGCTGGGATGAGAACATTTTTTTAAAAAGTTTATTACTGTCAAGTAGGCTTATGTTAACACTGCAATCCCCCAGTCGGCACACTCCTGCACCTGCTTGGGTACACTAAGGGAGAATTTAGCATGGCCAATGCTCTAAACCAACACATCTTTTGGACTATGAGGGGAAACTGGAGCACCTGGAGGGTACCCACGCAGACATGGGGAGAATGTACAGACTCCACACAGGCATTGAGCCAAGCCAGGAACTGAACCCCAGTCCCTGGCGCTGTAGCAGTGATAACCACTGTGCCACCACAGGGAGTAGAGATATTGGAATAGTCCTTTCAATAAGCCAACACAAACATAACAGAATAATGACCTTGTGTTATCACGTTATGATTCTAAACAAGAAAGTAACACACATAGATGAGCATCTGAAAGGAGGTCAAATTATCATTCACGGTGTAGATATTCTGTCTTAAAATGTACTTTTATCATTAAAATAGGCAATATTTTATACTCAATGAAATAACAACCAAAGTCCAACACCAGTTTTACATCTATCAAAGGAACACACACACCAAGTGTATATTTGTAGAAACAACAATGGTTTATCATAAAACTAAACAGGATCAAAAGGTACATTGATGCGTTAGACTCTTATCCAGGATCACTTTCCTGTCTACAGGCATATCTGTGCAATCCTCCACCATCCATTTCCTTCAGTCTGACCACGAACAGCAGAATTTCTATACTCCAGAGCCGGAGAGCTTTATCATGTTGCCCCGGAGCCATTCTTTTGGGCCGTGATTACATTGTACTCACCCATCAGGATCCGCATCTGCTTCTTCCCGAAGAGTCGGTTAAATAACTGCGAAAAAGAAATCCCCATAGTTCCGGGTTCAGAGCGGGCCCTAGGGGCTCGAGTGGGCCCGGGATCTAAGTCTAGCTGTTAGAGCTGAGACCTGAGGCCGGGCGGCTCCGGGGCCGGGCGGCTCGGGGCCTGGGACCGGGCGGCTCGGGGTTTGGGGCCTGGGACCTGGGACCGGGCGGCTCGGGGTTTGGGGCCTGGGACCGGGCGGCTCGGGGTTTGGGGCCTGGGACCGGGCGGCTCGGGGTTTGGGGCCTGGGACCGGGCGGCTCGGGGTTTGGGGCCTGGGACCGGGCGGCTCGGGGTTTGGGGCCTGGGACCGGGCGGCTCGGGGTTTGGGGCCTGAGGCCTGTGGCCAGACGGCTCGGGGATTGGAGCCTGGAGCCGGACGGCTCGTTGTTTGAGGCCGGGGGCCGGGCGGCTCGGGGTTTGAGGCCTGGGGGTGCGGCGACTCGGGCTGGCTTCGGCGCCTGGGGCCGGGCGGCTCGCGCTGAGTCTTGACTTCGGGCGGGAGTAACCGGAAGTGGCCGGTGATGACGTTGACAATGACAGCTTCCGGCCAACGAGTAAGAAATGACGTTGAAGGCGCGGCTGAACGTGAGTTGTCAATGCCTTTCCGTGTTGGCTGGCCAATCAGAGGCTCGTTACTCCAATGACGCAGGGTGACCTTTCACCCTTAGCTCCATCACCTTCTCAAGATGGCGTCTTTCCTGTTCCATTGGCGACGTCAGCGAAGGGATTCTGGCCTCGGCGGCCTGGCCCTGAACTGAAGGCGGCAGTCGGCCTGGACAAGCGGAGCGCCTCGGTGAGGATTGGGCCTGTTTGCTTTGTGAGCGACGAGAAGCGGCTTAGTTGGAGAGAGGGGGGTGAAGCTGGAGTCCAGACAGTGGACCAAGCACAGCCTTGGGCCGAGGGTCAGGAGTCCCTCAGAGCCGGTACTGCCAGGCTGCTGCCTTGGCCAAGGGGAGGCTCTGTCTCAGGCGGCTGTAAAAGATCTTATGGCAGTTTGGAACAACAGCAAGGTATTCTCGTCCCAGTTCTGGTCAATATTCTTAAATTCATATTCTATCGACATCACTTGCAGAAGATAATCTGGCCATCGTCATTCTGTGGTTTTGGGGATCCATACAATAGTGACTACGTTTCGAAAAGTGTTTCACTGTCTACAAAACATTTTTAAGGCATCTTAAGTTTGTGAAAGGCCAATTTGTGACCAAGTCTTTTGTAGAAAGTCAGAACTTGTATTTATTTACCTAGCGCCCTTCACAACATCAGAATGCCCCAAAACACTTTTTTCTCTTTACAACCAATAAAGTACTTCTCAAGTGTAACTACTGTTGTACTGTAGGAAACACGACAGCCAGTTTGCACACAGCAAGGTACCATAAGCAGCAATGATAATGAGATAATGTCATTTTGTGAGATTGATGGAGAGATGTTGATCAGAACGTCTCTATTTCTCTTCAAAACAGTGCTGTGGGATCTCTTATATCCAACAGAAAGGATAGCCTGTCTAACAGCTTGTCTGAAAGACGGCACCCACAACAATGCAGTATGCCTTACATGCTGCCTTCTAACAGAGCTGCACACTCTCTTGGCACTTCTCTTCTGACATTGCAATGGAGTGACACCTACTTTTTTGTGCTTGAGTCTCCAGAGTAGGACTTTGCGCTCGTGATGTTGTGACTCAAACGTGAGAATGCTACTAAATAAAGCGTGCCTGATGTAATAAACAGCCCCTGGGCACCTCACAGGAGCATAGTGACATAATAACGTAGAAACTCAGAACAGGAGTAACCTGTTGTACCATTCAATACAGTCATAGTTGATCCTCTATCTCAATGCGATACCATCGCTCTCTCTCCTTTACCTTAGAGTCAAGAAATCGATCTATTTTCTTGCTAAACATTCAGTGAAATTGTCTCCCACAGCCTTCTATGGCAATGAATTCCACAGGTTTACCACCCTCTGAATAAAGACATTTCTCATCATCTGAGGTTTAAATGGCTTCCTGAATCTTGAGACTGTGACCCCTTCCCATTCCCCGCCAGAAGAAACATCATCCCCGCATCCTGTCTGTAGAATCCTTTCAGAAAGATAAATGCTTCAGTGAGATCTCCTCTCATTCTTCTAAACATCAGTGAATACATATGACAGTGCTGTCATTGCAGGAATCAATCTGGTGAACCTTCATTGCACTCCCTCTATAGCAAGTATATATTATTTTCGGTAGAGAGCAAAACTGCACACAATACTCCTGGTGTGCTTTCAATAAGGCCCTGTACAGCTGAAGCAAGACATTCTTTCTCATCTACTTAAGTCTCCTTGCAGTGATGGTTAACATACCATTTGGCTTCCTAACTGCTTGCTGCATCTGCATACTTGCTTTCATTATAAAAGCAAAATGCTGTGGACGCTGGAATCTGAAAGAAAAACAGAAAATGCTGGAAAATCTCAAAGATCTGATGGCATCTGTGGAGAGAGAATAGAGCCAACATTTTGAATCTGGATGCCCTTTTATCAGCTCAGAACATTGGCTCTGTTCTCCTCCACAGATACTGTGAGACCTGTTGAGATTTTCCAGCATTTTCTGTTATTGTATTTGCTTTCATTGATTGCTGTACAAGGACACTCGGCTTCCTTTGTAAATTAGTATTATCATTTAAACAATACTCTACCATTCGTTTTTCCTCAAAGTGAATAACTTCACATTTATCCACATTATAATGCATCTGCTGTGTATTTGTCCCCTCACAACTTGTCTAAATCGCCTTGAAGCCTCTTAATATCCTCCTGAGCACTCTCATTCTTATCAAGTTTTATTTTGTCAGCAAACTTGGAAATATTACATTTGATTCCTTCTTCCAAATCACTGAAATGTATCGTGAAAACCTGGGGCCCGAGCATTGATCCATGCAATATCTCACTAGTCGTTGCCTGCCTCTCCGAAAAAGATCCATTTATTCCCACCCTGTTTCTTGTCTGCTCATCAATTTTCAGTCCATGCCATAATTGGAGAAAAATTGGCACTAAATCAAGTTAGGCACTATGGGAATAGGTGACTGGAAGCTTGGCTGGTGAGATAGATTTTAAAACAAACATGCAAAATGAGACATTGTGGTGGTTCAGGGAGGAAATTTCAGAGCATAGGGTCTATACAGCTAATGATAGAGCTAATGGTAATATAAATTGACAATTATAGTTTCATAAAATGATACAGCATAGTAGGAAATGATTCAGTCCATGAAAATTTGCTACTACAGCCTTTTCAGGTAGTGCATTCAGTATCATATTAATTGTTTAAAAATATCTTCTGATAGTTCCTCTGATTTTTTTTTGTCAATCACCTTAAGTTTCTTTTGTGATTACCAAAATTTCTTCCACTGTAAATAGTTGCTCCTTAGGTATTCTATCAGTAACTGTGTCAGTAACTCTGTCAAATCTCCTCTTAAACTTCTCTGCTTTAAACAGAGCACACCCAATTTCTGGGTGACATGGTGGCACAGTGGTTAGCACTGCTGCTGTGTCAGAGTGCCAGGGACCCAGGTTCAATTCCCAACTTGGGTCACAGTGACTCAAGCTGGGAATTGAAGCCTGGTCCCTGGCACTGTGAAGCAGCAGCAGAGTCTGCATGTTCTCCCCGTGTCTGCGTGTGTTTCCTCCTCAATCTGAAAGACGTGCTGGTTAGGTGCATTGGCCACACTAAATTCTCCCTCGGTGTACCAAAACAGGCGTCAAAATGTGGCGACGAGGGGATTTTTACAGTAACGTCGTAAGTGTTAATGTAAGTCTACTTGTGACGCAAATAAACAAACTTAAAATTTCTCCAGTCTTTCCATAGAACAAAGCCTCTTGTTCGTGGTACCATTCTAGTAAATGTCTTTTGCTTTCTCCCCAGGGATATGATGTACTTTTTAAAGTGTGGTGCCCAGAACTATTCCATCTGGGGCCTAACTAGTGTTTTATAAAAGTCCAGTATTACTTCCTCCTTTTGTACTCTATTAATAAAACCAAGGCCCTCAAATGCTGTAATAATGGCATTCTCAACTTGTCCAACCAGCTTCAAAGATTTGCATAGGCCTACCCACAGGTATCCCGTGTTTCTGTTTTCCCTCTAAAATTATACCATTTAATTCTTACTACCTTTCTTCATTCTTCCTACTGATTGAACACACACAGTTCTCTAAGGTAGAGAGTTCTGGAGGTTCACAATATTCATCTAATATGAAATGTGAAGTTATCTACTTTGGTAGGGAAAATAGAAAAGCAGAACTGTTTCATTAATAGTCTTAAATGCCTGAGCTCTTATTCTAAGTTTCTAAGCTCTAGTTCTAGAGATTTCATCCAAGGGAAACATCATTTTAGTATCTACCTTGCTAAATTCTTTGAAGAATTTTATATGTTGCAATTTTGCTCATTCTTCTAAACTCGAGGGAATATAGGCCAATTGTACTTAACCTCTCCTCATAGGACAATCCCCTCAATCCAAGAATTGTCTTTGTTGCATGCTCTTTAATATAATTATATCGCTTCTGAGGGAAGAAGACCAAAACTGAACACAATCTGGGTGTGGTATCACCAAGACCTCACATAATTACAGTAAGACTACTTCACTTTTGTACTCCAATCCATTCATAATAAAATTTACAAGCCATTGCTTTCACAATTCCTTGCATGTTAATTTTCTTTGAATTGTGTATCCTCTATGTGCCAACATTTCCTAGTCTCTCACCTTGTATAAAGTTCTGCTTTTCCATTTTTCCTACCATAGCAGATAATCTCACATTCCTCTACATGATATTCTATCTGTCCCATCTTTTCACAGTCACTTAAGCTGTTTATATTATTTTACAACCTCCTTTCAGCTTCTTCACAACTGTCTGCACTGGAGTGCTGTTTTGGGCTGCAATATAGTGCTTAAGTTGGAGTTTGATGATGTATAAATTTAAGGGTTAAATTATGGGTTAATTTATACCTAAAGTCTAGACCTTTCATTTAGCAATTAAAGTTGCTGTTTGAGTTGGAAGAAGGTGCATAGACAGGCTCTGCTTGTAGCTGCAACTAGTTAATTAGCTAACCGGCTTAGACAGGTTTTCAAAACTTAGATTCAGAGTTTAAAAGCAGGCCATGTTACAGTGCTGCTTTGGTCTACAATAAAGTGCTTAAGGAGGAGTTTGGTGACGAGGGAAGGAGGTGATCCTTCCCTTTTCTACCTTTCGCAGAAAAAAAGCAGCAGCCTTGGTAAGTAGGACCTGGTATTTCTACTGCTTCTAATATACCCTAAACGAGAGGGAATAAAAGTTAGGGAATCAGTTAAGAATAAGCCATGACAGGGTAGCTCGGCCATGTGGAATGTCCCCAATATGGGAAGTCAGGGACACTCCCAGTTTCCAGAGTGACCATGTGTGTGTCTCCAGTTGAAATCCACATTTTGGATCCTTGCAGTTGGACTGTAAGGATGAAGTTCTTCATGGATAGATGTACAGTGATGTGGTCAGACCACAGGTTAAAAATACACAGGCAGAAAATGAATGGGTGACTGCCGGGCAGACTAAAAGCACCAGGTAGGTAGTCTGTAAGTCCATCTCCCTCTCCAACAAGTTTTCAGTTATGATTACTGTTGGGGGAGATAGTTGCTCAAGTCAAGTTTGTAGCACCGCAAATGGCTCAGGTGCAGCATGGAAGGCCAGAGAAACAAGGGTTAGCAGCAAATAGTGCCATGGTACAAAATAAAATGTATAAAAATGTTAAAAAGACAAGTCTAAAGGCACTGTATCTGTATGGTATATTTGCAACAATAAATACAAATTGATATAAATACGCACAATATGATTGCAATTATGAAGACGGCTGCAAGGTGACTAGGGCTGAAAAGTGAATATCCAAGACTATTCTATTTAGGAAGTTCAGGGAAAAAGGAAAAGGTGGTGGAGTGGTTGTGTTAGTTAAGGATGAAATGAGTGCAGTAGTGGGAGAGGGTATTGGCTTAGAAAATCTAGATGTAGAATCAGACTGGGTGGAACTAAAGCAACAAGAGGCAGAAAAAAATAGTGGGTATTGTCAATAGGCCTTCAAACAGTAGTGGTGAGGTAGGGAAATGTATTAAAAGGAAATATAAAGATTCATGTAACAAAGGCGCTGTGTATAGATTGGGCAAACCAAACTCGCAATAATACTGTGGTTGATGAATTTCTGAGCCAGCATTTTCTGGCTCCATCACGGTGAGACTCGCTGTGGGAAATTTGGCAGCCTGCCAAAAGTCCATTGACTTTCAGTGGGACTAGATGAACCCAACAATAGGCGGAGCTGGAAAACTCACCCCTGGAGTATGTATGTGATTTTTTTTCGGACCAATATGTCAAGGAACCAACTAGGGAACATATATTCTAGATTTGGTATCATGAAATGAGAGGGGTTAATTAACAATCTTCTTGTGTGGGGTCCTTTAGGGAATAGTGACCATGACGTGATAGAATTGTTTATCATGATGGAATGAAGAAGTCGGATCTGAAACTACAATCCTAAATCTAAACAAAGGAAAATATGAAGGTTTGAGACATGAATTGGTTAAGATAAATTGGGGAACCTCATTAAAAGGCATGATGGTGGATAGACAATGCCTATATTTAAGGAACAAGTGTATGCTTGCAACAGTTATACGTTCCTTTCTGGCACAAAAATGTAATAAGAAAAGTGCCCCAATCACAACTACGGAAAGAAATTAAGGATAGTATTCGATCCAAAGAGGAATCGTAAAAAGTTGTTAGAAAAAGTAGCAAACCAGAGGATTGGGAACAGTTTAGAATTGAGTTAGAGGACCCAGGGTTGATTAAGAAGGAAAAAATAGAGGACCAAAAAGCTTTTGTATGTAAAAAGAAAAAATTAGTGGAGACAAATGTCAGTTTCTAACAGTCCGAAATGGGAGAATTTATAATAGAGAACAAGAAAATGGCAGGGCATTTGAGCTTCAACTTTAGTTTCCTCTGCATAGAGGAAGATACAAATAACTTCCCAGAAATGTTGGAAAAGCAATGGGTCAAGTGAGAAGGAGGAATTGCAAGGAAATTAGTATTTCTGAAAAGAAGTGCTAGGGAAATTAATGGATCTCGAAGCCAATAAATCCCCAAGACCAGATCTACACCCCAGAATACTAAAGAGGAATTCATGGAAATAGTGGATGCTTTGGTTGTCACCTTCCAAACTTCTTTAGATTCTGGAACAGTTCTGGCAGATTGGAGGATGGTAGATATAACCCCACTATTTAAAGAGGAGGGAGAAATCAGAATAACAGACTGATTAACCTAATATAAGTCTATTATATAAAGGATATGATAATAGGATACTTAGAAAATATCAGGAGGTTAGATAAAGTCAGCATGGACTTAGGAAAGGGAAATCATGTTTGACAAATTTGCTGGAGTGTTCTGAGGACATCACTAGCACAATAGATAAGGGAGATGTGGTGCATTTGGATTTTCAGAAAGCTTTTGATAAAGTCCCACACAAGAGGTTAACGTGAAGAATTAAAGCACATGAGATTGAGGGTAACAAATTGGCATAGATTGAGCGCTGGTTAGCAGACAGAAAATGGAGGGTAGAAATAAATGGTTCTTTTTCAAAATGGTAGACAGTGACTAGTGGGGTCACACAGGGCATCCAGCCATTCATAATATCCATGATTTGGATGAGGAACCTAATGTAATATTTCCAAGTTTGCTGACAATACAAAACTTGGTACAAATATAAGTGGTGAGGAGGACATAAGGAGAATTTCAAGGCAATTTAGACAAATCGTGAATGAGCAAAGACATGGCAGATGCATTATAACGTGGATCAATGTTATCGACCTTGATGGGAAAAACAGAATGGTGAAATATTTTTTAAATGGTGATAGATTGTAAAATGGTGACATACAAAAGGGACCTGGGTGTCATTGTGTACCAGTCACTGAAAGCCAACATGCAGGTCCAACAAGCTATTAGGAAGGCAAATGAAATGTTGGCCTTCATTGAAAGAGGACTTGAATACAGGAGCAAGGATGTGGCCTTGGTAACTGTATTGTGTGCAGTTTTGGTCTCCTTGCCTAAAAAAGGATATACTTGCCATAGAGGAGTGCAGCAAAGGTTTATCAGACCTATTCCTGGGATAACACGATTGTCATATGAGGAGAGATTGGGTTCATGAGATCTGTATCCACTGGAGTTTAGAAGAATGAGAGGAGATCTCATTGAAAAGCATAAACCTCTTACAGGGCTGGACGGACTAAATGTATGAATGTTATTTCCACTGGCTGAGGGGCCTAGCACAAGAAGTCACAGTCTCAAAATACAGGGTCGGCCATTTAGGGCTAATGTGAGGAGAAATGTCTTCACTCAGAGGATGGTGAACCTATGGAATTCTCTAGCACAAAAGACTGTGGAAGCCAAGTCATTGAATCTGTTTAAGGAAATGGATAGATTTCTGGACTCAAGGCATCAAGGGGCATGGGGAGAGAGTGGAAGTATGGGTTTGAAATAGAAGATCAGTCATGACCATTATGAGTGGCGGAGCAGGCTTGAAGGGCCAAATGACTTAATCCTGTGCCTACTTTCTATATTTCTTCCCCATCAGCAAACTTGGATCCGTTACACTGGTCTCCACATCTAAATCATTGATAAAATAATTTAAATTGTTGTGACCAAAACACTGATCCTTGTGGTAACTAACTAGTTACAGCCTGATATCCAACATTTATTCCTAATTGCTTTTTCCTGTCCATTAATGAAATCTAAATCCATACTGATATAATACCCCTTCCTAATTTTGTGTAATAATCAATTTATCAAATGCTTTTTTGAAAATCCGAAGATCTTAAATACATCCTCTGCTTTCCCCTTATCTATCCTGAAAATATTGAAATTATAGTTCACATAGTCTAATGAAAATTGGAAAGGATGTAGAAGATTTGGCTGATACACTCTGGATCATTTTCCCTCCTATCAAAGACCAAATTCACCTCCAGACTCTTTCTGTTAGGTGTATGTTAGCAGTTTCAATGTTATTTCTCCTTTACTGATTTTCTGCTCCTTTCCTGATTGACCTCTGCTATCTGAGTTAGTTCTTTAATGCCTCTCCCTCCTGGCCTACAGAGATAAAACAAATGTCAAATTTTAGCTGCCTACTGTTTCACTATATTGAAAATGATTGACAGATCTTTATCAAATAATATTTATTTTCTTTCTTGTTGCAGATGGGTTCCTTACTTTGAGATCTACTTTGAACTGACATGGAGAAGTTTGGTGTGAACTTTGGTGGTGGCCCCAGTAAGAAAGAGCTTTTGGATACAATTGAAGCGCAAAAGAAGCAGCTGTTCCAATACCAGACACGTCTGAGAGATGTTGTGCGTGCTTACAAAAGCCTCATCAAAGAAAAGGAAGCATTGGAGGCCAGTTTGAAAGTCCTCTCTGTATCACAAGAGGTGGATAAAAGTTTACAGAATGTAGGTCCTGTAAGTACAGCCTCTGAGGTTGGAGATGACCAGAGCTCAGTCCATAGTGAGGACAGTGCAGGGACAATGAATAGTATGGACACGGCAGCTAGTTTGACCAATAGCACCAAAGGAGAATTGAATGATGAAGACAAAAGCTCAGTGGAGCTGGTGGCTGGAGGAACGTCTTCCCCAAAATCTGAAGAAGCCAATGGTTCTGAAAGTGGTATCAGTGTTGGGAGTGGGGAACAGCAGAGCCACAGTGATACTGATAAAATGATACAGTTGAAGAGTCAGTTGGCAACGCTGACCAACGCTTTGGCAACTGTCACACAGGAGAAATCACGAATGGAGGCCTCTTATTTAACAGACAAGAAGAAAATGAGGCAAGAGCTGGAAGACTTGACCCAGAGGTTTGAAGAAGAAAGCACCAAATATGAAGCAGAGATTACTAAAGTCCAGGAACAGCTTGCCGAAGCCAAAGCTCGCATCATTACCCAGCAACATGAACGAAGCCGGGAGCAGAGTGACCATGCCTCAATGCTTCATGAACTTCAAAAGTTGCTGCAGGAAGAGAGAGCTTTGCGTCAAGATGTGGAACTGCAACTCGAAGATATGAGGGATACATTGACATCAAAAAGCCATGCAGCAGAAAGGGTGGATGATTGTGAGTCTCAATTGAAGAATCTAAATCGGGAAGTTGATGAGATGAAATCTGCGTTACGGCTTGCTGAAGAAGAGAAGAGAAGACCAGACCCTCGTGTACAGGAATTGGAGAAAGAAATGACTGAGACAAAGGCCCATTATCAGGCACAACTTCAACTGGAAATAAAGAAGGTAGTAGCATTTGAACCTTATATCAGCTATTGGACTTGAACCTTGTCCAGATTTTTATACTACAACTTCCCACATTAGAGATGTGAAAATACTTAGTACTATAAGCAGTTTTGAATACATTCGATAAACCACTTCCTATTTTGACCACTGATGGTACTGTAATTTTTTTTCCCAGGTTAGTGGATACAAATCCTCTTCCTGCAATTGTTTCTCACAATTTATCACCCTGTAGTTAATGGCCAACTCTTACTTCTTTCCATGAAATTCAGAGAGACTTGCTCTAAACATTACCTTCAATAAAATTCTGTCTTTGGTGACCTTAGCAATGCCATCTATCTTTCCTTTTCCCTTTCTTTGTTCCTCCTAAAGATCTTCTATCTGGGAATGTATTTTCCCAGTTCAAGCATGACTGAAAGAATTTTCCTCAAAGTTGTGACGTTGTTCCTGCTGATGGTATTTAAGAATATTGTATCTGTGACATTTTTATTTGTCCATGAGATGTGAGTGTCACTGGCAAGACCAGCATTAATTGGCCATCTCCAATTCTCCTTGAGAAGGTGGTGAGTCACTGCCTTGAACCTCTGCAGTCCATGTGTTGTTAAAGAGAGCATTCCAGGATTTTGACCCAGTGACAGTGAAGGAACAGGATGGTATCTGAATTGATTGGGATTTAACCATGTATCTGCTTTCCCTGTTTTTCTAAGTGGTAGACATCGCGGGTGTGGAAGGTGCTGTCGAAGGAGCCATGGCAAGTTGGTATTGTTGATCTTGTAGATGGTACACACTGCAGCACATCTGCTCGTGTTGTATGGAATTAATATACAAGGGGGTAGATGGGATGCCAATCAAGTGTGCTGACTGATGTTAAGCTTCTTGTTGGAGCTGCATTTATCCAGGCATATTCCCAGCCTCAGAGTAAAGATAGCACTTGTAATCACAGTATTTATATGGCTGGTCCACTTAGATTTCTGATCAATGGCAATCCACAGAAATAGCAATGCCCTTAAACATCATGGGGAGATGGTTAGATTCTTTTGTTCAAGATGGTCATTGCCTACCACGAGTATGGTGTGAATGTTACTTGCTGTTGCAGTATATGTCAGGATATTGACCAGGTCTTGCTGCACAGTGGTATGGAGTACTTCAGTATCTGAGGAGTTGTAAATGATACTGAACATTGTGCAATTATCAGGAAACATCCACCACTTCTGCCATTACGTTGGAAGGACGGTCATACCTCCTGATGGCTCTTGGTGATTTTAGGTCCCTTGTTTCATAATTAATGCTTTGTGCAGCTGTGCATATATATTTCAAATCTATCCTGTCGTTGGTTCATGATGTCCTTCTTAAAACAGTGGAGCAGAGATGCAGGCTGTTTGACCCATTGTGCCTGTGTTAGCTTTTTGAACGAACTATCTAATTAGTCCTATGCCTCTGTGTTCAGCCCATAGCCTTGCAATTGTTTTCACTAAAGAGTGCAGGAGGGCATGCCGGGGGTATCACCGGGCATATGTAAAAATGAGATGTTAACATGGTAAAGCTACAACACAGGACCAACTTGTATGCCAAACAGTAAGTAATTGACAAACTAAGTGATTCCACAAGCAACAGTTCAGATCTAAGCTCTTTTAGAACATAAATATTACTGCAAGTATGTAATCTTACATTTAATTATAAACCTGTTGTAAGTTGTTCCTGCATCAACAATGTTAACCATCTCAAACCAGTTTGTATCAATAACAGACTATGGCAAAAGACTGAAACGGAATCTGGCACAAGTAAGACTATTCTTCTTCAGAGAAACCATATTAATATTGTTAGAATTTGAACTATTCAGCTTTCACAATGAGTGAGTGCAAGTACCTTGAAATTGCCATTAAGGTATTGTATGTTATCAACATGGGTTCTGTCACATCCAGTTGTGAATGGTGGTAGACAATTAAACAACTCACTGGAGGAGGTGGAACCACAACTATCCCCATCCTCAGTCAGTGTAGAGACCAGCACGTCAGTGCACAGTTGAGACTGAAGCATTCACAACAATCTTCAGTCAGAAATACCAAGTGCATGATGCATCTCTGCCTCCTCCACAGGTCGCCAGCATCACATTGAGTCATAGAATCCCTACAGTGCAGAAGGAGGCTATTTGGCCCATCAAACCTGCACCAACAACAATCCCACCCAGGTCCTAGACTATTAACGCCATGCATTTACCCTGCTAATCCCCTGACACTAAGGGGCAATTTAGCATGTCCAATCAACCTAACTTGCACATCTTTGGACCATGGGAAGAAACCAAAGCACCCAGTGGAAACCCACGCAGACATGGGGAGAAGGTGCAAACTCCACATAGACTGTCACCCGAAGCTGGAATTGAACCCTGGTCCCTGGTGCTGTGATGCATTGGTGCTTGCCATGGTGTCACATACCAGTCTTCAGCCAATTTGATTCACTCCATGTGATGTAATGAGATGCTAAAGATAGTGAATCCTGCAAAATCTATAAGCTCTGACAATAATACTGAAGACTTGAGCTCCAGAGCTTGCTGTGTCCTGAACCAAGCTGTTGCAGTACAACAGCAGTGCTGGTATCTACCAGGTAACATGGAAAGCAAGACAATTCCAATCCAACCAATTCCTACCTCACCTGTCTACTCTTGATCATCAGAAAAGTAATGGAAGGGGTCATCAACAGTGATATCAAGCAGCAATTGCGTAGCAATAACCGACTCATTGATGCTCAAACTGGGTTTTACCAGGGTCACTAGCTCCTGACATCATTATAACCTTACTTAAAACCTGGACAAAATAGTTGAAGTCAAGAGGTGAAAGTGACTGCCCTTGACATCAAGGCAGTATTTGACCAAGTGTGGCATCAAGGAGCTGTAGCAAAACTGGAATCAATAGGAATAAGACAGTTGGAGTCATGCCTGGCGGAAAGGAGGATGATTGTGATGGTTGGACAACAATCATTTCAGCTCCAGAACGTCACCTGCAGAGTTTCTGAGAGTAGTGTCCTAGACCTAACCATCTTCAGCTACTTCATCACTGACTTTCCTTCCAGCATAACATCAAAAGGGGCGATGTGTAATTATCAGCAAACAATGTTCAGCACGATTCATGATGACTCAGATACTGAGACATGAACAATATCCAGGCTTGGGCTGACAAGTAACAAGTAACATTCATGTCACCGAAATGCCAGGCAATGACCATTTGCAACAAGAGAGAATTGAAACATCGCCTCTTGACATTTAATGAAATTACTGTTGCTAACTGCCCATCTATCATTGGCCAGAAAGTGAACTAGACTAGCTATAAAAATACTGCAGCTACAAGCACAGGTCAGAGGCTAGGAATCATGAGACGAATAACTCACCTCCTGATTCCCCAAAACATGTCCACCATCTACAAGGCACATGTCAGGAGTGTGATGGAATACTCTCCATTTGCCTGTATGAGTGCGGCTCCAACAACAGTCAAGAAGCTTGACATCATTCAGGACAAAAGCAGCCCACTTGGTTGGCACTCTTTCAGCAAATGTTCACTCCCACCACCAACTAATAGAGGCAGCAGTGTGTCCCATCTACAAGATGCACCCTAGTTTCTTTAAGCAACACCTTCCAAATCCATGACCACTACCATCCAGTAGGACAAGGGGCCAGCAGAAACATGGGAACACCATGTCCAAGTCTCACACATTCCTGACTTAGGAACATAGTGCTGTTCATCACTGTCATTGGGTCAAATCCTGGAACTATCTCCCTGACAACTGTATTGGTGAACCTACAGCACAAGAAGGCAGCCCACCAGGACAATTGGGGATGGACAATAAATGGTGCCCTTGCCACTGATGTCACAACCTGTAAATAAATTTTAAAAACTTGAAATATTTCTCTCATTCCTTGCTGAATAATAGTATTTCTCTTCTGTCTTTGTTCCTCTTTTCCACCATTATGCATAATCTGGCTCTCCCCCATCCATTCTAGTGTAAACCTGTTCTTTCCAATCCCGAGCTGCTTTGAATTTTGTGGCTGGTTTGGTCCTGATATAGAAGATCTCCCATGCGCTTATGGATCAAGCAGCCCTTAACCTGCTGAATAAAGGACAGAATTCATCATATACATAGCAAGATATCCAATAATTTCAGAATTGGCGATCTCTCTCTGGAAGAAAATAATGAGGAAATGGAGCAATTTTTAAAAATGTGGTTGTGAACTGCCTTTTTGAAGCACTGCAATCCATGTGATGTAAGTACAATGCTATCAGAGAGGGAGTTCCAGGACTTTCAACCAGCAACAATGAAGGAATGCCAATATATTTCCAAGTCAGGATGGTGTGTGAATTGGAGAAGAACTTACAGGTTCTTATGTATCTACTGCCCTTGTCCTTTAGGTGATAGAGGCCATGGGTTTGGAAGATGCTGTTGAAGCAAACAGATAAAACCCAAACCCCTTTTGAGGGCTACCCCAGATCGGGAGCACTTTCCTAATAATCACCCTCACTTCAGTTTAAAATAGCCTCTTTTTACACACACTTGTTTTGGTTATGAAAAAATGAACTACCTCTCAAAAATAATTTTCAAAAGATATTACTTACTGCCAAGTGGCCTTTTAAATAATTATCAGTTAGGTTATAATTGCCCAGATATTATAAGGGTTGAAGGGAGTTTCTTTTCAAAGTATTGTAATTTGCTTATTTCAGAAAAAATAGGGAGATGGGTTCTCATGTTGAATGCAACATTATATTTTACTAACTTATTTACAAATTTGTTAAAAAACCATTTGACATGCAATATGCTCAAAAGTTGATAAGTAGATCACAGCATTATAATCAATAGCATGATCGAAATAATTGTCTTAGTTCTAATATAGAATCCATGAAAAATACTCTACAATGCTACGAGTTAAAGTACCTTCAGGACATTCATGAAATATTTAAAGTATTACCTTAAATTCCCGAGTGTTTCAGTTTCCTGTACAACGTGATGATAAAAGTCTGTTTCAAATGTCCATCTGTTCAACAACCTGAGAAACATTGCAGCGTTCTTCTTCTTAAACCTTTCTACAATATCTGCATTTTTATATTCTTTTAAACTGACTTGTATCTTTTCTAATGGCCATGGATGCAGCTCACTTGATTAAACTCCCTTTTTACCACTTATTTAATTGTGAAGGATGGTCTTATATATGCTATGAGCAAGTATCTGGTCAATATATATCTTTATAATATGTTTTAATATCAATCCTAATTAATTTTGCTAGCTTCTATATTTTCACGAGGCAATTTAAAAGTTTTAACAGAAAATAGTGACTTTTAAAACTTTTCTCCAGTTTCATTTGTACAACATTTGTTTTTTGTACCAGGTGTCTAATGATATTCAATTCTGACATTCAAAAGTCTACCAGCCTTTCATAATACACTGAGCTAAATTTCAAGAATACCTTCTTAATAGGGAACGACCTTTTCTAAAATTCCTTAAAGTGATAAGGCATTCAAAGTGATGAAAAGGTAGTCCTTATCAATAATTATTTCCACTGAAGGCATGGAAACTCCAGTGGTGGAGGCAGGCACGCTGGAGTTGTTCAGGAGTAACTTAGATGGGAGGATATAGGAGATTGTTTTAAATAAGGTTCATTAGCATTGGGACGTCCCTGGTGATGTAAAAGGATGTGGTATGATAATGTTTTTCTCTTTTAATTCACAGGTTTTAAGTCAGTCCTCCTTGTTGTCCAACAAGGGGCATACATGCGATGGGTCGTACGAGGGCTGCCCTTGAATGTTCGAGAGTAGCCTAGTGCTTCATGTCGTTAGTGTGTGCTTAAATTGGACCAGATGCTGGGTAACACGACAGCTCAGTGACTATCACTGTTTGCTGTGCAGACACATGGATTTGGGCCAGTGTCTGTGGGAGTTTGTGCATTCTCCCCGTGCTTGCGTGGGTTTTCTCCAGGTGTTCCGGTTTCGTCCCACACCCCAAAGATGTGCTATTAGGCTGATTGAAGGTAATAAATTGTCCCTAAATTAGTTTCCCTCAATGTGGAATGCCATAAACAATAGATAAGGGTCATGGGTGGAGGGGGGGACTGGTAATGTTAAAATGGCGGCGCGGGCTCGTTGGGCCGAAGGGCCTGTTTCCCGGGCTGTTTTTGTTCTTTGCTACCATATGAAGCAATGCCTGATTCAAATTACAATCAGAGCTGTTTTTAATTATGTTCATGTATGTATTTGTGATGGCTTCTGGGTGGAATGGCTATCTACTGCACTGTAACCATTTTCTCAATTCTAAAGCATGAGGTCCTAATTATAATGAATTCTGCCTACTATCTCTATTTTACCTAGCTGTTTGTGTATTACATCACAGAAGACACTTTGGCGAATTACCACAGTGCATTTTGTTGATGGTGGAAGGAGTGAACTTTGAAGGTGGTAGTTGGGATGCCAATCAAGTGGGCTGCTTTGTCTCGGATGATGTCAAGCATCTTCAGTGTTGCACTCATCTAGTCAAGTGGGGAGTATTCCATCACACTCTTGAATTGTGCCTTGTAGATGATAGATGCTTTGGGAAATAGGGAGGTGAGTTATTCTGTACAGAATTCTTAGCCTCTGACCTGCTCTTGTAGCCACAGTATTTAGATAACTCATCCACTTTTGTTTCTGGTCAATGGTAACCGCCAGGATGTTGATAGTGGAGGATTCAGCAACAATATTGTAATTGAATAACACGGGGAGATGATTGACTTCTCTCTTGTTGGAGATGGTCATTGCCTGGCTCTGATGCGGCATGAATGTTACTTGTCACTTGTCAGCCCAAGCCTGGATGTTGTTCATTCTTACTACACTTGGAAATGGACTGCATCAATATCTGAGGAGTTGTGAATGGCGCTGAACATTGTGCAATAATCAGCGAACTGCTCCACTTCTGACTTTATGATGGAAGGAAGGTTATTGATGAGATAGCTGAAGATGGTTGGGTCTAGGACACTAGCCTGAGGGACTCCTGCAGAGATGTCCTGGAGCTGAGACGATTGACCTCCAACAACAACTTCCTTTGTGCCAGGTATTTCTCCAACATGTGGAGAGTTATTGCCCAATTCTCATAGACTCCAGTTTTATTAGGGCTCCTTGTTGCCACGCTTGGTCAAATACTGCCTTGATGTCAAGGACAGTCACTCAGCACACCTCTGGAGTTCAGGAGATGAGTAGTCCTGGCAGAACCTAAGCAAGTTATTACTGAGCAATTGCCACTTGTTGACCTTTTTAATTATACCTTCGGTCACATTGCTGATGTTCAAGAGTAGACTGATTAATGGAGTTAGATTTTTCCTGCTTTTGTGGCCAGGACATACCTGGGCAGTTTTCCATATTGCTGAGTTTATGCCAGTGTTGTAACTGTATTGAAATAGCTTGGCTAGGGGCACAGCAAGTTCTGAAGCACAAATCATAAATGCTATTGCTGGAATACACTTGGCTAACAGGGAGTCAATGGTTATGGGGGGGATATGTAGATTTGAGGCCACAATCAGATCAACCGTGATCTCACTGGCAGATCAGGCTTGAGAAATGGCCTGCTCCTGCTCCTAATTCATATGTTGTATGTCGTCAGTGCACAGAGCCTTTGAAATGTGTGGCACAATGGTTAGCACTGCTGCCTCACAGTTCCAAGGACCTGGGTTTGATTTCTGGCTTGGGTCACTGTCTGTGTGGAGTTTGCACATTCTCCCTGTGTCCTCTGGGTGCTCAGGTTTCCTCCCAAAGTCCAAAGATGTGCAGGTTAGGTTGATTGGCCCTGTTAAATTGCCCCTTAGTGTCCCAGGATGTATAAGTTAAAGGGATCAGCAGGGTACATGTGTGGGGTTGTAGGGATAGAACCTGAGGTGGGATTGTGGTCGGTGCAGACTCGATAGGTCGAATGGCCTCTTCCTGCGCTGTAGGGTTTCTATGGAAATATCCAATGACTTCAACCGTTTCTTGATATTGTGTGGTGAACGGAATTGGCTAGACTGGCATCTACAATGCGGGGGCTTCTAGATGAGCCCAAGATAGATAATGCATTCAGCACTTTTGGCTAAAGATTATTGCTAATGCTTCAGCCTTGCTTTTTGCACTTATGTGCTGGGCTCCCCCATCATTGATATTTGTGGAGCCTGCTCCTTCAGTTACTTTTAATTGTCCGCCACCATTCATGACTGAGTGTGACAGGGTTGCAGAACTTAAATTTCATCTGTTTGTTTTGGGATCACTTAGCTCTGCTGATTGCAAGCCAAACTGCGAAAACAGCATTCAAATAGTCTTGTGGTTTCACCAGGTTGACGCCACATTTTCAGGTGTGTGTGGGTGGGGAGGGGAGGTGGGGGGGTTAGTATGTCACCCCATGAGGTTACAGGTTGTGGTTGTCTCCAATTCTGCTGCTGCTGATGCCCACAGCACCTCTAGGTGATCCAGTTTTGAGTTGTTGGATCTGTTTTAGATCACTTAGCACTATGGAGTGCAATAGAACACAAGAGAGGACATCCTCAATGTGAAGACCAGACTTTTATCTCCACAAGGACTGTGTGATAGTCACTTCTGTCAATACAGTCATGGATGTATGCATCTGTGACACTGATTGGCGTGGACAAAATCAAGAAGGTCTACCCCTCTTACTGGTTCCTTCACCACCTACCTGCCAAAGACTTATTCTAGCAACTATGCCCTTTGGGACTTGGCCAGCCCAGAAGGTAGTGGTGTGACTGAGCCACTCTTGGTGATGGACATTGAAGTCCCCCAGAGTATATTTTGCACCCTTGCTGCCTTCAGTGCTTCCTCCAGATGGCGTTCAACTTGGAGGGATTCTGATTCATCAGATGGGGTGGGAGGGGCAGAGGGGATGGTAGTGAGTAGAAGGTGGTAATCAGCAGCAAATTTCCTTGCCCACATTTGACCTGATGCTAGAAATCCTCATGGGGTCCAGAGTCAATATTGAGAACTCCCAGGGCAACTGTCTCCAACTGTAAACTTTGAAATTGGACATAACCAGCAGTGGTGTTCGGGACATTGTAAGATATGATTCTGTGAACATAACCGTGTCTGTGGGACAGTTCTCCCAATTTTGGCTCAGTTTGCTGTTGTCGTTTCCTGTGTCCAGGTTAGTGCCAGGTGCCCGTCTGATTTTGCAGATCTCATATTTTGATTCAGCCAGTTCAGGTCAACCAATTTGCTATGGGTCTGGACATGAACTGGACCAAGTAAGGATAGCAGGTGCCCTTCCCTGAAGGGCATTAGTAAACCAGATGGGTTTTTGCAACAGTCGACAATGGTTACTATTACCCTTATTTCCAGATGTTTATTAACTCAATTTAAATTCCACCAGCTGCTATGGTGGGTTTCAAACCCATGTCTTCAAAGTGTTAGCCTAAGCTTCTCTCCAGTGACATTATATATAAACATAGAAAATAGTAGCAGGAATGTGCCATTCAGCCCTTCAAGCCTGCTGCGCCATTCATTTTGATCATGGCTGATCAAATTCAGTAACTCCTTTCAATGTTCCTCTTTCCTAGATCGCCACATGCATTTGAGCATCACCTTCTATGCATTCTCTCAAATATTCAGCAACCCAACAAAACACCATGGCTTCACGCACCCACAGTGTGGACTTCAGTGGCACAGTGATTAGCACTGCTGCCTCACAGCGCCAGGGATCTGGATTCGATTCCTTGCTTGGGTCACTGTCTGTGTGGAGTTTGCACGTTCTCCCCATGTCTGTGTGGGTTTCCTCTGGGTGCTCTGGTTTCCTTCTACAGTCCGAAAGACGTGCTAGTTAGGTGCATTTGCCATGCTAAGTTTTCCCTCGGTGTATCCAAACTGGCGCTGGAGTGTGGCAACTAGGGGATTTTTACAGTAATTTCATTAGTGTTAATGTAAGCCTCCTTGTGACAATAATAAATAAACTTTCTAAACTTTCACTTAACTTTTAGCTGACTCCCCTGATTTTCAGGCTTCTTGCAAGATTGTTTTGCTTTACATCTGCCAATTGCAGCTCTCTTGTTAACTCGCAAGACGTGCTAGTTAGGTGCATTTGCCATGCTAAGTTTTCCCTCGGTGTATCCAAACTGGCACTGGAGTGTGGCAACTAGTGGAAACATTCTCTCCATGTCCACTTTATCCAGGCCCCACAGTATCCTGTAAGTTTTAATAAGATCCCCCCTCATCCTTCTAAACTCCAACAAGTAGAGTCCTCAACCATTCCTCATACGACAAGCTTATTTAAAATTATCTAGTTCCTAACACCATAATGGAAGATACCAGGGCATAAGTATTCTGTTAGAAATCACAACTTATATTTATCATTGAGCACATGAATGCTTGAGGAACACAAATGTAATCTCATCTTTATAAAATTGCACAGTTAAGGCAACCACCTTCCTTCACTGGATCACTGTCATTAGTTTCCGGAGTCTTAATTTGACTTACCTTTTTGCACAGGGGCTATCTGTTTCACTTGGAAACCATGAGAGACAGTATCTGAGGTGGTTTCCTTCTCTCTCTCTCAACCTCAGATTACTTGCAATCAAGTGAAATTCTTAACTCTGCCTATAATGTGCTATGTAGCCACAATTCAGTTTCTAACTTCTGTGCTTAATGGTACCTTGCATTTTTGTACTTTAACATAGTTGACCACATCTCTGTTATTCACTTACTGGGCCTACCCTGCCTGCTTACCAGTCTAAGCAGTTATAGCCAGAGAACTGTTCCCAACTTTGCACCACTTACCTCTGAAGTCCCCTAAGGATCTACCCTTGGCTCCCTCCAATCATAGCCTAATTATATTATGATTGTTTGTCTTAACTTTAAGTAGCATGTATGTTGGATATGCTTTGACCAAGTGAGGAGCTATGTTAGAAGTGCTGTATAAATGTAAGTTGTTGTGCTCCAATGCTGATTAGTTTATTTTTCTTTATGTTTATATTCATCTCAATCCATGAATTTGTTCCTTTTATCTCCCATCTCTACTGTGTATTGTTTTAAAGATGATTCTCTCTTGTTTTGTGCTTCTACTATTTGTGGTAATACTCTGCCTCTAAGAAATGTATTTTAGTCATGTTTCTGTTTTAGCAATTCGTCTTATCAACACCAGTGCCACTGGGTCTTTATCCAGCAGCCCTGTATTGTTACCACAGCAGCATAATTGCTAGAATGGTTTGAATCTGAACTAATGCTGTTCTATTATTGTAGTGTTCCCCTGGGGTTTTGCAGAGTAGGACTAGATTAAGTTGATTGACAGAAAAAAAATCAGAAAACTGGGTGGAGCTAGGCTTACACAGAGAATTCAAGAACAGTCTGCTGCTTAGGATCTTTAGAGAAAGGTCACTTTCTCTGTGCCTCTTTCTCTAGAGTGTGCCAAAACAAGTCTCTTTCTCTGAGATTCAACCATTTGGAGTGGGTCTTTCTCTGGTCGTGGTTGTATGAGATTCAGAAGACAGATGTCTGTCTGGATCTCGGTTCAGGGGCAGCACAGTGGCACAGTAGCACTGCTGCCTCAGCACCAAGGATTCCAGGCTTGGGTCACTGTGTGGAGTTTGCACATTCTCCCTGTGTCTGTGTGGGTTTCCTCGGTGCTCCGGTTTCTTCCCATATTCTGAAAGACGTGCTGGTTAGGTGCATTGACCTGAACAGGTGCCTGACTGTGGCAACTGGGGGAATTTGCAGTAACTTCATTGCAGTGTTAATGTAAGCCTTAATTGTCACTAATAAACTTTAACATTTAAAAGACTGGAAATCTAACATCAACGTGAGCACATTGGTTTTTGGTGCTCACTGGTTCTAAAGAAGGGATTTATGTCTATAGAATGCTGCTTATAATTGGAACTATACAGATACCTAACTATTAAGAATTATAACTTGTTATGTTTAATTATTTTGAATTGGTAGAAGTTACACTAATCCTTTTTGTTATATTCTAACTGTGTTCTTAAATTATAAGTTTGTTTGGATAACACCTTCCTAATGGGTCAATTGAATCATACCTGGCACAGAATAAAGTTTAAAGTTTTAAAATTTATTTTATTGGTGTCACAAATAGGCTTACATTAACACTGCAATGAATTTACTGTGAAAACCCTAGTCGCCACACTCCAGTGCCTGTTTGAGTGCACTGAGGGAGAAGTTAGCATGTCCAGTGCACATAACTAGCATATCTTACAGACTGTGGGAGTAAACTGGAGCAACCAGAAATAAACCCACGCAGACACGTCGATAGTGTGCAGACTCCACACAGACAGTGACCCAAGCTGGGAATCAAACCCAGGTCTCTGGTGCTGCGATGCAGCAATGCTAGCCACTGTGCCATCGTATGCTCACCCTACTGCCAAAATCATAAAAAGGGTGTAGGCTCACTACATTATATATTTTGATGTTTCTGACCTGGTTCCTAACACACCCCTGTAAAGTCTGCTGAGTTTATTGCTCAAAGTGTACTTTAATATTGCTTTCATTGCCAGACAAAGACCAGGAAATACTTGCACTGCAAATCTTACACCATGTAAAATGTTGCACGGATATCAGCGATAGTTACTGCACAATCTGACATTGTACTTCTGACATTGAAGTATGTTATAATCTTTTTTATCTCTTTTAATGTTACAGCATTGTTTTACAATCCATTTGTGATTAACACTATTTTCTTTCACTCGCTGCTTCAGGCTGCTCAGGTGCAGGAACAGCTGCATCACTTTTCTCAAATGGAGGAAGAGCGAGTTGCAAATTTGGAAGGTAAAGTGTCTGAGCTTTCCGAGCTCCTCGGTACTTATGACAAGAGCAAACAGAAAGACAAGATGACAATTCACAAACTGAAGGACCGTATAGTTCAGTTGGATATGGAGAACAAGACTTTGGCTATTGCTGCTTCCAACAGAGCCCCATCAGATCTATCCATAGATGAATCGAATCTCGATGTCAATATTTTAAGAGACAAAATGGAAAAGCTGAAACGATTGCTAGTGTTGGCAGTCCAGAAATCACACCAACCCTTGGATGTAGAGAAGCTTTGTGAAGTTGATATGACAGGCACACCTGAAACTTCAGATGGAGAGAAAGCCTCGGTTTTCTACTATCAACAAGAGTTGAAACAGCTGAAGGAAGAGTTTGAGCGGTACAAAATGAGGGCTCAAGTTGTCCTCAAAAACAAGAATGCGAAAGATGGCAGTACAACCAAAGAACTGGAGAGTTTGCGTGAACAGTTGGCAGAGCTGAAGGAGAAATATATTACCCTTCGACTCGTGTGTGATGAAATGGAGACCAAACACACTAATGATATTGAAGCAAAGAATCTGGACATTGCCCAACTCCAAGCAGCTCACAAGAAAGAAATAGAAAAGATAGAAGGGCAGTGTCATGAGAGAGTTATTAAACTGGAAGAAGAAATGCACAAACATAGAGACAGAGCTCTTGCAGTCTTAGCTGAGAAAGACCGAGAGACTGAAACTTTACGTTCTGGCTCGAGTGGGTTACCTAGCCATAGAAACTGTGTTGAGAACAAATTTTGGTCAGATGGAGAACGCCCTCAGAACGAAGATAATCTTCAAGAAGACTTCTGTCAAGATATTCTAAAGCAGACTGTTAATTTTTCAGGACCCAATGAACCTACATTTCTTCACTATGCAGAACAGCTGGCTCGAAAGGAGCTTGAGGTCACGACACTGAGAAAGCAGAAACACCAAATGGAGGCTGTGGTTCGTGAGCTGGAAGATTGCCTTCTGATGGAGAAAGAAAGACACAAAGAGGATGTGGAAGTTCTCCAAGACGAGATACAGAAACATCTCAGGGATAAGAAACGTGAAGGAGCAAATCTGGAGTACGTGAAAAATGTGACTTATAGGTTCCTGACCTTGCCAGATGCCCTAGGACGCCAGCAGACATTGACTGCTATTCTCACCGTCCTGCACTTTAGTCCTCAGGAGAAGCAAAATGTAATGAAACAGCAAGCTAGCAGCTGGTGGGGTTCTGGCAAAAGATGATGTTCATAAAGTTTATTCTGGACTATGGTAATTATTTGCAGTTGGTTATTTAATCCAAATATCCTCAATTTCAGGTCTTTCTTACTAATAGAGTTTTGTAGTGGGGCATTTCTGTATCTGTCAGCACTGTCGCTGCAGTGTAGCTTAGTGTCACTGCCATTATCAAAAAAAAACCTCAGCACTCACGTCTAACCCAGTGAGAGTGCTGTATTTGATAACAATATAAAGTTGGAATGGTCTGTTAACTAATTATCACTATGTAACAGTTTTGAGGAGATTAAGTCATGAAACGGACGTGAAATTTTAAAAATGGGCTTATTTCAAGGTTCTTGAATAAAGTTTTCCAAAGATCTGCTTCAAATTTTGCTGCCAAAAAGCTTTGCTTTGTAAAATAGCATTTTTGTTAATTAGATTTTTTTTATTACTGGGACTGTATTAGAAGCTAAAGGAAGGACCAGTGAACTCTCTGGTGTTTCCCTCTCATTCATTCCTGATCCTTTTGATGTGAAGCTTTTGTCCCTGTGCCGTTCAATGCAGGGGTCTGTTTGCCTTCTTGTCTAAAGAGCTTTATTCCTGTTCTATGAAATATCAGCTAAAGTGCCAGTTTTGTCTCTGCAAACGACACTGCAGAGCTGTTGGGCTAATAATGCAGGGTTGATGTATTGTCCATGTTGCTTTCTCCAAACTTAAGTTTGGAATCCTTCTCCACTTCTTAGGAATTCAGTAATTTATTCAAAAACATATTTCTACAGGTGGTCTCTGATCACCTGGCATGAGTGGCACACTGATGAGCACTGCTGTCTTGCAATGCCTGAGGTTCAATTTCAGCCTTGGGCAATTGTGTGGAGTTTGCACTTCTTTCCCCATATCTGTGTGGGTTTCTTCCCACATGCCAAAGATGTGCAGGTTAGGTGTTTTGGCCATGCTCAATTGTTCATTAGTGTCAGGGGGATTAGCAGAGTAAATGTGTCTGACTATGGGGATAGGCCTGGTGGGATTGTTGTTGGTGCAAGCTCGATGGGCCAAACAACCTCTTTCTGCACTGAAGTGATTCTAAGACTCTACAACTTGCAAGGCAACTGAAATTGGAGAAGGGGTAAAAAGACTGAATTTGTTGAGATTTTCACCAAAGTCAGTGAACTCAGTTAGTTATTGCATTGTAATGCGGAGCAACTCCAGTAGCATGGGTTTAATTCCCACATGAAGACCTACCTTCTCAATTTTGCCCTTGGAGGTGTGGTGAGCCTCAGGTTAAATCACCACCTGCCTATGGTCATCTGGGATTATGGTGATTTAATCTTTTACATGATGAATTCTTGACTGGCAATATACCTTTAGAATATTTTACTAAATGACATGTTGCAAATTTTAAATGTCCCAAAAGAAAATGCTTAATTCCTAGAATCACGTACCTTTGAAGGTGGTTGGGTCATTGTGCTTGTGCTGGCTCTTCGAAAGAGCTAACCAATTAATCCCCTTGCCAATTCTTTCACCTTCCCCTTCCCTTTTGAAATCTACAATTGAAACTATTTCCACCACCCTTTCAGGCAGTGAACCTACTTGTCCTCCTTAATTTTGAACACTAATTCACAGTACTGTCATTTATCACAATGCTCCAGCAGCCACAGATATTTTGAATTTGGTATTCTAGAATGTGATGGATCTATTCAAAAGGCCCATGGTACAGACTTTGACCATAGATTGTCATCAGTTTTATACCACAATACTATCCCATTGCAGGCACGCTCATTATGATTTCTTGCACTGGAGCGTGATAGGAATCACTTTGAAATGTGACTGATGTGCAGGATAGCAATAAAGGTCCCTCACATATTTGTTTTGGAGCAGGTAAAACCAGAAACTTTCTCATCCAGATTTATTTGGGACAAATGCTGAGTTTATTGGCCTATTCTGCTCTTTTTCATGTCTTGTGGTTTGTAGGCCTGATTTACAGAATTGTACTTGAAATTGTAGAGCTGTGATTCTGTTACTAATCAAAGTGTTTGGCTTCCTTTGTACATAATCAGTCTAAAGCAGTATCTCTTTGATTTAAAATCAGCAAATCAAATGTTGTTCATTTTTTTATTGTGTGTGAAACTGCTCTCCTTGTTAATTTCTGATGCCCATATTAAGTATTGATCAATCTTTAATAGCCTTGCAAAAACATCAATCAAATCATCTTTGCTTGTCCAAATGGAGTGTAACTGCTTCAACCTCTCATCCCACTGGGCTTTGATTAACCCAAGCTGCCAGACTCATGTCTATATGGAATAACAATGCACCAGATACATTATATTGCTACCAAAAACAAAGTATTGGAAATACTCAGCAGGTTTGGCAGCATCTGTGGTAAAAGAGAATTAACATTGAAATCCAAACAAGATACATTTCTGCCTGGGTCCCTGCTGAATACCTGTAATATGCTGTGATCTAGACCACTCTTAATTTAAACAAATGGAAAAATCTCCAGCCTTTACTGTATACTATTATAGATGCAGGGCCAACCACTTTCTTACATATTTATAACTGTGCAGAAGAAAACACCCCTTTTTTTAAAAAATAGGAAGTTTAAAACCTTCCCTCTTAATCCATACCACATTATATCCTAAGTGCCAGTTGCAAAAGTGAATGAAACTAAGATCCCACCCAGCATGTCAATTTGATACCTTTACTCTCAGATATCCATCCAATGGTCATGAAAAGAGACTTTACAAACCATTCTTTTTAAAACATATTGCAAAATGCAACTTTCACCTGCTTCCATTGTTCAGAAAAGTGGTGCTGCTGAGTCAAGGAATATAGGCTAAGTAAGCAGCTGTACTTAAAGTTCACAAAATATCATGTGGTTCAACATCTATTTCACTGGATAAAACACCCAAAAAGACAGTCATTCAGCCGACTGTGGCTGTGTTGGCTTTTGAGCTATCTTATTAATACTTCTTTTTAGTCTTCCATTTTTCTTACTCTTTTTGAAAACAATAGATCTCAAACTAATGAATTATTTCAACAACCCAAGAACTGAGATGGTTTTTTTTTCACAAGTATTCAATATTGAGAGATGGAGTAAATTGACTTTAAAAGAATGTTGGTGGTTTTAGAATGTTCACAGAAACCTACAATGCAGGAGGCCATTCAGCCCATTGAGTCTGCACTGATAACAATCATACCCAGGCCCTATTTCCTCCTGACACTAAGGGTCAATTTAGTATGGCCAATCCACCAAACCCACAAACCTTTGGACGGTAGGAGGAAACTGAAGCACCCGGAGGAAACCTACGCCGATGTGGGGTGAATGTGCAAACTCCACACTGACAGTCGCCCAGGTTCATGGTGTTGCAAGGTAGCAGTACTAACCACTTTGCCACCCCCAACAACTGTGCCACCATGCCTTCCCCCTGTTGCTTGTTTCAGCTGCTTCACTGCAATAACATTGAGTTAGTGTGATATAGGTATGCACTCTGCATGACCCCCTCTTTCTGAATCTGCTTCCATTATAAAAATGATTATTTCTTCAGTTTAAAAAAAAAAATCAGCTCCTGCACTATCCCTTCCATTCCAGTTCCTCTGCCAATCACCTTACCTCTGTGTCTTCTGGTTACTGGCCTTTATGCCAAGAGAAACAGCTTCCCCTTGTTTACTTGTCAAAAGCCTTCATAGATTACACTACCTCAAATTTCCATGTAACCCTTTCTGCCCTAAATAATCCCAACTTCCCTGGTCTCACATATCCTTTAGACCTGTTGTCATTCTGGTAAATTTCCTCGACCACTCTCCAAAGTCTTGTTTTTCCTTCCTAGAGTGCCCAGATTTGGACATAATACTCTACTGGTTTAAAGATTTGGCATAATTTTCTTTGAACATAAAGCCAGTGGTCCCATGTGTTTTTTTAAAACCATCTTCACAATTCATATGTATATAAATTGTTGAAGGTGGTCATGTCACTGTTCCTGCCCCCTTTTAAAATTATACCAGTGTTTGTATTGCATCTCCTCATTTCTTCTTCCAAATTACATCACTTCACCACATTAAATTGCATCAGTCCATTTCTTCAGTCTATATCCTGAAGACTGTTACAAGCCTCATATTTTATTCCATTTTCCCCAGATTAGTTTAATCTGCAAATTTAGTGACAACCTACATACATTAATGTACACTGTATATTTCACTCCACTATGCTGTTTTGTAGGTCAGACAATTTTGCTAACATTCTATTGTGCACTACTTTATCAAATGTTTTTCCGAAAGCTCATATCCATATTGACTGCACTTACCTAATCACTCGTTACTTTAAAAAGAGCTCTACTGAATTAGTTACACATGACTTGCTTTTAAAAAATCTGTGCTGGCTTTCATTTTTTTGACCCCTTTTTTAAATTGCCCATTAATATTGTCCTGGGTTAATGTTTAAACTTTGCCAGTTATACTGACTGGTCTGTTGCCACTGATTTATCTTTAAATAATTGTTACCACATCAGTGGGTTTTGGAATTCATTAAATCCCAGAATTCCCTCCCTAATGGCAATGTGGGTCAACCCACAGCACGTGGACCGCAGCATTTCAAGAAGGCAGATCACCACTACCTTCTCAAACACAATAGATGCTAGCCGGCCAGCAATGCCCATGTCCCAGGAATGACTAAAAACACACAAGCCCCTTTCGACTGCACCTTCCAAAACTGCAACCTCTACAATGAAAAACAAAGAACAACACAGCATGGGAAACAGGCCCTTTGGCCCAACGAGCCCGCACCGCCATTTTAACATTGTGAGCTCCCTCTTCCACCCATGATCTTTGTCTATGCTTATGGCATTTCACATTGGAATCCAGATTGAGGGGAGACTGGTGTAACAAATTGTCCCTAAATCAATCAGCCTAAAAGTATATCTTTGGGGTGTGGGAGGAAACTGGAGCACCTGGAGAAAAGCCACGCAAGCACAGGAAGAATGTGCAAACTCCCACAGATACTGGCCCAAATCCATGTATCTGCACAGCAAACAGCGATAGTCACTGAGCTGTCATGTTGCCCATCAGCTGGTCCAGTTTAAGCGTACACTAACAACGTGAAGCACTAGGCTACTCTTGAAACATCCAAGAGCAGCCCTCGCACGTCCCACCACGTGTATACCCCTTGTTGAGCAACAAGGCAGACTGAAGCACCTGTGGATTAAATTAAGAAGGGCAGCAGACATGGAGGAAACACCAGCAGCTGCATGTTTCTCTCCATACAGCACACCATGCTGTAATAGTACTGGAGTGTATACACCACATGCACTGCAGTGGTTGAAGACAGCAACCTACCACCTTCCCAAGGCTAACTGGGAATGGGCAACAACTATTAACCTTGCCAAAAGACATACCATAAACAAATGGAAAAAAGAAACACCATTAGGGTTTAAAACTGTTTAATTTAAATCCTATGATATCTTTTTCAAATCTAACAGCAATAAGTGTGGTGGAGTCCTATTGATATGTAAACTCGGCTACATTATGGATATTTTAGTTCATTATTCACAATACATTCGGCTGATGAATAAAACCTTTCATTCTGATGTGATGCTACCACTGCATCCAATTCTGTTTTTGGAAAATGGAAGTTTCAGAATCTGACAAGAGAAAACAGATGGTGTCCAGAGTGACTTCTGTGCTGCTTCCTTCTGGCTGGCTGAACTGCCTGCAGGTCACTTTACTGTCCCAATCAATGTTGGTGCAACACAACCTGTAGATCATCAGGCAATGAGTTGATTACTGTTTCCAGGTACAACTCCAACTTCTCCAGCAAGTCTTCCCTAACTGGGAGCTGATGGACTCTTGCTTTTATCTGGACAGGAAAACATTCCCATTAAATTAGAGGGTGAGATGAAAGCACTCTAAAAGAAAAAAATTAAACTACATTGTTTGACTTTCAACATGTGATGACAGATAGAATTTAGGCATTATAATGAATTTTAAAAATCTTATAGGCAGGAATGGCAAATGCTTTCTCATCTCATCTGTCTGTTGTGTTCCACAGAATGGAGTGGATCCAGAACAAGGCACATTTGATCAACAAATGAAAAAGACAATAGAAACATGCAGCAGTAAAAACAAAAGTGCTGGAAATACTCAGCAGCATCAATGCAAGATTTCCAGCATCTGCACTATATTTTTTTTTAAAATGGGATGCAGGCAAGGCCACAGTTTATTGCCCTCGAGAAAGTGGCAATGTGCTGCAGCACAGGAAACTGTTCAACTTTTATCTCAAGCGTACAAAGGGAAGCTGTGTTCCTTTTTTTTTACAAATCTTCAGTTAGAGCCTATCTGGAATACTGGATTCAGTTCTGGACACTACCTCCAGAAGGTCACATCAGTCCTGAAGGAAGTACAGTGCAAATGCAAAAAAATGGTACCAGGGTTTAAAAGGTGAAATTATGAGGTCAGATTGTATTGACTAGACTTATATTCTTCATGTATAGAAGATTTAGGATGATTTAAATGAGGTTTTTAAAGATCATGCAAGAAACTATTACCTCTGGTGGAATACTCCAGAACAAGACAGCACAACTTGAAAAGGCTAGGCCTTTTGGGGATGATGGCAGGGAACATTTCCTCACCCAAAGTAGCAGAAATTTGGAACTTCCAAAAATTTTAAAACAAAGTCTAACAGATTTTTGCTAGGCAAGGGATTGAGGATTATGGAACCAATGCAGGTAGATAGGATTAAAATACAGGTCAACTATTATACAGCAGATAGAAACTATTTTCATTAGCTGGGGAATCTAGGAGGAGGGGTCACAGCCTAAATTTGAGAACCATCCTTTCTGGACTAAAATTGAGAAACACTTTTTTCACAGTAGTAGTTTGGAATTCGCTTTGGTAACAATAGTGATGCTGGGTCAGTTCTAAATGGGTTCAAGAGAAAATTATTTTTTGTTTTGAAAGGACTGAGCAATCTGCTGAGAAGTTAGATTGACGGTGTTGATTTAGGAAAAAGAGAGATGTTTATTTAAACCAAATTGTTGGGATACATATGTATAAGAACAATAATTTTTTTAAGCTCCAATCCACTGACTGAGCAGTGTTTTGATTAAAAGGATTTGGAGTTATAGTCCATGACAAATACTGGAACTATTCAGAAATAACAAGGAAAGATTTCTATTGGAAAACAACAGGAGGAGACCCCAATGTCATGATTAAAGTGATAGGTCTGGGAGGTTAGAATAGGAAGATCTTTGACAGTCCCCTGGTTGCATTCTACATTTAATAAATTGTTCCATCCCAATGTTTATAAAGGATAAGCAAAAGGACTTTTTAAAATGATTTCCTTACACTATGACAACATTAACAGTCTAATTAATACACAGACATACAAGGGCTAAAGAAAGTATTACCAATTTCTCACGGAGTTTCAAAACCAGGTCCACAATTTCTACTTCAGACTTCTCTCGAACCCACATCAGCAGATCCTAGTGAAAAGGAAAATATAAAGAACAAATTGATCTTTGCTGTTCAAGTTATTAGCTAAATATACTAAGTACATCTGAACACCTGAAATTCCTGTTGCAGGATCAAGGGTTTGCAAGAGGTGTGGGTGTTTATTTAGATAAATGATTGTTCTTTATATCATGCTCAATAGATCCTGTTTGACGTGTTTGATGATCTGTTGCTTATAGAATGGTGTTTTAATGACTTGTTTACATTCACTGGTATACATCATGGACATGGGTACAGAGGGCATAATTTCAAAGCCTGCACACATGAAACTCAAATGTAATAAACAATGAGGAGGACAGCAACAAACTTCAAAAGACTAATAACATGGGCAGAGAAATGTGAAATCATGCATTTTGGGAGGAGGAATAAAGAGAAGCAATAGCAACAAAATGGTTAAATTTTGACGTGGGTGCAGGAAGAGAGTCCTGGGTGTACATACACAAATCTTTGACAGTGGCAGGATAAGCTGAGAAGACGACTGTTTAAAAAACATGCTGGATTCTTGGCTTTATGATTGGGGCACGAATACAAAAGCAAGGAAGTTATGCTGAATCTTTAGACTCACTGGTTTAAACTCAGCTGGAGTACTGTGTTCCTCTTTGGATTTTAGAAAGGATACCAAGGCCTTGAGGGCCCTTCAGTTCTGTGAAAACATGAGAAAAGCTGGAATTGTTCACTTTAAGAGCAGAGAAAGGGAAGAGGAGATTTGATAGAAGTGAAGTGTTTTTACTGGGAGGAAACTTCTCACTGCAGAAAGTCAATGACCAGTGGATATGGATTTAAGATAATTAACAAATGAGCCAGTGAGGAGATCAAGAGAATTTGTTTTCTTAGTGAGTTTTCTGTTACAATCTGTTATATTCTGTTATAATGTTGTATTAAAAAGGTGGTGGAGGTAGATTCAATAGTAGCTTCAAAAAGAAAATTGGATAAGTACTTGGGAATACGGGGAAATAACTGCAGTATGAGACTCACCTGACCAGCTTTATTAAGAGTTAGCACAGGCTATTTGCATATTACTGTCATGGTAAATTGGTAGATTAGAAGAACTTTACAAAATTTTAATCATCGTCGAATGGCGGAGCAAACTCAATGGACCGAATGGCCAAATTCTGCTCCTATAGCTTATGAACATAAATTCATTACTGGGGTTCCATTTCAGTGATGCCAGATTCTTAAATAGGGTTGCCTGCCCTCATTCTGTCAGCCTTACCAGCTGCTGCTCTGGACCCTACTCACGTCCTCCATCCCTGCTCCTATTTCTTTTCCCCTCTGTCCATCCCCACTTCTCTCCCACACCTGGATCAACACACGGTTGTGATGTTATGTGCCCAGTCATAGATGATCAGCTAGAATATTAGAAATCTTCTCCAGATGTACACTTTCTGAATTTGACTTATTCCTTACCAGAAATCAGTGCCTCTAATAATAACGATAGTGCGTTTTGTGACATAGTTTGGGTGAGGATGACCATTCAGATCTTACAAATAGCATATCCTCCACCTCTATTCCTTGAGAGATCCACTAACAAATTCTTTTAAAGTTTCTTGATAGTTAAATAAAAATTATTTTAATAAAAGCTTCACACTAAATTAATTCAGCTGAAAGAAGATGCCTTCTGGTTCTCATTGTTCACACTGAATGTTCAGTTAAAATGACAATTATTTTTTCGTGACATCTGTCAAAACCAAGCAAACAACAGATCATTAGTTTTAAGTGATAAGTCTTTTCACTAACTATCCACAGATCATCAAACCAATTGAAATCTTCAAAGGAAGAGACAAAATGAACATGCTTGCTCCTAAAGTCAGGAAAAAAAATATGATAAATGCTATCTATAATGCTTCTACTGTAAATAGTTTAAAGTTTATTTATTAGTGTCACAAGTAGGCTTACATTAACACTGCAATGAAGTTACTGTGAAAATCAGTAGTATTAGATTGAGAGTCAGTCCTGGCCATTGGTTTCACTGCAACCAACATTCTCAGATTTAGTCCCACTCCAGAGTGTCTCAGTGAGCAGAGCTGAACTCTGATCTCTGAATGATGATTTATTCATTATTCAGCAAGGCACTGACATCTGATGGGTTACACTGGCCTCTCCATCAGGTATCTCTTGGTAGGGAGTTGTGAGCCAAACTAAGAACCTGTCCATGTAAATGGGGATATTGTTGGGAAAATAACCCAGAGCTCAATCTGATTAGAAAGCAGTGGTAGAAACTTGTGCTGCTAGGTTCAAATATAAGAGCTAAAATGATTCATTTATCCATTAAATGATTAAAAATTCACACCATTATAAATTTTAAAATTGGGTGTGATATTATGCACCAACTTCAAGTGACGGACAAGATCCCATGCAGACTTCGGATGAACATCAGCACTAATAGGGTTTGCTGTTCACTACCCTGAACTTCCTGCTTATAGCAAATCCTGTTCTCGAGACTCATAGATATCTGCAAAGGACTGCGAGTTGGTACTTTTCCACAAGAGTGGCCTTAACTGCAAAAGCTTAAATACATCCTTCACCAACCAACATCAGATCTTCACTAGATTATAGTCACTCAATCATTCTTTTCTCCACTATCTAACACTGGCATCCAGCCACCCAACATATTACATTTATAATCCTTGGCTTCATTTAAAAATTTTCCAATAGCCTTGCTCAATCCTACATCAAGTTCTCCAGCATGGTATTCCCCAACATGCACCTTTTGGTCCTCCAAATCCAGCACCTCGATTTATCCATCATTGGCATCAACATCTTTAATACCCTTGGTCCTGTGTTCTGGAAATGCCTTTAGCAGCCATATGCTTTATCATTTTTAAAAAAGCTTTCTCAAAATTTGTCTTTTCAATCGTGCTTTCAGTCACCCCTCTGAATCAGTCCGTCCAAAGTCAGACTTTTTCCCACCCCTCCTATAAAGTGCAGTGGAGCCTTGGTATTATAAATGCAAGTTATTGTCGGAGTAAACATATGGTAGGGTTGATCCGAATAGTCATCCTCACCCAAACCTATTTTGAAGTATCTAAAGCTTTGATGATGGCCCGTACTTACTGCCTCACACAACACCTCAAGGTGAAGAATCTCCAGCTTCTTACACATCTCCTGGTATCTCATACGAAACCAGCCATCAAAGTTAGGAGATTTAAAAAAACGTCTGTCAATCCAAGAAAACAAATTCTGCTCAGACCAGTAACCTAATACAATAGTACCTCAAAATTATAGACACTTGAGCAGACTTATAATACAACAGAGGACCAAACTGGGTATAGAAAGTACAGAGGAGAACTGAAAAAGGAAACAAAAAGGGACAAATTGTGTGTATAAAAATAGATTAATGACTAACATAAAAAGGAACCCGAAAGTCTTTTATGAACATATATAGGGATAGTCCAAGAAAGCATGGGGCAAATTAAGGACCAACAAAGGAGAAAAGATTACAGAGATATGGAGAAAGAACAAGACAAAGGGACTAACAGGATTGCTTTACGAATGAGTCAATGATGGACCAAAAAAAAGAGATGATCTTGTGGAGAGCATGGCCAAGGTATTAGTTGAGTACTTTGCACTGTCATTGCTAATATAGCATGACTGCCAAAACCATAATAATGGAGGATCTAGTGGGGAAATTGGACAGGACAAAAGAAAAAAGCGTTAAAGAGGACATGCTTTAAAGCATTGGAGAGCTCGGAGTAGAAGTCATCTGGCCCTAATGTCTTGAATCCCAGGTTACTGAAGGAAGGATGGAAGATTTTGGCGACAATGTTCTGCATGACAGTGGTGGCGGAGAATTGGAAGATTGCAAATGTTACGCAGAAAGGGGAGGAAAGTAAATCTGGAACTGATCAGCCTAACTTTGGTGATGGAGAAGTTTTGAGACAGACAAGATTTTATTGGCCCCCAGGTGGCAAGGTAGGGCGAGGGGTTGGGGGCAGGGGCAGCTGGTAAAAAGCCTGGAAGCCACCGTTGCTACTGGGCATTTTCCAGGCAGCAGAAATGACAGCAGCTTGGCCACTGCCAAGTTAAATAATTAAAAGATCAATTGACAGCCCTTCTCCCAAGCTGCCTGCACTTTGTCAGTAGTGGGGATGCCCCTGTCTCATGTTTGGCGGGGGGGCAGGGGGGTCACTTTCTACCATAGCCTATGCAGGGACGGTAATGACAAATGCCAGGAAAACATCAACAAAAGATAGTGCAAATGAAATGATGGTACAGAGAAATATGAAGTGTTGTACTGCCTCTACAAGACTACAAGAGGGATAACATGCAAAAAAAAAGCAAGGAAGTTATGCTAAGCTTTTATAAAATCAATCAAATCAGTGGTTAGCTCCCAGAAAGCATGTCAAACCTTGGAAAGATTGCAAGGGAGATTTACTAGAATGGGATCAGGGATAGAGGACTTCAACTACATGGAGAGACTAGAGAAGCTGAGGTTGTTCTTGGAGAGGATACAGGGAGATTTAATAAAAGTGGCCAAGTCTTGAGAAGTTTGATAGAATAAAGAAGAGAAACTGTTCCAATAATAGAAGGGTCATTAACCAGTGGATAAATACTTAAGAAAAAAATGGTAAAAGAACCAGAGCCAACACAAAGCTAAACATTTTTATGCAACAACTGATGATCCAGAATGTACTACTTGAAATCATGGTGGAAATAGATTTACAATAAGTCTCCAAAAAGGGAACTGGGTAAAGACTTGAAGAGGAAATAAACTGCAAGACTACAGGGAAAATATAAAAGTATGCATTTCCTTCAAAGAGCTGGCACAGACACAATGAGCCTCCTTATGTGCTATATCATTCTATGATTGCAAATCTTCATCTAGATGTAAAGTTATTGATGTAAGGCTCAAGTTCGTTCTGTTTGCAGTCACTGTATTATCAATCATTGTGATTGGCTTTAAGGAAGAATTTTGAAGGTGAAGAGCGCTGCACTTTAGGGAAGAATTCCAGAGTGTGGGGTAAGTTGGCTGCAGGTTCTGCCCCATTAGCAGAGTATTGTGGACAGGTGGCAATGGGAAAGCAGTGGGCAGAGTGGACCACTGTTTGGAGAATTGAGAGAAATTGAATAGTGGAACATCCATGGAAGAACATGAATACAAGGTGCAAATTCTGAAATCAATGTGCTAAAGGATAGGTTGGCAATAGCAAGGGCCACAGGCAATATATTATGATAAATTACTTGTTGCTAATTTGGAGTTTGTGCAAGGTATCATTGACCTGAATCTAGAGGCAAAGATGTGGATGATTGTTTCAGCAGCAACAGGAATAAAGTTTTGCAGGTAGAAATTGTCCAACATGCTCATGAACTGGATGTGGGATTTCCAGTTCAACTCAACATACAGCAGAACCCCCATGCTATGCACTGTTGGGTTTAACTTGAGGGGGAATGTGTTAAAGGAGTTGGAAGCAGGAGATATGATAGGACACTGGATTTTTGCGCTGGAGACAGGAAAGAGGGGTCAGGACCTATTCAGCGTCTGGAACGCTCACCCAGGTAAGGGGAAGGGGAGGGATTTTCACACAGGGTCCCCTTTAATTGGGACAGAAACAAATTCCCTATCCAAATAAAGGTTTTAGGCAAGTTTCTAAATTGGAAGGCCAATTAAAGGCCTTCTAGCTTGACAGGTGCAGCAGCCTGTAAGTGATAGTAAATGACTGAGGGGTGCTTCAATCTGGGGGCTCCTCTACCCAACTGTGTAAAGTTTAAATTAAAAACAAAATAAAAACAGCCAAGCCTCAACTTTGGATAGGGAGCTGGGGGTGAATTCCTCTACAGGGTGGTTTTTTTGTTGCACCTACATCTATGCAGGTAGGTAGGGCCTGGAGTGCTGGCCTCTTCGCCTGCCGCTGAGTGCCAATGTCGAGGCAGTTAACTTGTACCCCATTAGGTCAAGAAAGTGGAGGTCAACTGGAAAATCCCAGTTGACCTTTCAGTGCGCTTGACAAGGCTTTTAATGAACCTAATAAGAACATAATCTGCCCACCTTGTGGTGATGCTGGTAGCCATCCTGGCCCTGAATCTGCCTTCACCAGAATAGCCAACACCAGGAACAATGTTGAGAAATCAGCATGTGTACTGGCACCAGTATTTTCAGGTCCTAGCCATCTTCGTTCCCAACCTCAGTGGGGCCGAAATGTTTAGCCCAGAGTTTCTGACAAAGACCATATAAAATGTCTTTGGTCTCACTGGTTTTCAAAACAAAGTGATTCTCCACTCCAAAATAAAAGATTTTAATACTTCACAGCTCCCTGACTTACGGTCAAGTTTGCAATTAGACTTAATGTCATGATCTACCTGTATAATCCTACCCAATCCCCTTTCTGTACAGAGGTCAGTTGTGGTCCAGCATATTCCAGCGTCTTCATGAATTCATCTTTGATAAAGGGACGGATCTGCGGTGGGTTCTGTCAAAAAAGACAGTAGAAATAATGGCATTTGTTTTCGTCTGGGAACAGCATTTAATTTCATACACAAAAACTTTCTGAACTCGTAAAATCTTGTCACCTGCGCCCAAAGCACCACTACTGTCTCTCCATGGGAGGAGCTCAATGATTTACCATCCTAAGTTCCCCCAATACAGAAACCTGAGCTTCTGACTTTTACCTCAATCCACTAACCGAAGAAGAATAGGAACAAATGTAAATCCTTGCACTGGCATTGCATGTGTCAATGCATCAGTTCTGGTCCATCATTCAGGCATTGTCTGCACCAACTTCTGCATCTTTTAACCTGATATTAGAAAGCGAGTGGCTGCATACTTCAACAAATTGAGCTGATCATGGAGAGCCAGAATAGATTTGTAAAGGATAAATCTAACAAACGTAGCCAAATATTCTGAGATGGTTACTAACATGGTAATTGAGGGACAATCTACAGATGTTATTTATATGGATTTCCCAAAGGCATTTGGTTAGGTTTCATATGAGACAGTCTTCACAACAAGGATGCGCAATCTGGTTTTGCCAGTGACACCCACATCCTAACAACAAAACTAATTAAAAAAAGCGTATAGAATTGGAGGCAAACCTTTGACTTGGATAGAGAATTCATTAGCAAGTAGGAGAAAGTGAGTCAGAACAATAAGTATGTGCTCAAATTGGCAGGATCTGATGAGTGTCCCCAAGGCACTAGGGCTTCAGCTTTTCACCATTTATAAATAACTCAGATTAAGGCATGGGGAGCTGTGCATCCAAACTTGCTGACGATGCTCAGTTAAGCTGCACAGTAAATAGGGTAGATGGGAGCAAAAAGTTCCAAAGGAACATTGATAGATGTGTGAGATACAACTCACCTGAGGGTTAAAAGCAAGGAAGTGTAAAGTCATCTGCTTTGGGCTTATGGAACATGGATCGGAATATTTTCTAAATGGCAGAAAGCTAGGAAACGTGGAGCAGCAGAAAGATCTAGGATTTCACTGCGCAAATTGTTAAGAGTGGTTCAACGTAAGAAATTTAAAAAGCTAATGTGACGTTTGCACATTCTCCCCATGTCTGCATGAGTTTCTCTGGGTACTCTGGTTTCCTCCCACTGTCCAAAGATGTGTGGGTTAGGTGGATTAGCCATGCCACATTGCCCCTTAGGTCAGGGGGACTAGCAGGATAAATATGTGGGGTTAAATGGATAGGACTGTTGTCAGTGTAGGCTTGATGGGCCGCCTTCTACACTGTAGGGATTCTATGATTGTTTATTTAAAGGGGGCTGGAATACTAAGAGGTGGAAGTTATGCAATGGTTGTAAAAGGCGCTGGTTAGATTTTATTTAGATCTCTGCATTCCGTTCAGAGCACTGCATCTCAGGAAGGATACACTGGCCTTGGAAGGGATGCAGTGCAGATTCACTAGAATGAATCCTGGGATAAAAAGGTTAAATTATGAGGCATATTGAAAAACTAGATTCATAGAACTCTTAAATATAGAAGATTAAGGGGAAATTCTAAGGGCTGAGCTGTTCAGTTGATTAAAGAATTGATAGGATACAAAGAAACAATTTCCTCTGGTGGTGGTAAGAACAAAGAAGCATAATTTTAAAATTAGAACTACAATGTTGGAGGTTCATATTAGGAAGAATTTCCTTACCAAACAATGTGAAAATCTGAAATTCTCTTTATAAAATGTTGAAGCTGGGGTTCAAATGAAAATGTCAAAACTGGAATTGTAAATGGTTTTATTAGCGAAGGTATTAAGAAGGGTTTTGCAATGAAGACAGGTGAATTGAGTCAAAATAACCATCAGCCACAATCTGATCAAGAGGTGGAACAGGCTCAATGTGTTGAATAGGCTCCTCTTGTTCCTATGCAGACTCAAAAAGGTTGAAAGTTGCCTCCTGCTCCTGTGTACTATGCAGCATAGCCCCTAAGATGGCAGGCACATGAGAATACCACCACCAGAAACATCACCTTCCAAATCATCCTCCTCACTTGGAAATATACAGCATTCCTCATCGTTCCTGAGTCAAAACACATGGAATTCTTTACTTGATAGCACATGGACTGCAATGGCTCAAGGTGGTGGTTCAACACCACAGGCTCCAGGATAACGAGGGATGGACAATAAATGCAGCCATTGTCAGTGAAACCCATATCCATGAATGGATAAGTAATATTGATTGTCTCTTCATTTCAGAGACTTAAAAATTGTGTTGCAACTCAGAGTTTGCAAGTCAAAAATGAAATGTGGATACCACAATTTATCAGCAATATTCAGTTTTACCTTCCATGCAGTGATGGTTCTCTGAAGTGGCATCAGACTGGCAACATATCTCTCCTGAGGGGAAAGAAAACAAACTACAGTATAAGTTTCTATTTCCTACACATGCTTTCAAATTGCCTTCAGAAGTTCCCATTGGTTCAGCTGGTATAAAACCATGGCTAGTCAAAGCCAATGCACACTTCAGGTTTGGGCTGACACCCATGGTGCGTAATAAACTACAGCGGAAATCAATAGTGCCACAAAGAGGAAGGTAAGTGGGCAAGGGAGAGTACAGAAAATTATTTGTGGAATTATAAGCCTTCATGCACATTATTAATGAAAATAGAAAATGCTAGCATTTCCAAAGCATTAGTAGAGCAAGAAAAAGTATTAACATTTCAGCTCAATGATCCTTTGCAAGAATTTGGAGTAATTAAATGCATAACAGATTTTTAAGCAACACAGGGGAGTGGGGGATAGGAAAGAAAGAACAAAAGGGTCTACGATGGGGTGAAACAAAGATCAAATGACAAGAAGAGGCTGATGGTGCAAGGCAGAAGGGAAAATAGAAAAGATTTGTATAAATTTGTTTTGTATGTTTGTACTTACGTATTGCACAAAAACATTTTTTAATTTTAATGTTTCTCAGGTATTCCATCCTGGGGGGTGGGGTGGTCAAGAGTTCCATGACCGGATGGTTAGGGAAACATTGTCCCAGCACTTTCTCTGCCTTTCACTCTTATCCTGACAAACATGAAACAATAAACTTCGGTTCTTTCTCCTTACAGCCTACTGCACTTGCCGAGTATTCCCCAGTATTTTCCATTCTTATGCCAAATTTCACCATCCATGTACTTTACTTTTGCATATTAAGCTAGCCCATTGTTAGGCTATGCAGCAGAATAGATGTGTAATAGAAACACAGAAAAACTACAGCACAATACAGGCCCTTTGGCCCTAGGACCCATTGGTGGTTTTAAAAGATAGGCTGTAGGCGTCGAAGGTTTAAACAGATGAAGAGCTTTAATGAAAGGGTGTTGACATTTCAGGGTTATTAAAATGGACTGTTTGCCCCCGCAAACATCCAATGAGATCAGGGCTATCATCACATGATCAGTCTCTTTAAATACCACGATTCCACTGCAAAAATGCTAGTGAAGAAACACTAAAAATAACAAGTATACTACACTTTTCCTCCTCCTTTAAATCACAGGTTGCTGACACCGATAACAGTATAACGTTATCAAAATTAGCAATATGAACAATTAATAAACAAGTCAACAAGTCAAACAAACGATCGACAGTCTGGGGCAAGAACTGAAGAGGCTCAAAGCTGAGCTAGATCGAAGTCGATGAGCTTCAACATTCGCAGAACACCAGCTCCACCTTATAAGATCTATCCTGGGTGAGCAATGCTCAGCAGTGAGAATGGAAGTTCCCATTACTGCTGTTTTTTTTTAAAGTATGTAAAAGGACAAGTCTGCAGGCTGACCATTCAACTGCGCAGTTACATCAATATAGTCCTTCAATGGAACCACTTCTTTGGTAGTGGGTTTCAAGGCAATATGTTGAAGCTTTTCTTGGTACGATGAAACCCTAATTTAATGTGCCCTGATTTAGCACGAATTTGGATATAATGTGATGAATCATTGGACCCTTTTTTAAGAACATAAGAAATAGGAGCAGGAGTAGGCCATCCAGCCCTTCGAGCCTGCCCTGCCATTCAATAAGATCATGGCTGATCTGTCACTGCTCAGTTCCACTTTCCCGCCCTCTCCCCATAACCCTTAATCCCCTCTCCTATCAAAAACCCATCAACCCGCGTCTTAAAAATATTTAGCGAGGCAGCCTCCACCACTTCAACGGGCAGAGAATTCCAGAGATTCACCACCCTTTGAGTGAAGAAGTTCCTCCTCAACTCCGTTCTAAACCGCCCCCCTTTTATCTTGAGGCTGTGCCCCCTAGTCCTATTGTCTTTTTTGAGCGGGAAGAGTTTTAATGCAGTTTACGCAGACATTTATAATACAAACGTGTCAGATGCATGCAGTCTGTTCTAAGATATTTAAATAAAGGAAAATGAACCCAAACCAATTGATTTTCATCAGTTTGCAGCATAAAAATTACAAAGAAAGATAAAACTACATTTGATAAAATTGTAATGTGGGAGATTGGATCATTCGTGATTCCATCATCCCTTGGACCTGGGCTAAAATCAAGCCTGAATCTTGTCAGCCAGCTCAAAGAGTTTCTCTTGCTCGACTGTCTGAGAGCAATAACTGCTCCTCAAAATACGTAAACTGGCAACATCACTTACTGCCACAGAAATGCTAACGTGGGAAGTGGAAGTGCACAATGGTGAGTGTTCTTCTGAAGCCGTTACCAAGTCGGAGCCAAAAGGAGAACTTCTTTACTCAACATATGGTTGTGTGTCATACCTAACCTAGCGACCACTTAAATGATGCTCAGAATCTGAAAATATGAGGTTTTATTCCTCAAGACTAGCATTACTGCTTGTGATAAACACACACCTGGAGAGGATGGGGCTGTGAGATGTGGTGGTTATAATATTTGGGTGAACATGGAAAATCAAGAAGGATTCAAGATTATTACAGAATGCTTCCCCTTTTCCTCCCCGGTTTAGCTGCTTAGGACACTATGTAATGAGGCGAACTAATGACCTTCTCAACTAGTATCAATGGATTATCTAATTGACCAGTTTTATACAGGAGGTAGGGTTTTAGGCAGATGTTATGCATGTCTTTGTCTATATCAACTATAATTTGGAACATTTAATTTTCACAAAGATTTAATTGTCCATTCATGTGTAGTGGAAAATCAGTTTGAACACTGATTTTCTTGAACCCCGATTTAGCGCAACCCTGCTTTTTTCACGATAACATTTTATGGACCCCAACCATCGCATTATAACAGGGCCGCACTGTACCAGTGTAACTGCAGCACCAGTGTCCATCTCCATTTTCACTGGCAGTTCATCCAATAAGAGAGTAACCCAGTAATATTTGTTGCACCAGCAATATCCAGTACGTTTGAATGACCTTTTTTGTACCCTTGTCGTACCACATGGATACTTTTTCTCTTATTCAGCCATTCAACTTTTGCATTTGTAATTTTGGCCTGAAACTTGTTTCTCTTTCCAACAAGCACATTCAATGTGGTTCTTTTTGCCACAATTCCTGCACATAATCTCTTTGCATCAACAATCTGCAGCTGAGTGCCTGGTTTTGGCACGTGAATGACAATTGCAAGTTTGCGTCTGTGATCGGTTTTTGGTCAACATCTTATGATTTCTTGTGCTTGAACTCAGCTGTTGAGATTCTCCGGCTACTAACACCATGAATACAGCAACTTCCAAAAGTTTTTAGGGTTAGGTTGCTTTCTGCTAACAATGATTTTTGAATAACCTCACACCTTAAGCCACAGACTAATCCCTCTCTAATCGTTCAAAGACATCCCCAAATTCACAATGTTTAATTAGTCTCTTCAAGGTAGCTACAAACCATTTGATCAATTCACCTTCCTGTTGGTTCTGCTATGGAATTTTGATCTTGCAATGACTAAAGGCTTTAGTGAATAGTGGCCCTGCAATACTCCCACTATTTCATCATAAATGTTCGTGCCTGATATCTCAGGAGGTTAATGCATGCGCGCACACGTGTGCACACGTGCACTATAATCAGGAAAGTTGAGATTATATCTGCCATTATGTTGTTCACTTGGACAAAATATTTGAATTTCCCTATATATGAGTTACATCACTTTGTAGTCTCAAACAGTCTGATGGCACCAAAAGCTCCTGCCATTTTTACTACGGAAAGGGTCTGCATGAGCACAATGCGCCATGGATTTTCAGCAGCACTTTGTTACCTTACTCCCCAGTACAAAAAACTCGAGCTCAGTCTGTTTTCCTTTGTGAGTTATAATACCCCCATTGTTGCAAAATACCTGCTAATTGCACTGTTCTTGGTACTGTTACAGACCTCTCAGCAGAGCACATGGTGTGCTTCTTTGCAAAGTCGTTTTCTCCAGAATCTTTGATTATTTTTCGGTTCCTCTGGTGGCTGTGACCATTGTTTGGCACCCCTCCATTGCCAGCTTTCGTGTGGTGCTGATTTCAATTACTTATTCTTCTGTCAGGTGCCTACAACGTTGTCCACTTTTCCACTTCTATTTTCTTTTGAAGTGTGATCTGATCACCTCACCGCCAGTTTTCTATATGGTGGCTTTAAAAGATAGACTGCAGGCCTCAAAGGTTTGAGCAAACAAAGAACTTTAATAACAGGATGTTAATACTACAAGCTGCTGAGATAGACTGCCTGATTGTTTGAGCAAGTGGCCAATGACATCTTCAGTGACATCATGTAATTGGTCTCAAAGTGCCCCTGTTCCACTGCAAAGCTGCTAGTGAGCAAACACTAGATCTAATGGGTGTGGTCTTATCAGCTCACCACACCCATCGATCAGCATGGCAACTTGGGAAGATAGTAAGAGGGGCCAAAAATCTAATTCACGCCTGATGTAAGTTAGATTGCTGTCTTTCTGGCCCCGTTATACTGGTGGGAACAGCTTCACCCCCAGAAAGGGTGCGAAACTCATTACCATTACACTGCATACAATTAGAGTCTGGCACAGCTGCTTCTTCTCTCCCTGTAACACTATATTCTGCACTCTCTCGTTTCCCTCTCTATGAACAGTATGTTTAGTCTGTATAGTGCACAAGAAACAACACTTTTCACTATATGTTAACACACATGACAACAATAAATCAAATCAAATAAAATCACTACTACTCTGCAGTAGTGGAGACCAAGCATCATCGCCATGCCAGGGGAATGAGAGGCCATTGAAGCACTCAAGTGGTGATGGTGATGGTGGTGTTGGTTGTTGGGAGGAGGTCTCCCAGTTTAATGTCAGATCAGGGCAGCCTGTAGAATGTTGCACGAGTGCCCTGAAGCTAGCTTCACCAGCATATTTAGGCTCCACCCCACCTTCCCCCATCCCAACCACCATACTGTCCAAAGCTCCCAGCTGTAAAAAAAAAAATTGACACGAGTGCTGGAAGATTGCAGTGCTGGGCTAATGAAAATACCGGCATGGAGGACTCCCATTTTCTAGCCCTGATGATACAGAAATTTTGGGGGAAAATTCCACCCAATATGAATAAACAACAGACCCAAGTTCAGAAAATGCAGTTAAAGACTGCGCGAGTAATAAATCCACACAGATCATTTTCTATTTTGGTATAATCCCAAAGAGGGCCAAATTACTCACCAAGGGAATGATAAAACTCTGAGTCAGCTCCAGTAAATGGCGACGGACAATGACACTCTGCACTTCTGGCAGACGTTTTCTTTGAATACCCTAGAATTTGACAGATAGAGAACAGCAAAAAAACCCATCAGTTCGTAGGTATAACTAAGTGAAAATATTAAGTAAAAATTCTGAACACCATGCAGTTATGAAGACTGCAATTTGGAATGAACATGGCAGATTTTCATGGTTATTACCAGAGGCAAGTTTCTTCTTATTTTGATTATTACATTTTCCCTTAACCCTTTCTCTAATCTCTTCACTTAGTTGAAAACCCTCACCGCAGGTAAATCAGCTTTTTTTAAAATTTGTTCATGGGATATTAGGCATCACTGGAGAGGTCAGCATTTTTGCCATTCCCAATAACCCTCGAGAAGATGGGAAGCTGCTGCCTTGAATCACTGTGGACCATGCCCAAGCATTTAATTTACTAAGTCTCTCTCTTCTTGACTCAATTCTAAGTCCTAGAATCTCTACAGTGCTGAAAGAGGCCATTTGGCCCATCAAGTCTGCACCAACCACAATCCCACCAAGGCCCTATTCCCATAACCCCACATACTTACCCTGTTAATCCCCCTGACATTAGGGTCAAATTAGCATGGCCAATCAACCTAACCTGCATATCTTTGGACTGTGGGAGAAAATCAGAGCACCCGGAGGAAACCTACGCAAACATGGAGAGAATTTGCAACACCACAAAGACAGTGACCCGAGGCAGGAATTGAACCCATGTCCCTGGTGCCGTGAGGCAGCAGTGCTAACCACTGTGCCTCCTCTGGTGTACCACTGCCTCTTGTTCCTCGGAAACAGATACAAAATACAAACTTAAAACATTCATGTATCCTTGCTTCTACCTGTCTTTAATGGGCCTGTATTTCCCTTTGTCACACTTGCTTTAAAATATAGTTTATGGTCGCTCTCTTTGAAGTTTTGTTTATAAGAGTGATAAAAAGTGACATAGAAAAAACAAGTTGCAAAAAAGTCTATACAGATAATTGAAAAATAAATATTCGTAATAAAAAGTGGCATTAGTTATCCAAGAAGTCACAAGGGTAACAGTAATCTAAGCAGCAGAGGAGAGGAGGAGCTTCTATTCTACATCAAGAACTACCCTCTTTCAATATGGCTTTAGTCTCATAAGAAGACTTAATGTTAGAAAATTAAGTGGTATAATTGGATATTATTGTACGGTTGATAATCTAAAGAACCTTCAAGATGATCGAGTTTGCACGATATTGTTGGTCATGTAGAGATGCAGGAGGAGTAGGTACCGTCAAAGTAACCTTAAATTAGATCAGACACACAACACCAGTCATGGTAGTGTTGGAGATTTAGTCTAGCGGCAGGGACATCAAAAAGCAAATTGATCAGTCCAGGATGGTGCTGATCCTACTGGCATTGAGGCTGCTGCATCCATTCAGGTGAGTGGTGAGTGTTTCATCATACTCCCAATTTAAGTTTGGTAAATGCTGGAGAAATCTTAAGGGATTAGGAGAAGAGGAGAGGAGCCATTTGTCAGAGTACCTAAGTTTTATTTGAAATTGTAGTCATGCTGTAGATCTGGCTGATCAGAGCTCAACTCCTGGTCAGTGCTGATATCCCAATGTTGATGGTAGAACCATTGAAGATCAAGTAGAGATAGCGAGGCTTTCCATTGTCTGAAATAGTTATTACCTGCAACTTGTCAACCAAGCATAGATGATGAATTGTCAGCTCAAGTGTACAATCTGATAAGTCATTTAAGAGACATAGCTGGCAAAGGCTAGGACCAGAATATTCAAGGGTACATTTTGGAAGGACTGGAAGCTAGGAAATGCTGGTGGGCTAGATCTGTTAATTAAGAATGGTATTCGTACAATAGTGAGCGATGATCTTAAAAAGATGTACAATCAGTTTGGGTCGAGATTAAGAAAAAAACAACAGTAAGAAATCATTTGTGGGAGTAGCTTATAACAGTAATTACACTAGAGGAAAAGGACCCAGGAAGAAAAAGATGAGGGCTTGTGAGAAAGGAACAGTGATTTTAAATATTTTTTTAAAATGTAAGCCAGCATTTATTGCCCAACCATAGACGCCCTTAAAATAGATTGAATGAATCAGAATGGTAACCTGGAAGATTAATTCAGAGTATTTTCAGGTCAATTCCTTAGAGCAGTATGTTCCAGACCAACCAGAGACTAGGCTATTCTAGACCTAGCTTTTGCAATGAGACAGGAATAATTAATAACCTCATAATAACAGGAGGTAGCAGCAATTAAATGATTGAATTCTGCTCTCAGTTTAAAGGAGAGACGAGCGAGTTGAAGACTAGTGTATTAAACATAAATAAAAGGAATTATAAGGGTATGAAGATAGAACTTCCAAAAGTAAACTGAGAAAATAGATTAAGATGTAGGTCAGTAGAGGCACAACAGAAAATGTTTAACAAGATATTTTACAATACTCAGCAAAGGTATATTTCAGTGAAAAATAAAAACTCCAGGAAGTAAAGGATGCATCTTTTGTGGCTGAGGTAGTTAAAAATAGAATCAAATCAAAAGAAAAACACAATTCCGCAAAGGTTAATGTCAGGTCAGAAAATTGGACTGAATAAGAAGCCAAGAATGACTAAAAATATAAGAAGGGAGAAATTAGAGTACCAGAGAAAGTTTGCTAGAAATATGAAAACAGAAGAAAAATTTCTGCAAATACTTAAAGAGTAACTAAGTTTGCTGCTGTAGAGGAGCGAATCTGGGCAATTAAAAATGGGAAATGGTGGATGCATTGAACAGATCATTTGTCTCTAACAAACAGAAAATGCTGGACAGTCTCAGGAGGTCCAACAGCATCTGTGGAAAGAGAATAGAGACAATGACCCTTTGTCAGAGCTTTAGATTCTAGCATCTGCAGCATTTTGCTTTTATCGTTTGTCTCTGTTTTCACTACATAAGACTCAAATAACATCCCAGAAATAACTGTAAATCAGCTTGTGAAAGGGAAGGAGAGACTCAAAACAATTACCAGCAAAAAAGATACTGAGAAAATTATTAGACCCAAGGGCTGAAATGGCCCCAGATCCTGATGAACTTCATCTAGTGTCGTAAAGGAAGTAACCGCTGAGCATTGGTTTTAACTTTCCAAAATTCCTTAAGATTGGGAAATAGTGAACATTATTACTCTTTGAGAAACCAGGGAGACAGAAAGCAGGAAACTATAGGCCAATTAGCTCAACATCTGTCATAGGGAAAATGTTAGAATCAAATATTAAAAAGGTTATAGTAGGGCATTAAGAAAATCTTAATGCGATCAGGCAGAGTCAACACGGCTTGTGTCATGAGAAATCACGTTTGACTAATTTGTTAAAGTTCTTCAAGGAAGTAACGAGCAAAGTGGATAAATGGGAACCTGTAGATGTGGCGAATTTGGATATCAAGATTCCATATCAAGGGTTACCATGTAGGGAGTAACAGAGTGTATGGATAATTAGGTCATTTTCAGGTTGGCAAGATATAACTAGTGGAATGCCATGGATTCAGGAGAGGATGTGTCTCCTTATGGGAGAGGCGAGAACTAGTGACAGTTTAAAAATAAGTTTTAAGGCCAAGTTAAATTGATTCACTGGTCAATCAAGAATCTAAGGGTACAGAAGGTAGATGGGAAAATAGAGGACACAGTCAGATCAGCCACGCTTTTATTAATTGGCTGATCAGGCTCAAGAGGCTGGATGACCAACTCCTGCTCCGAATTTCTAAGTTACTTAGGTCATGGCTGCTTCATTGGAAGATTGTGAAATGAGCCATGCTGTACCACTGATCAGTGACTTGCTCTTCAAAATTTATAATGGAAGGACGGTCATCGATAAAGTAGCTGGAGATGGTTCAGCTGAGAATGCATACACAAGAACTCCCACAGTTACATTCTCAAATTGCAATCACACAAACTTTATTTTCTTCCATTATGTATCCAGCCAGTGAAGGATTTTGCTTTTTATCCCTCCTTCCCATTGCAGTTTATCTGGATTCCTTGGAGCTGTACCTGTTTGAATAATCCTTGATTGGAAAGATATGGTAGCACAGTGGTTAGCACTGCTGCCTCACAGCACTAGGGACCTGGGTTCAGTTCCAGACTTGCGTCACTGTATGTGTGGAATTTGCACATTCTATGAGTTATTCATTCTATGGAAATGGAGTCACTGGTCTCATATCTTATCAAAGGAGAATCAATGATACATAATCTCAAACAATGACGAGACGGAGTACAGGAAAGAGTCAGAGAACCTGGTGAAATGGTACAATGACAATAATCTTCCCCTTAATGTCAGTGAAACCAAGAAGAGATAGTCACCGACTTCAGGAAACATGGTGGAGGACGTGCCCCCATTTACATCAATGGTGAAGAAGTGGAAATGATCAAGAGCTTCAAGTTTCTGGGTGTTAAGTTCACCAGCAATCTGTACTGGTTCCTCCACATCAGCACGGTAGTTAAGAATGCCTCCATTTCCTCAAGGGATTAAGGAAATTCAGCACGTTGGCTGACTCTCGCTAATTTTTTATAGATGTACCATATAAAGCATCCTGGTATGGCTCCTGTTCTGACCAAGGCTGCAAGAAGCTACAAATGGTTATGATTGTAGCCCAGTCCATCACACTAACTAGCCTCCCATCCATTGATTCCATCTACACTTCCTGTTTGGGAAAAGCAGCCAGTATAATCAAGGACCCCATGCACTGCTCTCTGTTCCATCTTCTTCCATGGGAAAAGGATACAAAAGCTTGAGAACACACACCAACAAATTCAAGAACAGCTTCTTCCCTATTGTCCAACTTCTGAATGGACCTACCATATATTAAGTTGATGTTTCTCTACACCCTAGTACACACCATATTCTGCAGCCTGTCCTTTCTCTCTCCCCTATGTTCTCTATGAATGGTATGTTTTGTCTGTAAGATGCACAAGTAACAATACTTTTCACTATATCCCAATACATGTGACAATCAAATCAAAGTGCCAAGACCATTGACATGGTCTCACATCAAAACAATTATGATTTACCTTTAAAAGTCGTTTAATGAGTGTCTTGTCCTTGTGCAAAAAAGTTTTGTAAGATGTGTAGATGCCTGGAGAGGAGAGGAAATGTATTTTAAATAGCTTGTTTGTTTTCTTTGTGAAGATATAAAACTAAAAAAAAACTTTAATCTGAGCTCATATGGTATTTACACAATCTGAATTCCTGTTGCTGCATTTTGTAATCCTTTCATGTTGACATTTTTCCATTACACATTCTTATGTTTACACTTGTTATGGATTTTGTCTACAAAGTTTCCACTGTTGATGTGCAATCTGCTCACCAGGTTACTACAAAAGGTAACTTAATACAGTATTTTCATAGAGGACACAGCAGCTTTACAGTTATGTACTGAACTAATAATTCAGAGGCCTGGAAACATTTGTTCAAATCTCACTCCCACTATGGCAGCTGGGGAATTTAAATTCCATCAATAAGTTTGGTATTAACAGCTGATAATGGTAAAGATAACCACATAACTACAAGTTTGTCATAAAACCCCTTCTGGATAACTAATGTATTTTTTTTTGCCCAATGTGATTTATGTACGACTGCAGATCCACAGCAATGTGGCTGACTCTTAATTGCCCTCTAAAATGGTCCAGACAATCTTAATTACAATTTTATTCAATAAACTGGCTCATCACCACCTACTCAAAAGATAATAACGGATGGACAATAAATGCTGGCCTTGCCAATGATGCCCACATCTCATGAACAAATAAAAAGTATGTTCTCCCTAGTAACTAAGATCTCTCATGTTCTACATAAAGGTTTTTAAATCAAAACAATTACTTACCTCAGGACATGATTATATTTAAATAGTTTGTCATTTGTGTCTTTTGATGGTTTAGTAAAGTTTTACTTGAAATTTTCATGCTCTCCTAAAAGCTTAACTAATTGGATACTGCTTTTACAGAGCCAGCACAATAGGCTGAATAGCCTTCTTCTGTATTCCATAAACAATATGGGACGCCTATTGCTAATACATTAAAAACCTTACGTCCAGGTGCTGTTTTTATTCACAAAACATTATTTTCTCATCAGTTTGTCATTATTCTGTGTCGATTTTCTGAAACATATTGAAGTTCCTATAAAAAAAACAATCATTTTTTGGAAGTCCATCTACAGAATGTCAACAGTGCTATCTTCATCAGCTGTCTCCACTACTTCAAAGATCCCTCTCAAGTTGGTCAAACACAATGAACCTTCAGCAAATCAGTGCTAGTTTTCATTATTAATCCATATTATTCCAGGTGACAATTCATTTTGCCCCTTACACATGATTTAGTCTCCCCACCAACTGGTCTATAATTGTTTGGCTTTTCCTCTCCCATTTTTCATATAGGAGGCAACATTTACTGTCAGTCATCTGGAATCTCTCCCATATCCAAGAAAGATTGAAGTCTTCAGCAAGAGCCTCCTTAATCTTTCATCTTTTCCCCCCTCAGGGCCCAGGATGCATTCAATACAAGTGAACAGCCTTTTCACTTTGAGCACTACCACCCTCAAGTATCTCTCACTTCCTTGCTTTTATTTCATCTGTAGTCAGGCAAACAAGTGTGCGCTTTGCAGCCAAAATCAATGGTCCATTACGTTGCAGTGATAGGGTATGGAACAGGTACACAAAGGAACAAGTAGCACATGATTTTGGACAAGAAGTGGGAACAACCATGCATGGTGGTACATCTAGGAATTAATTGCATAGAAGCAATTAAAGAGTACAGCTGGTAGATTCCATTCTGACTGGGATTGATGATTATCTCAACAATGTATGTAATGATAGAGTTGTTTTCAGTCAGACAACTACTTCAATTAGCTACCACCCAGTTGAATAAGGCTAAAAAAATACAATCATGGTATGGTCCAGTTTTTATATTGAAGGTTGATTCCATCATGTATTTGGTCTGCCCACGGTCAAAGTTTTCCATGGTTATCCGGTAACAAAGCTTCACCATTAACTAATTTAACATACAATGTGCACTCTGTCAAGTGGTTGGATCAGCCCAGGCAAAAGGGGCTTTTGAAAGGTGTTACAAGCCATGCACTTGCTTCTCTCAATAATGATCAATTTTAATGCTCCACACTTATGCATTAGATTGAAGTAACAGTGCTGCCTGAAGTGAACTCAATCAACATGTGGAAGAACAAGAATTGTATACAAAAATAGGTTATTGCCACAATAGATGGATTATTCTAAAATTGGAAATCAATGTTTAAGTGATCCTGATGCTGTAGAGGCTACAGCCCTACTTACATAGAACTATATTAATGATATACTCTAAGCACAATCTCTTAATGAGGTTGTAGTTGACTTGTGACAAAATGCACATCTATTGCAATGGAACATCACTCTGGAAGGTTACAACGTTATCCAACATTGCAGAGGTTCCCAAAACAGGGTGTCGACATTCAGTCACTTCAGAAGTACGTACAGTTTCACTCCTCACAAGTAATGCTTTGGCATCACTCATGAATATCAAATTTGAAAATTACAAGACAAAATGAAAATGGATTCTCGTGGCAACAGTTCCTTCAAATCAGTTACAATCAATAATAAGCCAAATCTTGTTGGAACAGCACATCTCGCTGTGTTAGCCATTAGATGAACATTTTTCTATTCCTTTCACTTCGTGTCACAACTTGTTAGGAGTGCATGATGATCATAGTATGGTGAAGGTAGTGGGATCTTAATGCATAACAGAGCCAACAGCATACCTCCTTAATCATAGTTGTTTACAGCATGGAAACAGGCCCTTCAGCCCAACTTGTCCATGCCACCTTTTTTAAACCCCTAAGCTAGTCCCAATTGCCTGTATTTGGCCCATATCCCTCTATACCCATCTTACCCATGTAACTGAATGCTTTTTAAAAGACAAATTTGTGCGCGCCTCAAATTTGTACTCTGGCAGCTTGTTCCAGACACTCACCATGCTGTGTGTGAAAAAAATTGCCCCTCTGGACACTTTTTATCTCTTCCCTCTCACCTTAAACCTATGCCCTCTAGTTTTAGACTCCCGTTTTTGGGAAAAGATATTGACTATCTACCTGATGTATGCCCCTCATTATTTTATAGACCTCTATAAGATCACTCCTCAGCCTTCTACACTTCAGAGAAAAAATCCCAGTCTATTCAGCCTCTCCTCATAACTCAAACCATCAAGTCTCAGTAACATCCTAGTAAAGCTTTTCTGCACTCTTTCTAGTTTAATAATGTCCTCTCTATAATAGGGTGACCAGAACTGTACACAGTATTCCAAGTGCAGCCTTACCAATGTCTTGTACAATCAATAAGGTTTAAGGAGTGAAATCAGAAAAACGGCAGAAAGGGATGGATTAGAACCAATCCATGTGCCGAAAAGTAAATAAACAGGGAAATAGAGAGAAAAGGAAAAGTAAAAGAATTAGAAATTAGAAGCTTGAAATATTAGAACATAAGAAATAAGAGCAGGAGTAGGCCATCTAGCCCTTCGAGCCAGCCCCGCCATTCAATAAGATCATGGCTGATCTGTCATGGCTCAGTTCCACTTTCCCACCTTCTCCCCATAACCCTTAATCCCCTTGCCTATCAAAAACCTATCTACCCATGTCTTAAATATATTTAGCGAGGCAGCCTCCGCCACTTCAACGGGCAGAGAATTCCAGAGATTCGCCACCCTTTGAGTGAAGAAGTTCCTCCTCAACTCCGTTCTAAACCCCCCCTTTATCCTGAGGCTGTGCCCTCTAGTCCTACTGTCCTTTCTGAGCGGGAAGAGCCTCTCCACCTCTATCCTATCCATCCCATTCATCATCTTATACGTCTCAATGAGATCTCCCCTCATTCTTCTAAACTCTAACGAGTACAAGCCTAGTTTATTCAGCCTCTCTTCACAGTTCAACCCCCTCAATTCTGGTATCAGCCTAGTAAACCTCCTCTGCACTCCCTCCAAGGCCAAAATATCCTTGCGCAAGTGCAGTGACCAAAACTGCACACAGTACTCCAGCTGCGGCCTCACCAGTGCCCTGTACAGTTGCAGCAAGACCTCCCTACTTTTTATATTCAATCCCCCTCGCTATGAAGGCCAGCACCCCATTCACCTTCCTGACCACCTGCTGCACCTGCAGGCTGGGTTTTTGCGACTCATGCACAAGGACCCCCAGGTCCCTCTGCACCGTAGCATGCTGCAGTTTTTCGCCATGTAAGTAGTCCTTCCTACCATTATTCCTACCAAAGTGGACAACTTCACACTTGCCAACATTAAATTCCGTTTGCCAGTTCCTGGCCCATTCACCCAGCCTATCTAGATCCCTCTGCAGACTTTCCACACCCTCCGCACAATTTGCCGTTCCACCAATCTTGGTGTCATCAGTAAATTTCGACACCATACGCTCGGTTCCCTCCTCCAGATCATCTATATAAATGGTAAATAGCTGAGGCCCCAGCACCGATCCCTGGGGCACTCCACTAGTCACCAACCGCCAATCCGAATAGCACTCATTGACCCCCACTCTCTGCCTCCTATTTGACAGCCAATCCCCCAACTCCATGCCCCCTAACCTTCTGTAACAACCTCTCGTGCGGCACCTTATCAAACGCCTTCTGAAAATCAAGAAACACCACATCCACCGGTTCTCCTCTATCCACCGCACTAGACACATCCTCATAGAATTCCAATAAATTCGTCAGACACGACTTCCCCTTAACAAAACCGTGCTGCGTCTGCTCTATCAAACAATTCTCCTCAAGATGCCTCGCTATTTTCTCCTTGATTACAGATTCAAGCATTTTACCTACTACAGACGTTAAACTAACCGGCCTATAATTCCCTGCCTTTTGCCTGCAATCCTTCTTAAACAATGGCGTAACATTAGCCATTTTCCAATCTTCCGGCACTTCCCCGGAATCCAGCGAGGTTCGGAAAATAATCATCAAGGCATCCACTATCACCTCCGCCATTTCTTTCAGAACCCTTGGATGCAAACCATCCGATCCTGGGGACTTGTCCACAATCAGTTCCTCCAGTCTGTCAAGCACTGCCTCTCTAGTAACAATAATGTCATTCAGGCCCTCCACTCCTACCATCTTTCCATCGCTAACACCTGGCAAACTATTCATGTCCTCCTCCGTGAAGTCCAAAACAAAAAACTTATTCAAGGCCTCAGCCTTGAATAACTTTATTGAAAATTCCTAACAATTTACACATTCAAATTCTGAATATTTTCATTCAGTTTGTCACTTGGCAGCATAGTGACACAGTGGTTAGCAATGCTGCCTCACAACACCAGGGACCCAAGTTCAATTCACAGCTTGGGTCACTGTGTGAAGTCTGCACGTTCTCCCCACGTCTGCATGGGGTTTCCTCCAGGTGCTCTGGTTTCTTCCCACAGTCCAAACATGTACAGGTTAGGTGTATTGGCCATGCTAAATTCTCCTTCAGTGTACCCAAACAGGTGCCTGAGTGTGGTGACTAGGGGATTTTCACAGTAACTTCATTATAGTGTTAATGTAAGCCTATTTGTGACATTAATAAATAAACTTAAACTTTAAAACTTTAAACCGTTCCCAGCTTAAATCAATATTAGCATTGTTTGTTTGTGTCCAAAGTTATAGACAAGGTCCCTAGCACATATGTAAAATATATTCATGTTGACTGATTGCTTCAATTATCTGCAGGATAGTTAATAATTTTTGAATCTTTATCAATTATTCAGACCTAGCAAGCTTTGGAAAATTAGTGGTGAGGAACTTACGTGACTGAATTTGATCATTAAACTAAAATAGGAGAGGAGAGCTGAAACATCAGAACATTTTAATGTGTTGGATCTTGAGCAATTCTTTGATAGGGCAATCAAAAATAAATCACACTGCCCCATTTTCTCTCACCATATCTCTGAAACAAGTGTATTCTAATTTCACAGCCCCATTCTTCTCAACCTCATATCAATCTCAAACCATTCCATTTGCTTTGCGCTCTCCCAATAAACCTGTATCCTTTCCAAGCTAATCCTACTGCCTCACCATGGTATGCTTCTGCAGAAAATGCAGATGTATGGGATTGGTGGTAATTTAGGTACTTGGATCAGGAATTGGTTAGCGGATAGGAGACAGAGGGTGGTGGTTGATGGTAATTATTCATCATGGAGTTCGGTTACGAGTGGTGTGCCTCAGGGATCTGTTTTAGGGCCACTGCTGTTTGTAATCTTTATTAATGATCTGGATGAGGGTATAGTTGGGTGGATTAGTAAGTTTGCTGATGACACCAAAGTCGGAGGTGTGGTAGATTGTGAGGAAGGGTGTCGAAGTTTGCAGGGTGACTTGGACAGGTTGCAGAGCTGGGCCGCGAGGTGGCGGATGGAGTTTAATGCGGAGAAGTGTGAGGTAATGCATTTCGGTAGGAATAACAGATGTGTTGAGTATAGGGCTAACGGGAGGACTTTGAATAGAGTGGAGGAGCAGAGGGATCTAGGTGTATGTGTACATAGATCCCTGAAAGTTGGGAATCAAGTAGATAAGGTTGTTAAGAAGGCGTACGGTGTCTTGGCGTTTATTGGTAGGGGGATTGAATTTAGGAGTCGCAGCGTCATGTTGCAACTGTACACAACTCTGGTGCGGCCGCACTTGGAGTACTGTGTGCAGTTCTGGTCCCCACATTACAGGAAGGATGTGGAGGCTTTGGAGAGGGTGCAGAGGAGGTTTACCAGGATGTTGCCTGGTATGCAGGGGAGGTCCTATGAGGAGAGACTGAGGGATTTGGGGTTGTTTTCACTGGAAAGAAGGCGGCTAAGAGGGGATCTTATAGAAACATATAAGATGATTAGAGGTTTAGATAGGGTGGATGGTGATAGCCTGTTTCCTCGGATGGAGAAATCTAGCACGAGGGGGCATGGCTTTAAATTAAGGGGGGGTAGTTATAGGACGGATGTCAGGGGCAGGTTCTTTACCCAGAGGGTGGTGAGGGACTGGAATGCCCTGCCTGCTGCAGTTGTAAATGCGCCTAGTTTGGGGGCGTTTAAGAGATTGGTGGATAGGTTTATGGACGAAAAGGGATTGGTTTAGATTAGTGGGTCAATGTTTTTTTTTAAAATAAGACTGGTCGGCGCAACATTGTGGGCCGAAGGGCCTGTTCCGCGCTGTAATGTTCTATGTTCTATGTTCACTCTCCCCATAGCCCTATATCAATCCAAAACTAATTGCACAGCCTCAATCTCCTCCCATAGTCTTGTATAAATCTGAAATTAATCACGTTGTTCCTCTTTCTTCCCATATCCCTGCTTCAATCCAGAACTAATCCTAGTCCTGTTTGCTCCACATAGCCCTAAATTAATACCAAACTAAAACTATATCATCATTGCCCCACTCTCACCCTAGAGCCTTGCATTTTCATCTATTCAAATATTTATCCAATTTTCCATTAAAATACTTTCTCCCTCATAGGCTGGTTATTATAATAGAGTCATAAAGCAATGGAAAGAAAGAAAGAAAAAAAACATTCCTTGAACTATAGAGGCTGTTGATAATGAAGAATCACAGCAATCAAGTCGTGCGCAGCAAGGAAATAAATTTAAAAAAATCAGATAATCAGTTTCGGTGAATGCTAAATTTTGGCAAGGAAACTCTGTTCTGAGTAGTGTTATGGGGTTCCTGAAAAAGCAGTGGAGACTTCAGCTAAAAGTCTCATCTGAAAACTATCCACCATCCAGCAGACATAGGCCACACAGTTACAATGGTAAAAGTTCACTCATTCTGCTCGGTTTTATTTTTCTAGAGTCTTTTGTCAAAAAAAATTAGCATCCATCCAGTTAGTCCGGAGCAAACAGTGAGGATGGCTCCTCTGAGCAACAGCCAGTGATACAACACACAAGGCCCAAGGGGAAGAGGCTAGAAGAAACACGCAGGCGCCACAAAATAATGTGCAGGTTTCCCTACCTCTTCCTATCCTCAAAAAGGACATTCATTTTCCTGATCTCACACTGGTTTAGAGGGGCAAACATTATCCAGATATCTGTTCAGTGCCCAACGGCCACAGTTGGAATGATAAAAGAGACTTTCTAGTTATCACTACCTGACACTGCAGTTCTCCCTCATGATAATACTGAAATATCAAACTAGATACCATGTTCTCAAAAACACTAGAGATGGCAAGTGGGGAAAAAAGAGTACAAGTGGAATGTGCTGCTTTAAATAGTGGTGGAAGCAGTTTCACTTGCTGTTTTCAAAAGGGCATGGGATAAATAATTCAAGAGAAAAAAACTTACAGGGCTGTGGGAAAGAGCAAGAGAGTAGGACAAATTGGGTCAATTTACCCCATGCAGATACCATGGGCCAGATGGCCTGCTTCTATGCTGCAACGTTCTTTGATTCTATGTCAAATATGATTGTTTTATTGTTACTGTTACAAAGATTTCCTTTATTACAACCTTGTGTGATTCACTTATTGCGTAATGCGAGTATCTCTCACTGAATCCCTAAAGCAATTGGCAGGCAAAGCAACCTCTTGCCAAATCTGCCTTTCACAACTTCTGTGAATCTTGCTCTCCAATCTTCTTGTTTCCAGTTGGTTCAATTGCTAGATCTCCTAAAGAGAAATCAGACTGATCAGAGGGAGGATAGGAGATGAAAAGATTGTGCTTGCCTCACAGCACCATCCAGTTCTTATCAGAAGGAAATCTTCATCTACGACATCTTGTCTGGATTTGTACTCGAGTTTCAAAAGTAAAAGTTCAGTATCTGGCTGTAATACTCCACCTTAATTTTCACAGACTCCTGACCACAAAATGTCTATGGTCTAATAAGCTGTAGGCATGACTTGAGAAGGATTCCAAAATACAAGCCAGACCTCCATTACCTGGCTTTGTGTCCAGTGTGCGAAGCTTCATCAATTTCTTCACTTTTATTTGTTTGGGTAAATCACCTGGAGAGAAAATCACAATGAGATTGCTGAAATTACATTATGGCTCAAAAAGGACTAAGAAACTATTAACTACAGAGCTTGTGTTTAAGATAGATTAGATGTTATATCAATGAGAATAGGTGATGCACTGAGAGACAGAATTAATCTCCACTTGCAGAGACAGTGATTAATCAAGGATAGTTAGCACGGCTTAGTTGGGGAAGATCGTGTCTAATAAGTTTGATTCAATTTTGAGGTGGTGATCAGATATGTAGATGTAGGCAGTGTAGCTGATGTAGTCTACATGGATTTCAGCAAGGCTCTTGAGAAGGTCCCCACAAGGGAGACTGATCAAGGAGGTAAGAGCAATGGGATCTAGGGAAATTTGGCAAATGGCATTCAAAATTGAATTAAATGGCAGGTGGCAGAGGGTAATGGTTGAAAGTTGTTTTTGTGGACTGGAAGTCTGAGTCCAGTGATGTACCACAGGGACCAATGCTGGGTCCCTTGCTGTTTGTTGTGGACATTAGTGATCAGGATGTAAACATAAGGGGTAAGTTTGCAGATGACAGGAAATTTGGTGGTGGGGTAAATAGCAAGGAGAGAAGTCTCAAATTACAGAATGATATGAACAGGCTAATCAAATGGACAGAACAGTGGCAAATGGAATTTACAGAGGACAAGAGGGATATTTGGATGCATGTCCCTGAAGGAAGCAGGTAGACACGATGGTAAGAAGACATATCAGATATTTACATTTTATGCTTTGGTTAATAAAGGCATGAGCAGGGAAGTTATAATAGAACTGGATAAGATACTTATTAGGCCATAGCTAGAGTACTATGTGCAGTTCTGTTCACTACACTATACGAATAATATGGTTGCAGAAAAGGTGCAGAAAAGATTCACCAGGATGTTTCTTTTTGCTGCAGTGTTTCAGCTATGAAGAGAGTCTTGATAAGCTGGGTTATTTTCCTTAGAGCAGAGAAGGCTGAAGGGTGGGGGGACACCTCACCGAGGTGTACAAAATCATGAGTGATACAGATAGGGGAGGTAAGAAGAAACTATAACCCTTAGTAGAGGGGTCAATAGCCAAGAGGCATAGATTTAAGGTAAAGAGCTGGAGATTCACAGGGGATTTGAAAAGAAAACTTTGGCACTCCTGCCTGTCCCCTCCCCCAACTCCATTGACAGCGAGGATCTCTTTCCTTCACTCCAGAGGCAGCGGGAACACTTGCTGGATAAGGGGAACTCCTCCCTTCCCACATGCAGAAGGGGAACATCCCCCTCTGATTTTTGCCACTTGCAACATTTAGCAGCCATTACAGGGTTTATGCCCACAGCTAATGCTGCTGCTGGATTGCAGTCTGCGTCACAATTCTGCATCAGATATAGATTGGCAGTGGAAGCCACAGTTCACTCAAAATAAATGGCACATGGTAGAACAGCTAAGGGGCAGAAATAAATAATAGCAAAAGAAAATAACGTTATTGCGTTGGAAGTCAGATCTTTCTGGTGGAGAGAAGGCTTAGGTTGTGAGCAGTCTGTCTCAGCCCGAGATAGTGCCCTGGGAAGGGAACATAATGGCGGTGTGGATAAGGAGCTTATGGCAGGGTTCAAAGACAGGCTTTAGATTATTCAATATTTAACATTAAAAAACATGGCTCATTCAAATCTGGACAACTTTTCATTAAAAATCTTTGAAATAGCATAAGCTGATTTGTTTGATTCCACTGCACTGCAGGAGAAACTGATTTCAGGATCTCTTTGGGACCTAATTTGCAATTTGTTTCTCCTTCCTCTATGCTTACAATCCAAAACAGTCCAAATCTCAAATATCACTTACCTAATTTAGAAACCAGAGCTCAGATCATATCTCGCTGATGTCTGAGACATCTATTAAATCTGAACCCTAACTGAGCTCTACAGTCGACTTCAGTCCACCATTTTGCCTTTTCTGCATTTCGTTTTTTTTTGAAAAGGAATGGATCAAAAATATGTTTGACTACAAGCTCTCAGAAGTTGCAGAAAGAAAACACCCAGATTATAAATCAATCATAACAAAATTATTTTAGTGAGTAACAGAAAGTGGCTTGCCATGTGCATGAAACAATCAAATATCTCACGCAAACCAGCCTCCCATCCATTGACTCTGTCTACACTTCCCACTGCCTCAGCAAAGCAGCGGACATTCTCTCTTCCATCACCTTCCTTTGGAAAAAAGATACAAAAGTCTGAGGTCACGTACCAAATGACTTAAAGACTGCTTCTTCCCTGCGGCCATCAGACTTTTGAATGGCTCTATCTTGCATTAAGTTGATCTTTCTCTACATCCTAGCTATGACTGTAATACGTCATTCTGCACTCTCGTTTCCTTTTTTATGAACGGTATGGTTTACTTGTATAGCACGCAAGAAACAATTTTTTTTTACTGTTACTAATTAATGCATATGACAATAAATCAAATATAAGCTTAAATTTTGAGATGGGAACTCTGGAGCAGACATATGGTGCAAAGTGAGCAGGTGGGCTTCTTTTTCAGATGAAAACTATGTCCCCTTCATTAGGATTGGCTTCCTGTCCATGGAGTACTTGCTGAAGCAGCAAAGAACTAGATGCTAGTAATCTCATAAAAGGAGAACGAGGCCAAGCATCAGCTATAAAAACACTGCATCTAGCTGTTAAGTGTGTTAAAGATTGGGTCTACTGTTAACAATTCCTTGATTTGACAGTCCAAGTTAAGAGCTTGGTAAATCAGCTTCTATCTGCTTGTTAAGTTATATGAATATTTCTATGGAACCACAGATGTTTTTACACTGGTAATAGGTTCCCAAACTGATCTCACTACCTTTTGATTTGCTTTATTGTAACATGTATTTGGATACAATGAAAAGTATTGTTTCCTGTGCACTATACAGACGGAACATACCATTCGTAGAGTACACAGTCACAGATAAGGTGTAGAGAAAGATGAGCTTAATATATGGTAGGTTCATTCAAAAGTCTGATCCCACTAAGAAAGAAGCTGTTTGAGTCGGGTGCTAGGTGATCTCAGAGTTTTGCATTTTGTCCTGACTGAAGAAGGTGGAAGGGACTATGTCCAGGGTGCATGGCATCCTTGATTATGCTGGCTGCTTTGCTGAGGCAAAGGGAAGTGTAGACAGAATCAATGGATGAGAAGCTGGTTTGCATGATGGACTGGGCTACACTCACAACCCTTTGTAGTTTCTTGCAGTTTGGTCAAGGAGGAGCTAGACAAAGCTACAATACATTCGGAAAGGATGCTTTCTATGGTACACCAGGAAAAATTGGAGAGAGTCATTGTGGACATGCTGAATTTCGTTAGTCTGAGGAAGTAGAGGCGTTGCTGGGCTTTCTTAACTATAGCGTCAGAGTGGATGAACCAGGATAGGTTGGTGGCGATCTGGACACATGCTTTTCTGATCAATGGTTATTTAATCATCTCTGTTTTACCCATTCCTTACAGAAGAGGATTCTATAATCTTAACACTCAACATAAATCATTTTTTCCTAGCCTCCTCCTCACTGCGATAATCGTGAATGTATGATTCCACATCACTATCACCCATAGCAAAACAAATAATCTTCCCTTATTTACAGCAAAATTAATTTTAAAAACCTTTTATCAAATATTCTCAGCATCACTGAAAATAGTGCCAGAAATCATGAGTAAAAATGAAAGAACATGGAATTGAAGAGAACATGCTGCATTAGTATTGCAACCAAATTCTGCACACCATACCTCCGGAAGAATATTTATCTTTAGCACAGTGTAAATTCAATAACGTAATACCAGTGCTGGTTAAATTGTGAGGCAGTTTCCATAAACAGTTTGTATTTCCTGCAGTTCAGAAGGTTAAGGAATGGACTAATCAAGGAGCTCAAAATTACTGCAGAATTTAATAGGGTAAATAGAAAGAAATTTTTTTTCTGGTGGGAAAATCTAAAACAAAAAGGTATAACCTTAAATTAGACTTGTGCCTTTCAGGAGTGAAATCAGAAAGTGCGTTTCCACAGAAAGGATACTGGAAATCTGGAAAACTCTTCCCAAAAGCATGGGTGTTGGGGAGCAATAAGAATTTTGAAGACTGAGATTGATTGGTTGGGAAAGAATATCAGATCTGCAGCCAGGGTTGTTAATGTAATTATGATCAGCCATGAATTACCTGAATGTTAGAACAAGATTGAGGGATCATTCATGTGTTCTTATTGTTTAAGCAACAAATGTAGTGTCTGGTAAAGAATACCCTCTTATCTGCAGTTGAATATCTGTTTCTTTGCAGCTTTGTGAAATACTTTGTATGCTAATTCTTGCAAGTTTGTAAAGTTGCTGCCCAAGTGAATGATGGAACAAGATTGAGGGGCCAAATGGTTCACTTCAGCTCAAATTCTTACAAAATCATGCAAAAAATATATTTACATTTACATGATTGGGTTTCTATGATATTTCTATGATGCCATAACATAAAATGATTCATATCTCATCTCCCTCAAACAACAGAAGGTTTTCTGAACCCTTTTTTAAGAAGGCAGCCCTTCAATACGTGCAGAGTTAAACTTACGCGAAACCCCGTGTCTCATAACAATCAGTTATATTCATCATTCTTTCCTTACCTGACATTCTAACATCTCCAAGGCGAATAATGTGCGGCCAGTGCTGGAACGTTTTGATGAAGAAAGGATTGGTCACTCCCAGGATAACATTTGGCCTAATCAAAATAAATTACAACACGCAAATAAACACAGAATACAAGGAGTAATGAAAATAACCTACTCTACAGGTGGATTTTCTTAGTGCAGATTGTTGAGCGGGCAGGAAAAGCAATATTGAAGTTGTTGGACCCAAGTGCGCTTTCTTTGCCATATCGTGAGGAACTTTAGAAAAAAATCCAAGTAGTAGGTGCCACACAAATCACTGACATAGAGCACACCAAACCAGCAACTTAGTTTCTTTAAGGATTGGGCTGCCATTTTTACAGGGTGTCCAGATAAAAAGTGTAAAAACACAACACCCTCCCACCCTCGCCACTACACCTTGGCAATTTTTGTGGAGCAGTACATGTAGCTTCCACATGTACACTTGTACAAAGATGTGTCGTATGCTGACTGACAAACAATGGTATGCATTAGGATGGAGGGAGAAGGCACGTGGGATCTCAAATGCAGCACTGAAGATTCTGGAAGAGGATGTAGAAGAGGAGGGATATCATTACCTGTGGGAGTGAAAAAGGAGGCCACAGGGACAAATAATGGAATGGGGATGGAAACAAGTTACCTCAGGCTAGGGCTCCAATTCCACAAAAAATACCCACCTCAGATTACTTCAGTGTCTTTGCCATTATTTATCCTTCAAATCAACATCACTAAACAAACACTCTGACCTGGTCATTTATCTTATTGCTGTTTGTGGGACCTTGCAGTGTGAAAATTTGCTGTTGTGTTTTCTACATTACAAGACTGAGGTTGCTAAAATAAAAATACAAGCCTTTCATTCCATTGTCTTATACTTTCTTCTTGGTTCTATATTTGTAAAATTTCAAAGTAAATTATTTTAAAGGCTTAATGATTGTTATCATTCTCTTCCGAGCAATCATGTATCCCTGACTGAGTTTCTCTCAATGCTATAGGTCAGCTGATTGGGCGTATGGTGGGATTTTGCATGTTTCCATCTCTTTAACCTGCACAAAATGTAAACAAACACCTGCATTTGAACTGCCTTTTGCATTCTCCAAATGTCCTAAAGTACTTTATAGCCAATTAAATATTTTTTACAGTCATCATTATAATCTAGAAATACATCAGCTAATTTACACACAATTAAATCCCATAAACAGAAATGTGATAATGACTTGATATACTATTTTTGTGATATTGATGAGGCAATAAATATTGGCCAGGACATAGAAGATAACTCCCTAGCTCTTCTTGGAAATTGTGCCATGATACCTTTAATGGCCACCTGAGGTTTAGTGTTTCATCCAAAAGACACCTCTTACAATGCAGCACTTCCTCAGTACTACACTCACGTGTCAGCCTCAATTTCTATGGTCAAGTCTTGAGTGTTGAACCCACAACTTTCCAAATCAAAAGTAAGGATGCAACCAATTGAGTCATAGCTGACACATAGGTAAGGAGCATCAATTTGCCTTGTCCATGAGCACTGAAGCTAACACCTCACCATGCTCAGGCAGAGGGCAACGAAGTTCTTTCACTGTACAAGTTACATTTGTGACGTTTTATTTCAACATGTCAGTTCCAAGACTCCATCCCACCACTTTAATAAACACAGTTAAAAATTATTTATGTTTTAACTTACGGAGCCTGTGTTCTCGTTGTGTACTCTTTAAATTCAGTGTCATGAATGGTGAAATAAGGCCGATAATCACAGCAGTATCTCAAAGGTGCAATACAACTACAAAAGAAAACACAAACTAACAACAAATCTGGATACACAAATTTAAGCCAGTTGGCAATGAATGAGAGGCAACGTGAACCTAACTATTTTTTTTAAAAAAAGCACACATGAATTGTTAATATCTGGAATGCACTCCCTAAAAGATGTGCTCTTAGGCTGATTGGTTTACCAAATTGACACTATTCTCCCCTGGATCTGGCTAAGTTAGGGGTTCCACTCGCAGACACGCAGGGCAGGGTAGGTGTAGGAGGTTGCGCCGGCGCAGGCTCGTTGGGCCGAAGGGCCTGTTTCCCATGCTGGGTTGTTCTTTGTTTAAAAAGGTGGTGGAGGCAGATTCAATAATAACTTCCAATATTGAACTGAACAAACATTTGAAGGGGGAACATCTGCAGAGGGAAAAAGCAGGGAAATGGTGCTAGAGGGTGAATGGTCTCCTTTTACGCTGCATTACTCTTTGACCAAGTTATTGTGGAAGTTAGTCAGACAGAATCTCCTAGATATACACTGTCTGCTTTAATTCATATACTGACGTGTATCAAGTTTATTTCTGTTCATTGATTTCCACAATTTTCACCAAAACTACAGTAATAATTCTTACTTTCCTAGATCTGCTTTGCCTACCTCCTTTGGCCAAATTTCCACCACATCATAGCTCCCTACTACCACAAATGACTCCAGCTGCTGCAACTTACTGAAAATTGCTCTAGCATTCATATACATTCATATTATCAAGGGGTTACTGCTGGTAATCGGATTGTGAATCTTCACTGTGTGCCTTTTTCATTTTCTTTTATTTCCTCATTAATTACCTTATAGAATCCCTACAGCACAGAAGGAGGCCATTCAGCCCATGTCTATACTAACTAAAATCCCATCCAGACCTTACTTCCGTAACACCACGTTTACCCTGCTAACCCTCCTGACACTAAGGATCATTTTAATATGGCCAATCACCTAACTTGTGCATCTTTGGACTGCAAGAGGAAACTAGAGCACCCGGAAGTACACGCAGGTATGGAAAAAAAAACGTGCAAACTCCACAAAGACAATGACCAAATCTGGAATCGAATCTGAGTCCCTGGCACTGAGAGGCAGTGGTGCTAACCACTGTGCTATTGCACTGCCCCAAAATTTATATTAAGTTATGAAGAGAGGTTGGATAGGCTTGGGTTGTTTTCTCTGAAGCAGAGAAGACCGAGGGGTCGGCCTGATTGAGGTGTTCAAGATTATGAAGGGCATGGACAGGGTGGATAGGGAGTAGCTGTTCCCCTTAGTTGACGGGTCAGTTACGAGGGGGAACAAGTTAAAAGTGAGGGGTGGGAGGTTTAAGGGGGATTTGAAGAAAAACTTTTTTACTTTATTGGAATATTGTGTTCAGTTCTGATCGCCACATTACCAGAAGGATGTGGAAGCTTTGGAGAGGGTACAGAAAAGATTGACCGGGATGTTGCCTGGTCTGGAGGGCATTAGCTATGAAGAGGGGTTAGAGAAACTTGGTTTGTTCTCACTGAAGCGACAGAGGTTGAAAGGCAACTTGACAGAAGTCTTCAAGGTTATGAGGGGCATGGACAGAGCGGACAGTCAGAGGTTTTTTCCCCAGGGTGGATGAGTCAATTTCTAGGAGGCATAAGTTTAAGGCGCAAGCGGTAAGGTTTAAAAGGAGATATGAGGCAAGTTTTGTTTGTTTTGTTTTTACACAGAGGGTAGTGGGTGCCTGAATTCACTGCCGGGGGTGGTAGTGGAAGTGGATACAATAGTGACTTTTGAGGGGGTCTGGACAAATACATGAATAGAATGGGAATTGAGAGATATGGTCCCCAGGAGGATAGGGGATTTTAATTCAGTTGGGCAGCTTGGCTAGTGCAGGCTTGGAGGGTTGAAGAGCCTGTTCCTGTGCTGTAATTTTCTTTGTTTTGTTCTACTCAGAAGATGGTCACGGTCTGGAATGCATTGTCTGGGAGGGCGGTGGAGATGGGATGCTTCATATCCTTTAAAAAGTACCTGGATGAGTACTTGGCATGCCATAACATTCAAGGCTATGGGCCAAGTGCTGGCAAATGGGATTAGATAGGCAGGTCAGGGCCTTTCATGCGTCGGTGTAGAATTAATGGGCCGAAGGGTCTCTTCTCCACTGCAGGATTCTGTGATTAATAGAAAATCCAAAAGTTTGCATGATATTGCAACTGTGGTGCAACAAAAGTTTTGTATAACTTCAATGTTTCCTCTTTACATCTGCATTCTAGCCTTTAGGTATAAAATCAAGCATTCCAATTTGCTTTATGACCTGATCTTTCTTTAATATAAAAAAGTTAAATATGTTCATTGGTTGAGGTCGCTAACCTCGCATTGCAATAGTACTTCCTGTACCTACAGCACAGCAGCTAGATTTTCTGTAATAATAGGTCCTAAAATACAGATACCATTTATAACTCTAGGAGCAGTCTGAAATACGCCTATACCATGGCAAGATAATATGCTTGATGCTTTGAGGAATCTGTCCAATATGACTCCCAGAACTGACGTGTGATTTGTTTTTGTTAGTACTTTCCTGTTAATCCAATAATCCTTCTTATCTTATACCCCTAAATGCATGACTTTATAGTTATCTGCATTAAACTGCATCAGCAAAATACCTCCTGAAATAATCTAAGGCCATCTTGGATTTCTCTGCTAATCTAAAAATTTAGATAGAAATCACCATCACCCTTTCCAACATTCCATTAAATGAGCTAGAAAAAAGAAACTGAGCAATCTGTCATAGCCCCAAAAAGGAGTACAAGAATGAATGATTTGGGGACTAAAGAATGATACACATTTGAATAATCTCACAGAACCGGCACTCTTTGCAATGGAAAGGAGAAGATAGAGAAGGATATTCAAATCAATAAGACTCAATGAAGCTGAAGATCAGTCAGAGGCATTTGATCAGATAGCAGAACAAGGGGGTAGTAGTATAAACTCAAAACAGGCCAACACGGATGACATGCAAAAAAGTATTACTTTAACAAAGGAACCGTTTAATATTGTAGAATCAACTGGCAAGATCCCTTGAAGGATAAGTATCTATCCAAGATAATCTTGTGTAAGCTTTGGCCCAACCAATTGATTACTAAATTTTATACTCACACTATTAATTATGCTCTTGGAAGCTGAAGGTCAAAATGCAAGATATCGTAAAAATGTCACTTGAAAGATTTACTGCATATAGTTCCCTACTCACCTAGTCAGTGCCAGCACAGTATCTGAAGAAATTTTGGGGGATGTTGCCATGACAATCACTGGTTCTCCAAGCAACATTAGCTCCCACAGCATTTGGATATGGATCAGAATTGATTGGAAACACCTGACAGAAGAATTGTATCAGTGAAACAGAATAGGTCGGAGCAAGGAAAATGCACCTCATTTTAAATAAGGCCATTGGATCTAAGAAACCCGTGGTACCTGCAATCCCACCCCACCCACCTTATCATCTCTCAGAATTCCTTCTCCAATAACACATCAGTTGTCTCTTACCCTATTCATACTGTGTGTTTCAATGGGGTAAATCTTAAACACATTGATATGTGACAGTTTAACATCCCCAAAAAGAGAGAATAAATAATTGTAGTGAATCGTTTTATATCATAGCTCAAGTTGACTGTTCCAAGTATGGATAGTATTTTTTCTACCATCAACATTTCAAAGATATATTAAATATATATACTGCAACATCACAATGATGTCACTAGGCTCTTGCCATATTCACTCAAGTCCATTTGCTGCACTGAAATAGCTCTTACCCGAAAAGATCCAACTCATTTATTGTGGGAATGACCATTGGCGCTGGCAACAGATTCTATGAGGAAATGAGTAAATTCAATCTTCAAATAGCATACTTCAAAAAAATGGACAAGGATCAAATAAAATTACAAATGGCATAGTATCTCAAATACAGTCTAGGTACAGCTTCCTCACCACAGGCAATGTCTTTTCCCATATAGTATCTCAGATACTGTGGTACAGACAATTTGTTCTATTTATTGATCCTTTTAGTACTATACTTGCTAATCTTCAGTTTCTACTTAACCTGCACACTAAACAATTTTAATAGATTTACCATAAAACCAGTTTCCACTACCCATTAAGATCATCAAGCAGTGGACTATCATACTTCATTAAAATAATATGCATTTTTTGCCATACCTCCTGGTTTGATTGTTTGAGAGGGCTTGTTCCAAGTTTGTCTTTCTTGGATGGAATCCGCACCTATGGATGAGTGGAAAATGTGAGGTTTTAAAACAAAAAAAGGAAATAGCCCTAAACAAGTTATAAAAATCTAGAATTAAGGTTATGGGCCTGAATTTTGCACCCATTGGGCGCAGACACTTAGCAGGCTTGAAAGTGATTGTGCTTGTGGCCGTGATGGACCCTGGAACATGATTTCATGCTGGCTAGTCAGTTAACAGGCAGCCAGCATGAATCACGCACCGAGGAAGGCTCAATGCAGATGAGGCAGGGAGATGCCAAGGTGAGGCTGAAGCTTTTAACAGGCTCCCCCAAGGCAGGCAGCTGCTGTGGACTTGTCACAGGAAGCTGCAAACCTCTAAATTAAATCCCAATGAAAATACACAATAAACTGTGTCATTAGCAGCAAATTCAAACACAAACCTCAGTCACTTTTTTCATTTTATTTCAGGTCTGTCATATCAACCTGCCCTAGATTGAGGTTGTAGTTGAAACGTAAAGGCTGTCCAGCCAATCAGCTGGTCTGCCAATTGTATAAGTAGGTGGGCTACATAATATAGTTTCAGTTAGATTCTTAATGCGTCTAATTGTCATTTAATTGTCGACAGATGTGCTTCCAACTCACATTTGCAGGCCAATAAAAAATAAAGTATCCAGGCTGTGTGTGGTGACATCATGACACGCACCCAATATTTTCTCATGTGATTCCACATGCTTCTGGGTCAGGCACACACCTGTCTGAGCAACGTACAATTCTGGCCAAGTATACAAACTATGGATTTACAAAATGTTCACAAATTTATAATTGGAAACTTCTAAATAAGTTCACTAGTCTGCAATCATGAGGAAAATGTGATGTCCAATATTGTAATGTCCTTCCCAAAGTTCACCTCTCTTTTTCCTTAAACTACTTCTTTCTGCCCTCCCCAAAGTTGTCAAAATCTCTCAAATTAAAAAGGATGCATTGCGCTATTTTATCGTATTGTACTTTATTTATAGGACAGTGCCCTGGTGATAGTAAATTAAGATTCATAGTATTGGCAAACAGCCACATTATAGATTCTATCCATTTATTTAACTCCCAGAGTATCTCCTCATTGAAAGAGAACTCTGGACAACATATTTAACCCAGGAATATTGTGTGGATGCCACTACATGCAGATATGCTTTTTGAGCAGCTTATAGCAACACTGAAAAGAATAGAAATTCTGATTGACGTGCTGGATTACAAATCAGGTAACAAGAACAGTGAATTTCTGACAAGAAGCCAAACACTATGTGGTCAAATTGGAAACAATGTCAAATGATCAGAGCAGAGGATACAGATTCTCCATCTTATGATCAGTATGGAATATCTAAAACACTGCACTGAGAACAAGACACTAAATCGGAGTTTAAGAAGGCAAAGAAGAGGAAGAAGGGCAATTGAAAATGCTGCATTTCATGCCAATGTAAATTCCAAACTAAATTTCTATATACAAAGTTCCAGCGGGAAAACTGGGTTAAAATAGTATCATTTCAACTCCAGAGTCCTCAGTTCAAATCCAGCTGAGAAAGATCAAATCTGTTCCAGATCTTGGAAAGAGGAAATAACATGAGTTACAATCTACATATTCCACAAGCATCTCAACTGAATTTTAAGTTCCAAACAACTCAGATCTGGGTCTCTCCTCACCAAATCCCAAACATCCCACATTTCTGCCCATCCATACCTGAATAACCACTCCCATCACAGGCAGGCTGAGCATATTTCCAGGGACTGGTGCTGGCCACTGGTCAATCTCATTACAAACTGCAAAAAAAGTAGACAGTACTCAGAATTCATAAACTGGAGAGAAAATGCTGGAAAATCTCAGCAGGTCTGGCAGCATCTGTAAGGAGAGAAAAGAGCTGACGTTGAGTCCAGATGACTCTTTGTCAAAGCTGGGTCATCTGGACTTGAAACGTCAGCTCTTTTCTGTCCTGAAAAATGCTGTCAGACCTGCTGTGATTTTCCAGCATTTTCTCTTTTGTTTCATATTCCAGCATCCACAGTAATTTGTTTTTATTCACAAACTGAATATAATTGTCTGCAACTATTTTCTTCAAGCATATCTGTTACCAAAATTGTTCCCATTATAATGTCTAATAATCCAAAGAATGAAATCACAAATCTTCGACTTGTGACCTTAAATGGCATACAAGAGCAACAGCTCCAAAGTATCAATGGAATTCCCAGATTCCACTAAGGGTGAAATGAGGAGAAACATATGCAGTGAGTTGTTATGATCAGCAACATGCTGCCTGAAAGGATGGAGAAAGCAGATTTAACAGTAACTTTCAAATGAAAATTGGATTAATACGGGGTAATATTTGTAAGGCTTTGGAGAAAGGACAATTCATGGAGCAAACTGGACAGCTCTTTTGAAGAGCTACACAAGCACAATGGGGCAAATTACAAGATTCTTTAGTCTCCTCCATTTTCCATGTAATAATCTCACCCAGATCAGTCTTTCATCACCAACACCCTTTATTTATCATGTGCATAAATTACCACTTCTGCAACTACACTGTACAGGTCAAATCCCAGAATCTTCTGACTGCCAGTCTGAGTGGAGCCGGCTGGATTTAAACCACGCACATACACACTCCTCCCTCCTTATTCAGCAAGCCTCCACTCACCTAATGGGGGAGCTCGTACTCTTTGAGCCTACAGAGAGACTTACTGAAGACCTCCTGTGGTCATCACAACATCCACCAAGTGGAAACTGATCAAAATCTTTGGGAAAAACTCTTAGATATGTTTGTAGAAACTATGATTATAAACTTGTGTGAAGTACAGTACTTCTAAAGCAAGAACTCAAACTGAACTGGAAAGATCTTTTTTCCTCCCTTTAGCTCCTTTCGATACTTCATTCCACATATCAACTACTCTGTATATTTGTTAAATCTAAGTCTCTTCACCTTTCCTATTTCAAGTTTGAGACTATGTCCTCTTGTACAATCTGAAACAAGATTAAGCATATTGTTTTTTTTAATCCTGATATGCTCTGGAAGATTTTGATCACTTCGTAAACAATGGATTAAAAGCAGCACAATTTTCTGGTCTGAAAATCTAACAGCTCCTAAAAGGAATAACATTGTATTGATAATATGTGATTGAATGTTATGTAAAGGGATCTTCAGAAGCTACTTAAGCTGTTGTACAGATTGCTTATTGATAAAAATAAACCATGCAGTATTAGAAAGAATGTTGCAGCATGAATGTTTAAGTTTATTTATTAGTGTCACAAGTGGGCTTGCATTAACACTGCAGTAAAGTTATTGTGAAAACCCCTGAATCACCACGCTCCAGCACCTGTTTGGGTACACAGGAAAATTTTAGCATAGCCAATGCACCTAACCAGCACATTTTTTTGGACTGTAGGAGGAAACCCACACAGACAAGGGGAGAAGGTGCAAACGCCACACAGTGACCTAAGCCAGGGATCAAAACCAGGTCTCTGGCACTTTGAGGCAGCAGCGTTTACCACTGTACCACCCTATATATAGAAAATAGAAAGGGAAAATAGCAAATTATTAAATCTCAAATATAAAGGTAAATGCTGAAAATACATAGCAGGTATGTCAGCATCGGAGAAAAGACAAGATATGAAATTTTGTGCCATCAGAACTAATTATGCTAAATGACTCACTGTTGATTTCCAGCATATTCTATTATTTTAGCACATAGAGAGTTATCTAAAGAATAAAATGTAAAAAATTTTTTTTTTGATAATAGCCTTTGGAAAACCTCATATCCATATTGTCGTGTTTCCTTTAATGTTGTACACTTGAATTCTGGTCAATTCAGTTTACAATGCAGGAAACTTAGAATGGAATGTGAGACACAAGAAAAATGATCAAAAGCACTACCATGACATGTTCAAACAAGTGCTTAGCCAGGGAGGGAAAGAAGACATGTGAAAATTGATAAAAAGCTGGTAAGGGAATTCTAAGAGGGCTAGTTAGTATTTGCTGGCTTGTAATTATAAGTTCCAAATAATACATAGTCTCCCGGTGTCAGGTAAATTGTATCATGGTGAGGTTATGCATATTTTGCGAAGAAGTTGAGCACCTGGAGATGTCTTGACATTTGAAACAATGAGATATAAGAGTAAGACGAAGATCTTGCAAAAGGAAATTGAAGAATTACGTTAGTTTGAAAAGCAGCAAATCAGACCACTCAAAAGCAGTAATCTTCGGATTATTCCCAGGGTCATGCACTAGGCCAGTTAGAGAGAAACATTTCCTAACATCAACATGTGGTTTGCCAATCAGTGTAGAAAGGAATGTTTCAGATTCATAGCACATTGTCATGGGTTCTGGAACAGAGGAAGATCCACAGAAAAGATGGGCTTCCTCGAAACAAAATCAATATTGATGTTCATTTGGAGCATATGGGAGAATTATAATTAATCAAATAGGAAGGCCAAAACCCGAGTACTTAAGGAGGAGCTAGGGACAAATATGGTGAAGCAATAAAACAAATCGAAAATATCTGCTATTCACTATGGAAAACAGTTACTTTAACATTCACTTTCATTCTTCTGTTGATAATCAAATCTTAGATGCCTAGTTACTCAAAACCTGTTATCATTTTATGACCCAAGCATCACCAAAACACGCCCCCCCACCTTCACGAGGAGCAATATTCTTTGAGCTTTTCTTCATAGCTATTAACCTTTCATTTTGTCACGTTCCCTTTTCACAGCTCCAACACTAATCCTATAACATGGTAGTCAAAACAGCACACAATCTTAGCAATAGCCTAACCAATGTCATGCACATTGGTTAGACTATTCAAAATAATTTACTTATTTTAATATCCAATGCCCCATGTATAAATTCCACAATCATTTCAATGTTTGAAGATATTTCTGCATTCCAAATCCTACAATTCTCCGCTCTGTCTGAACTATATCCAACCCTAATTGCCCATTCTACTTCATTGTGTATGTCCTATTGCAACTACCTTCAAAGTTTACAACATCCTCCATTATTTTAATTCATTCATAGGATGTGGGCATTGCTGGCTAGACCAGCATTTAGTGCCCATCCCTAATTACTCTTGAAACAATGGTGGTGAGTTGCCTTCATGAACCGTTGCAGTCCCTGTGGCATAGGCAAATACAGAGTGATGTTAAGGAGGGAAAGATTTTGACCCAGTGACAGTGAAAGAATGGTGATATATTTCTAATTCAAGATGGTGTGAGTGGGTGGCTTGGAGAGGAACTTCGAGGTGGTGGTGTTCCCAAATTTTAAAGGGACTTGGATAAGTAACTGACAAAAGCTATTAAACAAAACTGTATTAGAATAGCAGCACCAGGCACAGGTCCCATCAGCCAAACATCTTTTTCAGTGTTCATTTCTGTGGTATCCCATGATATTGTTCAAGTTAAATGGAGATACAGGAAAGCAGGATGGGGAATGAATGGCAGATAAGTGACCAAGGATGGTTTTGACAGCTAATGCCTTTTTGGAAAGGAAATCTGCCATCTTTACCTAGTCTAGCCTACATACGATTCCAGATCCCAACCGTGAAACAAAAATAGGTGGAAAGGCAAGTTGCAAGCAGGATGCAAACAGTTCACAAAGAGAAATTGATAGGTTAAGTGGGCAAAGATTGTCAAATGAAGTTAATGTGAGAAAATGTGAAGTTATTCATTTGGAAGGGAAAACAAAGTACAGTATTATTTAAATGGAGAAACACTGCAGAAAGCTGCAACACAAAAGGAACTTGGGGGCCTTGTGCATAAAACACAAAGATAGCACACAGATGCATCAGTTAATCAGGGAAACTTATGGAATGTTGGCCCTCATTTCGAGGGGTTTGGAGTATAAAAGTAGGGGAATCTTGCTGCAACTGTACAAGATACTGGTGAGACCACATCTTCAGCACTGCAAGCAGTTTTCGTCCCCTTATTAAAAGGAAGATCTTACTTCATCGGAGGTCATTCAGAGAAGATTCATTAGGACAGCCCCTGATATGGAGGAATTGTCAAATGAGAAAGGTTAAATCAATTTGGGTTCTACTCATTGGAATTTAGAAGAATGAGAGGCGACTTCATAGAAACATACAGGATTCTTAAGTATGCTGAGAGGATGCTTCTCCTCATGGCAGAGTCTAGAACTAGAGGACACAGTCTCAGAACAAAGGGGCATCAATTTAAGACTGAGATGAGGAGGAATTTCTCCAGGGGGTTGAATGCCCTCACAGCTCTGTGGCATTCCAAAGACAGAGTCCTTGTGTGTATTTAAAGCTGAGATAGATAAGATTTTTGGTCAGTAAGGGAATCAAGGGTTATGGGGAAAGGGCAGTGAAGTGGATGTGAGGAAAATCATCAGATCAGCCGTGCTCCTACTGAATAGCGGAGCAGGTTTGAGGGGCTGAATAGCTTGCTCCTGCTCCTATTTCTCATGATCTTATGGCCAATGTGGTTGCCCTTAACCGCCCTCTGAAAGGGCCCAGCAAACCATTCAGTGCAAGAGCAATTATGGATGAGTAACAAACGCTGACCTTTTAGCGACATCTAGAGCCTATGAAACAATTTTAAAAAAATAGAAGCCAAGCTGAAGAAACTTCCAAGACCAAAGGCAGCAAATTACAACTATAGCAGCCCTAGTACTGATATCATCACAGAGGTAAATGCCATAAAGGAAAGAGGGGCGAGTTAGCAATGTTAAGATAGGATTTAAATTGTTATATTTTGCCGTTTCTCAAGCTTCGTGTACCTTCAAACAATACCTTCACATTCTGTTTGAGGTTGTGAAACAGAATTGTCTGCAGCAAACTACCCAGCTTTCAGAAGAAGTTCCCAAGACACCATACAACCCTGCCACAGCAACCTCTGCAAGACGTTCCAGATCATCAACACGGATGCCATCATCTCACATGCAAAAACCATCCACCAGATACATGGGACATACTCTTGCAATTCGGCTAACATTGTCTACCTGATACGCTGCAGGAAAGGATGTCCCAAGGAATGGCACATTGGGGAGACCATGCAGATGCTACGACAACGGATGAATGAACACCGCTCGACAATCACCAGGCAAGAGTGCTCTCTTCCTGTCGGGAAGCACTTCAGTGGTCATTAGAGGCCAAATGCCCATCTTTGGGTAAGCATTTTCTAAGGCGGCCTTCACAACACATGACAACACAGAGTCGCTGAGCAGAGACTGATAGACAAGTTCCACGCACGAGGACAGCCTCAATCGGGATCTTGGGTTCATGTCACACTATCTGTAACCCCCATGACTTGCCTGGGTTTCCAAAATTTCACTAACTGTCCTGTCTGGAGACAATACACATCTCTAACCTGTGCTTAATGCTCTCTCCACTCACATTGTCTGTACCTTTAAGATTTGATTACCTGTAAAGACTCACATTCCAACCAATATTTTATAAATTGAGTTTGTGTTTTTATATGAGATTGGAGAGGCATTGAACCAATATTTCTCTCTGGAAGAGATTGGAGAGGCATTGAACCAATATTTCTCTTCGGTGTTCACGCAGGGGGACATAAATGTAGCTGAGGAGAACACTGGGTTACAGGGGTGTAAACTAGACAGTATTGCAGTTGATAAGGGGGATGTGCTGGATATTCTCGAGGGTTTGAAAATAGATAAGTCCCCTGGGCCAGACGGGATTTACCCTAGAATTCTCTGGGAGGCAAGAGAGGCGATTGCAGAGCCTCTGGCTCTGATCTTCAGGTCGTCGTTGGTCTCAGGTATAGTGCCGGAAGATTGGAGGATAGCGAATGTTGTCCCATTGTTTAAGAAGGGGAACAGAGACTTCCCCGGGAATTATAGACCGGTGAGTCTTACTTCTGTTGTAGGCAAGGTTTTAGAAAAAATTATTAGGGATAGGATTTATAGTTATTTGGAGAGTAATGAATTGATTGGAGATAGTCAGCACGGTTTTGTAGCAGGTAGGTCGTGCCTTACTAACCTTATTGACTTTTTTGAGAAAGTGACCAGAGGTGGATGGGGGTAAGGCAGTTGACGTGGTATATATGGATTTTAGTACGGCGTTTGATAAGGTTCACCATGGAAGGCTTCTGCAGAAAATGCAGATGTATGGGATTGGGGGTAATCTAGGTAATTGGATCAGGAATTGGCTAGCAGATAGGAGACAGAGGGTGGTGGTTGATGGTAAGTATTCGTCATGGAGTTCAGTTACGAGTGGTGTGCCTCAGGGATCTGTTTTGGGGCCACTGCTGTTTGTAATTTTTATTAGTGATCTGGATGAGGGTATAGTTGGGTGGATTAGTAAATTTGCTGATGACACCAAAGTCGGAGGTGTGGTAGATAGTGAGGAAGGGTGTCATAGTTTGCAGGGAGACTTGGACAGGTTGCAGAGCTGGGCCGAGAGGTGGCGGATGGAGTTTAATGCGGAGAAGTGTGAGGTAATTCACTTTGGCAGGAATAACAGATGTGTCGAGTATAGGGCTAACGGGAGGACTCTGAATAGTGTGGATGAGCAGAGGGATCTAGGTGTATGTGTACATAGATCCCTGAAAGTTGGGAATCAAGTAGATAAGGTTGTTAAGAAGGCATACGGTGTCTTGGCATTTATTGGTAGGGGGATTGAATTTAGGAGTCGCAGCGTCATGTTGCAACTGTACACAACTCTGGTGCGGCCACACTTGGAGTATTGTGTGCAGTTCTGATCCCCATATTATAGGAAGGATGTGGAGGCTTTGGAGAGGGTGCAGAGGAGGTTTACCAGGATGTTGCCTGGTATGGAGGGGAGGTCCTATGAGGAGAGACTGAGGGATTTGGGGTTGTTTTCGTTAGAAAGAAGGCGGCTAAGAGGGGATCTTATTGAAACATATAAGAGGTTTAGATAGGGTGGACAGTGATAGCCTTTTTCCTCGGATGGAGAAAGCTAGCACGAGGGGGCATGGCTTTAAATTAAGGGGGGGTAGTTATAGGACGGATGTCAGGGGTAGGTTCTTTACCCAGAGGGTGGTGAGGGATTGGAATGCCCTGCCTGCTGCAGTTGTAAATGCGCCTAGTTTGGGGGTGTTTAAGAGATCCGTGGATAGGGTTATGGATGGAAAGAGATTGGTTTAGGTTAGAGGGTCATTGTTTTTTAACTGGTCGGCGCAACATCGTGGGCCGAAGGGCCTGTTCTGCGCTGTAATGTTCTATGTTTTATGTTCTATATGCTCTGTTTGTGAATACAACTCCCACTTACCTGATGAAGGAATAGCGAGTGCTCCGAAAGCTAGTGGCTGTTGGACCTCGTGTTGTGAGACTTCTTACTGTGTTTATCATGATGATACCAGGGATTAGGAGCTTTGGTCATGTAGAGTTTGCAGAAACTGTGATGGTTTTTCAAGAGCAGTGAAGATTAAAGAGGATACTTAACAGACACATTTAGAATGCTGGAGGATTTTGATAAATATTTCCTCTGGTAAATGGTAACCAGAGGTCTCAAATTTAAAATAGTTGGTAAAAGAACTAGAAGGGAAATCAGAATTTTCTTTTCCACACAGGAGGGCTGATGAAATATGGAAAGCATGACTTGGAAGTGCAGTGAAATCTGATTCCTTCATAACATTCACAAAGCAATGAAACACATACTTTACAGGATTATGGGGAAAATACTGACATGAGGGACTAAATTGGTCAGCTATTTCAAAGAGCCAGCACAGGCACAATGGGAGGTGAGACTCTATGATTAAATTATAATGGAAAAGTTAGAATTTTAAACAAAAACTTGCCTGAACTGAAAACATGCTCATGTCAGGAAATTTACAGAAATGCAGCATCTGAAAATGTTCCCATTCGCCTTCCAGCTTGCAGGTGCAGCAGGTGGTCAGGAAGGCGAATGGGATGCTGGCCTTCATAGCGAGGGGGATTGAATATAAAAGTAGGGAGGTCTTGCTGCAGCTGTATAGGGCATTGGTGAGGCCGCAGCTGGAGTACTGTGTGCAGTTTTGGGCGCCGCACCTGTGCAAAGATATTTCGGCCTTGGAGGGAGTGCAGAGGAGGTTTACTAGGCTGATACCGGAGTTGAGGGGGTTGAGCTATGAGGAGAGGCTGAATAAACTGGGCTTGTACTCGTTAGAGTTTAGAAGAATGAGGGGAGATCTCATTGAGACGTATATGATGATGAATGGGATGGATAGGATAGAGGTGGAGAGACTCTTCCCGCTCAAAAAAGACAGTAGGACTAGGGGGCACAGCCTCAAGATAAAAGGGGGGCGGTTTAGAACGGAGTTAAGGAGGAACTTCTTCACTCAAAGGGTGGTGAATCTCTGGAATTCTCTGCCCGTTGAAGTGGTGGAGGCTGCCTCACTAAATATTTTTAAGACGTGGGTTGATGGGTTTTTGATAAGAGAGGGGATTAAGGGTTATGGGGAGAAAGCGGGAAAGTGGAACTGAGCAGCGACAGATCAGCCATGATCTTATTGAATGGCGGGGCAGGCTCAAAGGGCTAGATGGCCTACTCCTGCTCCTATTTCTTATGTTCTTATGTTCAAAAATTATGCAGGCTTCCACCCAGTGACTAAAATGTGCAATTGCAATGTGACAAGTGTACATCAGCAGCTTCCATTTGAGTTGTGGATGCAAGAAATTTTTATTGGCAAAGTTGACATAGAACTGTGACAACAGAGTGATAATAGGAAGTATGGTTTTGTAAATTAGAAATGCTCACAGTTCAGTCATGAGATTTGAAACTTCAAGAGCGCATTTGATCCAAAAGTAGGAGGCAAGACAAATAATGAAGAATACAAAACTGATCAAGGACAGCCTACATGAAATCCTAATCTAGCTGAGTTTTTTTGATGAAGTCACAAACATGGCACGCAGACTGCCTATGGATGCAGTCTACAAAAAGGTTCTGCAAATACAAAAGCACACAAAATTGCAAGTAACCTTATAATATGAGCTGGTTATTACTTGGAAGATAAGAACCAGAATATGGAGATGAAGGAAATGTAGTCTAATTGGTGGAATGTGACAAGTAGTGTTCCCCAGGCATTTGAATTGGGACGTCTGCTTTTCATAATAAAAATGAATTGTGTGAAAGAAAGGATTTCCAAGTTAACAAAGAAACCAATTCAGGAGACACAATAAGTTGTGTAGATGAGAGCAGAAACGGACAGACAGACTATACAAGTGGATGCTACGACAACAGATGAATGAACATCACTCGACAATCACCAGGCAAGACTGTTCCCTTCCTGTTGGCGAACACTTCAGTGGTCATGGGCATTCAGCCTCTGACCTTCGGGTAAGCATTCTCCAAGGCGGCCTTCACGACACACGACAGCGCAGAGTCACTGAGCAGAGACTGATAGCCAATTTCCACACATGAGGACGGGCTCAACAAGGATCTTGGGTTCATGTCGCACTATCTGTAACCCCCAACACTTGCCTGGGTTTGCAAAACCTCGCTGTACTGTCTGGAGACAATACACATCTCTTTAACCTGTGATCAGTGCTCCTTCCACTCACATTGTCGGCCACTTCAAGACTTGACCAGCAGGTTAGGCGTAAAGATTCGCATTCTAATCAGTAATCTGTAAACTGTCTGTGCTTTATATGCTCTGTCTGAGGCCAGAACTCTCCATTCACCTGACGAAGGGACTAACCCGAAAGCTTGTGCGTTTACTATCAAATAAATCGGTTGGACTAAAACCTGGTGTTGTCAGACTTTTTACTGTGTTCACCCTGAAAAGTCCATGAGTGGAGGACTGCTTGCAAAAACTTGATTTAGAAGAAATTTAGGTGCATTCCACAGAAAAGAGAAATTGAAATTTTTGGTTAGACAATTGACCTCATTGGTTTTTTTCAGGTTCCTAAGTTATTTGCCCTTAGAAACAAGAATCAGGAATGTGAATTTTCTAAAAGCCAATTATGATTACAATTACAATATGCCCTGGAAGGTCAGACACCTTAATTTCATATAGATATTTTGAGGCTGCTGTCAGTCATAATTGTAACATTCCTAGAAATGGTCTAACCTGCTTCTAGACAAGGCTCCTGTTTCTCAAAATATTCAGGTGCAACCAGTTGCAGCAGAGAATGGAAAAGGTTCACAAAAGGAAGTCGAGAAATCAGCACCAGTGACTGGAGGAAAAAAAACAGAAAGAAGCACTTTACGATGCAAGTTAAAACTTGATCTCTTTTTTTAAAAAAAAAACTTATTTTTGTGAAATCTTACTTCCTATGTGATGTGTATCTTTTTAAACATCAGACAGCACAGGTTCCTGTACAAGTCAGTGACAGGGTCTGAGCAGGTTGTTCTGCACGGAATTGGCAGGGACTTGATAGGCCAAATTAGGATGAAATCAAATGGACTCTCAGTAAAATATAAAGAACATTAAGCACGGGGGTGCAGAAATTGGGGGTTTCCTTGTATACCCTACGACAGCAAGTGTTTGACAACAAAGGTATGTGCAAGTCAACGAAAGTCCTAATGTAAAAAGCAGCTGTCATCACATATTAATGTAGAAAGCATTCCTGAATGCAATAGAGAAATCTAACCTCTTTACATTACTTCTGCCTAAAATTTCTTTGGATAATTATTTAGGGTACTGCTGTGACTTCATTTTTCTAATTTGTTTATGTATCACTTCCGGTATCATGTTTCCCATATTTACTGATGATAATAGATAATCAGAGAGATGGGCAAAGCTTAGGGAGATTCTCTGCTTCCAATTTATCTGGGTATTGCTGGAAAAATTATTTGTAGTTTGGACCTCATCTGGTTTGTGGGAGTGTAGAAAGACTTTTTTTTTCAGCCAGCCACAAGAGTGAATTTTCATACTGTATTGTCTGCTTCCTGCCTCATTAAGTATGCAGACACAGAAATACATCATAAATCGCCAGCAGGTGGCCTCAGAATCACCTACCACAGTCACCTCACCATTTGCTCATCCAGGTACCATATCTAAACTGCAGCCACACACGCAGTTCTTACTACTTGCAGCCCAGGTCCGCTCCAGTGAAGACATGGCCTTGTAAGCCAAGGAGAGTGCAGTGACCTATCTTAGGAATGCCTTTTGGATGCCCACCATGAAGTTGTCTACTCCATCCATGGCTGCAGGAGATCCAGCAATGTCACCACTCCAGCTTGAGGCACTGTGGTGGTCAGTGTCAACACTGCACAGAAGACGTTGATCATCCAATGCAGAAGAAGCATCAATGATCTCAGCCATGCCACTTGGATAAAACAACCATCTCCTCGTTCTAAACTCGAACACTCAAGGTCATCGCATTTATTGGCATCTCACTCATCGCCAGCTCTAGAGACAGCACCATTCACTGTCTCAGATACGTGCTCTCATCTCCACCTGACCTCATCTCCTCTTGAAACTGTTTCCTCAATTTTTTTAAAATTCATTTGTGGGACTTGGGCGACATTAGCTGGCCAGCATTTATTGTCCACCCTGAATTCCCCAAGGGCAGCTGAGAGTCAACCACATTGCTGTGGCTCCAGAGTCACATATAGGGCAGACCAGGTTAAGGATGACAGATTTCCTTCCCTAAAGGGACATTAGTGAATCAGATGAGTTTTCCTGACGATTGACGATGGTTTCAGTCATCAGTTGATATTTAACTTCAGCTTTTTTTTTTACTGAATTCAAATTCCGCCAGCTACAGGATTCAAACTCAGGACCCCAGAACATTAGCTGAATTTCTGGATCTAAGTCGAGTGATAATGCCACTAGGCCATCGCCTATCCTGCTCACCATCTTGAGGCTACTAGCACTGATCAACTTGTGTCCCCACACACTCCTGGAGATACTTCCCTTTCCCAAGCAAACCCCAGCCTTGCAGCTGGTGAAAATCCACCCTTGCCTTTCTGAATAGGTAGAGACCTGTTCACGAGCCCCCTTATCAGCGATATGAGGCAGCTGCAAGGCCTGAAGCTGGTGACGAGCGTTGCCCAAAGCAAGTCTGGCAAATGAACCTCGAAGTTTCGTCAAGTGCTCATTGCTTACATACTGTTATAAAACAGATCAGTATGCAATCACACCATGAGCTAATGATCCAACTTAAGTAGAACTTATGAGATGATAAAGTACTCAAATTAGGTTCCTGAAGCACGCCGGCAGAAAGTCCAATCTGCCGCTGACAGATGAAGTGGTTTTAGAACAAAGTGAAACCGAGTTTTCTGATCTCCCAATACTTCTCGATCTTGCCCGCCAAGACACCCGCCACAAACACTTGCAGAAAATCCCAGCCTTAATCTCAAATTGAATTTTGTGATAGAACAGAAACTGGAAGATTGGCTAACTTGATGCTAATAGAACGTACAATAATCAACAGAATTAGCTGAGAAACATTAGAAAGGTAACCAGAACAAGGGACTGAGCCGTCCAGAGTCAAGAAACAGTAAAATGAAAGCTTTACCTTTGAGAGCAGCTGGAGCTGAGGAGAATTTGCCAGAGGACTGTAGCATAATTAAGGGTGATCACTACAGAAGTAAATAACTTTAAAATTGATGTGCCTTTTAATAAATTCTTGGAAAAAGTGCATAACATGCATAATTTTATTGCTAAGTTAATTGTGCCTGTTTTGTATAATCTCTTCTGACTTTTTTTTTCTAATTTTGTGTTTTTTTTAAAAAAAGTGAAATCATTAGCATAGTTCTATTGAATAAAACAAGACTTGCTGATTTCTATCTAAAACATCCACTCACCTGATAAAGGAGCAGTGCTCCAAAAGCTCGTGATTCCAAATAAACCTGTTGGACTTTAACCTGGTGTTGTGAGACTTCATACTGTGCCCACCCAAGTCCAATGCCAGCATCTCCACGTCATATTTAAATATTAACAGTCCCAAACTGGATCATAAATATGCAAGTAGATTGGAAAATATCTAGGTAAACTGACTAAAACACAATAAGGCTCAACATAAAAACATCTTTTAAAAACCACCTACTTCTGCATCCACCAAATCTCCCACTGGATTGAACTGTAAAAGGTACAGAGTAGATTCAGAATGTTACCTGGGGTGAAGCATTTCAGCAATAAGAGAGTCTGGGTAGCCATGATGTACTGATGCCAGCAATGGACTGGGGTGGGCACATTAAGAAGTCTCACAACACCAGGGTAAAGTCCAACAGGTTGGATGACGACAGCATTGCTGCAACTGCCTCAGTATTCAACACCAACAACTGCCAATCTCCAGATGCAATTCTACAACTCATCTGCATCATCCTGGACCACAATGTCTTAACTTTCAACAACCAGTTCTTCATTCAGACACACGGAACAGACATGGGGACTACATTCACACCTCAATACGCCAAAATCTTCATGTACAAGTTCAAATAAGACATCTTCACCGTACAGGACCTTCAACTGACGCTATACACTAGATACATCAATGATATTTTCTTCCTTTGGACTCAAAGCGAGGAATCACTGAAACAACTACATGATGATATCAACAAGTTCCATCCCACCATCAGATTCACCATGGACTACTCTCCAGAATCAGTTACATTCTCGGACACACACATCTCCATCAAGGATGGTCACCACAGCACTTCACTGTACTGCAAGCCCACGGATAACCTCACAATGCTCCACTTCTCCAGCTTCCACCTTAAACACATTAAAGAAGCCACCCCGCTATGGGCAAGCCTTCTGTATACACAGGATCTGCTCAGATGAGGAGGAATGCAACAGACACCAATAGGTGCTGAAAGACATCCTCTTAAGAACAGGACATGGAGCTTGACTCATCAAGCAACTGTTCTAATGTGCCACAGCAAAAAAAAAACTGCACCGATCTCACAATACAAACATTGGACATGGCAGACAGAGTATTCTTCATCGTCAAGTACTTCCCCGGAGCAGAGAAGCTATGACATCATCTTCAGAGCCTTCAATATATCATTGAAGAAGACGAACATCTCGCCAAGGCCATCCCCACACCCCCACCACTTGCCTTCAAAACGCAACCTCAAACAGACCATTGTTTGCAGCAAACTACCCAGCCTTCAGGAGAACAGCAACCACCTCACCGCACAATGTTGCCACAGCAACCCCTGCATGACGTGCCAGATCATCGACACGGATGCCATCATCACACATGAGAACACCATCCACCAGTAAACACTCATGCAACTCAGCCAACATTATCTACCTCATACGCTGCAGAAAAGAACGTCCCAAGGCATGGTACATTGGCAAGACCATGCATACACTATGGCAATGGATGAATGGACACCACTTCTCAATCATCCAGCATGAATGTTTTCTTCCTGTCAGGGTACACTTCTGCAGTCAAGGGCATTCAGCCTCCAATCTTCAGGTAAGCGTACTCCAATGCGATTTCAAGACACATGACAACACAGAATCACCAAGCAGAAACTGATCACTGAATTCTGCACGCATGAAGACAGCCTTAACCTGGATCTTGGGTTCATGTCACACTAGGTGTAATCCCACCACTTGGCCTGGGCTTGCAAAATTCTACTAACTCTCCTGGCTTGAGACAATTCACACCTCTTTAACCTGCGATTAAACCCCTCTCCACTCATATCGTCCGTACCTGCAAAAACTTGATTACCTGTAAAGACTTGCATTCCAACCATTATCTTGCAGTTGAGTTTTTGTCTATATATGCCCTGTTGTGAAATCAGCTCTCCACTCATCTGATGAAGCAGTGGTACTCTGAAAGCTCTTGATACCAAATAAACCTGTTAGACTTTAATCTGGTGTTGTGAGACATCTTACAATGTCTGGATAGGCTGGGATTGTTTTCCTTAGAGCAGAGAAGGCCAAGGGGGACCTCATCAAGGTGAGGGACATAGACAAGGTAGATAGGAAGTGACTATTCCCCTTAGAAGAGGGATCAGTAACCAGCAGGCATGAATTTAAGGTAAGGGGCAGAAGATTCAGAAGGGGATTTAAGGAAAACCTTTTTTTCTTTACCCGGAGAGTGGTGGGAATCTGGAACTCACTGCCTGAAAAAGAGTGGTAGAGGCAGGAACCCTCAACATTTAAGAAACATTTAGGTGAGCACTTGAAATGTCATGCAGGCCAAGTGCTGGAAAATGGGATTAAAATAGATAGATGTTTGATGACCAGCACAAACACGATGGGTCCAAGTGTCTTTTTCTATGCTGTAAAATTTATGACTCTAGATATATAAAAGCTCTAATTTACAAGGGATATTATGACAAATGTTGCCTACTGACTATAGCCAAACCTGTCCACAGGTACGGGCCTCTGTCTGAAAAACTCTGCACTGCATCTCAGTTGATGATATGCACTCTCTGCCAAAAATTATGCATTATCATTTGGAAAGTCTGTTGTCCAGAACCCACTATATAACACAATTGTATACTTCCTGGGTTAGGAATATGAATCAAGGTTGAACAATTGCACTCTTCTAGCTGTTATGGCATAATAAATATATTAATAATTTCCTGTTATTGTTCAGTAAACACAGTAAGAGGTCTCACAACACCAGGTTAAAGTCCAACAGGTTTATCTGATAGCACAAATCACTAGGTTTCGGATGGAATGCAAGTTGACTTGCATACCAACCATTATTTTGTAAATTGAGTTTGTCTTTATATGCCCTGTTTGTGAACAGGACTCCTACTCACCTGATGAAGGGGCAGCGCTCTGCAAACCAGTGGCTTGTGCTACCAAATAAATCTGTTGGACTTTAACCTGGTGTTGTGCGATCTCTTACTGTGTTTATCCAATCCAACAATGGCATCTTCACATCATTGTTCAATAAGGCAGACTCTTAATCTGAGCACACTGTTTCTCCTCTCCAATAAATCACAAAAATTGTTGTCTTTCTTCCCTCAATTATCTATCAGTACAATGAGGTAGGCTAACTTCTCAACTTCAATGTTTTGGTCAAAGCGTTGACTCTGATCTATATACAAACAAGTCTAGTTCATATTGCAAGCAAGACAGGTTACCTTCTGAAAATAGCCACGTTTAACCGTACAATCTTTGACTTGTCGGAAGTAAACAAATCCGTAATAATGTGCTCGATCCAGCTGAAAAAAATAATTTGAATGGGTTAACATTCAAAATATACCACAGAGCCATAAAATCTGATAACACAGTCCATCTATATTTGCTTCTTTCATCAACCTAGGATGCATCAACTTCACAGATAAGGTAACTTATCAACTTATAGTAATGCTAATCTTTTACTGCAATTTCTCTATCAATTATTATCCTGTTCATAACTTTCTTCTCCTCTTTTAGTGTAGTGTTCACATCATTTACTTCCTATGTGAAGACAGATGGAAGTACCTATACTTATTTAATATATGAACTATATCCTCTGTTTCTCTAAGACGACTTCAGGTCCTTCATAGATCCAACTTCTTTCTTAGCTAACCATTTACACTTTATACATGTACAGTAAATATTTTAGGTTCAAATTAGTGTTGCCTGCATAGCCTGTCATTGCCTCCCTCCCATGTTAATATTCTTACTTCCTTCTTGTTTTCCAGATTCTTCCTGATTATTAACTCAATATGGCTCTGGACAATCGTCATAAGCCTGTGTTTTCGGTTTTATTTATCTTTTATTTCCTCTATCATCCTGGAACATGCCTAGTAATAAAAACAAAGTGCTAGGAATACTCTGACAGGTCTGGAGAGAGATAAAACAGAACTCTGTTCCTTGAATGCCTTCCGTTGTTTTATTACTGCTTCACCACGAAATCATGTTTTCCAATGTAAGCTGCTAAGACCCTTCTTAAATTGCTGAAATTAACCATTGAGTTACTTATTTTAGGTTTGATATTTTCTGGTCTCTTGCCATAATTATTCCAAACTGAATTATGATCTGGTCACTATTAGATGATTTGCTACTGTAACGTTTATCCTACTTCATTTCCCAGAACTAGGTCCAACACCATTTCCTTCGCTGTCCTGATGAAAGGTCAACAACCTGAAACACAGTCTGTTTTTCTCTCTCTACAGATCTGTCAGAACTGCTAAGTATTCCCAGCACTTCCTGTTTTTATTACTGGTGGCTTCCTGGTTGGCCTGGAGATGCACTGATCAAGAATGCTTTCCTGTACACATGTCAGAAACTAATCTCTTTTTCCAATCTTGGTACCATATTTTTCCCAGCTAATGTTAGGGTAAATACAGTAAAGGTCTCCTAATATTACTTCTCTGTTTTTGTTAGATGACTTTGAAATTTGCTCATCTATCCCCTTCTCACTTTTAGGATCTCAATGTTAATAAAAACTTCTCAGCTCCTTCTCAATTCCTTAGCTGAACCCAATTAAATCCAAGCGTAAAAATATCTAGTATGCCTTTTCTAATTTAGAACTTCAATATCTTTAATCAATACGATCATATCCATTTCCTCTTCCTGTTCGCTATTGTTCCTGAATACTTGGGCACATGAATATTTTAAAAACTGATTCCTCCCTTATTTAAGCAATACCCCTAGTATTAAAACCACATGATAATCCCACGTTGCAATCTGTGCCTACAGATCACCAACCTAGTTAGTTACACAACTAACATCAATGTCCATACAATTTAATTCCTCCATTATTTTTGCTACTTTCCTCAATGTGCTCCAAGATTTTTGGGAAATTTCTGTTTTTATTGTTGCCTACATCTCTGTCTTCTAATTGCATTGCTGCTCCTTTCTGCTATTTTGTGGTTTCATTCCCTACCTCTGCAAAATTATTTCAGACCCTCCTCAATGGCATAATTTAACCTCCCATTGGGCTGCCTCTGTTCAAGGTCAACACTTTCATTTTGTACAAGTGCCCTTTATCCCAGAACTGGTCACAATGTCCCAAAAATCTGACATCCTCCATCCTGCAACAGTTCTACAATCACACATTTACCTGCACAATCTGCTTGCTTTTACATTTACCAGCAACAGCAGTAGGGGTAATCCTGATTTTTTAAAAAATTTTAACCTTTCCCATAGCTTCTGAAACTCTGCCCAAGGACCACAGCATTTGTTCTACCTACATTGTTGGGTCCAACACGGGTAACCACCTTTAACTGTTTTGTTTCCTGTTTGTGATATCCATTACCCTAGCATCAAGGAGACATTATAACATTAAAGAATGACAATTAGCTATTACAAAAACACTTGTCTGTACAAATCCTCCAGTGACTACTACATTTCTAATCTTTCCATTTCCCATATGCAGTCAAATTTCCTGTATGCCTAGCTCAGAGTTTGAGCCATTCCTACAGTTCTTGGCACCTATCATCCTGCACTGGGTTCCCACTCTGACCAAATTCCTGCCATTCCATTTCGTAAATTCTCCCAGCTTTTGCACACCTAAGAAATGAATTCAATCCAGGATTAACCCAAAAAAAGCTAAATACAGAAGTTGGATCATACAAAAGAGAAACGGTAAAGAATTTTATAAGCACCTAATAACTCAACGGTTTTAAAAAAAGGACAAGGACCAATTAAAGATCATTGCTGCTATCAAAACAATGAGGAAAAGGGTTGGGAGAAGTGCCTTCTTGCAGCAGTGTTGGTGAAGATGATGGAATGTTTCATCAGAAGGAAAAGATAAAGTTTATTTTTATTAGTCACAAGTAGGCTTACGTTAACACTGCAATGAAGTTACAAACCCCACTTCAGTTTTTAAGGAAAAGTTGGGGAGACACTTGTAGCAGAGGTACATCAAGCGCAAGGGTTAAATTTTGGATTATTCTAGCAAACAAATAGCACAGGCTCAATGAGCCGAATGATCCCCTGCATGCTGTAAATTTCTATTCTTCTAGGTGTTTAAAATTATGAGGTGTTTTGATAAATAAGGAAAATCTATTGCTGTTGATGAGTGAGTCCATAAATTAGAGCATACATTTAAGATTACCATCAAAATATCAAAGGTAGTGTTTAGGAGAAGACTTAGAGAAATTACTTCTATCTAGAGTTTTGCTAAAAGGTGGAACATTAATCACAAATAATTTCCATTTATATTGCAGCTTTTATGTAGAAAAACATCTCAAAGCACTTCATACAGGACTCATGAGAAAAGTAAACATCAAGTCAAACGAGATAATAGGAGGTGATCAAAAGTTCAGTCAAAGGAAGATTCTAAAAGAGTGTGAGGTAGAGTAGTCAGAATGGAATTCCAAAGGATGTGGCCAAGGTAGTTGAAGGTACAACAACCAAAAGTGGGGCCAAAGGGGTAACAAATTCAGAAGAATGCTAAGTTCCAGGTGAGAAATGTAGTTGTAATGAAGGATTAAGTTACAGAATACAGAAATAGGAAGGAGCAAAGACATGAGCGATTAAGAAGATATGTCAATTCTTGAAAAAAATTGACAATATGTGAAAAAAAGTAGGCAAATTAGAATGGGATTAACTGGAAAGAGAACAAACTAGCATTTATATTTGTTAAGGCAAGTGGAAGGAAAATAGGAGAAAGGTGCATAATAAATAATGATGCATAATAAGTAGATGTAATAAGTAGCTGCCTCAAAGCTGTTTTTGAATTTTGAGAAATAATTTAAAGATCTGGGTTTCACATACTACTTTATAAACAATGTTTCTGCACTCAAACTGGTAGTTTAGTGCAAAATCATTCTGAACTGTCAGTACGTGCTTTAACGTTTATTTTGACAGGCCGATAGGAAATTATGTTTTTAGTTGTTGATAAATTGAAAAAATAAAGGATTAAATTTATGTAGGGTTAACTCTGAAACACACCTGAAGAACAACTGGAGCATCTCGATTGTATTTCTCTTCATCCCCATTCAAGGACAGCTTGTGCCCTGCTGTCTGCCGAATTCGAAAACTGAACTGTGTGTCTCCAAGGCAGCCTGCAACAACAACAAAAACAGCTTGCACTCTATGATACCCTCTCGATAAAAAGCATGCCAGAGCGCTTGAAAAATTGAAATACAATGGAAAATAGACATTGAACTATAGAAGCAAAATTTATGCAAGTAACCCCAGACATTCCACAGCAGAGCGCTCCAGTTTTGCTGCCAATTACAGGGTGAAGTGATGGGATGGGGTACACAAAAGGCCAATGTCTGAGGACTGAAGGGTGCAGGAAGGGATAGCCTTGATGAATTTACAAATAAAAATGATGACACTAATTAAAGAGAGTTGAAAACAAGAACAAGATCTTTAAATGTGATGTGCGGAAACAGGGAGCCATCTTTGGGTGGGGCAGAACATGGACTTTACACATGTGGTATCATTTTGGCTCAGTGGAAGCAAATTTTTCTTTGAGTCAGAAGGTTGTGAATTCAGGTCTGAGCTCAGGACTTGAGCATAAGAGCACATCCAGGCTGACTCCTCAGTGCAGTAATGAAGGAGTGTTACATTGCCAACTGTGCATTCTTACAGATAGAATACTAATCTAGAATCTTGTTCGACTGGATGCAAAGGATTCTTTTGACACTTTTTGAACAGCAGTGTCCCAGTCAACATTTAATTAATAGCACCAAAAACTGATGATGTGCTCATTTAACTGTTGTTTGTGGGATAGTACTTAATGCAAATTAGGTGATTTAACTGTGAAATGCTTTGAAACATCCCAGAATAAGTTAGGTGCTAAATAAATTTGAGTTGTTTCTTCTTTCCTGTGTAAGTCAATGTATAGAACTCTTAGGGGATCTAAATCAGAACAATGCAGTGGAGGATTGCCAATTTTTCAAAGATCAAAAGCCAGGAAAGAGAGTGTGCATGAGCAATATCAGAACATTAAAAAAAATCATGATGATAAAACACTAAAATGTTTTAAGTCACTAAGTGTCAATGCAACTGCAACTCATTTTGAAACCGAGTTTATTAGGCTGCCTTGTGTCCAACTATTCACAACTATCCCTCATTCACTTTATCTCCTATTCCTCATATTTAGTTTTTTTTTCCCCTCATATCCCCAAGCAAAAAACAGCTCAACAAGTGCTTTCTCCCCAAGGAGACACTGCTAGTATCAGAATCAGAACATGAGATTGATGAAACTAAGAAGCCAAAGGACAAACATATCCATATCAATTAACCAGAGTTCTGCAATGCCAGAAGTCCAAGGCCCTGGCCGTATTGATAAACAGCCCATTGTTCCCTCTCCAGTACCACCAAGGTGTGGACAAGATTCTGGAAGGGAGCCAGAGTAAACCTGGCCCTGTGAACTCCAGATCTTTCCTTAGTTATTAAGAATTTCAGCCTGTACATTCCAGGTGTTAAAACAATAGATTAAAAAAGAACCACAGACAATTCAGTGTCATCATCATCTAATGCGCTGGTGTCAGGGTTTGGAACATATGCTCTGGGCTGGAGAGGTACAGTGGGAAGGGGAGGATCCAGTTGTTGTGGTCCATGTGGATACCAACAACATAAAAATATTACTAGGAAAGAGGCTCTGCTTAGGGAGTATCAGCAGCTGGAGCCAAATTAAAAACCAGCACCTCAAAGATAAGCATCTCTGGATATTACCCGAGTCACAAGCAGATTGGTGTAGAGTAAATAAGATTAGAGATTTGACTGGGAGGTTCAAAGGTTGATGCAAGAGAAGTAGGTTTCAATTCATAGGGCACTGGCAACAGTACTGGGAAAACAGGGAGGTGTACCACTGGTGCAGTTTCAACTAAACTGTGCTGCCCCAGTATTCTGGCAAGTTGTATAACTAAGACAGTAGAGAGGGCTTTAAACGAAAAAAGTAGAAGCAAAGGAAGATATGAAGGAAGACACTGAAGGAAGATATGATAAAAGGAGAGAGCAACATAGCAAGTAAAGTAATGACAATCAGAGCCTAACAGGAAGATACAGAGCATGCAAACACAAAAATGCACCAGCAGATTAATACTAGACATTACAAAAATATTAAGAAGACACTGCATCTGACCAAATGCAACATTCATAACAAAATGGATGAATTGTCACTAAAAGAGAAATAAATATATATAATCTGGCAGCCATTACAGACACATTCCTGGGACCTGAATATTCATGGGTTCATGATATTTAGTAGGGATAGGAAGCTAGGAAAAATAGGTGAAGTAGCTCTATTAATTAAGGATGATACTAGTATAATAATAAGAGATTATCTTAGTTCTAAAGATCAAGATGAAGAGTCAGAATTAGTAGAGTTAAAAGGTGGAAAATCACTTAAAACATAGAAAAACTACAGCACAAACAGGCCCTTTAGCCCACAAGTTGCGCTGATCATATCCCTCCCTATTAGGCCGACTATAGCCCTCAATCCTATTAAGTCCCATGTACTCATCCAGAAGTCTCTTAAAAGACCCTATCGAATTTGCTTCCACCACCACCGATGGTAGCCGATTCCACTCACCCACTACCCTCAGTGAAAAACTTACGCGATATCTCCTCTGTACCTACTCCCCAGCACCATAAACTTGTGTCCTCGCATAGCAACCATTTCAGCCCTGGGAAATAGCTTCTGAGAATCCATCCAATCTATACCTCTCAACATCTTATACACTTCTATCAGGTCACCTGTCATCCTTCGTCTCTCCAAGGAGAAAAGACCGAGCTCCCTCAACCTATCTTCATAAGGCATGCCACCCAATCCAGGCAGCATTCTTGTAAATCTCCTCTGCACCCTTTCAATAGCTTCCACATCCCTCCTGTAATGAGGCAACCAGAACTGCGCACAGTACTCCAAGTGGGGTCTGACTAGGGTCTTATAAAGCTTCAGCATTATCTCCCAACTCCTAAACTCAATCCCTCGATTGCTGAAGGCCAGCACACCATACGCCTTCTTAACCATGTCCTCTACCTGCGAGGCCAATTTAGAAGTCCTATGGACCCAAGGTCCTTCTGATCCTCTACAATGCTAAGAGTCTTACCCTTGATATTATACTCCTTCATCCCATTGGGCCTGCCAAAATGGAGCACTACACATTTATCTGGGTTGAAGTCCATCTGCCACTTCTCTGCCCAGCTTTGCATCCTATCTATGTCAACGCTGCAACTTCTGACATCCCTCCCAACTATCCATAACATCACCAACCTTCGTGTCGTCAGCATACTTACCAACCCATCCCTCATCCAGGTCATGAAAATTACAAACAGCAAGGGTTCCAGAACAGATCCCTGAGGCACTCCACTGGTGACCGACCTCCATGCAGAAAAAGACCCATCTACAACCACTCTCTGCCTTCTGCGGGCAAGCCAGTTCTGGATCCACAAGGCAACAGCCCCTTGGATCCCATGCCCTCTCACTTTCTCAAGAAGTCTTGCATGGGGGACCTTACTGAACGCTTTGCTGAAGTCCATATAAATCACATCTCCTGCTCTTCCTTTGTCAATGTGTTTCGTCACACTTTCAAAGAACTCAACCAGGCTCGTAAGGCACGATCTGCCTTTGACAAAGCCGTGCTGACTACTATTCTCTAAATATTCACAAATCCTGTCCATCAACTTACCAACCACTGAGGTTAGACACGGTCGGTAATTTCCAGGGCTATCCCTATTCCCTTTCTTGAGTATAGGAACCACATCCGCAATCCTCCGGAACCTCTCCCATCTCCATTGACGACACAAAGATCATCGCCAGAGGTTCTGCAATCTCTTCCCTCGCCTCCCACAGTAACCTGGGGTACATCCCATCCAGTCTTGGCGACTTATCTTGATGCTGTTCAAAATTTCCAAGACATCCTCTTTCTTAATGTCCACATACTCAATCTTTTCAGTTCGCCGCAAGCCTGCAGTACAACCACCCAGATCTTTTTCCACCGTGAATACCGAGGTAAAGTATTCATTAAGCACCTCTGCCGGTTCTGTACAAAGTTTCCCACCTTAACATTTTATAGTTCCTATACCTTCACATCTCATCCTTTCACTCTTCACATACTTGTAGAACGCCTTAGGGTTCTCCTTAATCTTACCTGCCAAGGCCTTTTCATGACCCCTTCTGACTCTCCTAATTTCCTTAAGTTCCTTCCTGCAAGCCATATACTCCTCTAGATCCCCAACATCACTTAAAGGAATAGTTTTTGTTCCCCTTGCAGTAACTACACTGTAGGATGGGGTATACAGGAAAAAATAATGGGAAGTTGAGAGAAAGGTATGGAAATAATCATGGGTAATCTACATATAAATGGGGCAAATCAATGGCAAAGACAACCTGGAAAATGAGTTCATAATATGCTTTCAGGGCAATGTTTTCAAAGAGCATGACCTCAAGCCAACTAGAAAGCAGGCTTTTCTAGACCTGGTAATGTGCAAAGAGACAGGATTAATGAATTACTTAATTGTAAGGGAGCCCCTAGGTAGCAGAATATGATTGAATTATAAATTCAGTTTGATGGAGAGAAGTGGATCTAAGATGGGTAATTTAAAGATAATTGGAGGCAATTACAAGGGCATGAAGACAGAGCTGACTAAAGTGAATTGGAAAATTAGAGTAAGGGGCAGATCTGTAAAAATGCAATGGAAGATTTTTAAAGGTATTTCATAATACTCAGTAGAGATACGTTCCAGTGAAAAAGTTGGAATCTAGCGGAATCATTATTCGTGGCTAACTTGGGAAGTTAAAGATAGTATCAAATTGAAAGAAGAAAGCATACCTGTCCTTGTTGTCTTGGAATTGTAAGAAAATTGGATAGAATAGAAAAAAAGCAAAGAATGACTTAAAAAATAAGGCAGGAGGAATTAGAGAATGAAAGTAAGCTAGCTAGAAATATAAAAACCAATATTAAGAGTTTCCATAAGCATTTAAAAAGGAAAAGAGTAATTAAAGTGAGTGTTGTTCCTCGAGAATCTGGAGAAGCAATAATAAAAATAAGGAAATGGTGGAAGTATTGAACACGTCTTGTGTTTGTCCTCACTAAAGACATAAATGACATCCCAGAAATAATTGTAAATCAAGAGATGAGAGAGGGAAGAACTTAAAATAATTACAATCACCAAGGAAAAGTACAAAGAAAACTATTAGAATTAAAGGCTGACAAGTCTCCAGATCCGGATGGTTTCATCCTCAGGTAAAAGAAGAGGCTGCCGAGATAGTACGTGATTTGGTTTTGATTTTTCAAAAATTCCCTAGATTCCTGGAAAGGTTCCATCAGATTGGAAAATAGAGAATGCCACTCCTCTGTTGAACTAAGGAGGGAGAGAGAAAACAGGAAACTACAGGCCAGTGAGTTTAATATCTGCCATAGGGAAATGCTAGCCTGTTATTGAAGTTATGGCAGGGCACTTAGATAATCTTAATACAATCAGACAGAGGAAATGTGGTTGCGTGAAAGGGAAATTGTGTGACAAATTTATTAGAGCTCTTTGAGGCAGTGACATGCAACGTGGATAAGGGGAACCAGCAGACGTCGTTACTTGGATTTACAAGCATTTGCCAAGGCATTGCCATAATAAACAAACAAAAACTCATGGTATAAGGCAGGGCAACTCAAACTTTGGATCGCAATTCCAAGAAGGGATTTTGAGGTTGCAAGTGCCAAGGCAGCAATGGATCTCAGACTAAGTACTAACAGTTCCAAAGCTTCTTTTAAGTCCACATGATGTTTCCTATTGGGTGGTTGTGACATAACAGGCAAATCTTTGAAATCTGATTCCAGCTCTAAACAACTTATGAAATGCTATGTTTTATTTTTAAAACTGCAGTTTAAACAGCTTGCTCTCAAATACCACCACCCAACCCCACCTCATTCGCTCTCACAAATCTCTCCACCCCTAACCCCCATATTTGCTCCTACATATACCTCCTCCACAACCCCCCTCACGTGCTCTCATAAATCCCACTGCCCAATCCATTCACTCTCAAATCCCTCCCCCACTTCCCAGTATTTGCTCTCGCAAATGCTTCTTCCCATCTGATTTGCTCTTGCAAATCCCTCTCTTCCATTTGCTTTCAAAAGTCCCTCTTCCCCCTGATTTGCTCTCATAAATCTCACAGATCTAACCATCACAAGTCTCTTATTCTGGGGTTTTCACAGATCTAACCCTCACGTCTCTCATTCTGGGGTTACATAAATTTTCAAAGCACAAAATGCTGCTACAGTTGGAAAAAGTTGGAGAAACTCTTGTGTCAGGTGTAACACATGAGCACGGATTGGTTGGCTAGCAAGAAACAGAGCGTAGGGATAAATGGGTTATTTTCGGGTTGGCAAAATGTAACCAGTAGAGTCCTAGGACCATAACTATTTACAATTGGGTAGATGCTAAGGGCTACCCTTATGGCAATGACTAGAAGCATAGGATACCCTTAAAAAAAAACAGGTCTGCCATTTAAGACAGAGATTATTAATCTGAGAAATTCTCAGGGTCACTGAATACTTTTAAGATTGAGTTAAGTAGATTCTTGATTAACAAGAAGCCAAATGGTGTCATATGATAGACAGGAAAGTCAAAGCCACAATCTGATCAGCTTTAATTTTATCAATGGTAGGTGGAGCTGGCTCGAGGGGCTGAATGATCTACTCCAAATTTGTATGTTCATAAATATCATTGAATTCCTAGTCCAACACAATTATGAAGGCAGCACAACCATTCAAGAGGTTTTGATGCTGAGATCCTAGTAACAAAATAGAACAACATAAATACTCAGATGCTGAGTTAACCATAAATTGTGTATTGTATCCGGAACCACCACCAAGAGGCTATTTTTGCCTGCGCTAGTTTTAAGCCCTCCTTGCACTAATTTATAGTCTCCTGCATTCATCCCAAACTAAAAAATTCAAGGACTTCTGAAAAGATAATAGCAATAAGCAGTAAAAAGCAGACAATTAAAGATGTTTCTGGGTGGAATATAATGATGTGCATATGTACAGCTTACTACAAAGATCAACAGGGGAAAAAGTCTGCCTCATTTGAAGGGATTTCTTACCCGAGTAGGAATCTGGAAAAGACAGGTAGCAGATGCTGGTTTTCTGAAAATGAAGAAAAACAAAAGCAGAGAGGAAAAACAACCTGAAGTTAGTGAAAGTGACTGGGACCGTAATGAGGCAAATTTTAAACTCAAGGTTTTTAAAGTAATATATTTGTTTTAACAGATTAGAAAGTCTCCTTGACAGTTAAACATACCTACTACACAAAATGAAATTAAAATGACTTCCTAAAGGTTTAGGATTAATGAAATATTTACTGTATCCTGAAAAACATGAAAATCTCCAATTTCTTTAATATTCCATTTTTCTCCCAATAGTTCCCCGAAAGTTTGCAGCATGTTCACATTCACAAAGGATGAAAGTCATACCTATGGTTATTTCAATTTTTGGAAGAATTCAAACTTAGAATTGCAGATAAAACTAGAAGCAATTATGTGGCAGGGAAATATAGGTTTAGAAAATTAACAGAAATCTGGCTGTAGATTGGACAGGAATGTAAAATACACAAAGTCCATTTAGAAAGAGATACGAAAGATTAAAAAGACAAAAGGGTGGCTACATTGATAAATGAGAGAATACACCCCGTAGAGCATCGACGGATAAGGTAAAGCTACAAAAACAGTCAATACGGTTGCAGCTCAAAGCTAAATCAAAACACTTGATAGATTGATAAGATGGAAAGACACCTTCAAACTATGGGAAGGAAATGAAAAGAATGCCATATGATGAACAGGATGAATTGGAATAACAAAATTATTCTTGTCCAAAAGGACAGAAAGAGTATAAATGGAATTCCTACAAGTCTCCTCCTCAGGCAACAAGTTAGTCAGTCCTCACATAATTTAACATCCATTTGCTATTAATTTTTTTCTCCAGATTAATGTCACCAAAAGTGACCTCACTATTAATGTTATATCTACTCGTCTGTAATCATCAGGTTTATTCCTCTCACGCCTTTCTGAATAAGTGTAGGAGTGTGACATTTGCAGTCCTCCGGATCTCTGGCATTATTCCTATTTCCAAGGAAACCAAAAGATTTTGGCCAGAGTCTCTCATTTCAATCAACAACACAGGGTCGCATGGGTGACTTCTCTACTTTGAGAACTGTGACCTTTGAAGGATTTCCCTTCTATTTTGTTCTATCCAATACAACAATTCTCTGACAGATCTATACGACCTCCTCCTTTACTGTGACATTAGTAAACTCTTCTCTGGTGAAGATTGATGCAAAGCACTCATATAGTACTTCAGTCAAGCCTTCCTCTGTTCGATATATTCTGCTTGATACGCTACCATACTATGAACCTAACATTTATTATAAGCCTCCTTTTTGTTTCAATTCAATCCAAAGGTGCATGGATATAAGTTGATCCTTGAAGCCTCAAAAGATCATTCCAAAAACGGGAGTCAACTTATGTGCCTAGTGTAGAATTGAACCACTGGCATGAGTGGTTGCCATTTTTAAACGTCATCAGCACCTGGATTTCTTAAATTTCCACACATCTTCATAACACAGCCCATATCATCTACTTCATCCTTTGCACCCAATTATAAGGGAGCAATAAGAAAACATGCATTTACAGAGTGAAAATTGAGAGGCTGGCTACCAATGAGAGTATAGTGTGTGTCACGACTGAAAGGGAGGGTTGACTGCCTTAAGTAATAATCGTGCCAGGGCCAGTCCTCAGGTATCACACTGCTTTATGAAACACACAAAGGAAAGACCGCATCCGCAGCTTGCAGCAGCACAAGTCCTGAGCTCCAAACCGGCAATAACCTGCTGCGGGTTGAGCGTGCATTTTTTAAGCTCCTACTGCTCATTTCCCATTGGGTGAGCCCAATGATCTACAGAAATTAACCTTGTTCTCTTGCACACATTTCTGGAATTTCTGCTCCTCCTTGGCCTTTGTACAATTTTCTTTTCCCCAGCCTATATCAGAATAATTGAAATCCCCATTATTACCACTTCATAGTTTTCTTTCTGACTTTTTTTAAAAAACAGATCTGCTCTCCTATCTCCTTCCTGTTACTGGGTGATCAATGATACAAGCATTTCAGGAGCAGAACAGTGATGGTTATGTTGTCATCTAACCAAATACATGATTTGAACCCTGAAGTACATAATCCCTTTCCAAGGCTGTGCACTATATTTAAGCATTACTGCCCCACTCTCTCCTTTTTTATGCCTCATTTCCCCTGAATGTATTGCAGCCAGGAATATTAAATTCCCATTCCTCTCTTTGTTTTGAGCCAGGTTTCCATTATTGTCACTATATCATAATAGCATGTGGCAACAAGTGTTTGCACTTCACCAACCTAATCTGACTTACTCCATGCACTTTTGGACATATACTTTCCTTAGTCTGCTTTGCATTTCTTTCCCGCCTGATTCCTTGTTTTCTAAATTGGACTACATTGTAAAGGTTTTGAGATGCAAAGTATATTTTCACCAAAGCAAAGAAGGCTACAAAGGGATATAGCAGAGATTTTTCCATTATGAATGGTTTTAAAAGAATGGTTTCCTTTAGTTGAACAGTCAGTGAGAAATGTAAGGTTTAGGTTAAGAAAACTTTTTGAAGCACGCTTTACTTCAGGAGTGTTCATAAAGATTATGACACTTAAGGGAAACATGGGCAAAATATTTGAAGAAGATGAGCGTCTGTGAATAGAACAAAGCATTTGGATTAGCTTGGATTACTCTAGAAAAAAAAGTGACATGCAGGATGTGGCCTCCTTCCGTGTTACAGATTTCTGAGTGACAAGGAAGTTTGAATTCCAAGAGATTACAGAGCTGTGAAATTAAATGTCACATGTTCATGTCCTCAGGATATCCCAAAGTGCTGCACAGCAAATGAACTGCAGTTGTTTTACAGGCAAAAAAAATTAGTCAATATGCCCACAGGAAGTTCTCACAGGCCAGAGAGGACTGATCAATTATTTGCTTCCACTGGTGTTGGCTAAGAGAGAATACCTGGCCAAGACATCAGGTCAGGAAAATTTCCTAAACTTCTTTCATAAAAATACAATGGGATCTTTTTCATCTGGCTGAACTGACAGTGGGGAACTTGGTTACAGTCCCATCCAAAAGATGGGACCACATGTTTCAACACATTCTCAATAATGCAATCAAGTACCAGCCTAAATTATATACTCAGGTCTTATGGCATCCTTCAACCCACAACATTCTGACTCAGAAGTGAAATAGTTGACCACTACTTTATTGGCAAAGTACACTGAAGTACATTGTACAAACAAGTTGAAGTGACAACTAGACTTTTACAGAGTGTTTCATTTTAATTTCAACAAGACTAAACTGAGTCGTGGATTGAGCCATTGATTATATACTCCACCTGATTTTCCTTTCAACTGATTTCAGGTTAACACCCCAACAAATGTGAAATTTCTGGTATTTGAAAGATGTATCTGAAAATGTTAAGTTGGGATGATTCCTGAGAAAGGAAGAATTCTATGTGGCCCAAACAATCTTTTCATTTTCCAAGAAACTCTTATTTTACAGCTTTCAGGCATCAAGAAAGTTAGCAGTAGTAGGGGGTTTTATGCACATTCTATACAGCAAATTTATCATGGTTGCAGTTCTGACTAGTAACTTGGGATTCAATGGTACAATGCAGTGAATGGAAATTCCACTAAGTTAATATCTTACCTCCTTTTCTGTAAGTCGCACATCACGGGGATACACAAGCTGAGGACCAAAAACAATACAAACAGCGCAGCTGAAGATCATTTTCATAAAACAGATAAATATTACTTGTTCAAAGTATTAAATACATCTATCCTCAAAATATTTTGTTTTAAAACATTACTTCTATAGATGTACGGTGGCACAGTGGTTAACACTGTTGCCTCACAGCACCAGGGACCTGGTTCAATTCCAGGCCAGGGTCACTATCCGTATGGAGTTTGCACATTCTCCCCATGTCTGCGTGGGTTTCCTCCCACAGTCCAAAAATGTGCGGGTTAGGTGAATTGGCCATGCTAAATTGCCCCTTAGTGACAGGGAGACTAGCAATGATAAATACATGGGATTGTGATCAGTGTAGACTTGATGGGCCAAATGGCCTCCTTCTGCACTGCAGGATTCTATGGTATACCACTATCCAAGAATAACTGGAAGGTGCACTGTATTATCTTGAAGACTGGCAATTTTATTTCCATGTTATCACTGCTTTTTAATTCCATGTGCTGCTATTATGTAGAACTTTAATCAAATGCCCTTCAAACATCGATACATAGACATCAACCACACTAACCTCATTATTACTTTCTATTACTTGGGAAATAGAGAAATTAAGAGCTGCTGTGATCTTTAACATAGTGATCAAGCCCTGGACCAGGCTCCTGCTAAAAGCAGATGGGACTGTTTAACTTTCGAAAGTCACTCCATTAACAAAATCTCAATATGCCCAGTCCAGCAATGTCTCATCAGTCACAGCCTTTCCTTTTACTCCAACCAGATCATAGCTCCCACAAACCACACCCCCCCCCCCATGATTTTTGGAAGTATGACATAGATGGAAAGGTGGCTCTATAAATCATGCTATACTGAGGATAAAATGCTTTACAGATGATTTAACACTTTCATTCTATTCTTACCTTGATAAACACATTCCTGCACTGCCACTTCATTGCACATAAAATAAACTGTTATCCGACACTCTGGTAACCAAAGTTATCAGCTAACCAGGATTTCTGATATTCCCCTAATATGAAGGCCAACTAGATGCAATTGCAAAGTTAGCGAGAACCTATAGCGGTACACTATTATTTTATACTTAAGTTTTAATGCACTGTTGAAGATGAGAATTAAGAAAAATACTATTCCTAAGCACTTGTTACAAGTTCATGCTACAAGTATTGCGCTGTATTCTATTGGTAAATGGAACTCTGTTAACTGGCATTTTTGATTAATCAACACCACCTATTCCCCATTCTTTTTTTTAAAATGTTTAGGAGCACTGTTTTAAAGTTCAAGTTTTTTTCTGCAAGTAGTCGGTATGTCTAAAGGAATACCACCCAAATGCTGGGAAAGCAGAATAATTGCTCATTTAACCACGTAGTGTTAACTTTAGGAGAGAGCTAATGGGCTTTAGTTTACAAAAAGATCTCTGCGGTTTTTGAGAAGAAATGGAAAGGTGGGATTGATTGACAGGGTCATGTGATAATATGGTTAATGGGAAGAGCTAAGTATATAGCAGAGAGAAAACAGTGAGTTCTTACTGGGATTTTTTTAAAGACAGAGGCTTGCAAGCTCCTTCTTTCCAAAATCTCTGTGAAAGCTTCAAGGCTGACTACACCCCTTATAGGAAGTATATTTATGGCTAACTGAATTTAAAGTGGTTTGAGTCTGTAAGAAGAGCACTGCTTATTAGTACCTGAAACAGTAGTAAATTAGAGTTGTTTCTTCTCATATTTAAATATTGTTCAAATGGGTAATAATTAAGCTGCTTCACTTGTTAAAGTTATAGTTAAACTGTGTAATTAAATAAGTTAGTCATTTTAGTCAAAGATCCCCAATTTGTCAGCGGAATTACTCCTGTAGTGAAACATCTACCCTCACATTTATGCCAAAATAGAAATATTGTTGGGGTCGAGTCTGGCTTCCTAATGTAATTTAAGATTCTGGTTCAGGGCCCTAACACACTAAGTAATGGATTCTTCAGTTAATGGTTCAATAAACTTTAACTTAAGGTTTTAAATGTCAATTGCAACATCACCCAAATAGCAGTACTGCATGAAAGGGAGTGTAGGGCATTGACACATTTTTATTGGGCCATAATTTGTTGTGGCAGGTCTTCTAATTAAAATTCTCATTACAGGTTTAGGTTTCGGTTTCAACATCGTGGTGAGTTGCTAAACATCACTGAGGGAAACTGAGCAAATGGAACTGGAATCAACTGGGCAGTGTTTCTGATCTACCAACTAGATCAAAGTATTTTGAAAGTAACATCACAAGGACTAAAAGAATTTCAAGAGTAGATGAATTCAATGTTAAATCAAATACAGCAGGAGTTAATAAAGAGAAAAGATATATTGGATTGAGAGATAAAAAGGTGATGTCTACATCCTGTGAATTAATTAAAAATTGCACTTTTAATGAACTTTGTATGAGATATTTCAAAGGGAAAGAAAATTTAAACACATCCATTATATGTAAACTAACTTCATTTTCACAAATCTGAGCCAACAAGGCTTAATTCATTTTTGTATTGCTAAGTGTTTACTCATTTTAATTATAACAGCTTGACAACAACTGATGTTTGACTGGTCTACAGTTTCTTATTATATCCATTCTTGAACTGAAAGCTAACAAAGACAACTGGCTAAACAAGGTCAGGTTTTGAACAAGAATAGCAAAATGAAGACAGGGGGCCAGAGGAACCATCAATGAAAGAGGATGGTCACATGCGAAAATGAAGGTGGGATTTAAAAATCAAAAGTTTTTTTTAAAATTAAGATCTAGGAATTACTGAATGAAGAAATAAATAATAAGTAAAATAGGTGATTTGCACTATAGTCTTACCATTAGTGAAACATCTTTAACTCAACTATACCAGATTGGTTTTTCTCATTACGTAAACTGCTGGCATTTTTTCCTCACTTTTTGGAGGAACTTTGTAACAAGAACTTGCATTTATTCAGCACCTTAACACAGTAAAACATCCTAAGGCCCTCCACAGAAATGAAAACAAACATAAGAACATAAGAAATAGGAGCAGGAGTAGGCCATCTAGCCCTTCGAGCCTGCCCCGCCATTCAATAAGATCATGGCTGATCTGTCGTGGCTCAGTTCCACTTTCCCGCCCTCTCCCCATAACCCTTAATCCCCTCTCTTATCAAAAACCCATCAACCCGCGTCTTAAAAATATTTAGCGAGGCAGCCTCCACCACTTCAACGGGCAGAGAATTCCAGAGATTCACCACCCTTTGAGTGACGAAGTTCCTCCTCAACTCCGTTCTAAACCGCCCCCCCTTTACCTTGAGGCTGTGCCCCCTAGTCCTACTGTCTTTTTTGAGCAGGAAGAGTCTCTCCACCTCTATCCTATCCATCCCATTCATCATCTTATACATCTCAATGAGATCTCCCCTCATTCTTCTAAACTCTAACGAGTACAAGCCCAGTTTATTCAGCCTCTCCTCATAGCTCAACCCCCTCAACTCCGGTATCAGCCTAGTAAACCTCCTCTGCACTCCCTCCAAGGCCAAAATATCTTTGCGCAGGTGCGGCGCCCAAAACTGCACACAGTACTCCAGCTGCGGCCTCACCAATGCCCTATACAGCTGCAGCAAGACCTCCCTACTTTTATATTCAATCCCCCTCGCTATGAAGGCCAGCATCCCATTAGCCTTCCTGACCACCTGCTGCACCTGCAAGCTGGATTTTTGCGACTCATGCACAAGGACCCCGAGGTCCCTCTGCACCGTCGCCTGCTGCAGTTTTTTGCCACGTAAGTAATAGTCCTTCCTACCATTATTCCTACCAAAGTGGACCACCTCACACTTGCCAACATTAAATTCCATTTGCCATTTCCTGGCCCATTCGCCCAGCCTATCCAGATCCTTCTGCAGACTCTCCACACCCTCCGCACAATTTGCAAAAATGAAAAATTTGCAAACAAAAATCAACAGCTAAAGAAGAAATTATTAGAAGAGATACTTGTCCAAAGAGATGGCTTTTAAGAGTCTTAAGGGAAGATATAAGTATTAGCAGGATAGGATTACAGAACATGGGACCTCAAAGGCTATGTACACAGCGAGCAAGCGTAGGATGAAAGAATTCACAAAAGGCCAGAGTTTGAAGAATGCAGAGCTCTTTGAAAGTTGTATTGCTGGAAAATGTTGCAGCACCAGGTAGGGCAAAGTCCAGAATTAATTTGAACACAAGGATGATAATTTCCTGAGACTTTGGGGGAAAAGAGCTGATGTAATTCAATGAGCACAATGGTAGCGGGTGAATTGGACTTCGAGGGATACAACAGTGGTAGCAGAGTTTTGGTTCTGTTAACATTTTGAGGGGATGGGAAATAGTCTAGTCTAGCGGGGCTGAAATGGGGTGGCGCTTGATGTTATTGGGTGACCGTTGTGATGAGGGGGGGAGAAAGAGAGAGAGACACACACAGCCCAGATTAAATCGGAAACCGATATTGTAAGTAGTGTGGCTGCACTATGCCGGGGAAATGACTATAGTGAGAGTGTACAGAACTTGCGGCAGGGCAACGGCTTGTCTTCCCAAGTCAAACTGGATGAATTGTTGTTTAGTAAACTGTTCTTTGCAGATGTTAAAACGGAATAAATTGTGGCAGTCAGGACTGGATGCGTGAGTAAGCAATCTGATAACATGGTGGCAACGGTGAGAGAGGTCGACGTAAGTCACGGTGAGTGGAGCTGGTTATCAGCAGGGTACATCTGAACCCTGGTCCGCTATCCTCCGATCATCAAGCATTTAGTGGAGGAAAGGGCCAAACATGAGCAGCACCAGTTTCCACACCTTACAGGGGTATAATACACATCATCTTACCCATCATTTCCACCGCCCTCCTCCATCCCCAAGAACCGGTCACCAACCTTCCCGGGGTCAGGCCTACCCTTACCTCGATCGCTTGCCCCAGCTCCAAATCAAATGTAACCACACACACGCATTCGAGCCAGGCGGAGAAGCGGTCCCAGGGAAGGCCGGGGACCGAGCACCGCTTCACTTTCCCAGCCCGGCCCCCAGTCTCCGACAGCTCCATGACAACGGGGCAGCGTTCCAAAACTCACGCATGCGCGCATGGCCAGAGCCGAGATGCGCACGCGATCAAAGCTGGTTGACGCGTGCACACACGATCACACGCAGCCACTTCACGCGTGCGCACACGACAAAAGTAAGCAAAGGATGACGCGTGCGCACTCGATCAGAGCGAGCGGCTGCTTGACGCGTGCGCATTTCTTGACGGCGTCAGGATTGTTGTATGAAATGACGACGGCCACCAGCTGTCCAGACTTGGCCGAGAGTCTCCAGGAATTAAAAATCAATCTTCAAGTTACTGCTGAGTGTAACCCTGGAGAAAAATCACAGGGGCCATAAAAGATAGGTTTCTAAAATTTTCTTTGACCATTACGCTTTACCAGTTATAAAAATATTGAAAAAGGGGTAAAAATGGGTGTTAGGTTGACAGGGAAGCATCAGCTAATTGGATATCAGTCTTTCCAATGAGCAGGAGCAATGTGTCACAAGGATGAACAGTTGGACAAATCCTGTGATGAAACCACCAGGAATATATTTATAATAAAAGCAAAATACTGTGGGTGCTGGAATCTGAAATAAAAAAAATGCTGGAAAATCTCAGCGTCTGTGGGAAGAGAATAGAGTCAAGAATTTGAGTCCAGATGACACTTCGTCAGAGCTCAGAGGAATATATTTAATTTGACCCCCAGATGGTGGGGTCCTATTGTAGTGGTTCAATAGGAAGCTGCAGTTGAATATGTCTCCAACTGAGGTTATGTAGTTGGGTTGATTTTAGTCCATGGCACACTGAATTCCTATTGTTCATGGGTGTGCTTTATTTGTGTTGTAGGATTGCTTTTGTATGAAGAGTTGTGGTTTGATTTTAAAGGTTATAATAATCTTACCGAGGCCAGTCTTCTGTCACCAATCACCCCCTTTACAGTGTGTTTGCAATGCAATTCAGCAGCTACAGAGTGCAGTTCAGCCCTGGGTCTTTCAGTTGCCTGCCTGAGTAAAGCCAGTGGTTTTAAACAACATTTCCCCCCCCCACTCCATCCCCAATGCTGTTTCCTTCCTGTTGAGCGAGCCTCCATTCACCTAATAGGGGAGCTCATATTCTACAGGACCCAGCGGGATATCTGTTGACAATCCTCCATGGCCAACATGCTATCCCTCTCCCCTCAAGTCTGCTTCTTCACACACATCACCACATCAAATCAAAAAATAAATCACTGGGGGTCTTTGCCACTTAGTGATCAGCTTGGCATTGCTTGGGGGCAGGATTGGATCTAGGGCTGGAAAACGGATTGGAGACCTTAAATTCCGAAGGGAAGCACCCTAATGCTGGTTCTTCTTGAGGCCTCACTTCAGTGGGGGTGCCAGTCTCTTCTGGTTCCATTGCAGAATCCACATCCTCCTTAGGCAGGGGGCCAACTTCCAGTCAGTATCAACTTCCAGTCATAGCTCAAAAGAGGCAGTGGTTGTCCCCTTGGCTAGTAATGAGGCCTTCACTGACAACGGCACCCTACTCCTGAGATGGTCCAGGTGTTTATACTGCACTTGGACCTGTTAAGACATGGGCCCCATTTTCTCCATTATGATCCAGTTGAAGCCGTCTGGCCCTCCACTCAACCCTGAAACACTAAAATAACAAGGACACCTATGTCAGACTCCTATTTATTGATTATAGCTCAGCCTTCAACACGATTAATCCCACGAAACTCATCTCCAAACTCCATGGCCTGGATCATGGCACCTCCCTCTGCAACTGGATCCTGAACTTCCTAACTCACAGATGACAATCAATAAGGAAAGGCAACAACATCTCCTCCACAGTCATCCTCAACACCGGTGCCCCAGAAGGCTGTGTTCTCAGCCCCCTACTATACTCCTTACATACCTTTGACTGTGTGGCCAAATTCCCCTCCAATTCAATTTTCAAGTTTACTGACAACACCACCGTTATGGGTCGGATCTCAAACAATGACAAGACAAAGTACAGGAATGAGATAGAGAATCTGGTGAACTGGTGCGGCAACAATAATGTCTCCCTCAATGTCAACAAGATGAAGGAGATTGTCATCGACTTCAGGAAATGTAAAGGAGAACATGCTCCTGTCTACATCAACAGGGACAATGTAGAAATCGTCGAGAGCTTCAAGATTTTAGGTGTCCAGTTTACCAACAACCTGTCCTGGTCCCCCCATGCTGATACTGTAGTTAAGAAGCCCACTAACGCCTCTACTTTTTCAGACAACAAAGGAAATTTGGCATGTCAGCTGCAACTCTACCAACTTTTACAAATGCACCAAAGAAAGCATTCTTTCTGGTTGTATCACAGCTTGATACGCTTTCTGTTTTGCACAAGACCGCGAGGAACTACAAAAGGTTGCGAATGTAGCCCAAACCATCATGCAAACCAGCCACCCATCTATTGGCTCTGTCTACACTTTCCACTGCCTCAGCAAAGCAGCCAGCATAATTAAGGACACCGCGCACCCCTGACATTCTCTCTTCCACCTTCTGTGGGGAAAAAGATACAAAAGTCTGAGGTCACATACTAATTGACTCAAGAACAGCTTCTTCCCTGCTGCTGTCAGACTTTTGAATGGACTTACCTTGCATTAAGTTGATCTTTCTCTACACCTTAGAACATAAGAACATAAGAAATAGGAGCAAGAGTAGGCCATCCGGCCCTTCGAGCCTGCCCCTCCATTCAATAAGATCATGGCTGACCTGTCGTGGCTCAGTTCCACATTCCCGCCCTCTCCCCATAACCCTTAATCCCCTCTCTTATCAGAAACCCATCAACCCGCGTCTTAAAAATATTTAGTGAGGTAGCCTCCACCACTTCAACAGGCAGAGAATTCCAGAGATTCACCACCCTTTGAGTGAAGAAGTTCCTCCTCAACTCCGTTCTAAACCGCCCCCCCTTTACCTTGAGGCTGTGTCCCCTAGTCCTACTGTCCTTTCTGAGCGGGAAGAGTCTTTCCACCTCTATCCTATCCATCCCATTCATCATCTTATACGTCTCAATGAGATCTCCCCTCATTCTTCTAAACTCTAACGAGTACAAGCCTAGTTTATTCAGCCTCTCCTCATAACTCAACCCCCTCAACTCCGGCATCAGCCTAGTAAACCTCCTCTGCACTCCCTCCAAGGCCAAAATATCCTTGCGTAAGTACGGCGCCAAAAACTGCACACAGTACTTCAGCTGCGGCCTCATCAATGCCCTATATAGCCGCAGCAAGACCTCCCTACTTTTATATTCAATCCCCCTCGCTATGAAGGCCAGCATCCCATTCGCCTTCCTGACCACCTGCTGCACCTGCAAGCTGGGTTTTTGCGACTCATGCACAAGGACCCCGAGGTCCCTCTGCACCGTCGCCTGCTGCAGTTTTTCTCCACGTAAGTAATAATCCTCCCTACATTATTCCTACCAAAGTGGACCACCTCGCACTTGCCAACATTAAATTCCATTTGCCAGTTCCTGGCCCATTCGCCCAGCCTAGCTAGATCCTTCTGCAGACTCTCCACACCCTCCGCGCAATTTGCCGTTCCTCCAATCTTAGTGTCATCAGCAAATTGCGACACCGTACACTTGGTTCCCTCCTCCAGATCATCTATATAAATGGTAAATAGCTGAGGCCCCAGCACCGACCCCTGGGGCACTCCACTAGTCACCAACCGCCAATCCGAATAGCACCCATTGACCCCCACTCTCTGCCTCCTATTTGACAACCAATCCTCTATCCACGCTAACACCCTACCCTCAACTCCATGCCCCCGACCTTCTGCAATAACCTCTTGTGAGGTACCTTGTCAAACGCCTTCTGAAAATCAAGAAAGACCACATCCACCGGCTCTCCTCTATCCACCGCCCTAGACACATCCTCATAGAACTCCAGTAAATTTGTCAGACACGACTTCCCCTTAACGAAACCGTGCTGCGTCTGCTCTATCAAGCAATTCCCCTCAAGATGCCTTGCTATTTCCTCCTTGATGACGGATTCTAACATTTTACCTACAACAGACGTTAAACTAACCGGCCTATAATTCCCCACCTTTTGCCTGGCACCCTTCTTAAACAACGGCGTAACATTAGCTGCTTTCCAATCTTCCGGCACTTCCCCGGAATCCAGCGACGTCTGGAAAATAACCACCAAGGCATCCACTATCACCTCTGCCATTTCTTTCAGAACCCTCGGATGCATTCCATCCGGTCCTGGGGACTTGTCCACAATCAGCCCCTCCAGTCTGTTGAGCACCGCCTCTCTAGTAACAGTAATGTCATCGAGACCCTCCAGTCCAACCACCTTTCCATCTCTAACACCCGGCAAATTATTCACGTCCTCCTCCATGAAGACCGAAACAAAAAAGTTATTCAAGACCTCAGCCATTTCCCCATCCCCTACCACTAAGTCCCCCTTCTCATCCTCTAAGGGTCCAACGTTCACCCTAGCCAGCCTCTTCCTTTTTATATACATAAAAACTCTTGCTATCCTTTTTTATATTAAGCGCTAGCCCAGCTTCATAGTTTCTCCTACCCTTCTTTATCAATTTCTTTGTCAATCTTTGTTGACATTTAAACCTCTTCTCGCCCACTACTCTTAGCTATGACTGTAACACTACATTCTGCACTCTCTTGTTTCCTTTTCTATGAATGGTATGTTTTGTTTAGCGTGTAAGAAACAGTACTTTTTACTGTATGTTAATACGTGTGACAATAATAAATCAAATCAAATCAATGTTCCTCGCCTGGATTGGGTCACTGGTTTTAAACATTCTTTCTGTCCTTACAGAATCATAGTTCTTCCGGATCCTTTGTTACATCGCCACCTTCTCTGCGAGATTCGGGAAAAGTAAACTTAATCCCATCCTCGTTGCCAACATAATTATCTTACTAAAGCCAAAATTACTGACATGGATGGGAAATTGGTTAAGTGGCAGGCAACAGTAGGTAGGGATAGAAGGTAGATAATCAAATTGGTGAGATGTGACTCATGGTGTCCAAATAGGAAGTGTTCACGTCTCAGTTGTTCACATTATTTATTAATGACTTGGATAATGGCATAGAAGGTCATCTATCTAAATTTCCTGATGACAAAATTAGGCAGCATTACGAACAGTGTGGAAGATAGCATAAAATTACAAAGGGATATTGATAGAATAGGTGAATGGTCAAAGCTGTGGCAGATGGATTTCAACTTATCAAGTATGACATTATTCATTTTGGACCAAAAAAGCATAGATCAGAATACTTTCTAGGTGATGTGAAGTTAAATACAGCAAATGTCCAAAGAAACTTAGGGGTTCAGGTGCATAGATCTTTAAAATGCCACAAACAAGTACAGAAAATAATCAAAAATGCTAATACTGACAAAAATGCTGGCTTTTATGTCTAAAGGTCTGGAATCTCGTGACAAAAGTTGTATGCTGTAGCTATACAAAACCTGATTTAGAGCACTGAGCAGGTCTGGCACCACACACTAGGAATGATATATTGGTCTTGGAGAGAATGCAGTGTAGGTTCACAAGAAAAACCCCTGGACTTCAGGGGTTTAATTATGGGGAAAGATTATATAAATTGGACCCATTTTCTCTCAAATTTAGAAGGTTAAGATGTGATCAGATTAAAGTCTTTGAAGTACTAACAGGAAAAGACAGGGTAGATAAAGACAAACTATTTCCACTGGTAGAGATTCTAGAACTAGGAGGTATAACTTAAAAATTAGGGCCAGACCATTCAAGAGAGATGTTTGGAAGTACTTCTGCACACAAAGTGTGATAGAGGTTTGGAACTCTCTTCCACAAACAGCAGTTGATGATAGTTCAGTTGCTATCTTTAAATCTGAGATAGAAAATTATTTGTTAAGCAAAAACATTAAGGGATATGGGCCAAAGGCAAGCATATGGAATTTGGCGACAGATTAGCCATGATCTCATTAAATGGCAGAACAAGCTCAATGAGCTGAATGGCCTACTCCTGTTCCTATATTTATCAAAAAGAAAGACCCATCCATGGCTACCTAATGAGGTTAAAGATTATATTGGCTTAAAAGAAAAGATATATGATATTGTCAAGAAGAGGAGTAAGATTGAGGATTGAGACAGTTTTAAAGATCAGCAAAGCATGATCAGAAATTTGATAAAGAAGAAAACAGAAAATAACAACAGATTGTAGGAACTTCTACACATATTTAATAGGAAGAGAATAGCTGAAGTAAATGTGGGTCCCTTGGAATCTAAGACAGGATAAATTATAATGGGGATTAAGGAAATTGTAGCAATATTAAAAATATCAAAAGACATTAAAAACCAAAGTTATGGAGAACTTAGCCTAATGACTACCTAATAATAAAGAAAAGATATTGTAGAAATTAATGTGACTGAAAGTTAACAAATCCCCTGAACCTTACAGCCTAAGCCTGGAGTTTCAAGAGATGGCTACAGAGATAGTGCTTGCACAGATTGTGATCTTCCAAAATTTTCAATCTTCTGGTTGATCCTAATGGATTGCAAGATGCTAAAAATAACACTTCAGTTCAAGAAAGGATGGAAAGAGAATACAAGGAACTAGAGGCCAGTTAGCCTGACATCAGTCATCAGGAAAATGTTGGAATCCATGATTAAGTAGGAGCAAAGCATGTCAGAAATCTTAATACGATAAGGCAGAGTCAACATGGTTTTACGAAATGGAAATCATGCTTGACGAATTCATTCAAATATTTTGAAGATCTAACTAGCAGGATAGTTAACGAGGAATTTATGGATGTACTATACTTGAATTTTCAAAAGGCAATAGGTTGCCACACACAAGATAAACGCTCATGGGTTTGTGTAATATGAATAGAAGATTGGTTATGGACCGAAAACAATAGAAATGTATTTCAAATTTGCAGGTTATCAGACTGTTGCTAGTAGAGTGCCATGAGAACCAGAGCTGGTGCCTTAGCTTTTACAATCTGTATTAGTTACTTAGGTGAAGGGGATGAACATAATATATTTAAGTTTGCTAATAGTATAAAGTTAGGTGGGAAAGTAAGCTGTGAGGAGAACACAAAGAATCTACAAAGGAGTATAGAAAAGTTTAAAGAGACAGCAAGAAGATGACAGATGGAATATAATTTGGGGAAATATCAGATTATTGCTTTGGTATGGAAAATAACAACTGTAAGATGGTGAGAAACTACTAATGTCAGTGTTCAGATAGATTTGGATGTCCTGGTTGCTATGAACACTGATTACCAGATGCTTATGTACCTTATATGTACCTTTAATGCAGGGCTTCCCAAGCTGTGGAACCCCGAGTAACCTCCCAAGAGCTTGAGGGAATCTCAAGCACTCTCATAATGTCAACACCCCATTTATTGCCACGAAATAGGTGCAAACACAAAAATTAAACAGGTCTTCTAACTATCTCTATGCATATCTGGTAATAATTAATAAGTTATCTGATTAGAAGTATGTAAATCTTACCCTTTGTCATTTTCAATGGGAGGAATGACGCTGGGAGGCAATTCTAATATTTGATACACACATCTCTCTCTCCCTCTCACACACTCACATCTCTCTCTCTCACATGCATACACACATGCAAGTCTCTCACATTCACACACGTGCTCACTTCTCACATTCACTCATTTCTCTCTCACATTCACACACACTATCACATCTCACATACAAACATGCACATCTCATAATTATGTCTCTCTCTCTCTCACATTCACACACACATTTCTCGCGTCTCTCACATTCACACATCCTCAGAAATTTACTCACATCCTCATACGCACAAACGCACTCACTCACCTCTCTCCAAGGTACAAACTACCTCCACCCCCCAACTTCTTTCCCAAGGCCCAAACACCACCAGTTCCTTTAACCATACCACTCTTTCCTGAGGCCCAAACCACATCAGCTCCTTTATTAAGGTCCTGCAATTACCACCAGTAGACCACGCACAGCTTCTCCTCACCATCACTGCCCCTTTCCTGTCCTGTCTTACCTTGGCCTTGCTGTTGGCCGCGGGATATTCTGTCCAACAATAGCAAAATGGAATAAGTCATATGGGCCAATCAGAGCAAGGCCTCTTAGAGAATTGGATGCTGATAGGCTGACTATTGACTAGTGCTCCAATGGGTCTTGATCTAATTTGCCCATTTGATTGCTCTTTTTTTTAATTTGCACATTTGAACTGAGGTCTACCAATCACTCAATAGCTGCCAGCTTCATGGATGCCCTGTAGATCCTTCACAAACCCATGAGGATCCACAGACAGTTTGGGACCGCTGCTTTAATGCAAAGTAAAACAGAAAAGGGGATGAATTCCTTGTGAGCACCTAACTTCAAAGAAGTGTCCGTGTGATCTCCGGTTGCCACAGAAAAAGCTCAATTATAAATCCCTTTGGACATCAGGTGGCAGTTTTTGCACCTCTCACAGGAAGGACATAGTTCACAGGACAGAAGCAAAACTGCTGCTGAGATGCAAGGACAAGGACTGCTGCTGTTGAAAAGCAGGGAAACGGTATTAAAGCTCAGCAGGATGTTTTGAAGGGTTCCATTTCTGTTCAAAGGAGCAGAAAAGCAGGGAAACGGTATTAAAGCTCAGCAGGATGTTTTGAAGGGTTCCATTTCTGTTCAAAGGAGCAGACAGCAATCATGAAGATTCAAGGAATGGTTGTTGTGGTCTGTCTTGCTGGTGATAATCAGATCTGGAAAACTTTGTTGAATGAAGCAACTATCAAAGATCGAAGGTTCAACCTGGCAAACCTAAAGAGGTGAACCTCCGCTGGAGCGAGAAATAAGGCTTTACTTTTCATACTACATATCAGCCATAAATGTGGTGTAGAGTAAAAGCACTTCATTAGACATATTTTGGTTGCATTAGTTAGTCAATGCAAAACTCTTTAGTTTGATGTATTAATTGCCTATCAATTACTGCTAGATCAATATTGATTTTCATTGTAACTGTAAAAGTCTTAAAAAAGTGAAATCTTGTCCATGTGTTTATTTCCATTGGTGTCATGGAAGATTCCTTTTTTTTTAATAGTTATCAATCTCTACATGAATTGTACCGTTGCACAAGAAACAGTTAAAGTTAACAAGCAAACACAGCAAGCAATTAAAAAGACAAATAGTACTTTAGCCTTTATTGCAAAGAGGTTGGAGAACAAGAATAAGGAAGTCCTGCTTTAACAGGATTTCATGAAACCACACCTGGAGCCAGTTCTTCAATCTTTAAAGGGGATATAAGAAACGATCACTAGATTGATTCTTGGGATGAGTGTGTTCTCCTGTGAGGAGAGATTGAGTCAAATGGGCTATACCTTCTGGTATTTAGAATGAGAAGTGATCTATTTGAAAAATATAAGATTCTGAGAGGACTTGATAAGCTTAAAACTGTGAGTGGCTACAGAGTCTAGAACCAGAAAGCTATAGCCTCATGAGATAGGGGGTGTTAATTTTGGACTTAGAGAAATTACTTCACCGAGAGGATTGCAAATTTTTTGCAATTCTCTACCTAAGAGGGACAGGTGTTGAGATCATTTAAGGCTGAAATCGAACCATACAATCCATAGAATGCAGAAGGAGGCTATTCAGCCCATTGAATCTGCATTGACTCTCCAAAAGAGCATCTTACCCAGCCCACCACTTATCCTTGTAATCCCATGCATTGGATAATCCACCTAAACTACACACTGTGGACACTATGGGGTAATTTAGCATGGTCAAACCATCTAACCTGCACATCTTCAGACTGTGGGAGGAAATTGGAACACCCTGAAGAAAGCCACAGAGACCTGTGGATAACATGCAAATCCACACAGACACCCAAGGCCAGGATTGAACTTGGATCCCTGGTGCTGTGAGACAGCAATGCTAACCACTGTGCCACCGTGTCATCCTGATACATGGATGCTTGGACCGTAAGGGAATCAAAGGTTACAGAATTGAGTGGGAAAGTTGAGTTTATTTGATGAACAGCCATGAATTTTTTTAAATGCTAGGTAGACATGAGTCCATCTGGTGTACATGCTCCTATTTCTGATGATCTCAGGTTTGGAACAAGGCTTAGTGTTGGTGAAATTGTTCTAGTATTACACTCTAGAGTAGTAGGCATTAGGTTAGGAATTTAGGGTTTGAGTTAAGGTTAATATTAAAGGTTTAGGGATTCAAGACAGGTTTGGTTGAGGAGTTATAGTGGAGTGAATGGGCAGAATGATGAGGGTACCATTGATGATTTAGCTTTAGCTTAGATGTTGCAGTCAAGGTAGTTGAGATTAGGGGTTAGGATTTAGGGTAAGGGGTTATGTGTAGAAATTAGTTGGACTACAGTCAGATTTATAGTTAACATTGCGGTTGGCATTCAGGAATACATTTGGGAAGATAGGGTTAGGGTTGGATTCTGGGTTAGTTGAGTTAAAGTTAGTAAAAAGCAGCATTTCCCAAACTTTTTCCTCGGTGTGACCGCGATCTCAGATTAGTATCTCAGACTTTGTGTGACCCTGACGGGTGGGGTGGGGTAGCTGCAGTTGCTGAGGGCATTTTTGTAGCTACAATCAAGCCTAAAAGATATGTTAGATCACACCCACCATTAGGAAATACAAAGGATTTAAAGGGGCCACGCAGCTGTGAGCATTCAGTCTTAAGGGTGGGATTTTCTGGCTGCGCTCGCCCCAAGGCCAGAAATTCCCGCCCAACGTTAAGGGACTTTTGCATGGTTCACACCTGCCCATTACAATTCCTTTGCAGGTGGGACGGAAAAATTCCACCCTAAGAACCACAGCAGCTATTGGTACCTTGTAGTATGTGACTCTAAAATCTTGGCCCACAGCTTGTGAAGCCTTGGTGTAGAGGTTAGGATTAATGGTTAGTGTTAGGAATTGTGTAGGTACTACTTGGTGGGCATTTCATGTTGAGGCACAAAGATCACAGTTTGAGGTATTTGGGTTTGGGTTTAGAGTTAAGACTAGGAATCAAGTTAGGGATTATGTACCAGAAGTTTCATTTGGAGGTATTTTGAGAATACTGTTTGGGTCAGAACTTTCCCACATTGTGTCTGTATGATTAGGGATGTGGTGTAGTTTAAGTGTTACAACTAAAGTTGGGGTTGGGTTCGGGGTTAGAGATTCAAGTCATGATAATAGGATAGAAAATGGAAAAAAAATAAATTGCCAAATGCACAAATCTGGCTATTCCTCTCACCAATTGCTTCTCGCCAGTTGTCTCTGTCACCAAATGCTCACGCCATATGGGACATCAAGTCCAAACCATGTTCAAGAAAGACAGCATCCAAGGTTACTGTGGAGACAAGAGATTTTGGCCATTTCAAATATGTTTTTTTTTTACACATTGCTAACATTTAAGGTTTTGTGAGTCTCTTTGCCAGCTGTAAATTTTTTTCAATCTTGGTTCACTTGACTGGCATCAGTGGGCTTTACAATGGGAAGCCTCAAATATGTATTTCAAAGAGGAGAATCAGCCAAGTCAAGTAGTCTGAGATGTGCTCTATCTTATTCCCAAGCTGTAGAGTCAAGTAAATTACTGCAATCTGTTAAAGGTAATGGTGCTGATGGATTGCTCCAATATATCCAGAGCTGCTAATGGTGAGAGAGAAAAATGGCATGTATTTGAAATTTAAAGAGACAGCATCAATTAATGTGTATTGTCCCAACTGAGGGAAAGGAACAAATATTATGACATTAAATGATAAGTTAATAGGGCCTTCTTAACTGAACCTGTAGCTTTAGTAGGATGAATAGATTCTGCCACTCCTCTTTTTCTTTGGGAATATGTCAAAGCTTTTTTAATTTCCCAGGGTGACACATTTGAAATAATTGTGTCACAAAGTGCAGGCACTGATACACAATTTGTTCCCCATGCACAATATGTAGGAGCATTCCTGAGAACAGATTGCCAGCGCAAAATTTGGACTATGGTCCTTGATAAAATATCGATGTAAAAAAACTGCAAAAATCATATAACTTTAGCTGAAGTTTTGACTAAAGAGGTTAGGACTGAAAGTCCAGAAGTCAAATAACACGCATTGATATGCTTCCTTAGCAATATAATTAGTCAGATTCACAATTGACTGTAGAAATATTGATTTATTGAGAAAATCTTGTGACACATGTGCATCCTGTGGTGCAGATGATTCAGCCTTTCCACAGATGATAAAGTGATTGCCCAAACACACATAGCAGTTGTCCCTCGCTTGATATGTGTGTGCACAGCAGACTGTCTAATGTGGCAGATAACCTGGAGCAAATTGGAACAATCTGGTACCATGAACTCCTATCATCACATTTATTGGAAGAGTTGTCTCTGATCCAGTGTTGAATGCAAATTATTATGCAGCAGATGGTGCAGCTTTTGGCAGTTGCTATTGTGAGGCCAAGTCTCTTATTACATGTCCATGTGCATGTAATGTGGCCTGTATATGCAGGTTCCAAGTTAGAAATTGATGTAGCCAAACACCTTGGCAATTACTGAACTTGGATTTGTTGGCCTTTTCAAAAATCCTCCTCCTCATCCGAAATGCTTTGCATTTGGAACTTGCAATGGAATACCCAACCTCATTTTCTTCTAAGATTTATTGCAAATCAGAAATTTTATTTGTTTTTTTATTAGTCACAAGTAGGCTTACATTAACGCTGCAACAAAGTTACCCTGAAAATCCCCCAGTCACCACACTCCAGCACCCGTTCGGATACACAGAGAGAATTTAGCATGGTCAGTATACCTAATGAGCACATCTTTTGGACGGTGGGAGGAAACGGAGCATCCAGAAGAAACCCTTGTAGACACAGGGAGAACGTGCAAACTCCACACACAGTGCCCAAGTTGGGAATCAAACCCGGGTCCCTGACACTCTGAGGCAGCAGTGCTAACCACTGTGACACCATGCCGTCCGCACAGTAAACAAAAACGAAACAATGTCAAACTGGCAGGGCAAAACAAAAATCAAAAATGGAAATCTGCATAAACAGTATCAAATGATCAAAATTCAGCAAAGGATGCACAAAAATTACTTCCTATAAAACATGCCTACTTTCTTCAAGAAATCTGTTTCAGTAGGCTCCGTTTCCTTGGTGCCAAGTGTTTGTGGGCAAGACTCACATGGTGACATGAGATCATTTGTTCCCAAACCATACCTGTTGTCTGAAAAATCAGCGCTACAATATTCCAGATGGTTTAGAAAATGTGTAAACATGGGATCTTGAACAGCTGCCTTAACAATTGAAATAGAAAAACATGGCCATGGGGTTGTCACCTGTGATTAAATCTATTCCTGGAGGCTTTATCACATGATTTGGATCCACCTTCCAGCCAGTACTTTGCCAACTCATCTATCCTTGTGCCTTTCATTGCCAATTGGAAAGCAAAATAATTCAGTACCAATTGGATGATGCTTGACTGTTAGCCAGTCTTTTTTTTGGCTCCACTTTACAATATTTTTATGTCTGGTAAACAGAAATAGAGTCATAGAGATTTACAGCATGGAAACAGGCCTTTCGGCCCAACTTGTCCATGCCGCCTTTTTTTTTAAAACCCCTGAGCTAATCCCAATTGCCTACATTTGGCCCATATCCCTCTATACCCATCGTACCCGTGTAACTGTCTAAATGCTTTTTAAAAGATAAAATTGTACCCATCTCTACTACTACTTCTGGCAGCTTGTTCCAGACACTCACCACCCTCTGTGTGAAAAAATTGCCCCTCTGGACATTTTTGTATCTCTTCCCTCTCACCTTAAACCTATGCCCTCTAGTTTTAGACTCCCCTACCTTTGGGAAAAGATATTGACTATCTATGTCCCTCATTATTTTAAAGATCTCTATAGCCTCCAAAGAAAAAAGTCCCAGTCTATTCAGCCTCTCCTTTTAACTCAATCCATCAAGTCCTGAAACATCCGAGTAAATCTTTTCTGAACTCTTTCTAGTTTATTAATATTCTTTCTATAATAGGTAACCAGAATTGCACACAGTGTTCCAAATGTGGCCTCACCAATGTCTTGTCCAACTTCAACAAGATGTTCCAACTCCTGTATTCAATGTTCTGACTGAAACCAAGCATGCCGAATGCCGCCTTCACCACTCTGTCCACCTGTAACTCCACTTTCAAGCAGCTATGAACACATACCCCTCGATCTCTTAGTTCTGTAACTCTCCCCAATGTCCTACCATTAGCTGAGTCGGTCCTGCCCTGATTCAATCTACCAAAATGCATCACCTCGCATTTGTCTAAATTAAACTCCATCTGCCATTCGTCAACCCACTGGCCCAATTGATCAAGATCCTGTTGCAATTGGAGATAACTTTCTTCACTGTCCGCTATGCCACCAATCTTGGTATCGTCTGCAAACTTAGTAACCATGCCCACTATATTCTCATCCAAATCATTAATATAAATGATATGTAACAGTGGGCCCAGCACTGATCCTTGAGGCACACTGCTGGTCACAGGCCTCCAGTTTGAAAAACAACTCTCTATAACCACCCTCTGGCTTCTGTCAAGAAGCCAATTTTGTATCCATTTAGATACGTCACCCTGGCTCCCGTGAGATGTAACATTATGCAACAACCTACCATGCGGTACCTTGACAAAGGCCTTGCTAAAGTCCATGTAGACAACACCAACCTCACTGCCCTCATCTACCTTCTTGGTTACCCCTTCAAAAAACTAAATTAAATTTGTGAGACATGATTTTCCACTCACAAAGCCTTGCTGACTGTCCCTAGTCAGTCCTTGCATCTCTCAATGCCTGTAGATCCTGTCTCTCAAAATACCTTCCAACAATTTACCCACCGCAGGTGTGAAGCTCACTGGCCTGTAGATCCCAGGCTTTTTTCCCTGCACCCCTTTTTTAAACAAAGGCACAACATTTGCCACTTTCCAATCTATAGGCATCTCACACGTGACTATCGATGATTCATATATCTCTGCTAGGGGACCCGCAATTTCCTCGCTAGCCTCCCACAATGTCCTGGGATATACTTCATCAGGTCCTCGGGATTAATCCTCTTTGCGCTTTAAGACTTCCAACACCTCCTTCTCTGTAATATGTACCCTCCTCAAAACATCACTATTTATTTCTCCAAGTTTTCTAACACCCATCCTTTTCTCAACAGTAAATATTGATGAAAAATATTGATTTAGGATCTCACCCATCTCTTGTGGAACCGCGCACAGATGACCTTGTTGATCCTCAAGGGGCCCTACTCTCTTGTTACTCTTTTGCCCTTTATGTATGTGTAGAAACTCTTCAGATTCTCCTTTGCCTTATTTGCCAAAACAATTTCATGTTTCCTTTTTGCCCTCCTGATTTCTCTCTTGACTCTACTCCTACACCCCCTATACTCTTCAAGAGATTCACTTGATCCCAGCTGCCTACGCATGTCATGTGCCTCTTTCTTCTTCTTGACCAGGGCCTCAATATCCCTAGTCATCCAGGGTTCCTGACTTCTGCCAGCCTTGCTCTTCACTCTAACAGGAGTGTGTTTACCCTGAACCCCGGTGAACACACTTTTGAAAGCATGCCACTTAGCAGATGTTCCTTTACCTTCCCACAGACTGCTCCAATTAACTTTTGAAAATTCCTGCCTGATACATCAAAGTGTTCAAAGAAAATGACAAAAAAATCTTTTTTAATGTCCTGATTATTTTCCTCCAGGGTTGCACAGAGCAATGTCCTGGAGATTGATCTTCAATTCTTGGAGACTCTGGGCCAAAGCTGGAGGGTTGACAACCTTGCTTTGCCTCTGTTTTAAGGTTTTTTCAGAATTCAGAAATACTGTCTCAGTTGTGCACTGGAGTTTTTAGTTGAATTACGTGATGGTAAACTATTCTCTTCCTGAAACAACTTCTGTGAATGGAAATATCAGGAGCTAAGTATTTAAGTCTGTTTAATGTTGCAGACATGTTACAGTCATGGAATGTTACTGGTTTGACTTGGCTGGTCTTAAGGGAACTTTAATGCTTAAATTCTCAAGTGCCCAAAGAAAGTTTGACTCTGGTTTAAGATTTTATCTGGCCTTAACTGTTTATTCTACCTTCTTCCTTTTGCACACAAAAACTAATGGTGGAAATATCTTTCCCTTGCCAATATTAACACAGGAACAAGTAGAGCAACAAGGGAAATCTTGCCACTCTCAAATTGTAACTGTACATGTTAATGTAAGTGGTGTTTTCCACTTGCTGTTTTCTGAAGCTTGAAGAAGCAGCCACGATCATGGCTCCAGGAGTTTTTTTTATTCATTCATGGGACATGGGCATCATTGACTGGTGCATTTATTGCTCATCCCTAGTTGACCTTGACAAGGTAATGGTGAGCTGCCTTCTTTAACCGCTGCAGTCCATGTGCTGTGTGTTGACCCATAATGCCATTAGGGAGTGAATTCCAGGATTTTGACCCAGCAACTGCAAAGGAATGGTGATATATTTTTAAGTCAGGATGGTGAGTGGCTTGGAGGGTATCTTGCAGATGGCAGTGTTCCCATATATCTGCTGCCCTTGTCTAGATGGAAGTGGTTGAGTGTTCGGAAGATGCTATCTAATGATCTTTGGTGAATTGCTGCAGTGCAACTTGTAGATAGTACAGACTGCTGCGACTGAGCATCAGTAGTGAAGGGATTGGATGTTTGTAGATGTGGTGCCAGTCAAGTGGGCTGCTTTGTCCTGGATGGTGTCAAGCTTCTTGAGTGTTGCTGGAGCTGCACCCATTTAGGCAAGTGGGGAGTATTCCATCACACTCCTGACTTGTTACTTGTAAATGGTGGATAGGCTTTGGGGAGTCAGGAAATGAGTTTTGCTGTAGTATTCCTAGCCTCTGACCTGCTCTTGCAGCCACTGTGTTTATGTGGTGAGTCTAGTTGAGTTTCTGGTCAATGATAACCTCAAGGATGTTACAGTGGGGGATTCAGTAATGATAACACCATTGAATATCAAGGGGCAATGGTTAGAATGTCTCTTGCTGGTGATGGTAATTGCCTAGCATTTGTATGGCGGGAATGTTACTTGCCACTTGTCAGCCCAAGCCTGGATATTGTCCAGATCATGGTGCATTTGAACGTGGACTGCTTCAGGATCTGAGAGGTTGTGAATGGTGCTGAACATTATGCAATTATCGGCGAACATCCCCACATCTGATCTTATGACGGAGGGAAGGTCTCTGAAGCAGCTGAAGATTGTTGGGCCTAGGACACTACCCTGAGGGACTCCTGCAGAGATGTCCTGGAGCTGAGATGACTGTCTCTCCACAACCACAACCATCTTCCTATGTAGCAGGGATGACTCCAACCAGTGGAGTGTTTGCCCCCGATACCCATTGATTCCAATTTACAAAGATACCCTCTTCCAACACAATACTATGCATTCCAGTTCTTTCTCTTTAAATGTACCTGAAAAAAAGCAAACCCATTTTAACTTTGAAATGTTTAAATATTACTCACAGAAATTATGCATACAGCTTATTTCAGTAATACTAAAACATCATCTCCTGCTATGTTGCTGAGCTGTAAAAATATGCAACTTCTATGAAACATTTGTGAATCAATATGTTTGTCACACTCCTATATAGTGAAGTGTACGCCAACAGTTAGATGCATCAGTGGTAAAAAAGGTGCATGTGGGATGGAATTCAAAATCTATTTCCATATAAAAGAGTCAAACAAAATTGAAGTTACATGATGCACAAATGCTCAAGTCCACTCTAAATCATGAGATATCAATCCCAATATTCATAATGCTTGGTGAGCCTCAAAGGTGGTAAATTGTCCACATTGTCTCAGATTGTGAAACCCTCTCATCACTTCACAATGATAGCCATGATTCATGCTGGATGGGTAGGTGTTAATCAAACCCTTTAGTGGCTGTCTAGACCCGAAGCTCTGAAATTGCTCCACCTATTCTCCTTTCAGAGGCTCCTTAAGTCCCAGTTCTTTGACTAAGTTTGTGGTCACCTTTCTTAATACACTCCCCTTTGGCTTGGTGCCAGTTTTAATACAATGAAGCTGTTATGAAATGCCTTGGGATTTTGGAATAAGATAGTGATTCTGGAGTGGATTTTTATTAATGATGGGCAAAATTTTAAATGGAAAACAGGGCTTCTTGTTCTTTCCAATTTATTTCTTCACTTTTCTTGTGAAGACTTTCACCCTGATAATAAGTCTGAAGAATGGGCAGGAGAGGTTGGGGAGAGGTTAAAAAAATGGAAACGCAGAATGCAGCCCAAATCCACTGCCATTTAAATTTCAAACCATGTGAGGATCTACCATGGAGAGGTGAGACACTTAATTAGCAAGTGTAATTGGGAATCTGATTTAAAGTTACCACTGACTGTATGGATTTCCCAGAGCTCTGGAAAAGCTTTTCATAATTGGCACCACAGGATATTGATTGTCTTATTTATCTAAGATTTTACACACATTTTTACTGTGGACAGGCAATGGTGCATGCCTTCTCAGTTTGTGCTTGCAGATGACAGTGGTGGCACTGGGTTTGTTCATTCTCTCTTATTGGCTTGGGGAAGAAAGAGGATAAATCGTCCTCTGTTGTTTTTCTATCTCTGCTTTTCAGTTGCCTCTTTATTTTAATTTGTGCAGTAAATGTATATGCTGCAGTATCGTTTGAATAGATTCTCTATTTGTGTTTACTGTTAAAGCCATAGGAAGTGGAAGTGCAACCAAATATAAAAATAGTTTTAATCTCCAGTTTTACATTCCATGAAATTCTCACTTCGACTTTTATCTTTTGTTGAAAGCTGGTTGGCCAAATTCCAAGATAACACTTGAGCAAATGCATGACTAAGCCAATATGTTCCACCACCTATGGTTTTTGTTTTTATCTAATCACCCAGTCTGTTATTCATCCCATGGCATTTTTGAGTCAAGATTGGAAATGTGGCATAATGGTTACATATGGTAGATTGGTATTTGTATTTAGCTTAATGCTGCCTTCATACCACAGACTGAACAAAATTCAATGGAATTTTGGTGTAATAATTGAGCTTTTCTCAAAAATGAACCTATACAATAATAAAAGGATTTTGCTGTAAGCATTTTTCTGCTATAAATTGTAACGTAGAATGTAAGTATAAGGTAGTGATGACTGGAAATAGGTTGATATGACTCTCTGGAGTCAATTTTTATCAGCAAAGGGCAGAAACGTAAGTGGAAATCAGGGCTTCTTGTTCTCTTCAATTTTCTGGCCTCACTCTTCTTGTGAAGATCTTCACCCTGATAATAAATCTGAATGACAGGCAGGAGGACTGGAGTGGGGGATGGGTGAGAGGAGTTAAAAAGTATTAAATACAGAATACATTCCAAATCTGCCAAATATGATTGAAGATTTTGAGCCATGTGGGGATTCACCATGGACAAGTAGCACATTTCATTGGGTGCAATTGGGAGCTTGATTTAGATTTACCAGTACGAGTTTCTCAGAGCTCTCAGAATTCCTTAGCATAATGGAGGCATGAGCTGCTGGCTGCAGAAGATAAATGTTTTTTGTGGCGCTCGTTTAGAATCCATATAGTGCAGAAGGAGGCCATTCAGCACTTTGTGTCTGTAACGACTCCCTGAAACGGCATTTCACGTAAGCCCTCCCCCGACCACCACCTTTCCTATCCCCATAATCCCATGCATTTACCATCGCTAATCCACCCAACCTACATATCTTTTGGACAAAACTTACATATCTTTTGAAAAAAACCTACATATCTTTTGGCATGGCCAATCCATCTACCTGCACATCTTTGGAGTGTGGGAGGAAACTGGAGCAGCTGGAGAAAACCCATGCAGACATGGGGAGAACATGCAAACTCCACACAGTCAGTCACCCAATGGCCCTGGCGCTGTGAGGCAGCAGTGCTAACCACTGATCCAGGGGCCAGGAAGAACATAAATGAACTCCTCTTCCCTTTGAGGAAACCTTCAATGTCACTTCTGTTAATCAAGGCCTACCTCTTCTCTTGTTGCAATTGTCAACATCTTCTCCACAAGCCCTGATCTGCAACTCCCTCCCTTGTGATCACTGAGCGCTCAGCCACAACCTCCTGGTTTTTACATCAGGCAAACCACCAGTAGATTTGGCCAGCTGCCAGGCAGAAAATGGAAGAAATCTCTGTAACTCAATTTTGCTACACTTTCCCAATGCTGCTACGTACCGCCCAGTAAATATCAGGCCCATGGATTCCCTTTGTGTGGCATGTTTGCATTATTGGCTATTTTGTCAATGTTTGTTACTGGATGACTATTGTCATATAATAGCCTGGCCATTTGGATGTTATCCATGTGCAAGGGTTGACAAAATAAGGTCAATCCTGTCCTCATCTGATGTCCATATATGTATTTTTAACTGGGTTTACTATACACAAATCAAATGAAAGACTCAGGACAAGTTTGCACTTCATCATGCTGCATCTATGACCATGACCTTAACTATTCACAGCAAAATCAAAACTTGGCCCTTTTTACTTACGCTATCAAACAGAAACATCAATTTCATAAAGATGAATATAGTTGAATTAAGCCTTATATTGAAAGAAACAAAATGGCATCCATACCATAGCTCCAATTGTCTCTCAAGCAATTGTAGAATCCCTACAGTGCAGAAGAAGGCCATTCAGCCCATCAAGTCTGCACCAATCCCACCCAGGTCCTATCCCTTTAACCACATTTACCCTGCTATTCCCCCTGACACTGTGGAGTAATTTACCATGACCATTCAACCAAACCCACACATCTTTGGACTAATGTTTCATTTTCACTACTTTCCAAGAGCAAAATAATTCACTTCATTAAAGAAAGGTTTTCTACATTAGTCCTGAAATTCCCTTTTACTAGTTTGTATCTCTACCCACTGTTGTTTTTAGTATATATAAATGATCTGGAGGAAAATGTGGGTAGTCTGATTACTAAGTTTGCGGATGACATGGAGATTGGTGGAGTTGCTGATAGTACCAAGGATTGTCAGAGGATACAAATAGATATCGATAGATTGGAGACTTGGGCACAGAAATGGCAGATAGGGTTTAACCCAGACAAATGTGAAGTGATGTATTTTGGAGTATCAAGTTTAGGTGTAAATTATACTGTAAATGGCAGAGCTCTTAGGAACATTAACATACAGAGGGATCTGGGTGTGCAGGTCCACAGTTCCCGAAAAATGGCAAGACAGGTGGCCTAGGTGATTAAGAAGGCATATGGCATGCTTGCCTTCATCAGCTGGGGCACTGAGTAAGGGAGTTGGGAAACCATGTTGCAGCTATATAAAGATTTGGTAAGGTCGCATTTGAAGTATTGCGAGCAGTTCTGGTCACCACACTACCAGGACGTGGAAACCTTGGAGACAGTGCAAAGAAGGTTCACCAGGATGTTGCATGGTTTCAAGGGTGTTGGCTATGAGGAGAGGTTGAATAAACTAGGATTGTTTTCACTGGAAAGATGGAGGCTAAGGGGATACATAGACAGGGTGGATAGTCAGAGGTTTTTCCAAGGATGAAAGTGTCAATTACAAGGGGCACTGGTTCAAGATGAGAGGGGGAAATTTTAAGGGAGATGTGGGGGGGGTGTAGTTTTTCATGCAGAGAATGATGGGTGCCTGGAATATACTGCCAGAGGATGTGACAGAAGCAGGAACATTAGCAATGTTTAAGAGGCATCTGGATGGGTACATAAATAGGGAGGGAATGAGGGATAGAGACCAAGGGCAGAAGGTTTTTTTTTAGGGCATCATGATCGTCACAGACTTGGAGGACCGCAAGGTCTGTTCCTGTGCTGTACTTTGTTCTTTACCTCCTTGTCCTATGTTATAGTTTAACTTGATATCATACTCCATTTTATTATTTCCATTCCAGTTAATATTTTGTATAAGGTACTATTGTATTCACCTTGTTTCAAGATTAAATAATCCAAGTTTCCCAATTCTTTTCTCACAGCGCTGTCTTCCAACACTAGGGATCAATAGCTTGTATGTTCACTTGTGCCTCAAGAATACAACTGAAATATGGGGAAACTTGAATAACTGTAATTATTTTTAGAGGTAATTAATGCAAGTTCACAGGTAGACTTCATGCCACTAAAAGCCTCTACTTTTCAGCAGCATTCTTACTTATAACCAATCTGCTCCTACCTGCTACTTGGGCAACTAAACTAGAGACAAACATTGTACAATTGGATAACCAAAACTAAAGGTAAGGTAAAGTCGCCATGGTCCCAGATGACCATAGGCTGCTCTCCCCTTTAAGGGGGGAGTTGACTGGTGGTGATTTAACCCAAGGTTCACCATACCTGGAGCCTGAATATCCTCAGCTGCACTGTTGGCGTCGCTCTGCAACACAACAAGCTGTCCAGCCAATTGAGCTAACCAACTCTGTCAGCCGGATGGCTGATTCGTGATGCAGACAGAGGCAAACAACATAGGATCAATCCTCTTACCAGCTGAAGTTATTCATGAAAGAACTGCCTTCTTAACCTTGCCCTTCTCCTAAGGTGTTGTGATCTTCAGGTTAAATCACCACCAGTCAGCTCTTCCTTCTAAGGGGAGAGCAGCTTATAATCAAAACATGCCAAGTGTTGGCTGATGTAGCTCTTGACGTCAGATATTTTTCTCAATATGTTTAGGATGGATACAGAGTTTGGATTCACTGCAGATTAATTGTCGTATCAGCTTATTGTACCTGACATACCATTGTGCTAACGTAAGCATCCATGGGCAGCTTTAGTTTATGAACCTAACTGTCTGAGAAATGCTGGAATTTTCTGACCATCCAGAGTGTCCCAGTTTGGGATGGAAGAGATTCTGACAAGTATCACAAATGAGTACGGTCAGCGGGGAACTTGGATATTTTATTCAAAATCTGATCATTCAAACAGAGTGGAACTCGTGTTTTAGACTGCAGTCTGTTTCAACATTAGCAATGAAGGCACAGACACTGGATCAGTCTATCAGCTGATCATCTTGAAGCAGTACAGAGTGTGAGAACAGATGCAATATATTTGCATGAGTAGATTCCAACGCTATCACCTTCATGTGGTTTCCTAATTGCTTTCCAAACAGGCAACAAAGAAAGCATGTTGCAGAGCAGTCACTATTTCTTCAAAGGCTTTTACTGGAAATGCTTCTGTATGCTTTTCAACCATTCATTCTCATCCCAAGCATTTCACAGAAAAGCAGTAAAATTTAAATAGTGCTATTCGAATATGCTTAATGCCTTCAAAAAAACCAATCATCAGACCTAGAGTTTAGCAATGCATTATTATTTAGCTGGTATTCACAATGCAAAACTCATTTCATAAATAGCTGGTCAGATTTGGAATCATAATTCATAAGTGTCCCTCTTACATTTTGGGAAATCGTGATAAATGTTCTCCTGATTCCTGGAAAATATTTTGTGTTCAAAGCTTACAATGCCAGATGGAAGAGATTTGCAGTTTGACATCAAGAACAGAGTTTTGCCCAGTCAATGTCAAATGCATCAACGCTTTCGCAATGTCTTTAAATCTCATTGAATAAAATTTTGTTTTGTTGGAGTTCATGTTGAGGCCATTTCAATTGATTATCCTAATGATATACTTACAATTTAAAAAAAAAATTCCTTTCTCAAGGTTACAGTGCCAATATGCACAATGGACAGGGGAAACCCTTAATCCATCTCTATGCTTGCTACAAAATCCAATGAAAATTTAAATTGAATCCAATTCATGGTCCCTACAAAACAGACATAACAAATCCAAGCAGACAAGAACAAGCAATACACCTGAAGCTTGATCTTAGACAAAAGGCCGAGAAGTAATTCTTACAATTTCCTTGTCCTGATTTTTATGAACATAAGAACATAAGAAATAGGAGCAGGAGTAGGCCATCTAGCCCTTCGAGCCTGCCCCGCCATTCAATAAGATCATGGCTGATCTGTCGTGGCTCAGTTCCACATTCCCGCCCTCTCCCCATAACCCTTAATCCCCTCTCTTATCAAAAACCCATCAAACCGCGTCTTAAAAATATTTAGCGAGGTAGCCTCCACCACTTCAACGGGCAGAGAATTCCAGAGATTCACCACCCTTTGAGTGAAGAAGTTTCTCCTCAACTCCGTTCTAAACCGCCCCCCCCCTTTATCTTGAGGCTGTGCCCCCTAGTCCTACTGTCCTTTCTGAGCGGGAAGAGTCTCTCCACCTCTATCCTATCCATCCCATTCATCATCTTATACGTCTCAATGAGATCTCCCCTCATTCTTCTAAACTCTAACGAGTACAAGCCTAATTTATTCAGCCTCTCCTCATAGCTCAACTCCCTCAACTCCGGTATCAGCCTAGTAAACCTCCTCTGCACTCCCTCCAAGGCCAAAATATCCTTGCGTAAGTACGGCGCCCAAAACTGCACACAGTACTCCAGCTGCGGCCTCACCAATGCCCTATACAGCCGCAGCAAGACCTCCCTACTTTTATATTCAATCCCCCTCGCTATGAAGGCCAGCATCCCATTCGCCTTCCTGACCACCTGCTGCACCTGCAAGCTGGGTTTTTGCGACTCATGCACAAGGACCCCGAGGTCCCTCTGCACCGTCGCCTGCTGCAGTTTTTCGCCACTTAAGTAATAGTCCTTCCTACCATTATTCCTACCAAAGTGGACCACCTCGCACTTGCCAACATTAAATTCCATTTGCCATTTCCTGGCCCATTTGCCCAGCCTATCTAGATCCATTCAAATCAGTGCAACTTGGAATTCTAACCTATTTCTACATAATTTTTGTGCATTTCCTTTCTGAGTATGTAGCTTTAACTTAAAATTTTTAAAAAGCAGCATTTCTTTCTGGAGAGATAGGAAACGTTTAAATGAAATCCAGATAAACACACAAGGAAGAAATCGGATAAAAGCAAAATACTGCAGATGGTGGATTGGAAACAAAAACAGAAAATGCTGAAAAATCTCAGCAAGTCTGACAGCATCTGTGGAGAGAAAATAGAGTCAATGTTTTGAGTCTGGATGACTCTTTGTCAGAAGTGTCTACAGATGGTGTCAAACCTGCTGTGATTTTTCCAGAAATAAGTAGGATATGTTGATAGGCTTAACTGAAGTAATAGCCAAATGATCTATTTCGGCTCTGTGCATTTTATGCAATTCTATGTAAATCCTATCCTGTCCTCAGACCTTCTCCAGAATACCACCTCGGGATGGTATTGGTGTTCCATTTCTAAAGATGATACAATCCCATCATGGGTGGAATTTTTCCATCCTGCCCGCCACGGGAATTGTAGTAGGTGGGAGCTTAGCCATGCAAAGATCCATTGACCTTGGGTGGGAATTTTCGGCCTTAAGAGTGACGCAGCTGGAAAATCCATGGCTCAACTTTTCATTCATCTAAAGCAAAGTTCATATACAATTGCATTTGTGTATTTTCAGCCTTTTTTCTAACAATTTGATCACTTGTTTTGCTATTTGTCAATTAAAAATTTAATTTTAAACCTCTAAGAATTTTAATATTTTATTTGATAATAGAGCTTGAGGAAAATCCATTACAAAACAGCATTTCATTAGATAAACTGTAGAATATATTTTCCTTTACTGTCGATTGGGAAGGTTGAAGCACATTCAACAAGATGAATGCACACCATTCAAACTAATAAAAAAGCTTGCATGCACATTACACCATGCTTCTAAGCCAAGTAGTAAAACATCACTTTTTTAGTATCTGCAGATTTGGAGGTCACAAAAACTTGTGTAAAAGTACAACTTATATACCATAGAGTCAACATGGTAAGGTTGCAACTTGGATATTCCTGATTTGAATTTTCTAATCCACTGCATACCTGCACCTCAACTTACTGCTCATAATAAGTTATGATACCTGATGATATAATATATGAAACCAAGGGGGAAAAGAAAACATAAGCAGAGCATTTGTAGGAGCTGAAGCTAGATGTTTTTAGTGTGTTGTTATGGCAAGAAAATTCTGATGTGCAGGACATTTTGCCACACAGCTGAGGGTCGGTACCCTACTAAGGTGACGCATTGAGCACCAGCTGCAAACTCACCATGTGGAAGATGAGATGGCAGTTCTATGTACAGAAAAGCTGAAAGAGACGACAAGCAGGCAGCTGCATGAGCTGGCAGGCAAAAGAGTGCAATAGCATATCTTGAGGCATTTGTGTTCAGCTGGTTATGGCTGATTCAATAAAAAGCATCCACAAATCTGTGATTTTGTTTTCCATAGTCAGTACAGCACGGTGTCAATAGACATTTACTTCCTTTACTGCAGTTGTATTCAACTTTCTTCAATATTGACTTGGTCAAAAATAAATTTGGAGAATATTACTAATGCAGTGATTAAGAAAGGGATTACATAAGCTTTGTATGCTTGCTGTATTCAAAATTTTCAAAAAAAAAACTGTGTCCCTCAGATTTCGTACTCTCAGTAGTCGGAAGGCTGATATAAAAAGCTCAGGATTAATTAAAGTTAAAAAGGAAGACAGGAAAGCAAAGAGAGAACATGAATATTGGCAAATGGCACAGTGATTAGCACTGCTACCTCACAGCTCTAGGACCTGGGTTCAATTCCGACCTTAGATAACTGTCTGTATGAAGTTTGCACTTTCTCCCTGTGTCTGCGTGGATTTCCTCTGGATGCTCTGGTTTCTTCCAACAGTCCAAAAATATGCGGGTTAGGTGGATTGGCCATGCTAAATTGCCCCTTAGTGTCAGGGAGATTAGCAGGGTAAACACATGGGGTTACAGGATAGGGGCTGGGTGGGATTGTTGTCTGTTCAGGCTTGATGGCTGAATGGCCTCTTTCTGCACTATAGAGATTCTATGAAGTAAAATTCTTTGAGAAATACTTAAAGAGAAAGCAGATAACCAAGAAAATGTAGGGCCTACTAGAAACCAAATAGACAACTTGTATGTAAAGACAAAACATTGGTATAGATTAAAGAATACTTTACATCTGTCTTTAGAAAAGATGGAGGGAGGGGACAATGCAGACATTTTAATTAATGAGGAGTGTAAAATATTGGATGGGATAATTATCATGCGAAAAATATATTAAAGAGTATAGCATTTGAAAGTAGATGAATTGTCAGACCCAGAAGAAACACATCCTAGGCAAAAGAAAGGTGGAAGGCAAAAGCAGAGGCGCTGATCACCATTTTCCAATCCTTGTTACAAGTGTGGTGCTGAAGAACCAATGCCAATTTTAGCCACATTCTGGCATACGGCATACTGTTGCCTAAAAACAAAGGAAGGAATAGACTGTGCATTTACAGACCAATCAACCCCAATTCAACAATGGACAAATTATTGGGAAAAAATTCTAAGAGAGAGCATTAATCGTCATTTAGAAATGCATTGACTAGTTAAGGACAGACAAAATGGATTTTTTCAGAGAAGATTCTGTTTGGCTGTGCCCTCTCGTTTTCAAGTTTTTCATGAGTGGGAACAGTTATTTTCCTACGTACTCTGTCCAGACCGCTTATGATTTTGAATACCTCTATCAAATCTCCTCTGTCTTTTCTCTAGTCGATCTTCATAACTGAAACTCCTCATCCTTAGAACCATTCTTGTGAGGCGTTTCAGCACCCTGTGCAATGCCTTCACATCCTTCCTAAAATGTGATGCCCAGAATCAGGTACAATACTCTAACTGAGGCTGAATTAGTGACTTACACAAGTTCAACATAATCTGTTTGCTCTTGAGGCCAAAACACTGTCTGATTTCAAGAAGAAATAGATATACCTCTAGGGGCTTAAAGGATCAAGGGATATTGCGGGGGGGGGGAAGTGGGGGGGAAATCAGGATATTGAATTTGATGATTAACCATGATCAAAATGAATGGTGGAGCAGGCTCAAAGGGCTGAATGGCCTACTGCTGCCTCTAGTTTCTGTTTTTTGCACTTTGTGTCCCTATTAATGAAGCCCTGAATATAAGGACTAGGTCACTAGTTATATAGGGTATAAGACACCAGAGTATTGTCACAAAGGAGAAACCGTTTGCACTCAAGAAGGGATTGAGAACAAGAGGGCAAAATTTAATTCGTAAAGTAATTAATAAAACAAACAAAAGTGACGTGGGAAAAAGTTTTTTCATGCAGCAAATGGTTAAGTCAGGTTCAATTGAATCATTCAAAAGCGAATTCAACTGTTATTTGAAAAGCATGAATGTGCAGAGTTACAGGGAGAAGTTGGGGGAATGGCACTAAGTGAGTTGCTCATTCAGAGAGTCATTGCAGACCAATGGCCAACTTTCTGTGCTATAACAATTCTGAGATTCCAATTTATATTGAAGTATCTCAGAGCGCAAACCCAGGGAAAAGTTGAATTTTATTGCTCTTTCCATAATGTCCAATTTGAAATGTTTTGGATGTACTTTCACATATGCTATGAAAGAATTGTGTTTCTGGGGAAAAAAGGGGTTTGGTTATTCATTTGGTTTTGCATAACAAAGAAATAGTGTAGAATTGGGGATAATTAGTTTAAATCTGTATCTGGAACATTCCAGACCTGTCATGTTACTATGTGGATAGATTGCAGGGAGGTTTTTTTGCGGGTTTTATCTGTGTAATTTCATGCAGAAAGAATCAGTTGGAGTCTGTGTCCAGATTAGTTTGAACAAATATAGGAAGAAAATCTTCCAGGAGCTGTAGAGCAGGATCAGAGGGTTGTCAGGAGCCAGGGGTCTTTCTGATTTAAAACCATGAGGCCACAGTGCAGTGAGACCCATACTTGAGCTGGGAAGGTGTTGACCTAGTCAGACAGGCCTGGAAGGACTCCAAGAAATATTGTACCTCGGCAAATAGCAGAAATACGGAGGAGAATCAAAATGAATTTTTGAGAGCTGTGGCCCACCTAGGTTTGGTCCCAGTAGAAGTAAATGAACCCTCAAAATCTTATAAAGTTTAGGGGAACTGTTTATTGGAAATAAAAGAATGACAAAGTCCTCTGTTGAGATTTTCAGGTTTAAAGTATAAACATTTACGATATATAGTGTTGTTAGTCATACTTGCTTTGCTTAACTCTTGTACAGTAAACGTTTGGGATCATTTATGCAGTTAATAACTAGGTGTTTGAAGTTCTTCTTTCAAGTTACTGGTCTCTACTGAGATTGCAACAGAGGTAATACACTTGGGGAGGGCAAATAAAGCAAGTAACAATATGCGGGGCCCTGTAGCACAGTGGTTAGCACTGCTGCTTCACAGCTCCAGGGACCTGGGTTCAATTCCCAGCTTGAGTCATTGTCTGTGTGGAGTTTGTACATTCTCCTCGTGTCTGCATGGATCTCCCCTAGGTGCTCTGGTTTCCTCCCACAATCCAAAGATGTGCAGGTTAGGTTGATTGGCCATGCTAAAAATTTGCCCTTAGTGAGATGTGTAGGTTAGAGGGATTAGTGGATAAAACATGTCGGGATACGGGGGTAGGGCCTGGGTAGGATTGTGGTCGGTGCAGACTCAATGGGCCAAATAGCCTCTTTCTGTACTGTAGGGATTCTATGATTCTATTTTGTGCGCATGTTCATGGATCTTTGAAGAAGCAATGTCGGGGAAAAGAATGGTTAAAAAGGCATAAAGGTTATCTATCCCTGACCTTCTATAGTACTCCAACTGCTCCACCTCCTCTTAAACAATATAAAATCCATCACATTTCTCCCTCTTAGCATAGAAGAGTCATAGAGAGTTGGAATGTTAACTGTTTCTCTCTCCACAAATGCTGCCATATCTGTTGATCTTTCTTTTTCCCCAGCATTTTCTGTTCTTATAAAGGATACTTTCCTTTTATTAGATGAGATGTTGTGTACAAGAACAGAGAGGTCAAATTCAAATACATAATGCAGGAGTATAAAACCTAGTCAGGCCATCGCTGGAGGACTATATACAGTTCTGATCACAATATCACAATAAGGCATATGGCTGCACTGGAGGGTGTACAGAGGAAATCTTTGAGGATGTTGCCAGGACTGAAGAATTTTAACTGAGGAAGGATTAGATAGGCTGGGGACATAGACTTAAAGTAATTGTTGGAATGATTAGAGGATTTGAGAACTTCTTTCATCTGGAGGATAATTCTGGAACTCATTGCCTAAATGGATGGGATGCAGAAACTATTGTCACATTTAAAAAGTATTTGGGTGTGCTTAATCTAAAAGGCTGTTGGCCAAGGGGTGAAGGGTGAGATTAGACAGAATTGGTCTTTATCAGAATGTTCCAACATGATGGACCAACTGACCTTCTGTGCTATACATTTCTATGACATTATGATTTTTATAACTAGGCTTAAACTACTGGTATACTAAATAATTAACATGAATGAATAAGACTATGCCAAAATATATAATCTCACCTTTCAAACCAATACATGTTTCTGTATAATGATATTAAATAATAGGGGGAAAGCATTACTTTACTTCCACTGCAAGATTTCTGCTTACAATTGCCCTGCCAATTTTCAAAGATTTACATTTGAAATAGTTTGGTTCAAAAACCTACATGCATTATGCAGCTTCCAATGTCAACAGAATACAATCTGATTCCATTACTATAAACCTTTCGACTTTTCCAATGATGTTCATTTCAGTTAAGTTACTCACTGCTTGGTGATTTTCTTTGAAGCAGCCTTCATTATATTCCCTCTAATTTGGCATATTTTGAAAACACTCTTTCCTTTTCTTCCACCCTAGCTTTCCTCTCAAGTGCATATTACTTTCCTAAATCAAAAAACCCTGGAAGTGTCACTCTTTCAAATTGTTGTAAAGAGCATGAAGACAGCATTCTTTAGTGAATGTTCCATTCTATTTTTAAACTGGTAGTTCAGTCTCTATCATTTCAAAATTACAAGGCCGCATTCTTTTAAGGCTGGATTGATCTGAACCGTTCAAGAACAGTAAACATTAGACAAAAACATTGCTTTTCTCTCCTCTACAGGGAACCAATGTGAATAACATTCTGTATTAATGGTGCCATTTCTGTCTTACCAGCTGAAGTCATAATATCACCTTAGTGTTCCTTCTTCAGTGTATGACACTGAAAGTGATGCAAGTTTTCTTAGTCCAAAATGAGCCTTCGACCCAAACCTGTGAATTAAAAGTTGCTTTATTTTGTGATTTGATTTGTAACATTTTATTCCTCTCAATCTCATCCTCAGCTGTAAACACTAATTTTTGCATATACTATGATTCTTCCATCTGAGTCATCAAAATTGTGTTGTTATTGCATAAATTCAAAGGATCTGTTTTATTAATACAGCTGTTCAAAGGAAGAAAAAACTGACACATGGGCTAGAATTTCATGGAGTCAGGGAGACTCCATAGCGTTGCATTAGCCTGTTGAAACAGCTGTGTCCCACAGAAAACATTGCTTGATTTACAGCTCTTGTTCTGTGATCTGTTCAGATAAGTGCACAATGTTTACTTAGACAAGATAAAGAGGTGTAAAGTGCTTGCAGTTTCTGCTTTGATACCTTACAGGGTCAGCATGATTGACAATTTTATAAGGCTGTAGTGAGTGAGAAGAATTTATTCTAAGAAAGTAGAAAATTATGGATGAATGCCTTTTTTTCTCAAATCATATGGTCACTATGGGGTTTTTTAGTTCTGTACAGAGTGTGGGGTGGGTGAATTGGCATGAAAATGCCATAGCTTGTGTTATAAAGGGGAGGTTGACTCCCCCCTCCTGGAGAACTAACACTAACCACTCAAAGAGGAATACCTCGCTTTGTAATCTGTTAAAAGTGTGCGAGGAAATCGTATGATCTGCTCTTCAACAACTTTTTGTGGTTAAATCAAAATAACTACCTGAGACTGTCTCTGTAAAATCAACAAAACTAACACTTTATTTATCTAACTAACAAGAAACAGGTTAACTAAACTATTAGCAAACCAAATAAAACACTTTGGAATGCTGTTTAAATAATTAGAATTCCCACTTATTAACAAAACATTTTTCTTTAGCCACTCAAAATTTTAACCAGCTTTGTTGTCTTCTGGAATCTTCTGTCTTCTTTCTGGAATCTCTATCTTCTTTTGGTACCTTTTCTATTCAGATTAGGTTTTGAGCTAAAAGCTGTTACCTTTGGCAGAAAGCAGTTGCTGTGTCTCTCTGGAGTTGAGAGCTGTCTCTTATACCCCTGTTGACAAACCAACATCCCCACAATAGGATTGGTTCTCAGGCTATCAAAGCATCAAATTTAAATCTAATAGGCTGCTGTTATTCAAGTGCCTAATTTAAATTAATTGGGCAAAATTCAAAATCATTCAAATGCCTGAAGCCTGTTACCAAGGCAATCCTGCTGCCTGGCGCTCCGATACAATATTTCAGTCTGGCTTTCCATGAACCTGCACCTCTTTTAAAAACTTTATTTAAAAACTCTAAGTACATAAAAAACACCATGTTTTTAACAGACAATTTTACAAACATGAACTTTGCAACACTTGGCATGAAGGGGTATGAGGGGGCATTGGAGTGGGTAGAGAGAATGAGTGACATGAGTCAGTATGGATGGAGCATGGGAAAGAAAAATTCCAAGGGGCAGACCCACCATTTGTGGTTAATTATAAAAGTTAAAGACAGTATTAAACTTAAAGATAAAGCATATATTTGCATAAAGATGATTGACAGGTCAGATGATTGGAAAGAATGTGAATAATATCAAAGAACAGCATAAAAATTGATAAGGAGGGGAAAACTAGTTTATAAGAGAAAGGTAACCAGCAATATAAAGATGGATAGTTAAATATCTCTAGAAACTTTAAAAGAAGAAAATAGTTAATCAAGTTTTGATTTGATTTGATTTATTATTGTCACATGTATTAACATAGTGAAAAGTATTGTTTCTTGCGCACTATACAGACAATATACCATTCATAGAGAAGGAAACAAGAGAGTGCAGAATGTAGTGTTACAATCATCGCTAGGGTGTAGAGAAAGATCAACTTAATGCAAGGTAAGTCCATTCAAAAGTCTGACAGCAGCAGGGAAGAAGCTGTTCTTGAGTCGACTGGTATGTTACCCCAGAATCTTCCCAAAGGAAGAAGGTGAAAGAGAGTATGTCCGGGATGGTGGGGTCCTTAATTATACTGGCTGCTTCGCTGAGACAGCGGGAAGTGTATATCAGAATCAATAGATGGGAGGCTGGATTGCGTGATGGATTAGCTACATTCACGACCATTTGTAGTTCGTTGCAGTCTTGGACAGAGCAGGAGCCTTACCCAGCTGTGATACAACCAAAAAGAATGCTTTCTATGGTGCATCTGTAAACATTGGTGAGAGTCGTAGCTAACATGCGAAATTTAATTAGTCTTCTGAGAAAATAGAGGTGTTGGTGGGCTTTCTTAACTATAGTGCCGGCATGGGGGGACCAGGACAGGTTGTTGGTGATGTAGACACCAAAAAAGTTGAAGCTCTTAACCCTTTCTACTTTGTCCACATTGAAGAAGAGAGGGGCATGTTCTCCTTTACGCTTCCTGAAGTGTATGACAATCTCCTTCATTTTGTTGACAGTGAGGGAGAGATTATTGTTGCCGCACCAGTTCACCAGATTCTCTATCTTATTCCTGTACTCTGTCTCATCATTGTTTGAGATCCGACCCACTACGGTGGTGTCGTCAGCAAACTTGAAAATTAAATTGGAGGGAAATTTGGCCACACAGTCATAAGGAGTATAGTAGGGGGCTGAGAACACAGCCTTGTGGGACACTGGTGTCGAGGATGTTCATGGAGGAGGTGTTGTTGCCTATCCTTACTGATTGTGATCTGTGAGTTCGGAAGTTCAGGATCCAGTGGGTTGGTCCAAAAGAGTGTGTCAGGGGAATTGATAATGGAAAGCAGGAGTATGGCAAATAAATTAAAGAGGTATTTTCCATCTATCTTTAGTATGGAGGACCCAAGTAACTTCCCAGAAATAGCTGTAAATCAGGAAATGGAAGAGGGGGTGGGACTTTCCACTGCGCTCGCCCCAAGGCTGGAAATTCCTACCCGAGATCAATGGACCATTGCATGGTCTGCACCTGCACACTATGATTCCCGTGGTGGGTGGGACAGGAAAACTCTGCCTGGGAACTGAGGAAAATTACAGTCACCAAAGAAGTAATATTGAGCAAATTGTTGTGTCTGCAGGCTGACAAATTCCCTGGTCCTGATGGATTTCACCCTAAGATCTTGAAATGAATGGCAAATGAGATAGTTAATGTATTAGTTTTAATTTTCCAAAATTCCCTAGATTTGAAGGCGGCTGCATTAGATGGGAAGCATGCAAATGTTTTCAAAAAGGGAGGCAAGAAAAAGTAAATGACAGGGCAATTAGCCCAACATCTGTCATTGTGAAAATACTACAAACCAGTATTAAATAGGTTATAGCAGGGCAATTTGAAAAATTCAAGGCAATCAGTCAGAGTCAACATGGTTTTGTGAAAGGGAAATTACATTCAAGCAATTTATTCAAGTTCTTTGAAGGAGTCACATGGGCTGTGGATATTGGAGAACTGGTGGATACTACACTTGAATTTCCAGAAAGTATTGATAGGATGCCACATCAAAAGTTATTGCGGAAAAACTCATGGTGTACGGTGTATCATACTGGCATAGATTGAAGATTGGTTAGCTAACAGGAAACAGTTGGCATAAATCGGTCCATTTCCCATTGGCAGGATGTGACGAATGCTGTGCCACAGGGATCACTGCTGGGGCCTCAACTTTTTACAATTCATATAAATGACTTGGATAAAGGAACTGAGGATCTGATTGCTAATTCTGTTGATGACACAAAGATAGGTAAGAAAGTAAAATGTACAAAGGATGCAAGGACACTACAAAGCGACAGGGTTAAGTGTGTGGGCAATAATCTGGCAAGCGGAGTATAATGTGGACAAATATGAAAACATCCATTTTGACAGGAAGAATAAAAAAAAGTGTATTATCTAAATGATGAGAGATTGCAGAGCTGTGAAATGCAGAGGGATCTGGGTGTCCTAGTGCATGAATCACTAAATGCTAGCATACAAGTACAGCAAGTAATTAGGAAAGCTAATAGACTATTATCATTTATTATGAGGGGAATTGAATACAAAGGGGGGTTATGCTTCAGTTGTTCAGGGCATTGCTGAGACCACATCTGAAGTATTATGTACAATATTGGCCTCCTTATTTTAAGGAAAGCTGGAAATACATTAGAAGCTGTTCACGGGTTTACTAGACTAGTATCAGGAATGGGCAGGTTGTCTTGTGAAGAAAGGTTGGAGAAGGTAGGTTTCTATCCACTAGAGTTTACAAGAGTAAGAGGGACCTTGATTGAAGCAATTTAAGATCTTGAGGGGTATTAACAGGTGGATGTGGAGCAGATTTTTCCTTTTGATGTAGATTCTAGAACTCGGGGTCACTGTTTAAAAATAAGAGTCACTTATTTAAGATGGAAATAAGGAGAATTTGTTTCTCTTAGAGGGTTGTGAGTCTCTGAAATCTTCTTACATAGAACATAGAACACTACAGCACAAACAGGCCCTTCAGCCCACAAGCTGCGCCGATCATATCCATACCTAACAGACCTATCTATAACTCTCAATCCCATTAAATCCCATGTACTCATCCAGAAGTCTCTTAAAAGACCCCAGCAAGGTCGCCTCTCCCACCACCAACGGCAGCTGATTCCACTCACTCACCACCCTCTGAGTGAAAAACTTCTTCAAAATTCAATGGAAGCTGAATCTTTGAATATTTTTAAAGCAGAGCAAGCTAGATTCTTGATTAACAAGAGGGTGAAAAGTTATCGGGGGTAAGCAGGAATGTTACAATCAGATCAATCAATCATGATCTTATTGGATGGCAGAGCAGGCTCAAGGGGTTGAATGGCTCTCTTCTGCACCTAATGCATATGTTTGTGAGTGAAGGGGTTGGTTGGGGTAGGGGCAGGGGAGGGGCAGGGGTTGGCTAGAGGGCTGTACTTTGTTTTGCTATCATTATGACAAAGTTCCAGAGCACTGAGGGTAGACCATTTTGAACAATCTATCTCGACACTTGGCCCTGAGGCTGCATCCGAAATTTCCCAGGTGCGGTGGTCAGTGACTCCAGTTAGCGCATGCCCTCCCAGGGAACAAAAATCCCTTCTTTGCTGGCACTTTCCCCTGAGGTGAGGCAGGCTGAGAGATAATTTCCCTACTCACACTATCCACCTCTAAATGAAAATCAAATCCTAATGCTCAAGTCAGACTGCACCTTGAAAATTCCATTGCACACTCTCTCCCTTGTGCTTCCCCACACTTACAATCACAAGGAAATGAGACAAACACTGAGGCTATGTAGAGTATGAAACTAATCTCTGAAGTCAGCATGAAATATGAAAAAAGTCTGAAATTCCAGCGTTCCAGCCAAAAAACAAATATTCTTCGTGGTGAACCTACAGAGATATAAATATTATTAAAATGTTATGTCACCATAGTCCCAGATGATCATAGGCTATGGTGGTGATTTAACCTGAGGATCACTGCCCCTCAGGTGAGGGGCAAGATTGCAGAAGCGGGATGTTCCTGAATAACCTCAGCTGGTACAGGAATTTAACCTGTGCTGTTGGTGTCACTCTGCATCTCAAACCAGCCATCCAGCTTACTGAGCTAACCAAATCCCCAATTACTATTAAAAGCGTGATTAAGGGTCCACAAAAAATAATCCAGAATATTCCAAGGAATCAGCAGTAGTAGAACTAAGGGGCACAGGGTCAACTTAAAGAAGGGTACTTTTAGGACATAGCAGAAAATTCCCCGTTGGACAAAGAACAATCAATAGTGAAATAAACATCCATATGTAATAAGGGAATCAAAAGCCCTGGAAGCTTTTCATAAACATCTTGCTTCATGAGTACATATGTTGGGCAGAGGGATTATGGACATTGCTTGATGGATGACACAAGATGAGCAAATTGCTTTTCTCATCTCTAATTAGGTTCTGATTTTCTGGCTTGTACTTATGCAGCACTTTATATTATTGCATCTCTCAGAAATATCTCAAAAATGCTTCTTATACAATAGATTAAGCTGAAATTCAGTGACGGTAGTGTTGGCAAACATTGTAACTATTTTGCACACCGTCAGATTCGATCAACACGAATGAAACTTTTGCTAATGTTGGAACACAGGCAGGATTACTTAATATACCATCTCGTGTATCATAGATTGACAACTTTATATCCCCTATAGTGTTAGGCTACATTAGGTACTCAAGTCTTAAGAGTGAAACTTGAATTCAGTCTTCTAACTCAGTGCTATCAACTGATTTTGGGAGAAAGTGAAACCAGAGAAAGGACAATGATTAAACACTGAATAATTGGAACAGGAACAGCCTGTTTCACCTCTGGAGTCAGTGTCACCATTCAGTGAAATCATGGCTGATCTGCAATCTAACTCCAGATACTTACCTGCCTTTGCCTCACATCCTTTAGTTTATATGGTTAATAAAAACCTATGAATTACAGTTTTAAAATTAACAAATGATCTTGCATAAGTTGCCATCTGCAGAAGAGAGTTCCAAACTTCTACCACTCTCTTCAGTGTGTTCATATTTTCTTAATTTCATTCCTGTCAGACTGGCTCTAATTTTTATATTATGTTCTTCCCAATTCATCTTCTATGCCCATTGGGCACCACAGGGGCTGAGGTGCCTTTATAGACCCTGACAATCACATTTTTGATTTGACGTGTCTTAAGTTTCCTTTTGTACTTTTTATTTCTGTTTGGGCCATTCCCCCTCCTTATGGGGAGCCGCCCCCTTTTTCTTTGTCCGAATGTAATTTAAGTTTGTTTACTTGGTTTGACCCGAAAGACACCTCCCAATTCATCCTCCCCCACTCCCCAATCCCCCAATCTACTTTCCCCAAAGAACAGAAATATTTTCTCTCCATTCACCATATCTATTTCCCTTTATATCTTGAACTGCTTTCAAATCTCCCTTTAACTTTCTAAATTCAAGGGAACACAAATCTAGATTGTGTAATCTCTAAAGGTAGTTTAAACCTTGATGTCAAAGTATAATTCAGCTACACCAAATATAGTCTCACCAGCATTTGTATAGCTGAACTACTGGGGGCAATTCTCTGAATTGATGGGAAAATTATTCTAGATACAACTGTTTTCTCAGTTCAGTTTCACTCTTGAATCTCCCCACTCTGTGCATTGCAAAGGTCACAATCTTGAATATCATTAAGAACCCAGGGGGCCCAGCCTAGTGACACCAAAGAGGCTAAAATCAGCGGGATGAGCAGGAACCCGCACATGTGCACATCACTGAAAAGGCCTCCCAGCATCCAGATCACTGCAATCCAACCCCCATAGACAGACATCGCTGGCTTCATTGCTGCCCCCCACAAACATTACTGGCCTCATCGCTGCCACACCCCCCCCAGACATGGCTGCTGCCCATCTCATGTCCCCATGGATCCGGATAATGTGGGTACCCAATCCCTCCATCCCTTGAACATACTGTCCCCACTGCTGTCCTGCAGAGAACTAACATTGTGCTGACATGCACAACCAGCTTGTGATCATTCCCTCTCCTGAGTATTGCACCCTGCCCCGCCCGGACACAGCAGCCTATTGAATGGCAGCCAATCAACACCCCAAGGGATGCATGACATTCAACTAAATACAGCCTTCAAAATCTCTAGCAAGCATTTGTTGCTAACGGACCCTTACTGGTCACACTCACTGCACCTGCACTCCCCTAATAACAGTAAAAAGTCTGACAACACCAGGTTTTAGACAACCGATTTATTTGATAGTAAACTCACAAGCTTTCGGGTTAGCCCCTTCGTCATGTGAAGGGAGAGTTCTGGCCTCAGACAGAGCATATAAAGCACAGACAGTTTAGAGATTACTGATTAGAATGCGAATCTTTACACCTAACCTGCTGTTCAAGTCCTGAAGTGGCTGACAATGTGTGTGGAAGGAGCACTGATCACAGGTTAAAGAGATGTGTATTGTCTCCAGACAGTACAGTAAGTGAGGCTTTGCAAATGCAGGCAAGTCACGGAGGTTACAGATAGTGCGACATGAACCCAAGATCCCTGTTGAGACTGTCCTCACGTGTGCGGAACTTGGCTATCAGTCTCTGTTCAGCGACTCTGCGCTGTCGTGTGTCGTGAAGGCCGCCTTGGAGAATGCTTACCCGAAGGTCAGAGGCTGAATGCCCGTGACCACTGAAGTGTTCGCCAACAGGAAGGGAACAGTCTTGCCTGGTGATTGTCAAGCGATGTTCATTCATCCGTTGTCGTAGCATCTGCATGGTCTCCCCAATGTACCTTGCTTCGGGACATCCTTTCTTGCAACGTATCAGGTAGACAATGTTGGCCGAGTTGCAAGAGTATTTACCGTGTACCTGGTGGATGGTATTCTCACGTGTGATGATGGTATCCGTGTCGATGATCCGGCATGTCTTGCAGAGGTTGCTGTGGCAAGGTTGTGTGGTGTTGTGGTCACTGTTCTCCTGAAGGCTGGGTAGTTTGCTGCGAACAATGGTCTGTTTGAGGTTGTGTGGTTGTCTGAAGGCAAGAAGTGGGGGTGTGGGGATGGCCCTGGCGAGATGTTCGTCTTCATCAATGATATGTTGAAGACTCCGGAGAAGATGTCGTAGCTTCTCAGCTCTGGGGAAGTACTGGATGACGAAGGGTACTCTGTCCACTGTGTCCCATGTTTGTCTTCAGAGGAGATTGGTGCGGTTTTTTGCTGTGGCGCATCGGAACTGTCGATCTATGAGTCGAGCGCCATATCCTGTTCTTATGAGGGCATCTTTCAGTGTCTGGAGGTGTCTGTCACGATCCTCCTCATCTGAGCAAATCCTGTGTATACGGAGGGCTTGTCCATAGGGAATGGCTTCTTTAACATGTTTAGGGTGGAAGCTGGAGAAGTGGAGCATTGTGAGATTGTCTGTGGGCTTGCGGTACAGTGAGGTGCTGAGGTGACCGTCCTTGATGGAGATGCGTGTGTCCAAGAATGCAACTGATTCTGGGGAATAGTCCATGGTGAGTCTGATGGTGGGGTGGAATTTGTTGATATCATCCCCTAATAAGCCAGAGTTGTATATAAACTGCAAGACTGGACAAACAGCCAGTCACATCACAAAGATGTCTATGCGGAAACCTGCTCCCAGATTTTCAGAGGCCGACCAGGAGCACCTGCTAGATGCCATGGAGAGGCATGATCGTCTCTTCCCTGGCCAGGGCCCTAACCCACGAGGTGTATCTGCCTCGGCATTGTGGGAGGGGGTGGCAGAAGCGGTGAATGCCAGGAACCTGACACAGCATTCTGGCCAGCAGTGTCGGAAAAAATGTACGACCTTCTGCGAGCAGCAAGGGTGAGTGAGCATCACACCTGGAACCCTGCACATGCTTGGCACAGATCTCAAACCCTGCTTAGACACCTGAAGGGCATGCTACAAGTGACCCTTCCCCAGGAACAGCATCTGACCCTTCCCCAGGAGCAGAATCTAACCCTTCTCCTCGCCCCTCAGTGAGCACCCCCCCAGTGGTGACCACTTTCCCTTAAACTGTCAGTGCAACGCCTGAGACACAGGCATGCATTGCACACCATGCACTGCAACATGTTAATGCTTGCTATCCAGCTTATATTCCCAAAGCAAAAGAACATCCACAATGCATGGGAAATGACACAGGCTGGTGATGGTGTGCCTTAGCTGCGGCAGCTGACCAGTATGGAGGAGCATGCCACGGAGCTGGAGGGTGATGGGCTTTCCCGAACGGTTACTGACAGCCAGGTCAGCATCTAGTATGCAAGTGAGCAGAAGCGCAAATGAAACCTGGGCCTCCTCTAAGTAAGTGCAATGCTGCATGGCATGTTTTGCCTCCCTCCCCCTCACGTGTGTTCTTTTTTACAGTTCTGAACCGAGAGGAACATGGCCCCTTGGGTGCCCCCACTGCTCTGGAGCAAACTGCCCATGACCCCCTGGATGACATCTTGGAAGGAGGCACTGAGGAATCCTCCGAGGACAGCACCACTAAAGCAGCATCGTCATGTATCATATAACCCACCAACATAGAAACGATCATCACAGTAGGTACCTTTGGTGTTGAGGCTTCCTGGTCATGAACTGGTGAGCACATCACAGCCGCTGATGCACATCGGATGGAGGTGGGCACATCCAAGGGCTCGGGCACACAGAGGTATGCCGAAGGCCAGGATTCAGCTGTCCCCAAGCTAGCTGCTGCGTCTCGAAGTTTGTTCCTCCCAAGGCTGGTGGAGATGCATTAGGAAACCCAGGGAGTTGTGGCTGCCCTTTCCTGCTGGACACCTGCCATCGTCATCCACCATCTTTCCTCCGGTTCTTCATATGGCAGGATGTCCACCTTGTTCACTTGCCGCTGCCCCTCCTCCTCCTGCTCCAGCTGGTCTCCCCACCACTGAGCAATGTTGTGCAGAGCACAGCAAATGCTGATGATGTGTGAAGCGCGCACAGGGTCATACTGGAGGGCACCCTCCAGGGATGGAACCACATCTTCAGCAGGCCTCAGGAGGTCTTGGGCCTCCTCACAGGCATCATCAACCATGGCCTTAGCGGGTAACCCTTGTCCCCCAGTAGCCATCCCAGGAGTCTGGGCTGGTCTTCGAAGAGCCCAGGGATGTCCGACTGCCTGAGCACAAAGCTGTCATGGATGCTTCCTCGATGGCGTGCATCAACCCGCATGATCTTCATGTGATGAAGATCACAGACAATTTGGACATGTGGGGTCTGCAAGGTGATGTGCGTGCCATCCACTGCACCCTGCACATTCGGAATCCTGGCAATGGATGCAAAGCTGAAAGTCCAGGCCTCCTGCTGTGCTTGGCCCACACTGAAATTAATGAACTGCCCTGCCAGGCATACAGGGCATCTGTGACCTGTTGCACACATCTGTGCATGGAGGCCTGGTAGATCCCAGCTAGGTCACCACTGGATGCCTGGAATGATCTGGATGCATAGAAATTCAGGGCAGCTGTCACCTTCACATCCACAGGAAGCGGATGGCTGCCCCTCCCCTGAGGTGCCAGGTGTGGGAGCACCTTGCAATGTGTCGCACCATGGTCTGGGACAGGCACAGCCGGCAATGGCACATCTCTCCCGAGAGGGCATTGGCGGAATTGTGGGGCCTGTACCTCCTTCCCTTTGTCACCCTCTGCCTTCTATGCACCCTCAGGAGGCTGCCCACCCACCTCCTGGCCCTCAGTGACAACCCCTCACCCTACTTCCTGTGGGTCTGGTGGTGGCTGCTCCTGCAGCGGTCTCTCCACGTCTGCCACCACCTCCTCCTCCTCCGCCCCTGCTGTCACCAACATGGCCAGCTCCAGATCGAGCAAACTGAGATCCATCTGCACAGTGAGTTTTGGAAAGAGCATAGAATGACAGATGGGCTGCATAGTCCCAACACCACCCCAATCCCTCACTTGGGCCAGAATCACCACGTGGGAGCTGGCACCACCATACAATTCATGGTGCCCTGCATGGCCCGATTAGGGTTTGTGAGATTCCCATCATGACAAATGCTGGCACAGATTATGCAGATCAGTGTGCAGCAGTGGGCAATGTGCACCCTTGAGTCATCTGTTACAGGCATGTGTTGCTGGTCCATGTCGTAGAGCAGGGACAGACTGCAAATCAGCACCAGATGTGTGCCCAGTGACAGCAGATTCCATGCAGTCCATGTATGAACCTCTGCACCTTGGTCTGGAGCAGCAACTGCTTTATCTGGTTAGGCCTCAGTCAGCACCTGGTATATTCCTCCCCCCTCTGGAACACCAGCATTCAGTTGAGTCCCTGACCACACTCCGCAGCAGGACAATGCCAATGCAAAGTGCTGTGGAGGGGGAGGTGAGCAGCAGCCCTTAAGACAGCCTTCCACACTGCACTACGTGCTACCCAGGGACCGGGACAGACGGGGGAGGGGGGGTGTGTGTGTGTGGCGGTGATGAGTAGGACTCCCTGACGGAACCTCTCCCAGACAGCTGTGAAGAAATAGAAGCCCCCACCCCAGATATCACTGGATCTTGGGCCAACACCTGAAGGCCACTAGGCATCTTCAAGGCCTGCCTACAACATCCCCTGTGCTTGGCTAACAGTACTTACCTCCTCACACTAATTCAAGGCTGCCACGCCAGGTTGAGATTGTTAAATATCTACTCTGGCTCGCGCCAAAGCTACATCACGCCAAAGAGGTGAGAGAAGCAAACGTGGGCGGAGACTGCTGTGTGGATCCCGATTAATGGCATGTTAAGTCATACAAATCAGCTGCCTGCCAGTTTTCTGCAGGTTCCCAGTGGCGCTATTTCTCTCCTGTTGGGAGATGTAAGTGGGTCGTAAAAGCTCATGAGGAACCCGCGAAATGGCTTACACGTGCATCTCTCAGCCTGACATGCCAGAAAAGTTGTGGGTAACGATGGGAGAATCACCCCCATTATTTCTATCCCTTGTACTCCTCCAGATATAATGCCCAGGATTGTTCGCCTTTCTGATTATTTTCTGTACCTACTAATGACAATTTATGTACCTGGATCCTTCTGTGCCACTGCTATTTCTAGCTTTCATCATTTGAAAGTACCCTGCTCTATTGCTTTTTAGATACAAAATGGATGACCTCACATTTTCCTAACATAAAATAAAAACAGAAAATGCTGGAAAAACTCAGCAGGTCTAATAGCATCTGTGGAAAGAGAAACAGAGTTCATGTTTTGAGGTCGTATGATTCTGCTTCAGTGCCGTAGATGTCATTAACATTAATTCCATTTCTCTCCAGAGATGATGCCAGACCTGCTGAGTCTTTCCAGCATTTTGTTTTTATTTCAGATTTGCAGTATTTTGCTCACATTTGCCTACATTGCCACCGATGTGTCACAACTTTGCCCATATCAATATCTCTTTGTAATGCTACACCTCCATACACATTGCTGACAAGATTTTTGTGCCATCAACAACATCTAATTTGTTCATGAATGTGGCGAATAGTTGAAACCCAGTACAGATCTTTGCTGGACATCACACAGGACATTTTACCAATTAGAGGACATGCCCATTATCCATTTTCCTTTTCCTGATGCTCAGCCAATTTCTCAACCAGGTCAATAATTTGCAAATGAAAGTCACCTTCACTGACAGGGAACTGAAACTGTGATACATGGGTGGCAGTGTCGAATCCTTACCACTGGACGACCAGAGAATTAATGTAGCCGGATCAGCACCTTAAATGCTGTAAGCAGCAGGACAATGGTGCAAGAAGGTGGGATTAGAAGGAGCATTTGAGTGTCTTCGGGCATGGACAAGATGGGCCTCTGGCCTCCTTCTATGCTGTGATTTTTCTATGGTTGTATGGTAGACAGCACAGAAGGTTTGAAGGGAAGATTGATACTTTTTTTTGAAGGAGGTAGCAATAGTATTAAATAATGGAGATGTTCATGAGACTAGGGTTAAGGAGTGAAAATTTAATTGGAAGAAATTAATAAAATGAAATGAGGACTGGGGGAGATATTAGGCAGAAGCTGGATTAGTGGATGGATGAAACTCAGTTTGAAAAAGGCAGAAAGGGAGGCTGTGAATTAAATAGTGTCAGGAGAGAAGACACAGAAGCAGTTGTGCAGACAGCCTTGACTTTGGATGCTTATAAGTTTACTATTGAGTTCCTCATATTTGTGGATGATAGTGCATGAAAAGGAATTATTAATTGGAGATCTTTTGCAATTGATTCTGCTCCACTCTTCAGGATGTTCTTTCAGCTGTGATGATAAGGGAGCAAGGTTGGTAAGTCAGATCTGGCCATGAGTCTGTCAATTACCATATTTATTCAAACCTGTGATCCATGACTATATTGGTGCCAGTTTCATGAGAAAGCAATGGATGAAAACTCGTATGAAAGCTGATGAGATAGATAATAGATCTGGAGACATGATAGTTGTAGAGTGAATCCCAAAATGTTGATTGATTTCAGGTAGCATGCTGGAAGGTAGGGTGTTGGGAGTTTGAAAGGGTTCTTGCTAAGGGGTTGGTTGTTACTATTTTCTGCAGGCAAAAACTTTGAGAGGAATAATTTTGCAAGATGGATACATAAAAAGAAGTGGACAGTGAATTCACTCTAGATGGTAGCGATATTGGAGATATTAAGAAAAAAATTATCATCAATTTCCCATCTTAGTCTCTCTATTGTTAAGACTCTTCTGCAACACAGGACAGCTGCACCCAAGCATTAAAATCAAATCCACTCTAACTAGCCTCTTGGGGGCAGGCAGGATCAGATTGAGGCAACAACTGCAAGGATTCTTTCCACTGCTCCTTTTAAGAAATATTTTTCTTTTTGCCCTGATCCTACTATCTTACTTAGTTTAGTAGAGCTACCTGCTCTGCCACAGGTACTTTTAACTCATTTGTGGGTCATAAGCATTGCTGGCTGGGCCAGCATTTATTGTCCATCTCTGAGGGCATCTCAGACTACACTGTGGTGGATCCAGAGTCACAGGTAGGCCAAATAAGATAAGGGTGACAGATTTCCTTCCCTATATATATTTATAGACACATTTATCGAGAAATTGCATAATTGTAGATTCTGGGAATAATAGCATAGAAAGAAGAAATACTAAGTAAAGAATGGGTTTGAGGGCAAATTAACGTTCCTACTTGTGCCAAGTTCAACAACAGACAACAGGAAATCAGACCTGTCATTCTCAGATGTTTGCCCAATAATGAAAATTCATTGAGAATCTCTATGACTTCAGTAGATGTTGCATCTACATGATAGTGTACACAGATGTGAGGGGGTTAAAATGGGCATCTAGTCCCATTTTAATCTGATGGGGAACAATAATGTAATTGGGTGAATAACCCAGAGGCCCAGGCTAATGCCATGGGTTCAAATCCCACTATAGCAGCTGGTGGAATTTAAATTCAACTAAACAGAATACTACTTAAAAATTCTGGAATTGCAAATTTGTCTCAGTAATGGTGACCATGAAGCTACCTTCGATTATTGGAAGAATTCATCTGGTTGACTGATGTTATTTAAAGAAGGGAATCTTCCATCGTTGCCTGGTCTGATCTACATGTGACTCTTGACGCACAGTAATGTGGTTGCCTCTTAACTGCTCACAAGGGCAATTAGGGATGGGCAACAAATGCCAGTATTGTCAGCAACACCCACATCCCTAAAATAATCTAAATTCCAATTCCTCAATTTTGATGAATGATAGTGGAACCAGCTATAGATATGGATCTTATATAGTAACTGCACTGTGAATTTTGTGCATAATGGAAAGGCAATTGATTCATTTCCTTTCTGTAAAGTTTAGCTGTGTACTTCATATGTTTTTTATTTTACAGGTATTTAATTTATGGATATATGATGTGCAGGCCTGCATCTATATGTTACACATGTTTTGTCAGCTCAGTATTTTGTAGTTGCATCTCTGGTTTCCAGCAACTGCCCCGCTTATCAGTATGGATGTTAATACAGTACAAAGGATTTCCATTGTGTACTATCACAATACATCATGTGTCATTAGTGGCTCAGTAGGTTATAACTCTCGTTTGAATGGCAAAGTTCTGGGTTGACGTTCCACTCTGAAGCTTGAGCATCAAAATCAAGGCTGACAGTTGAGTGCAGTACTGAGGGAGTTCTGTGTTTTTGGAGGTGCTATGTTTTGGATGGGACATTAAGCCAAAGTCCCATCTGCTTCCATCACAAAAATAAACAAATTATCTAGCCACAATTACACCGCTGCTTGTGAGAGTTTGTTATGGCTGCTGTGTTTTCGACATCACAGCAGTGGTGGCATAGTGGTTAAACCTGCTACCTTACAGCACGAGGGACCTGGGTTCGATTCCCAGCTTGGGGTACTGTCTGTGCAGAATCTGCACGTTCTCCCACATCTGTGTGGGTTTCCACCGGATGCTTCAGTTTCCTCCCACAGTCTGAAAGATGTGCTGGTTCGGTGGATTGGCCATACTAACATTCTCCCTCAGTGTACCCGAACAGGTGCCCGAGTGTGGCACCTAAGGAATTTTCACAGTAATTTCACTGCTGTGTTAATGTAAGCCTACTTCTAACACTAATAAATAAACTTTAAACTTCAAAAAGTACTTTATGGGTTGCAATATACTTTGAAACATCCAGTAATTGTGAAAAGTGCCAGATAAATATAACGGTGGCGTTATGCGTATGGGCCTATATTTGGAATGAGCCACTAATACCAATAACACTAAAACAGAAAATGCTGGAAAATTTCAGCAGGTCCAACAGCTTCTGTGGAGAGAGAATAAAGCCAACATTTTGAGTCTGGATGACCCTTCATCAGAGCTGCTTTAATACTAGTGACACCGCCCATTCTGGTGCTAAACTCAATGGTCCCCCAATGTCAGGCTTCTTCCCCTGTTGAACTGTGAGATTCAAACAATTTGCTGAACCGCACTCAATATTAAAGCCCCACAATTTTCAGTTCTTCCCACACTGTCCAAAAAACTCACGTTGGCGACAGTTCGGCAAAAAGAAAACTTAACACATTTCTCGATCCTGTTTCTAAAAAAAAGAAAACTCTCAATGGAGTAGATAGAGGATGGAATGGCCAGAGAGATAGGACAGGAGCAGGGTGGAGAGAGAGAAAATCACACACATACTTAAAGAAAAATCACCGAAATACAAATCCATACAGCCAATGGCAACACAATGATCTGTTTAAGATAACCAGACAGAAGGCTGGTTGGAGTGTTTGCTAACATGAATCCCAAATTGAAGATTAAGATTTTTTAAAAAGGTCGCTGGACTAACTTAAAAGTTGTGCCAGTTTTTGACGCTGTTATGTATGGAGCATTTTCTTCCCCTAGCCCCAGGAGAGGAGGGGGTTAAACCCCATTGAACATCCCAGGAGTGGAGGGGGTTAAGTCCCACCAAACATTCTGGGAGAGGAGGGGGGTTAAACCCACTGAACGTCCCAGAAAAGGAGGGGATTAAACGCCACCGAACATTCTGGGAGACGAAGGAGTTAAACCCACTGAACACCTCAGAAGAGGAAGGGGTTAAGCTCCCACCAAACATCCCGAGAGAGGAAGGGGTTAAACTCCCACCAAACATCCCGGGAGAGGAAAGGGTTAAACTCCCACCAAACATCCCGGGAGAGGAGTGAGTTAAACTTCACCGAGGAGCTGTTCAGCCTCAGTCTCCTCCGCACTCGAAACCACAGGGAGAAAATCCACACACTCAACTTGTCCGCGGCGGGAGAGCTTCGCTGCTCCTCTTCAATTATTCGCCAGGAATCGGCCGATTCCATTTCCTGTTTCTCTGTCGTTGTTACTCCAGGAGCGGATGTGTGCATCGCCCACAGGTGAGTCCTTCCTCCCCCCCCGCTCCCGGATTAAAACCCAGATCGAGTCATGAGAAGTAACTCACCTTCCTGAAGTCTCTCTGATTGAAGCAAGCACCAAACGTTAAGGTGAGAAGCTGTCTTGCCCTGGGCACATCAATGTTTGTTTATTTATTGGTTTAAATTCTTGCTGGTTTATCTCCTCACTATTTTCCCTCCCTCTTCATCCCCTGGTTGGTTTGACTGAACATGTAAAGAAGAAAAATTAAATTTTTAAAAAAGTTAAATGAACCCAGGGCGCGTGGCGACTGCCCCTTTTTCGGCTTTCAACTTTGGAAAAGCAAAGCTAACTTCTTGCTCGGGTTGCGCTGCTCCCGGAGCGCTACAAAACCCTGAAATGTCTGTCCTTTGACTCCAGTTTAAATAGATATAATTTATAAAAAATAAGAGATCGGTTTGTTCACGGAAGGCGAAGATTTATAATTAACCCGGTTCCCAGCCCAACCCTGCCACTAGAGAACATCGACTGATTCCTATTGTTGAGGCGACCCCCCCGCCCCTTTGTCTATAATCTAGAGGAAAGGGAGGGGGGGGGAGGGAATCACACACAGATTGTGACAAATTGAGATAAATATTGTGGGGTCTTAATCCCTAGATTTCAAGTTTGATCTTGACGTCAGCCTCCCTTTAACCATTTAGTGACCGAATCGCTCTTGGCTCCACGTTCTGCTTTTCCAATGGATCTCTTTCTTCCCAACATATGTACCCCCAGCCGAAAAATGCCATAAGTGTATACAGGGCGGTCTGTTTTTTTTGTCAGAAAGTTTGACTTTTTTTCTCTCCTCTCTGGCACTGATTGTTTCAAGGCGAGGTACTCGTGCGTTGGGCGTGGTGGCGATCTCACTCATCTTGGGCTTTTTTTTTGTCTTGAGAATTTGGAGGCTGTTGTCAATTTTAATGGTTGACATTCTCCCCAACTTCTCGAAGCGAACTTGTGGTGTGATACTAACCTTTTCATTTGGAAGAACTGTGTTGTGGAAGGTCTGTGTTTCCACTGAGCCCGTCTTTTCATTGTTGAAAGCAGCCTAGCCTATTTCCAGCAGGAATCTTTGTTTTTGCCGACACAAGTGGCGCTACAAGGTAAGCACGGAAGTGTCGACACTGTCAGCTCCTGCTATTCATAAGTTCCTTTTTTGTCAAATTTTTATGGTCTTTTATGTACGGTCAGAAAAATAAATATATCTCGGCGTGTGACTCAAATTAATAAAACCTTGGTCAAGATTTTATTTTTTGTTTTTCTTCCAAATAAATTTGTTTTTCGTCCAGATTTAGTTTTTCTGTAGATTCACTAAGCGTTTATTCAAATTTTGTCTGAAATCGGGAAGATAGCCTCATGCATCCAGAGATTGGTGTTTGACGTTGTCTATTGCTGACATATGTGTGTATTTATAGGTGGGCCACTGGTCACTGCTGTAAAGTTTGAATTTTAGTAATGAGCTTCGGTTGGCATATTTTAGTGAAAAGTTGATTTTTCAGAGGATCTTTCTGATTCAAGTAGGTCTTGAAAAATGTACAACTCTTTATGTTTCCACGCCTCCATAATATCGTGTTGTTTGCTGCCATCTCTAGGCACAGTGCTTCTCATCGTTTACACAAGAGGATTACCACTTTTGAGGCTGCTTGGTTCTTGATTACTGGGAAATTCTCTGCTCAGCATAAATGATTCAGAGGTGAATTAGTGCTAAGCTGAATATGTCCAGGCTAGTGACCTGAGTGAAAGAGTGCTTTGTATAATAGTTTCAATGTATCCAGAGTGTGGATACATATGCTGCGTTCATGAACGTGTGTGGTGGAGTGCTGTCCCACAGAGTTGTGGGATGCTGGGATGCTAGTCTGTCTCTCTCTTTCTTATAAACTGAGTTCCTAAATCTGTGTCTTCTAGGAAGTGGTATTAAGCAGAGGCCAGACGCATCCCTGCAGGGAGAGAAAGACAAATCCTGCTGGGAAATCACTCCTGGCAGTCTTGTATGCCTGCTAACACCTGAGTCACTCTAGTGTTAACAGAAGCCAGGGAGTTGTTTACCCCCACCCCTAGGGAAAGAGTTGGGAGACTGACTATGGGATAAAAGGAAACACATTTCTGTAAAAGAGCTGGTAAATTGTGACCTCTCTCTCTCTCTCTCTCTCTCTTTCCCCCCCCCCCCCCCCCCCCCCCGAATTTGTGCACACATCTTTTGGTGGGTTAATTCTGTATTGTATTATCATGGTGAGCTGTACCTTTTTATTCACCTTGCTTGCATTATCTTGTAATCAATACCTGATTACAATGCATTTTAAAGATGGACGTGATGCATTGTGCACCATTATCATATTGTTTTAGGTCTGACTGGAACTCTATGGTGTTTTCCATGCCATCACATTTGGGGGGAGTGGCTGGAAACATATTTTGAAATCTTTGCGACCAGTCACTGAGGAGAGAGAGCACAAGATACTTAACAATAAGTGAGGCCCTTTGGTCCATCTGAATTCCTCTATCCACAGTCTTTCCTGCCTCTTCTTCCTGTCCTCATCCCCCTCAGCATCCAGTTGGTCTTCAGATAATTAAAAGTTTTCATTTGCTAATGGGAAGTGAGTGTTTCTGGCAAGGACAACCTTTATTGCCCATTCCTCATTGATCTTGAGAAGGTGGTGGTTGCCTGCCTTTTTTTGTGTGCGCCCCCCCCCCCCCCCAAAATCTGGAAATCCAATCCATGTGCTTCTCTGTGAAGAAGAATTTTCCTGTATGTTACTTAAATTGTTATTTTACCTGTTCAATCTGTGTTGACCTGGTTAAGCTAAAGCATTCCTGTTCTATCTGTTCCATCCTACCAAATTCTCTTGCATCTCAATAAAATAAATTCCAAGATTATTGTTATCACGTTCTGCCCAATTTTTTTTCATTTGTGATTTGTCACTGTATGCCCTTCAGTGCTTGAGTGTGCCTTTGGTGGCATTCTACTGTTTCGGTTAAATACTTCAACATCCAATTTTTGTGGCTTTATATTGGCTTGATACATTGAGTGTCAGGTCTTGTAAATTCCATTTATCCATGGCTTTTTCAACACCACTCATTTTTCATGAAGTCCTTACTTTACAGTTACCTGCGTTAAACTGCGTATTCCAGTTTCCGAAATATGTATTTTTGTTCGAGAGATATGTGAATTGTCTCTTCCAATTTCATTATTTTGCCTTGTATGGCATTTCCTAAATGGATCAATTTCAATTCATCTTCTGGATGTGAGTTATCATAAATTATAAAAAATTGTGGTTCTGACAGCAGCCTGCATAGTAATCTCCTGTATTCTTTCTCTTCTGCCCTGCCCTGACCTGACCCAAGTGGACTTGACTTGAATATATTGTTTCCTACCTTGCAGTCAATTTCCTATCCATTCCAAGATTTTACCTAAACACCCATAGCTTTGAGATCACTTGGAACTGACAATGCAAAAGAGGCTATTCAGCCCAAACTAGTCTATGTCAGTTCTGTGCTCCATGTGAGTTGCCTCATGCCCTCCTTACAGCATCATGTTTCTATTCTGTTCATCCTTGGATACAGAGCTATTTTCGCCTGCAAATCCCTTTTTGGAAATTTTAGGTACACCACATTGAAGAACTTTCTACTGTCAGTTAATATTTCCCCAAAGAGGTTGACCAGACAGAAATTAAAATCATACTGATTCCTGTTTGTTGTTTTACCTATTATATAGGTAATTTGCTTCATGATGTTTTTTGTTCTCTACTGATGATTTGCTTTGTTCCTTTTTTGTGTTGAATTAGTTATTTTTCTGACTCCTGATGTGTGGTATGTTGGGTTCATAGATAATGCTGAAATCAGCGATTGTGGTTGCTGGATCTGAGGAATGTAGTCATTTCTACATACAGTGCATTAATAAATACAGACTCTGTATTCATAATCTTGTGTTTTCCTTGACTCTCAAAGTAGGCATGCACCTTATTTACTGACTTGTGACACTAAACTGTTTTTGGAGTTTTCCAAGTTTGTTCAATTGATTTGAAGCCAACCATGAAACTAGCTACTTTCCGATGTTATCATCCTGCCCATTTTATTCAAATACTTTTTGTTTTGCTGAGCTGGTGGTCTCAGAATGCCCCTTGTTTTTCCTACACAATAGAGATGCCTAAGTAGAATAACTAAATTCATCTGGTTTTTTTTACCATACAAGAAATCTGGGTTTCCTTCCAGCTTTCTTCGACACCTTTCCCCCACATTATTGATTTTTTTTCCCTTCTTTGGATTTACTGCATTAAATATTCTTGACTTTTTTTCTGTATCAGCTTGGTTTAGATGTTACAAGAGTCATTCCTCTGCTCCTTTGTCTCATGGGAAGTGCTTCATACTTTATCGAGCAGCACCAATAGCATTGGTGCTCTAATGCACTCATTGCTAGACTAGTGGGCCTGTTTTGAGATTTTAATTTTCAGCTGTTATGACATTATTGACAATCAACTAATTTTTAATTTTTCCATCTTGGTTTTACTACATGTGAAATCACACTTCAGCTGATAATTAAGGAGAACATGTATTAATGTGCTGATATTGACTTGATGCAATTGGATGTAACTCGTCTGAATTTGGTTGTTCTGCTATTCTTAACCCCCAGTTTGTGTACAAAATAGTTTGTTATAAATTGTTAATTTTGGGCAGAGAATGAAGCATGGAAAATAAACTACTTATCGCCAATCAAGTCCCCTAGACCTGATGGCCTGCATCCGAGTCTTAAAATAAATAAATGGTTGCAGAGATGGTGGTTGTATTGGTGGTTACTTTCCAAAATTCCCTAGATTTGGGGAAGTTCCCTTTGGACTGGCAAACTGCAAATGTGACAACACTTCAAAAAAAGAGGGTGACAGAAAGCAAGGAACTAAAAAGCAGTTAGTCTAATGTCAGTCATTGAGAAAATGCTAGAATCCATTATTAAGGAAGTAGCGGCAAGGCATTTGGATAATACATTTCAGAGCCTACATGGTTTTGTGAAAGAGAAATTGTGTCTGATGTTTTATTAGGGTGGAATAAGCAGAGTGGATAAAGTAGATGCCGTTTACTTAAATCTCCAAATGACATTCAATAAGGTGTCATAAAAAATGACTGCACAAAATAAGTACTCATGGTGTTGAGGGTGATGTATTAGCATGGATATATTGCTTAGCTAACAGCAAACTGAATTGGGATAAATTGTTCATGTTCATGTCAGCAAACTGTAGCTGGTTGACTGGCACAGGGATCGATGCTAGGCCTCAACTAATTGTGATCTTGTGTTGCAATCACATTTGTCGATGATATGCTAGGTATGAAAGCAAGTTGTGGGGACAATATAAGAAGTTTGCAAAGGGCTAAGGTTAGGTTAAGTGATTAAGCAAAAACAGATAAATTATAATATGGGAAAATGTGAACTTGTCCACTTCAGCAGGAAGAAAAAGCAATATATTATTTTAAAGGAAAGAAACTGCAGCATGTTACAGCAGAGGGGTCTTGATGTCCTTGTTCTTGAATCTCAAAAGGTTAGCATGGAGGTACAGCAAATGATTAGGCAAATGGAATATTAGTCTTGTAAGTGAGTTAGAATTTTAAAGTAGGGAAGTCTTGCAAAAACTCTGCAGGCATTGTTGAGACTGCAGCTACACTACTACGTACAGTTTGGTTTCTTTATGGAGGGATATATATGCACAGGCACTAGGCTAACTGCAGGGATGAAAGAGTTGTCTTATGAGGAAAGGTTAAGCAGATTGGTCACTCAAGTTCAGAAGAATGAGAAGCAACCTGACTGAAACATACAAGATGCAAAAGGGACTTGACAGAGTAGATGTCCCCATTGTGGGGGAATCTAAATCTGATTTAAAAATGAAGGCACTCCAGTTTAAAGCGGAGATAAGGAGGAATGTCTTCTCTTGGAGGACTGTTAGCCTTTAGAATTCCCTACTCTAGAGAGCAGTGAAGGCTGGGTCTTGAATACATTCAGAACTGAGTCACAGACGTTTACGGCATGGAAACTGGCCCTCGGCCCAATTTAACCATGCTGCCTTTTTAAACCCATAAGCTAATCTCAATTGCCCACATTTGGCTCATATCCCTCTACACCCATCTTACCATGTAACTGTCTCAATGTTTTTTACAAGACAAAATTGTACCCACCTCTACTACTACCTCTGGCACTTTGTTCCAGACAGTCACTACCCTCTGTGTGAAAAAATTGCCCCTCTGGACACTTTTTTTTGTATCTTGGCCCTCTCACCTTAAACCTATGCCCTCTAGTTTTAGACTCCACTACCTTTGGGAAAAGATATTGATTATCTAGCTAATCTATGCCCCTCATTATTTTATAGACCTCTATAAGATCACCTCTTAGCCTTCTACACTCCAGAGAAAAAGTCCCAGTCTATCAAGCCTCTCCATGTAACTCAAACCATCAAATCCTGGTAGCATCCTTGTAAATCCTTTCTGTGCTCTTTCTAGTTTAATAATATCCTTTCTATAATAGGGTGACCAGAACTGCGCACAGTATTCCAAGTGTGGCCTTAACAATATCTTGTGCAACTTCAATAAGACATCCCAACTCCTGTATTCAATGTTCTGACCGATGAAACCAAGCATGCTGAATGCATTCTTAACCACTTTGTCCACTGTGACTCCACTTTTAAGGAGCTATGAACATGTACCCTTGATCTGCTTGTTCTGTAATTTTCCCCAGTGCCATTAGCTGAGTAAGTCCTGCCCAGATTCAATGTACCAAAATGCAAGGTGATGCATTTATCTAAATTAAACTCCTCCTGTCATTTGTCAGCTCACTGGCCCAACTGATCAAGATCCTGTTGCAATTAGAGACAACTTCCTTCGCTATCCACTATGCCACCGATCTTGGTGTCATCTGCAAACTTACTAACCGTGCCTTCTATATTCTCATCCAAATCATTAATGTAAATGACAAATTACAGTGGACCCAGCACTGATCCCTGTAGTGCACTGCTGGCCACAGGCCTCCAGTTTGCAATTTTGTATCCATTTGGCTACCTCATCCTGGATCCCGTGAGATTTTGGCTAAGATCAGATGTAGTAATGACATTCTGTGCTTGGTTGAAGTCATGAGGTAACATTTCAGCTTCATTTGAAGCAATTTTTAAAAGTGGCATCTTGGCCTTTTTGCTAAGATGCAAATAAGATCAAGCCTTGGAAGAGGAGCTGTGCGTACTCCAATCAGCTTGGATCACGTAGATCAAGCCCAAGACAGGAGGTGAGAGCTCCGTCTTGTTGGCTTGGATTAGGAATGTCTCAACTTGTTGAGACTCTGAATTGGACTTGATTTGATTTGTATTGGAATTGAAAAAAACCTACCATGCAGTACCTTATCAAAGGCCTTGCTAAAGTCCATGTAGACAACATCAACTGCACTACCCTCATCTTACCTCTTCAAAAAATTCTCTCAAATTTGAGAGACATGATTTTTCACTCTAACAAGCCATGCTGACTGTCCCTAATCAGTCCTTGCATCTCCAAATGCCTGTAGATCCTGTCTCTCAAAATACCTTCCAATAACTTAACCACCACAGATGTGAGGCTCACTGGCCCGTAATTCCCAAGCTTTTCCCCGCAGCCCTTTTTAAACAAAAGCACAACATTTGCCACCCTCCAATCTTCAGGTACCTCATCAGTGACTATTAATGATTCAAATATCTCTGCTAGGAGACCCGCAATTTTCTCCCTAGCCTCCCAAATGTCCTCGGGTACACTTCTTCAGGTCCTGGGGACTTATCTACCTTGATGTGCTTTAAGACTTCAGGCACCTCTTAGACAGGGTTTTGATCTGCAAGAAAATTTGGTGGGGGAGGCTGTTGTTTGGTAAATGGTATAGGAGCAGGCTGGAAAGTGGAATTAAGGTCGCAATCCGATCAGCCATAATTTTATTGGATAGGGGAGCAGGCTCGGGGATTGAATGGCTTACTCCTGCTTGTATTTCTTACGATCCTATGAATTTAACTGATTCTCACCCATTCAGTAAGTAGTAAGTATTACTTTGATTTTTATACAAAAAAGTCTGCATATTTAGAGTGTACTTCAGAAATTATTCAAAAGTTGTTGGATTGGTTATAGCTTTCTTACCTCCTACATTCTCCTCCCGACACCACCCTCACATGCATCCTGTAACCACAACCAAAGTCAAAATTATGCATTTGCAGAGTTTAAAAAAAAAGTCTTGGCAAAGAAAGGACTAATGTTGAAAATATATTAAAGGTGATGAAGTCTTAATAGCTGGAAGGCTAGCTCACAGACAGTACGATACAATGAGCAGGGTGTTTATTGATGGTCCCTTTTTTTTTGCATCTTCCTGTTCATGTGGAGTCGAGCTCTGATCTGGTCACCTGTACTCTATGGCTTAAATTGCAATGGAGCAATGTTTTCATATCTGTAACTTCCTGGCTAGTAATGGACCAGGATGTGCAATTTTCAAAAAAAAAAGTTGCACTTTGTGTAGGTTGAGTAACTCATTACATTTGGTAAAAGAAATCATGTACTTAATGTGCCCTTCAAAGGAATATCTTTTATGTGTACTCTCAAGATAAACCTCAATCTCTTTGCCTTTTTTGGGTGATTCCAATTAACAGAAGAACTTGATGAGCTTCCAAATGCTGTTTGCATGCAGAGGATAAAAATAATAGAATCATAGAAATCCTACAGTGCAGAAGGAGGCCATTAGGCCCATCGAGTCTGCACTGACTACAATCCTACCCAGGTCCTACCCCTGTATCGCTAAATATTTACCAGCTAATACCTCTGAGCTATGCATCTCGGGACACTAAGGGGCAATTTAACATGGCCGATTAACCTAACCCACACATCTTTTGGACTGTAGGAGGAAACTGGAACACCTGGAGGAAACCCACACAGGCACAGGGAGAATGTGCAAACACCACATAGACAGTGACCCAAGCTGGGAATTGAGCCTGAGTCCTGGAGCTATGAAGCAGCAGTGCTAACCATTCTGCAACCGTGCCACCTAAGGCATGGATATTCTAATTAATTAAAAGTTCATACAAAACCAAAAAAATTCTGAAGACCCAAGTTTATTTGAACAATAGGGTGAAAACAAGCTTTATGGCTGGAGACCAGAGACATGAACTGAAAGATTGCACAGACTAGGCTATTTCCCTACAAAAGGAAGATTTGAGAGATTAATTAATTGAAACATTTGAAATGGGTAAAGGAGTAGATAGGAGGAAAAAAAAGTATAAATTTAATAATAAAGCTAGGCAGTTCAGGGATGATTCCAAGGATCACCTCTTCACAAACAGGTAATAAACATCTGAAATGTTTCTTCTCCCAAAAGGCTGAGGCTAGGTCAATTAAAAATGTCAAATCTAAGATTGGTAGATTTTTGTTGGGCAAAAGTATTAAGGGTTGTAGAACCGAGTGGGCAAACGGGGTCAAGCTACAGATGAGTCATGATTTAATTAAATGGCAGAACAGGTTGAAGGGGCTGAATGGTTCCTTTGCTAGCAAAATGGCAACATAGTGAAAATTTGCAAGTTTTTTTTCTGTTTCGAAGTGAGGATATGCCACAAAAATTGACCAATAGCATAAAGTCATTTGCATCTCGCCATTACTATTTTTGGGAATTAGGATTTTCTGAGCAAGCATACGATCAGTGTTCGCCAGAATTGTGAAACTTTTAATGGCATAAAAATAGTGTGTGGAATTTGACTTGTGATAAAGACCTGCAGTAGATTTATAGATTTTTGACTACTGTGTGCTTTGAGTTTTTTCATACTGGAATGAAGCACAGTAGTGGTGGGGGAATTTCACTGAGGTAGGAGCATAATCAAAAGGATAGATTATTCATTTAAATACAATTTCTTTCCTTCCCTATTTGCAGTTGGCATGTATGCCAACAGCATGCTGATTGTCAGCATTTTGAGCTGTAAACCACATCACAAACTACTGACAAAAAAAGGGCCATTCTTCCCTTAGTACCAATTCTGTAAGAGTCTTCATGCTAATAAAAATAATCTCTGCTGTAAACCTCAGTTAAGAATTCCTTTGGGAAGAGGAGTTCTTACCTACACCATGTGGTGACTAAAGGCTGTTTGTTTGTTGGAGTTGGAGACCAAAAGAGATGGAATGAATGGCAATGGTAGGATGATTCAAGTCCAGACAGCAGAACAGGGAGCATCACTTGGCTTGGGGAGTATTGAGAGTGCCCATGGAAACTGGATGGGAAAGTGTGCCAATGTGAAATTGCATCATAGGGGAAGAATGCCTGGATGAGGGAAAGGGTGAAGTTTGCATTGAAGTAGGTATATTAGAGCCTACATATAAATGAGGGGTGGGAAAGGTGTGGGAATGCGAAAGTAACTGTTTAAACTGCTTTAGTAATGAGGAAGATAAGTGTCAGTATGAGATGGCAGGATGACAGAAGTGCCTCTGCAATTTTATGATATTGGATAGTCAAGAACTACAGCTTCATTCAAGCTCTTCATATGTTTTATCAGTGAAGTACCAATGCAGTGAAATCTCTAGGGTTAGGAGGACAAATTGGACAGTAACTCTCTGACCTCCACATTTAACTGTGTTTATATGAATGTTGAAAGTTACAGACCAATTTACTTCACAATAATAGTTATGTGATGACTTTGAGGAACAGCTTTAATTTAGCATGAGGAATAACAGTGAGGTTAACTAGAATTAAACATTTTAATGGAAGATTCACTATTTTCTGGAGGATCATGTCTCCAATTGAGATACCAGATTGTGATTTCTGTTTGGCGACACCCCAACAGAATCATGTTTGATGCAAGTTAGTGCCTGGAAGAGGGGAGGATGGAAGGTTGCCCCCAAAAAACCCACGTGTAGTATAATTGTGCAATGAATCTGTTGCTACAAAAACATAGGTTCCCAAAAAGCTTTAGTGAAATTATACATTTGGGATAAATAGTCAAGGCATTCATTCATGTTCTGATGTTGCATTATCAAAACAGCATCAAAGATTTTAGTAATTTGATCTAATCCAAAGGTCTACATGACATCACTGTTCCGACAGAACGATTTTGGCTATATTTTGTAATCTTTATACCAGGGCTTGGTGCTGTAATCTTTGAACAGGATTGAATCTGTTATATTTAAGTCACAATCCCTGTTAACATCACATTGCAGCCAGCTATGGGTAAGAAGAAATCAGAGTAGATGCAGACTTTTTCAGGGCCTGTGGTTTTGGTTATGTTATGAAAATGATCTGGCGACTAATCTGGAGTATCAGATACCAGCCATTTTATTTTCTTGTTGGGACTGTAGGATCTCTTGTATGATACTTTTAACTTGTTTAAATATGTTCTGTGTTCCAAACAAAGACATGAAAGTTTACCTACAGCTTTTTATTATTGTCAAATGGCAGCATTAGTCTGGGCATGCTGCCCAGTGCCAAGGTGCTTCGATCTTGATTTGTCATTGAGTAGAATCATTGCGGCACAAGGTGATTTGATCTATTGAGCCAATGCTGGTGGAGCAAGCCAATCAGTTCCACTCACTCCCTGTAGCCCTGCAAGTTTATTTCCTTCCAAATTATTGGCATTGGACCTGTGCTGAAGAATTTCACACTTGTTGGATGGAAGTGGGACATTTAAAAGGATTGTGCATCTAATGTGACCTTTGGCTATCAGTGTATATGTGGTTATAGGCTTTGGAACAAAGCTAGAAATGTTTGAAGTGCGATCTTGTGATACTCAATCTAAAATGAATGATTTCAATCTCTGAATTAAAGCTTGTCCTTTTATTTTCCACTTCCCCCTCCTCCTTGCCCCTACCACAATTGCAGCCAGAAGAGTTAGACTTCTCAACTCTTGTTCCTTATCTCCAAGTCTTAGTGCATCGCATTTTGTAAAGTGGGTCAGTTTCTGTCTCGCTACAATCTTTTCTACTTGATGCCTGCCTTGTGACTTACACTTGTGCTTCTGATTTGGTTGCTCTTGTTAAATTTTTTTTTAAATCACTGCTTCATGTTGGCTTCAATGCTACTTTAAACTGGGATTGCAAAATGAGCCAGGGTTTGAACACTTTATAAGAGAGCTAGTGACCATAGAATCCCTACAGTGCAGAAGGAGGCCATTCAGCTCATCGAGTCTTTACCAACTACACCCCATGCAGGCCATATTTCTGTACATTCACACGCTTGCCCTGCTAATCCCTCTGATGTTATGGTCAATTGACCATAAACTCACACAGCTTTGGACTATGGGAGGAAACTGGAGCACCTGGAGGAAACCCAAGCAGACATGGGGACAAAGAGCAAACTCCACACAGACAATGACCTGAAGCTGGAATTGAACCTGGGCCCCTGGTGCTGTGGGGCAGCAGTGCTTGCCATCATGCTGCCCCAATGAGATAAAGATATGTTGCTTCCAACCTTTGCACTATGTGCTACTACAATGGACAAAATAAAAAGATTGGCCATAATTTGCAGTAGCAGGGCACCTCCCATGTCTGTCAGTTATATTTGTCTTTGCTCATTTAGATTTTTGACTTTCGTATGGCAAGTAGATGAAAGTGCGAGCTGATACTGTCACACCATTTGAAACTGGGGACCTGAGTGAACAGGGCAAACAACTATCCCTTTAACCAGTTAGATTGAAGGATTGTGAAATTGACAGCAGAATGAGGAGTAAATTAAAAGGGGTGAATTCAATTGCTAATCAGAACAAAGAAAGAAATCGAGCTAAGAAAGAGAAATGGAGGAAAATTATTAAATTGAAAGAGAGGCGGAATCAAAATTCTTTTTGTAAAGTCTAACTTAAAATTTGTCAATTTTAAAACCTCCAATTCAAACTCAAGAAATGAGACTCCACATCTGTAATAGTTAACTTTCAGTGGCAGGGTGGATACTTTAACACTAGGCATGACTTAAGGTCCTTTGACTGAAATTATATTTTCTGAAGACAGTTTCGTTCATATCAAATGTGCAAATACAGGAAACCTCCCAAGAGTCAATGAAATGAAATGGTGAGGTGCTGTTTTTGATTAAACAGAGCAGCACATCTTTTCGATTTCCTCATTTAATAGTGCTTCTACTGTCACCTTAAGTAACAAGGACTATTCGCTATGTTGTTTGGTAGCAAAATAGGGGCCATTTTATAATAGTGGATATGATTGAAGGCAGGAGTGTTGGAGGAATGCAAGGCTCTCAAAAATGATTTTTAGTGATTGCACTAAAGGGTAATACATATGGTTGCTTTCTGTTTATAGTTTATTTTAACTCGTTATTCTGTGTATCAAAGTATGAAAACAGAGGAGTTGGTCAGAAATTAAGTCCATGTGCTGTTGTTGCAGGAAAAGAATCCCTGTGGGAGGAGATACGAATGAATCATTCCAAGATATTATTGGTGTCCCACATAATGTGTGGTTTTTGGGATTGGAATAGTACAGTTGCTATTGAGATTTAGGTTTCAATTTCATTTCTATAGAATAAACTCACGTTGGAGAGCTAATGGTTTACTCTGTTCAATGAAGCAAAAACACTCCAAACAAACAGTCACGTGTAGCAATGGAGGGTAGCTGTAGAGGAAATGAGGCAGTCTGGTTTTGGTTAGCAGCCGATTGAATTTAATCTTTGCCTGTGTTAAACTGTCAGCTGTGGCTCAGTTGGTAGCATTCTGGCCTCTGGGTCATAAGGTTTCAGGTTCAAGTCCCATTCCAGGACTTGAGCATAATAAACAAGGCTGACATTTCAGTATAGTTCTGAGGGAGTTGCTGATCTGTCAGAGATGCTGTGGTCTTTCAGATGAAACATTAAATCGAGGCCCATTTTTCACTCGGGTGCATATAAAAGATCCAGTGGTCCTATTGTGAAGAAGTGAGGCAAGCTCTAGGGCAGCACAGTGGTCTGTACTGTTGCCTCATGTAGCCAGGGACCTGGGTTCAATGGGTGACTATGTGGAGTTTGCACATTGTCCTTGTGTCTGTGTGGGTTTCCTCCCACAGTCCAAAGATACGTGGGTAAGGCTGATTGGACATGCTAAATTGTCGCTTAGTGTCAAGGATATTAGCAGGTTAAATACGTGGGAAGAGGGCCTGGTGGGATGCTCTGATTAGAGAGTCAGTGCAGACTCGATGGGCCAAATGGCCCCTCCTGCACTGTAGGGGTTCTATGATTAAACTCCTATGTTGTCCTGGCCAGCATTTATCCCACAATCAATATCACAGGAACAGCTTATCCAATCACACTACTATTTCTGTGAATCTGTTGTGTGTAAGTCAACTGTTGCAACAATGATTAGCTGTAAAGCACTTTGGGATGTCCTGTGGCCATGACAAATGCTATATAAATGAAATATTTGTTTTTGAAGTGAATTGTACTGTGTAAAATATGTATGTCTAATCACGTAGGATAGAAAAAAACTTCAGAGCAGCATATAAGGTTCTGTAATTGAAAGGCTTGCTTAAAATAGATTACCGTTACCTAGTTCTTGTACTTAAATAGGTCAGTGATGTTTCTTTCCTCCCTGAGAAAATATCTGTTTTGAAAACAGTCTGTTTAATTGATATATTGTGATTGGTACAGTTAAAGCTGCTACTTATATTGAGACCAGCCAGCCAAAGGAATTTATCTATGTGTAACACATTTTTTCTTTTGCCACACAGATTAGGGCTGATGGGCCTGTTCCTGTGTTGTAATTTTCTTTATTCTTTGGTTTTAGTGCACCAGGCAGCATGGTCAGTGCAGGCTTGGAGGGCCGAAGGGCCTGTTTTAATGCTGTAATTTTCTTCTTTATTAGTTGCTGAAATATTATGCACAATTTTCCCTGTGGGAATGGTTAATTATTAGTTATTCTTTATATTTTTAGCAATCCGTTGGCGCTCCAGATGAGCCTTTTGGATTGATTAGCTTCAGCATTCATCGAGTTTTGCAGGCAATGAGACTTTTTTGTATGAAATGCTAATTCAAATTTTGTGCTAACTTGTTGGACTGCCTGATGCAGTCCAATTTTAAAAATAGGTCAGTCACACCTGAGACAGATACCAAATTTGCAGACAGTATCTTGTATATTGGGGAATCACATTTTTAATTTTTGTAAATGCTGACCCATATACATAGTTAACCTGGATTGTGCTGAATGTAAGGGTATATAGGTCATAGTATCACTTGCCAACGATAGCTAATTTGCAGTTTAAAGTTAATAACAGAAGATGTATTGTTGGGTTCACATTTTGATCTTCATTCGTTGTGGCACATTCCTTTCGTGGATAATTTTCTTTTAAGCATTGGCGCATTCCTGGGTATTGCAGCAATTACTAATAAGTTTAGCTTTGTGGAGTTGATATCTGGGCTGTTTTGATTGCTCGCCAATGTGCCATGCTTGAAGGTAGTTGGAACTGAGGCTTGGCAACTTGCATCATAGAGGAGTTATGACACTTCACAGTAATTTACATGCTGCACCTGGATGACATGCATAATCTAATTTCACTTCATTATCCAATCATTTTCACAGTTCTAAAAATATTGGGGCTGTCACTTTGTTTTTGTAATTTAAAAACATCATTATTATATTAACAAATTCCCAGACTTTATGAAGTCTCAAAACACTGATTCTATGATATATTCACTTGTATGTAAAAATTACTCCATTTTAGCTATGTGCAAGACATTTTTTATTGAGGTTTGGGTACCACAACTCACTGCCTTTTCTCGCCCAATGTCAGTATCCAGTTGTGAACTGAATTCAAATTTATCCAACTGGCTGCTGTGGTGGGATTTGAACCTATACCCCCAGAGCATGAGCTTCTGGATTACCTGTCCAATGACATTATCACTATGTCACTGTGTCCCTTGCTTGAGGTCTCTTTGAGCTAAGCTGCTTGTCTGATATCCACTCGAGAATGAGTGTTTAAAAGAAGCAGGGAGAAGCTTAGGATTATGGGGAAAGTCTGGAATTTTGGCTGCACGCAGCAGAATAGTTGCTAATAGTGGAGAATTATAGGAGGTCACAGAGTAATAAGGCCGTGGACGTGTGACTGTCTAAGATGAATATATTAAAACTAAGGCACTAATGGACAGGGAGCCAATGTAGATCAATAGGCTCAGGAGTGATGGATACAGGGGATTTGGTGTAATTTAGTATATGGACAACAGCATTTAACTCGGCTTTGTGGTAGGAGGCTGACTAGGATGACATTGGGATAGTCAGATTTGGATGTAGTTTCATCAGCAAATGAGCTGTGTTGAATGTGGGTAGACTTTGTAATAATGAGCAAAGAATGTCAGTAGCTCCACTCTGGATCAAATAGGCCAAGATTGCAAGCAGTCTGATTCAACTTGGCATTTTGGGGAGAGGGCAGCGGTGAGATGGTGGTTGGAATCTGCTGCAAGATGTGGAGTTTGTGACAAGGGCTGAAGACACTGGCTTCAGTCTGCACCATTTTTGTTGTTTGTCCAACATCCAGTCTTGGATAATATGCAATTCTGTAATAGAGGAAGCAGATGTATGATGTTGCAAACCCTGTTTGCAGATTCTCTCACCAAAAGATGAGGAAGAAGAGAGACCAAGATGGATTGGGGCAGTGGGAGCGACACAAGGTCATGCATAGAATCCCTACAGTGCAGACGGAGGCCATTTGGCCTGTCAAGCCTGCACTGACAACAATCCACACCAGGCCATATCCCTGTAACTGTATATTTACACTGTTAATCCCTGTGAAATTAGGGTCAATTTACTATGGCCAATCAATCAAACGTACAAATCTTTGGGACTGTGGGTGGAAAAACGGCACATCCTCTGTGCCCACCAGACACGGTGGGGGGAGGGAGGGAGAGAGAGAGAGACGTGCAAATTCCACACAGTAACCCAAGCCAGGAATTGAACCCAGAGCCTGGTGCTGTGAGGCCGCAATGCTGACCACTGTGCCACCATGCCACCCCAAGTGTAGATATGCAGATGTTAATGTAGTATATGCATCAAAACAGCTTGGCTAGGGGCTTAACAAGTTTTGGTAAGTCTTGTCTACTACAATCCGTTGATGATGTCAGGGCCAACTAGCCATTGCTGTCACTTTTGGAATATTATGTGGAAAGAATCAATTTGCCTGAAGACCGGCACCTTCATTCAAGCAAGTGGTTAGGAGCTGCAGTGCACTACCTGAGAGTGTAATGGTTTAATCAAATCATTCAAGAGGGTAATAGATCATCCGAAAAGGAAGAAAGGGCAGGACCACAGGGAGAAGGCTGAAAAATGGCTCTCGGTGAATAACTCTTTCTGAGAGCCAGCACAGACACGATGGGTCAAACAGCCTTCTGTGGTGATGTACTGTGCTTGAACCAAAGTCCCCCAGTCGTGGATAAGGAAAGCAATGCTGGAGATTACTTCTCCACGGTTGGATAAGTCTGAGTGGAACTAAGTGGTTTGGACATCAGAGGATTGGTGTTAGCGGAGGATGGTGTGGTCAACCTTTTCAAAGGCTGCAGGAGGAATCATGCAGTTTGGTCACAATGAAAGAATGTTGTTTGTGTACTTGTTGCTAATGATATGGATGAAACTAACTCTTCACAACAGATCTTCCATTTTGAGTGGTGGGGGGGACAATTTGTTCCAAATGCTGAGATCATATTCAAAGATTCTTTAAAAAGAAAAGCTGTTTGATATTTTCCAGAAGATATATCGCATTTTGTTTCTTCCAGTTTCTAATGCTGAATGTTGAGCAAATTAACTAAAAAAAACCTCAATTTTCACACCTAATAAAGACGCCTCCCCATCTCCCAAGCTTCTTGGACCAATTCACAACTACTTTTAAACTGTGTTTTGGAATTGACTGCTTTAAGGAGCCCCAGTCAAATTCAAACTAGTTCAAAGTACGTGAATTAAGACATGAGTTCAAGCCTCCCATGTTATGCCAATTGATTTTAGCAGGTAGGAATTGCAGACTGTTTGTTTAGCTTTGCTTGGGTTTCCACCCCCACAGTCCAAGACTTGCTTTTTGAAATCCACGCACAGAAACGGAGGAGTGTCTTGAGGTCAAAAATGTGACTTGATCAGAGGAAAGCAGAATTTCAAACTTGCTTGAAAATAATGGAAAATTGTCAAGATTCTGTGATGTCTAATAAATAATTTAAGCTCAGCTGCCTCTTCATTTTCTACATATGACTGCTAGGTCCTGTAACTCTTTAAGCCGCCTCGGGCGGAGCATTCCTTCATGGGTGTAAGGAAGAGAATGGGGACAAGAAATCTCTGACCAGATACAGTAGTTATTCATATGATGACAATACATGGCTCTAGGTTCTTTGATCCCTGTTGGAGATTTGTAAACCCTGATGCATCATACCAGATGGCAGAGTTGATTTGCATATGAATGTAAATCCCATTGTGTAAGTTTGAAATGTGATACCTTGTTTGAAGAAAAACATGTTAGTTTTTAGGGTGGGGGAGGGGAATAACTATGAAATGAACCCAGAGCTCTTTTAAAAAGAGTGGATGAGAAGGCTTTATTAACCCACATTAAACTATCCAATTTCCCTAATTATTAATGCATGGTTTTTAATTTGATGCATAGACATATTCTGAGTATATTATCACGGGTATTGGTGGATCCCCAGGACATTGTCCTCCTTTACTTCTAGTGTGCTTGAGGTCAGTTGTGACTTCTGTGTATGTACAAATAATCTATCCTGAGATCATCATGGGTAAACAATAACAACCTGTATTAACATAGTAAAACTTTCCATAAACAAAAATCTACATCTGAACCAAAGTAGGTTAGCTGGGTAAAGAAAGGTTTATATCAGTAGAGGCAGCAAAGGATTCTGGGAGAAGTTGACTTAGTCACCTAGACTACCGTGGGTAGCTGAAGAACGAGTGTCAAGGAGCGCTTAAGCCCGAGGTACTACATTAGTGTTTCTCTCCCTCCTCTAACCCAAACAATAAGGCACTGTGAGGAGGATAAACAAGGTAAGATTCTTATTATATCAAGTATACAAGGGCAGAAATGGCAGGGCAGTGATATGTTCCTCCTGCCAGATGTGGGAGATGAGGGAGCTTTCCAGCATCCCTGACGAGTGTCTGCGGGACATGTGACCAACTGCAGCTCCTCAGACTGCGTGGTTCTGCTGGAGTAGCAGCTGGACACACTGAAGTGCATACAGGGGACAGAGTGTGATAGACAGCTTCAGGGAGGTGGTCACATCACAGGTCCAGACAGGTAGATGGGTGAGTGCCATGATAGGCAGGTAAGGTAAGAGTCTCCTGTGGCTATTCCCCTCTCAAACAGGTACACTGCTTTGGAGTTTGAGGTGGGGGGAGGGTGTGTGTGTGCAGTGGCCCCTTAGGAGAAGATACCAGCGGCAGCCAGGCCTGTGGCCCTACAACTGGTTCTGCTGTAGAGCACGGTTGGATTAAGTTAAAGTGACTGACAGTAGTAGGAGACTCTCTGTCAGGGGCACAGACAGATGTTTCTATGGCCACAAAAGAGATTTGATTTTGATTTGGTTTATTGTCATATGTCCTAATATACTATGAAAAGTATTGTTTCTTGCGTGCTAGACAGACAAAGCATACTGTATGTAGTGAAGAGAAGGAGAGTGTGTTACAATCATAGCTAGGGTGTAGAAAAAAATTGACTTGGTAGATCCATTCAAAAGCCTGAAGGCAGTGGAGAAGAAGCTGTTCTTGAGGTGATTGGTAAGTGTCCTCAGACTTTTATATCTTTTTTCCTGACAGACGAAGGTGGAAGAGGGGATGTCTGGGGTGCGTAGGGTCCTTAATTATGCTGATTGCTTTTCAGAGGCAGTGTGAAGTTTAGACAGTGTCAGTGGGTGGAAGGCTGGTTTGTGTGATGGACTTTGCGTCATAACAAAGGAGGTAAAGGAAAGTGTTAAATTAAAAGCGGATGCGTTTAGAGTAGCTAAGAGTAGTGGGCGAGAAAAGGATTGGGAGAGGTTTAAATATCAACAAAGAATGACCAAGAAGTTGATAAAGAAGGGTAGGATAAACTATGAAGCTGGGCTAGCGCTTAATATAAAAAAGGATAGTAAGAGTTTTTATAAATATATAAAAAGGAAGAGGCTGACTAGGGTGAACATTGGACCCTTAGAGGATGAGAGGGGGGACTTAGTGGTAGGGGATGGGGAAATGGCTGAGGCCTTGAATAACTTTTTTGTTTCAGTCTTCACGGAGGAGGACGTGAATAATTTGCCAGGTGTTAGCGATGGAAAGGTGGTAGGAGTGGAGGGCCTGAATGACATTATTGTTACTAGAGAGGCAGTGCTCGACAGACTGGAGGGACCGATTGTGGACAAGTCCCTAGGACCGGATAGAATGCATTCAAGGGTTCTGAAAGAAATGGCGGAGGTGATGGTGGATGCCTTGGTGATTACTTTCCAAATGTCGCTGGATTCTGGGGAAGTGCCAGAAGATTGGAAAACGGCTAATGTTACACCGTTGTTTAAGAAGGGTGGCAGGCAAAAGGCAGGGAATTATAGGCCGGTTAGTTTAACGTCTGTTGGAGGTAAAATATTAGAATCCGTGATCAAGGAGAAAGTAGCGAGGCATCTTGAGAATTGTTTGATAGAGCAGACACAGCACGGTTTCGTTAAGGGGAAGTCGTGTCTGACGAATTTATTGGAGCTCTATGAGGATGTGTCTAGGGCGGTGAATAGAGGAGAGCTGGTGGATGTGGTGTTTCTTGATTTTCAGAAGGCGTTTGATAAGGTGCTGTACAAGAGGTTATTACAGAAGGTCAGGGGGCATGGAGTTGGGGGTAGGGTGTTCGCGTGGATAGGGGATTGGCTGTCAAATAGGAGGCAGAGAGTGGGGATCAATGGGTGCTGTTCGGATTGGCGGTTGGTGACTAGTGGAGTGCCCCAGGGGTCGGTGCTGGGGCCTCAGCTATTTACCATTTATGTAGATGATCTGGAGGAGGGAACAGAGTGTATGGTGTCAATTTGCTGATGACACCAAGATTGGTGGAATGGCAAATTGTGCGGAGGGTGTGGAAAGTCTGCAGGAGGATCTAGACAGGCTGGGCGAATCGGCCAGGAACTGGCAAATGGAATTTAATGTTGGCAAGTGCGAGGTGGTCCACTTTGGTAGGAATAATGGTAGGAAGGACTATTAGTTACATGGCGAAAAACTGCAGCATGTGACGGTGCAGAGGGACCTCGGGGTCCTTGTGCATGAGTCGTAAAAACCCAGCCTGCAGGTGGAGCAGGTGGTCAGGAAGGCTAATGGGATGCTGGCCTTCATAGCAAGGGGGATTGAATATAAAAGTAGGGAGGTCTTGCTGCAATTGTACAGGGCACTGGTGAGGCCACAGCTGGAGTACTATGTGCAGTTTTGGTCGCCGCACTTACGCAAGGATATTTTGGCTTTGGAGGGAGTGCAGAAGAGGTTTACTAGGCTGATACCGGAGTTGAGGGGGTTGAACTATGAGGAGAGGCTGAATAATCTAGGCTTGTACTCGTTAGAGTTTAGAAGAATGAGGGGAGATCTCATTGAGACGTATAAGATGATGAATGGGATGGATAGGATAGAGGTGGAGAGGTTCTTCCCGCTCAGAAAGGACAATAGAACTAGAGGGCACAGCCTCAAGATAAAGGGGGGGCGTTTAGAACGGAGTTGAGGAGGAACTTCTTCACTCAAAGGGTGGTGAATCTCTGGAATTCTCTGCCCATTGTAGTGGTGGAGGCTGCCTCGCTAAATATATTTAAGACGCGGGTTGATAGGTTTTTGATAGGCAAGGGGATTAAGGGTTATGGGGAGAGGGCGGGAAAGTGGAACTGAGCCACGACAGATCAGCCATGATCTTACTGAATGACGGGGCAGGCTTGAAGGGCTAGATGGCCTACTCCTGCTCCTATGTTCTTATTTACAACCTTGTCGCTTTTCTAGGATGGTGTGTTGCCTCCTTGGTGCCAGGGTCCTGCATGTCTCTAAACAGGTACAGGGCATCCTGAAAAGGGAGAGTAAACAGAGGACATTGTCCACATTGGTATTAATGACATAGGTGGGAAAAGGTCCTATTGGGGGAGTTAGGCAATTGGGGGAGTTAGACTGGAAGTTAAAAAACATGACCTCTAGGGTAGTAATCTCAGGGTTACTCCCTGTGTCACGTGCTAGTGAGATTTGGAACAGGGAGATAGCAGTTGAACAAGTGGCTAAAGAGCTGGTGTAGGAGGGAGAGCTTTCAATATGGAGATCACTGTGATGTCTTCTTGGGAATGTGGGACCTGTACAAGAAGGATGGGTTGCACCTGAATTGGAGGGACACTAATATCTAGGGTGGGTGGGTTTAAACTAATGTATGGGGGTGGGAACTGAGTAGCAGGCAGTAAGGATAGAGATTGGAAGGGATAAAGGTAAGACTGAGATAAACAGCGCAGAGAGAAGCCACAGGGCTCAGTGGGACTGTGGGTCTGTTGGCTTCAGTGCAAGAAGTAAACAGATAAAGCAGATGAACTGTATTACAGCATGAAATTATGATGTAATTGCAACTACAGAGACATGGGTCAAGAGTAACCAGGACGGACAGCTTAACATTTAGGATATCATTATTTTAGACGGGACAGGAGGAGAGACAACAGAGGTGGAGTTACACTGATTAGGGAGCAGATCACAGCTGTGTTGAGAGAAGAGACATTGGAGGGATCTTGTTGTGAGGCATTATGGGTGGAGCTCAGGAATAAGAAAAGTGAAATCAGTAGAAAAGGAAGGTCCACTCGGACAATGGAGGGAAATTATTCTTGGAACCACAGGAAGTGGGTAAGATCCTTAGTGAGTACTTTGTATTAGTATACACCAAGGACAAGGACATGACAGATATTGAGGTCAGGCATAGGTGTGTGAACACTTTAGAGAATGTCAATATATCAAAGGAAGAAATGTTGCGTGTCCTAAATTTCATTAAGATTGACAGGTCCCCTGACCAGATGGGATCCTAGGGAAGAAATAGCTAGGGTCTTAACCAGGCTCCTTTGGCTATTCTGCAGTCCTCAGGTCAATGTTGTTCCCTTGTTTAAGAAGGAAGCAGGGATAATCTAGCAAATTATAGGGTGAGCCTGACATCAGTGATGGGTAAGCCTTTGGCAAACATACCATGGAACAGGGTATGTGTACATTTGAAGGAAAATGCACTAGTTTGAGAGAGGCAGCATGGTTTTGAATGGGAAGATCATGCCTTGCTAACTTGATTGAGTTTTTTTGAAGAGGTGACAAAGAAAATTGAGGGAAGGGCTGTTTATATGACTTTAGCAAGGTGTTTGACAAGATTTTACATGGGATTTGGGTGGGCTGTTTATAACCAAATCAGTTCTGTATCCATCTAGAAGTCAGAGCAGTGGAGAAAGGGTGCTTTTCAGAATGGAGATCAGTAGCTATGTGTTCCGTAGGAATCGGTGCTCGGACCTCCTTTTCGTATATATAAATGATCCAAAGGAAAATGTGGGTGGTCTGATGAGTAAGTTTGTGGATGACATGAAGATTGGAGTTGCTGATAATGCTGGGGATTGTCAGAGAATACAACAGGATATAGATTGGAGACTTGGGCACAGAAATGGCAGATAAAGTTTAATCCGGACAAATGCAAGACGATGCATTTTGGAGGATCACATTTAGGTGTGAATTATACTGTAAATGGCAGAACCCTCAGGAACATTGACATACAGAGGGATCAGGCTGTGCAGGTCCACAGCTCCCTAAAAGTGCAACATGTGGCCAAGGTGATTAAGATGGCATAAAGTGTACTTGCCTTCATCAGCTAGGGCATTGACTAAAGGAGTTAGGAAATCATGTTGCAGTTACATAAAACCTTCATTAGGCTGCACTTGAAGTATTGTGTGCAGTTCAGGGTCACCACACTAACAGAAGGATGTGGAAGCTTTGGAGAAAGTGCAAATAAGGTTCACCAGAATGTAGCCTGGTCCTGAGGAGAGGTTGAATAAACTAGGATTGTTTTCACTGGAAAGACAGAAGCTGAAGGGAGATCTGATAGAGATCGACAAAATCATGAGCTGCGTAGACAGGTGGGTAATCAGAGGCTTTTTCCTAGGGTGCAGGTATCAATTACAAGGGGTTGCAGCTCAAGGTGAAGGGGGAAAGTTTTTCATACAGATGGTGGTAGGTGCCTGGAATGTGTTGCCAGAGAATGTGGTGTAAGCAGGCACATTAGCAACACTTCAGAGGCAGCTGGATGGCTTCATGAAAAGGAAGGGAATAGAGAGACATAGCCCAAATAAGGACAGAAGGTTTTTTAGTTAAGGCATCATGATTGGCACAGGCTTGGAGGGCTGAAGGGCCTGTCCTTTTGCCGTACTTTTGGTTCTAGTCAAAGTAGTGAGGTTGGAGTAGAGTCTTGAAGGATGATAGGAAGAAGCAGAGGAGAATAAAGGGATTCGGGGGAGGAATTTTCTGTGTGACCCAAGATATTACGAAACTAATAGGTGGGGTGGTGGGTGCCAGTCAGGGGTTCATTCAGCATTTGGGAGGCACTAACTGGATAATCTGGCTAGATTTGCAATGGATGGGCAATAGATGCAGGACTTGTTGTGATGCCTGCACTCTGTGAATACATTAATTTAAAAAGACTGAAGAAATTTAAATCTCTAAAATGTAAATTTTAAATTTGACTATGCAGATCAAGAAGGCAGGTGGTGTATAAACAGCATTTGGTGCTGGATAGGATACAAGCAGCTGAATTTTATGGAGGTGGAGGATGACTAAGAGGATCAGAATAATCAGTTCTGGAGGTGGTAAAGAAATGGATGACGGCTTCAGCAGAAGGTGGGCTAAGGTTGTTGCAGAAATGAAATTAGTTTTTGTTGGTGCTGATATTTGGTCAGCATCTCTCTGCTTTAAATGTAGTGTTGAGAATATCTGAGAGGGGTGGGGTGGGGTGGCACGGTGTGGGGTATGGAAGCAGTTTCAAGTGTTTGATGTCACTGGAGACCAAAGATGGCGGCTTTAGTTTTTCCATAGATCAGCTGTAGGAAATCATGGCATAAGGTGAGCATTCTAACAACAGACTAGGATGAATTTCTAATGAACGTGCATTTTATGTTGACTTTATTTCATTGAGTAGCATTTTTTGTTTAAAAAGCAGTTGCATTTCTATCCTCTTGTCTTGTAGCTATAAATGCTCCTTGAGGATTGCTTTTGTCTTAATTCCATTCTAGGCTATTACTCGGAGCCAAGACAGGAGCAGTAGATTTCCATTAAAGAAGATACAATCAATTTAGTATTTCATGTGCAACAGCAGATGAAAATGAATTGTCCTTTTGAGCCACTTTTTTTTTCTTTTTGTATGCCTTTAATGGTGACACATTCAAGAAATGTGATGTCACAAGTTTATTTCTACGTTTACAATGTATTTTTTTAAAAAAGGTTTTCCCTTTTTGTTGAAAACCTATTTTGCTGCCCAGAATGAGTGAGCTCTGAATACATGAATACATGGGTGGGTTAAGCCGGATTATTTTAGCTTCCTGAATGAAACCTCAAACATCTTGAAGTTTGTAATTTTTTGGGTGTTTGAATTCGTACCAAAAATTTAGTGTCAAAGTTCCTCAATCATCGAGATGCTTTATGGGTTTGTGATGTTGCATCGGTGCACATTGCTCTCTCCAGCCAAGATAATTTCAGTCTGACTTGTTTTAGATTTTTGATCTAATTGAAAATTCCTTTGTAGTTCAAATAACATCCAGTGAAACTATGGTAATTGTATAATCTAGAGGCCGCTGGTGTCCATTCAACAAAAAAACCTCGCGTATCAGACTTTCTATTGAGGTCTGGGTTATATAATCATTAAACTTTAGCTACAGTCATCCACCCCTACCCTGAAATCTGTTGTCTAGTTACCCTTACATATTTTAAAATCTGATTTCATTATGAAATCAGGAATTCTTTTAATTGTTCAGTAAATTCACACAGAATAGAACTATGGTTTAACAAGGTATGGAATTTGTGGATCAGGGAAGATTATAAAATGCACTGTTGATTTTTTTTTGTTGTACAATTTGGTCACTTCTGCTGTTTGTAAGGAGGTTATGCTGCTATCTGTTGCTTGTCTACCGAGGGCTCAAAGCTGGCCTCTATCAATTGTCTAATAATCAAATGATGGTTATATTCCTCGAGTACAGCTTGGCCCCATGATAGTATAGCTGGAAAGAAATTGAGTACACCTGGTGTGGTAATGAAATGTTGGGGGTTGACATCCTTTTAATTTAAGATTCATTTATCACAAATAGACTGGATCCCACCTAAGCAAGTTAGTGGGAAGGAAGCATGGTAGTGAATTGTGTTGTTAAGCTGTGTGCCTTCACGACCTTTTAGAGGACCTTGTGGCTGTTGCCATCTTTTGGTCTTAGCTTCTCTAGAAGTATAATTGGTGGGGGATTTAAGGGTTTCCCGAATGGAGCCAGGATCAATTTTCTTGGAGAGTGACTTGCTAGTCCTATTGTAACAGTGAAAAGAATATTGGAAGAGATAAGTGAAGTAGGAATTAGTATGACATTAGGATTCAGCGTTAGAGGGGAAAGTAAACTTTAAATTAGGATGACAATGCATGCATGTGAATGCGCAGTGTGTGGTAAATAAAAAAGTGAGTTGCAGGTGAAAAACGCCACGTGGAAATATGATAAAGCTGTGACAAAAAACCTGGTCCAAAAAAGGGTAGAATTGGACATCAAATATTCCTGGACACAGAATGTCCACAAAACCTCAAAAGAAGGAAATGTGGAGGGTGGTAGTATTGATTTAAGGATTAAATTGATTAGGATAAGGATTATTGATTTAAATTGCAGCGCTAGAGAACGAATGTTCCAGCAGGATCAAGGATAGAATCCACTTGGCTAGAGCAGAGCCTCTCAAACTGGGAATTGTGACAAAATTCTAGGGTCGTGAGCTTTGAGGCACGCTTTTAACTACTGCTCCAAAAAGCCACTGAAAATTTAAGTGTTTTAGAAGATTACCACACCTCTTTCACAGCTTCTGTTACCAAGAGGACATGGCAATTTTCAAGTCTCAAAATGGGGTCACTGGGCTAGAGCTAAAGACCACAAAAGATCCACTTAGATTGACCTTGTTGCCTATAGGTCATCTTCTAAAGACGTAAAGGAACAAATTTGCAAGGAAATTTCAGAAAAGTGCAGGAATTATTTCATAGTTAAATTGAGGGATTTTAATTATCTGAATATCTAAACCAGGAGGGACGAGAGTTCCTAAAGTTTGTTCAGGATAATTTTCAAGTGTGTTTACTGACCAAACTCTTGGAAATGAAGTGTGCTGGGGAACATTAGGATTCAGTGATGATTGCATCAAAAGGTTTAGGTTGGCTATGGAAAAGGGCAAGGAGCAATCTGGAATAAGAATTATTAACTGGGGAAAGTGAACTTCAGTGAGGCAAGTATGGATTTGGTCTGGATAAATTGAAATCAAAGTTAGCAGAACTGTGGACTGCCCTTCCCAAGAAGGAGAAAGATAGGGCAAACCAATCCAGAATTCCCTCAATAACACAAGATTAAGATGAAAACGTGAACATTGTGAAAATGGCTGATATCAGTTGGGCAGTACAGTGGAGAACCAGGCTCTATAAAGAAGGCATTGAAAAAGCAAATGTGAGAGAGAGAGAGAGAGTATAAGAAATGGTTGGCAGATAACATAAAAGGGATTTTATTGGCATATAGACAGCAAAACGGTGAAGGAGAAGTTGGCTGAAAGCATCCGAAAAGGTGATTCATGCATAGAGACAGGGAGCATGGCTATGCTATGTTGCATTTGTCTTTACCAAGGAAGAAGATGCTGCTCAGATTATGGTGAAAAGAAGAGGCACATCAAACGCTTAAAGGGTTCAAAATTGTTCAGGTCCGACTGTCAACATTTTGTATTTGTTGATGAGGCATTGGGACCAGGTGAGATTCATCCAAGGATAATGGCACTAGCCATATTTTTTCCAGTTTTCCTTGGATTCAGGGGTGGTGCCAGAGGAATTGAAGAAGAGTTATAAAGACTGTTAACTTTTCTCTCTCCACAAAATTAGTAGGCATTTGGGCAAATGTGGGCTAATAAAGGAAAACGAGCATGGATTCATTAAGGGAAAATCATGTTTAACCAACTTGCTTGAATTTTTGAGTTAACAGGTAGGGGTTGATGAAGGTAATGCTATTATGACATTTGATGAAGTGCTGCACAAATTTGCAAACAATATTAGAAATCATGGTGTAAAGGAAACAATAGTACCATGGATACAAAATGACTGAATGACAAGAAATAAAGTAGTGGTGAACGTTTGTGTTTTGGACACAAAGAAGGTTTGTGGTAAAGTACCTTGGGGGATCACCAGGCCCTATGCTTCGTGACATATAAATGACCTAGACCTTTTGTGTACAGGGCATAATTCCAAAATTTGCAGATGACACTAAATTCAGAAGCATTGTGAACAAGTGTAGTTTTGGTGAGCAGTTAGGATCTGGAATCCGCTTTGTGTGGTGAAGGCAGGGTCAATTGAGGCTTTCAAAAAGAAATTGGATCATTATTTGGAAAGGAAAATGTGCAGGGCTATGGGGAAAAGGCAAGGGAGTAGTTTGGGTAAATTGATCTTTCAGGGGACCAGCAGGGATATGGTAGGCCAAGTGGCCACCTGTTCTGTAACTATTTTATAGTTCCAAGAGACCAGGAAATAGTGAGGTTATATGTATGGGAATATTTCACCTGCTATACTTCCAATGAAAACCGAAGTTGGGGGAAGTTCCTCAGTTAACTTTGCTTGAAACAAATCTGACTACAAAAGTTAGCTCACTTGATCTGTGCAGTAATTTTATTTATCCAAAGTTGAATTTCACTGTACCCTGGTACTAGCATATTGTCCATGTGGCCATGACTGGCACCCACGGTTGTCAGTAGATTAGTTGTGTTTGTAATATGACAATATACTTCAAAGGAAATATAGTTTATTTTAGAGGTAAAACTCAAGTGTTCGGACAGCATCAGATTTTTGTTTTAAATCAATGGCAGAGCAGTTTTGAAGCATTGGGAGACTGGACACATCAAGTGATAGTGGGTTGTGTGCCTTTAGCAAAGCAAATTCCTCATTTCTAAACTCTGAAATGGCCATTCATGAAAGCTAATTTGTTCTGCTCCAGCTGTGCTGTTGGTATTGCTGCACATACTGCTATGTACATGATTGTGATGATCTGCAGATGTGCCTTGACATCTTGTATGTGATGTGACCCAAAGGCCTGTGGTTTTCAACCCTCTTGCTCGCTTGCTATTTCTAGAATGTTTTCTTTTAAAAGATGCCTACAGATATTGTTCAAGGAGAAAGTGAGGAATACTTGGCCGGCTCATTGAGCTGAGGCCAAGACTACTTAAACGACGCTTCATTCAAATTCCCCCCATTTCAGCGCTTTGTAAACTTCGTAAGCTGCTATTCACAGGCTCCATCTTTTATTATGGTGATGCCAATTCTTAAACTAAATGGCTTCCTAGTTTGCAAGGTGCATGATCCAGAACTGCAGCACTTAATACCCTGTTGATCTGTGGCCAGTAATCCTGCCCAACTCACTGTTTTTCAAGTTGATATTTTTATGGTGTATGAAAGGTGTTCTTTTAGCACCACTCTTACAATTAGGAGACATCTGTGGTGTAGCTTTTATTGTATTACTACATTGACAACTTGTAAAATGTCTATAGCAGAAGCAATGGCGTGCAGCACAATAAAACTGAAGGAAGATTTAAAAATGTAATGTCAGTTGTATTAAGGGTGGCAATATGCAATTTAGTGCACTAAAATATACAAGTTGTAATTACCAGTTTTCATTAAATGTATGGAAATATTCTAGTGAAAATAAACAAACAATGTTTGCAAAATTTGAATCTTGCCTATTAGATTATCTGAAGGATGTTTGTTATACAATGATATGCAGTATTGACAAAAGCAACAGGAAAATGTATTTTAGCTTTGCTGTCTTCTTCCTGGCACCCCAGACGTAAATGTTAGTGTATTGATCTAAAATCAGGATTTAACTGGGAAACTAATATTTTAGCTTGACAACAGGGCATCAGATGTGAAATGCAGTGGCTGATCACTTGTGAACATGACCATCCCCAGTTCTTAATCAAGCACTTGTTTCAATAGGATTGATGTACAAAAGATTATATGAAATATTAACCTCATAGAGCTGCTACAGCTTCATGCAGTGTGCTAATACAACTAATTGAGTGCCTGATAGGCCTTCAGTTTGAAGTGGATTGGGCAAGAAATGATGATCCAATTTTTGGTTTTGCCAAATTGTTATTCCTTATTTTAAAGATCTTATTTTGTCAATGCTTGTGAGATTGTCTTAAATCCAGAGACTTTTGCCGAGCATTGTGCTTTCAAGGGGAAGGTTTAGTATTTTTGGGGCGGGTTGGCTAACTTTTCAAAAAGAATCATAATCAAAGCAACAAAGCCACTAAACTAGTGAAAATTAATCAAAATATCCCGGGTATCCTGCTGGTAATTGAAGCTGTCCAGTAAACTGACAGGTATGATTATTTAATGGTACTTTCTTTAAGAATGCATTTGATTTATCTCTTATGGGACAGCCTTAAGAAGCATCCAGATCCACATTAGCAGTTGATGATTTGCATAGTTTTACCGCAGGGAACAGTACTATGGGACTTCAAACAGAGTTAATTAGATGCAGTATTTAAATGTATATTCCATATAATCTTCTGCCTAATCTTTCGCTTTAATAGCTGTTTTGCAGATGCAGAGTTTAAAAGATATATTGATGTAGCTAATGAAATCCCAGCTGTTAGCCTGATGAGTAAATACCATGGGAGTTGGGCCAGCTGGGGTGGGTGATGTGAGAAGTCAATTCAGCTGGACAACTAAAGGGGAGTGCCAACATGTACAGGAAATGCTGAGGTGTTTCAACAGATGAGTCCCGGCAAAGATCCTTGCCTTCCTGCACATACCATGATTCCAGAGGATATAGCCCCACCCTGAAGATGTAGGGAGGGGTGCACAAATTTAACAATTACGAATCATAATTAAACATCAGACCTCATTAAAGTGCAAGTGTATTTCATTTACAAAAGTGTAAGAACATTAGCAATTATAATGCACCTGTGCAACTTGATGTGAAATAACTCAGTAACCTTTCCCTGCCACTTCCACGTGCTCCTCTCCACAGGCATGGAGGTAGTCTGCTCACCAGTTTGCTCTGTTGTCTTGGATGGCTTTGGCAGGCATCCTCTAGAATCTAAGATCTAGTTTACCTCTGGCCATCCTCTGGTGGAGCAGCTGCTCCCTCTAATCACAAAGAATGAAGCTAAAAGACAATCGGATCAGGGAGATTCTGAAGGTTCAAGCACCCTCTAATCCTAAATGGAGGTCCAAGAGGCTCCCAACCTGATCTTTTGGGTGCCCCAGGGGCCCTTGCCTGACTCCTTGAGGGGTTGTAGAAATCGGAAGGAAGTCAAGATGCCCATCCTCCTGTTGCATAGGCACAGCAAGATCTCGCCCCCGTCCACAGCAATTTGGAGCGTAGGTCTGTGCGTATCTTTGATAGAGGGTAGACATTCTGTTGGACAGAGCTATTCACAACACTTGCCTTTGCCCTAATGGAGACCTTTTGGATTTTTTTTTGTTTATTTTATTCCAATCCAATCAAGTCATATTAGAGCCAATTCAGAGTCCCAACAAGTTGGGACATTCCCGATCCAAGCTGTCAAGACAGGGCTCTCACCTCCTGTCTTGGGCTTGATCTACATGATCCAAGCTGATTGGAGTAGGTGTAACTCCTCCACCAAGGCTTGATCTTATTTGTTTCTTAGCCAAATGGCTGAGATGCCACTTGAAGAAATTACTTCAAAAGAAGCTGAAATGTAACCTAAGGACTTCAACCAAGTGCAGCATGTTGATACTACACTTGATCTTAGCCAAACGGCCAGAGAGTAGGTGAACAGATTGCTCTGCCTTGCTTGCCATTCTGTTGAGAGCTTCTGCCTGATGTTCTCCCCCCACTTCTCGAAGCATCTCACCTAGGGCTGAGCTTAAGGGCTCATCATTCAACTTGGACTTCACAGATACTTCTTCCCCAGCGGTCCTCTGAGTGCTGGTGAGCTTTGCTGAACTTGTTTCCTTCTGCTGTGGACATGTATCCATGCGGTGACCACCAAAATGTGACTCTGTCTGAAATAGATCTAGTGTGTGTGTCTGTGTGCAGGTGGAAGGTGCAGTTGACTGCTGAGGTGGCTCTACAGGTGCATTTTTTTCCAATGTCCTGGGTCTGCTAGAGACTGAAGGTATTGCTGGACACAGCTTCCTTTTCAGGTCTACCCTTCTTCCTGTTGGCACATACAAGTGAGTGAATGACTTTGTGAGCTGCTTCAAACATTGAGATAGGTTTCTGTGACTACATTATGCATGGATCCTTATTGAATGGGGTTGCCTGCCAACCTCTCCATCTGCACAGATTGTCTGGTTCCTTCCCTGCCAGATTGGCAACCTGCTCCTCAAACTCTAAACTTCCTCTGCTCTGATGAGCCTTCTCCCATCTTCTCTCGCTCTTACTCCTGTTGTGCCGTAATTTGTCCTACGCAAAGAGAGAAAAGGGGATGAGAGCAAATGGGCTTCAGGTATCTTTCTCACGCTTCCACTCTTACAAATAACTCACTGGAATGTTTGTTATGCAATTGATGCATTGTAGATTGTTCGCAAGCTTTCTGGGGCACCACCTTACAGAACAATGGGACCATCCCACCGCCCCTGCCCCAATAGCATCTGAACTGTGTCAAGGGTCAGGAACCCGCGGTGACCCCTCCGTTTGCAGGTTAAATGGATTGCACTGGGGCTATGAGGCATCATCCTGTCATGTTGAGTAACTCTTTTATGCATGGGCCACATGGATGATGTCATTGCCACTGACACCCTTGTCTGCTCTGCCACTAAATGAGGTGAACGTGAGTAGTTGCAGGTTCACTGGTGCAGATTAAGCCATTCATCAACTTCTGGTACTGCAGAATGGTCCTCTGGTGGAAGCTGTGGGCACTGACCATGCTGACAACTTCTTCCCATGCAGGGTTGGTCACATGGCTCAATTTCTTTCTTTTGCCCTCTGGGTACAGGACTGCATTGAGAGCACATCGTTGAACCCAGGAGCTGGAATTCCCTGGGATTGCAACACCATCTCCTTCCATGGTGGATTTGTGATGAAGGCGTTGATGTCTGGATAAGATGGTGGGGTGGGTGCGTCATCCAGCCTGCACTGTCCTGCTATATATTGGGAAACCTCTGACAGCATAATCAATGAGCCCAATATCAAGCAATTTGGTGTAAATAGGTGAGAAGTAATCCAAGCTGTGTTTTTAAGGATGGGAAAAAAAAATAGAAGAGTAAAAAGAGGTGGGAAATGCCTCCGTGATGAGGTCATGAAATGATCAGGAACCAGGGTGGGGGTGGAGGGTGAAGCTTCCTTTTTCCTTTAAGAAGCAAAATACTGCGGGTTCTGGAAATCTGAAATAGAGACAGAAAATGCTGGAATCGCTGACAACCAATTACTCGTCTGAAATGTTACGCTGCAGAGAGTACATGGCCTACTGAGCTTTTCTAGCATACTCTGTTGTTTTTTTCTCTTACTGGCTTGCTTTTTGCTCCCAAGTTCACAAAGCCCACCCCTTTCTCCTGAAGTTGACTGTGATACTCCGCAGATAATTTCTGGTGCTATGCCCAAGTGTAGGGTATCTTGGCCAAGCTGGATTTGATCACTAATCGTCACATGTATGTCTCCAGCCAGAGTTACTGGAGGGAAATCAGGAGTAGTCCATTTCCTTTGCCTTTCTGAAGGGTGTTTGAGGCTAATGTCATCCACACTTGTAATAGTTGGTGTGATTCAATTTAGAATCTTACTCACTGTCATCAGACAAACACTGCAGGCAGGATTGGGAAGAGTGTATGAGATGGCATATTTGGAACTGTTGTGCCAGCATACATTTTCACAAGCTATCAGAGAAGCTGGTGACTAAAGGCAATGTTTCGCCCACATTAAGTTGCTCAAAATATTTTATTTACTGACAAAAAACAGCTCCCAACTACATGTGTTGCTTGCTTTCTTCACAGTTTGTTGGATTTTTGAATTCAACATGAAGATAACATAAGAACATAAGAACATAAGAAATAGGAGCAGGAGTAGGCCATCTAGCCCTTCGAGCCTGCCCCGCCATTCAGTAAGATCATGGCTGATCTGTCGTGGCTCAGTTCCACATTCCCGCCCTCTCCCCATAACCCTTAATCCCCTCACTTATCAAAAACCCATCAATCCGCGTCTTAAAAATATTTAGCGAGGCAGCCTCCACCACCTCAATGGGCAGAGAATTCCAGAGATTCACCACCCTTTGAGTGAAGAAGTTCCTCCTCAACTCCGTTCTAACCCCCCCCGCCCCCCTTTATCTTGAGGCTGTGCCCCCTAGTCCTACTGTCCTTACTGAGCAGGAAGAGTCTCTCCACCTCTATCCTATCCATCCCATTCATCATCTTATACGTCTCAATGAGATCTCCCCTCATTCTTCTAAACTCTAACGAGTACAAGCCTAGTTTATTCAGCCTTTCCTCATAGCTCAACCCTCTCAACTCTGGCATCAGCCTAGTAAACCACCTCTGCACTCCCTCCAAGGCCAGAATATCCTTGCGTAAGTACGGTGCCCAAAACTGCACACAGTACTCCAGCTGCGGCCTCACCAATGTCCTATACAGCCGCAGCAAGACCTCCCTACTTTTATATTCAATACCCCTCGCTATGAAGGCCAGCACCCCATTCGCCTTCCTGACCACCTGCTGCACCTGCAAGCTGGGTTTTTGCGACTCATGCACAAGGACCCCGAGGTCCCTCTGCACCGTCGCCTGCTGCAGTTTTTCACCACGTAAGTAATAGTCCTTCCTACCATTATTCCTACCAAAGTGGACCACCTCGCACTTGCCAACATTAAATTCCATTTGCCAGTTCCTGGCCCATTCGCCCAGCCTATCTAGATCCTTCTGCAGACTCTCCACACCCTCCGCGCAATTTGCCGTTCCACCAATCTTGGTGTCATCAGTAAATTTCGACACCATACACTTGGTTCCCTCCTCCAGATCATCTATATAAATGGTAAATAGCTGAGGCCCCAGCACCGACCCCTAGGGCACTCCACTAGTCACCAACCGCCAATCCGAATAGCACCCATTGACCCCCACTCTCTGCCTCCTATTTGACAACCAATCCTCTATCCACGCTAACACCCTACCCCCAACTCCATGTCCCCTGACCTTCTGCAATAACCTCTTGTGAGGTACCTTGTCAAACGCCTTCTGAAAATCAAGAAAGACCACATCCACCGGCTCTCCTCTATCCACCGCCCTAGACACATCCTCATAGAACTCCAGTAAATTTGTCAGACACGACTTCCCCTTAACGAAACCATGTTGTGTCTGCTCTATCAAGCAATTCCCCTCAAGATGCCTCGCTATTTCCTCCTTGATGACGGATTCTAACATTTTGCCTACAACAGACGTTAAACTAACAGGCCTATAATTCCCTGCCTTTTGCCTGGCACCCTTCTTAAACAACGGCGTAACATTAGCCGTTTTCCAATCTTCCGGCACTTCCCCGGAATCCAGCGACATTTGGAAAATAACCACCAAGGCATCCACTATCACCTCCACCATTTCTTTCAGAACCCTCGGATGCGTTCCATCCGGTCCTGGGGACTTATCCACAATCAGTCCCTCCAGTCTGTCGAGCACCGCCTCTCTAGTAACAATAATGTCATTGAGACCCTCCAGTCCTACCACCTTTCCATCTCTAACACCCAGCAAATTATTCACGTCCTCCTCCGTGAAGACCGAAACAAAAAAAGTTATTCAAGACCTCAGCCATTTCCCCATCCCCTACCACTAAGTCCCCCCCTCATCCTTTTTATGTTGTGCCATATTTATGCTGTGCCCAGCATCCACATGAAGTGCTTGCTAGACAGTTTGAGTCAATCACACTGCTGTGGATCTGCACTCATGTAGGCCAGATCAGGTAAGGGCGATAGATTTCCTCCCGAAAGAACATTTACTGAACCTGATGGGTTTTTACAGTCACCAGCAATTGTTTCATGGTTGTCATTAAACTTTTGATTCCAGATTTTCATTGAATTCAAATTTCACTCTGGGATTCGAACCTGGACCCCCAGGACATTACCCTGGGTGTCCAGATTTCTAGTTTGGTGACATTGCTGCTATGTCTCCCCAGCTTTATATTCCAGGTACTCAACTAATAAAGAAAAATATTCCATATGCCACCTTCTTTAACTTTTCACCACCCCTATTACCTGCTGGGATCTGTGAATGTACATTCCAAGATCCATCTGGTTCTGTAAACTTCTCAGAATCCTACCATTTATTGTTTATTTTCTTGCTTTGTATCACTTCCAAAATGTATTACCTAGCATTTCCCTGAATTTGAATTTATTTTGATACTTACAGTCCACAGATTTTTTTTCCCATATTATCCACTGCACAAAATTGATCCAATTTTTGTATCGTTTGCAAACTTCTTGATTATGCCCCTACATTTAAGTCTAAATCATTGATGTATTCTGCAAACGATCTAACATTGCAGTGCCACAGAGTCCCCCTGGAAATAGTCTTCCAGCCACAGATGCACACACCTATAAACCTTGCTTTGTTTCACTGTGAATTTCTGACTTGTAAAGAGCTGGGCTGCCAAACTCTTTAAACACTCATAACCAATCTGGTTGAATTATACTGCAATTCCCCAAGGCACAAGTGAAAGGATAACTTATTTTCATTGTTTCTTTTGGGTGTTTTCCTCAAATCTACTTTATCAAATTGTACATTTTTATATAATACCTTCAACATATTTAAAACATTACATGGTACTCCTGAGGAGAGTAATCAGGCTACTACTGTAGAGACATTAAGACAAGTAAGAACTTTGTTTTGGAATGATTTAAAAAGAGAGGGTGAGGTTTTGAGGAGAAAATTCTGAAGCCGAGGGGCCTAGGCAGCTGAATGCATGGCCACTAATGATAGTGATTTTTTTAAAAAGTGGGTGATGCACAAAAGGCTGGAGTTGGGGATGGGGGTGAGAAACAGAGCGGGAGGGCATTGGAAACGGACAGGGAGGGATTTAAAAACCAAGCCATCTACAGCTCTCATGTTGAATGCTTCAAGATGGTCAAACTCCAACCTTCCTTCCAATTTTCTCCTCTTTACTATTAGGTAATATTTCAAACATCTGAAGGTCTTGCGTACATTGTTTACATATTTCATTCAGGAATAAGCAAGTTATTCAGCAGAGTGCAGATGACATCAGAGCTGAATAAGATCTTAACTTTCTGCTCCTCCCAAAAGAAGGAAGTAGTTTTACTGATGTGTCTATATATTTCATGGTTTACTGATTTTAGTTTTTTAAAGATTACCGTAAGTGTGACTCGGAATGCAGCTGAGACTTGCTGGGACCATTCTACATTCAAAATGCATTTCAATTCCATGGAGGCAAGACTGAATTTCAAAACTGCCAAGTTGACAAAGATCACTGATATTCTTACAGAGACAGGCCTCAGTTGCAGTAATTAGCATTTTCTGAGATAGCAAAATAATCCAGGCATACCAGAAGACAGTAAAAGGGCAAGAATGCAAAGATCTTTCAATATTACAAATGTTGCAAGTGATGATGAATATTTCAAAAATGTTTGCAGAGCTTGTATTTTTAAGAGAAATTCAGTTGGCTTTAAAGGCTGAAACCAATTTGTAATTAGCCATTCGTTAGAAAATACAACCCAAGAACAGACCACTCAGACCAACTGTTTTGTGCTGTGTTTATATTTTACTGTCATTCCCTCTGTCTAATTTCAGTCTTTCAGCATATTTTTTCTCTCAACATACTTATCTAGTTTACGTTTGAAAACATCTAAGCTATTACCTCAGTGACTTCCTGTGGTTGTTAGTGTGTTTCATAGTCGAATCATTTTCTAAGGAGCTTCTTATTTCACTAGTTGATTTTATTAATGGATATCTGATATTCATGGTTCTTCATTTTTTTTTTCAAATGATATCATGATTTGATAAGAATTATTGATGTCGGGAAGAATGACTAAGATGCAACCTCCACTAGATCTTTAAACTGGGAGACCTTCAGGTGTTTTTTTTTTCCTGGGCTGCAGAAATCCACTTTATTTTGTCAATTTCAACTTCAGGTATTCTTTGTTCCTTCCTCACTCCCAACTAAATTGTTTTAGCTACTCATATATGTTCTGCGTCCCATAATATGTTTTTCTTGGAATGTTATACTTTGTTCTATCAGTCTTGTACAACTTATATGCCACACTGTATGGGTGCATAGCCATGTTGCCAATTAATAATTACAAACATGTTGCATGGGGAACAGACAGGTCCCACCTGGGCAGGAAATATAGCTTTACCCCAATTGGATTGTTTGCCCTGCAGGGGACAATGTACTGAAATGGTGCCCCAATTACTGTAAGCTCCAGTGAAAAAGCTGATTTTTAAAAAAAAATGTGAGCACATACAAGTGGTAATGAAAGATGCATGCTGTGCATTTGTTGCTGACCACCAAGTCAGGTCCAAAGTATTTTGTATCATTTTCATAAACTTGGAATGGGTAAACACCAAGAACTCCATTCTTTCCACAGACCATTTTTCCATTTGTTGTCCTGTATGATGTATTCACTTGATTTGCCTCCCAAGGGAAAGTGACTAACCATGAATAAAATGTTAGCAAACCCTCTGACTGTCTGTCCTTCACACCCACAGTTATCTGCCTTGGCCTGAAGTCTCAGCAGGGACATTCCCATCTAGTTATTTGAACAATAATTAAATTTGTCAACATGTCTTCTAATATGAGCATTAAAAGAATCCTCAAGTCCTTGATAAAGATATAATAAGTGGGAACAGGAGAAGGCCATTCAGCCCTTCAAACTTCATTTCAATAGAATTGTGGTTGATCCTCTATCTCGACTCCACCTTCTCCCATTATACTCCTATTGCACGATTCCTTTAGTATCCAAATGTATATCAATTTCTGTTTTTGAATATACTCAAGGATGGAGTATTCTTGTCTCTGTGGTTAAGTAATCATAAAAGAACTATCAAAAGCACGGTCAAAATGTTCAGTTACATAATTGCCTTAAAGATAGAAAGAAAAGTAGTTTGGCTGAAGAGGTTTGTGTAGTGAATGTTCCAAAAGTTGCTGAAAGCTGCTTCTTTTAAGTCAAGAATACCAGGCTGAATTGCAGAGGCAGAGTATGGACAGGGGTGTGATCTTGGAAGCCGGGGCATGCTCATGGAGGAAGTTGTAAATTAAGAGAACAGTTTTGAATTTGGAATGAGCCACCAACCAATGATGATTCTTGTGTCGGTGTCACCAGCAAGTGGAATGTGATGTGGAGTATAGGAACAAATTCTGGAAGCGAGTGAAAAAAACATTGATGAAGGGAATGAAGATAATTGTTGTTTCAATAATGGTGAGCCATGTTGGTTCGTAGAAGTTGATTGTGATCTGGGAGGTTGTCAGGTTTGGCCTGACTGAACCTCCAGGCAGGATGATGGGTTCTGCAGAAAATGTAGTTTTGAAAACCAAATGGGATTGGTTTTCATTTTTGCATGTGTTCTCTGGAGGAAGTGCCTTGTTGACCAAGGTATGAATGGGGTGGTGGCAGAATCTGCTAACTGTTTAACTGCTTTTGTTGGACTTGGTGCTGTTAAACTAGTGGCAACTTATCAGTTCCTCTGAAGCCAGTGACTGGTGTGTTCCAGGAAAAGCAGCTGACGTGGTATTGCTACAAGTTGTTTGTGGCCAGATCTTTAATTGCAGTCCATGTTATGTTTGTATGCGTTAATGTAGCCCAAAACATCACTATCCTTTCTGAAGATGTATGTCTGCCCTGAAGTTATTGTCTTGCTCTGGGATACCATTTTATAGCTGCTGACAGTTCCTGCTGGAACTTTCCCTAATTGATCAACACGCAAGGTTTGATCTTCCTTCCAATTACTAGTTATTTTCCGACAGCTCTGGGATGGACAATCAAGAAAATGAAATTTGGAAGCCTACAGCTGAAACTCTACCCCATAAAAATGTCTGGAATTTTTCCTCCATTATAAAATCATTTGGAGTTGTTTGGTGCTGCGAATTTAGCAGTATATATGCATGATAGAAGTCATCAGGTGGTTTTCTGCAATTTCCTATTCAGCTGCTTTGCTGGCAGCGATGGGACTCTTCCCCCTTTTTTTACCCCTCCTTGAACAGTTATTTTCAGCATGGTTTCCTCCTTATGCTTCTGTGCTTTATGAAATTGCCACCACTTTATGTAGCTGTGGTATGGAAATGCTAATAGTTGCAGTGAGGGGGAAAGAGTAATAACTGTGTTCTAACTTAGCAGAATGTTAGGGTAACTTCTTGACTCTTTTGAACTTTTCACTCTGTGACAATGAAGGAATGATGATTTATATTTCCAAATTGAGATGCTGTGTGACTTCGAGGAAAATGTGGTAGTCATGTTGTTTCCAAGTACCTGCTCACCTTATCTTGGTGAGTATTGCAGGTCATGGATTAGGACGGTGTTGTCATAAAAACCTTGACCAGTTGCTGCAATGCATTTTTATAGATGGTACTGTTATGAAGTTGAGCCTATGAAGTGTGGCCCCTTTTAAAAGCTGGTTTTGTGTTCAGCACTTGAATGTCTAAAATATAGACTACACCAATGATAACATTTGTAACTAGGACCAAGCATCACTGTTGCCTTGGTAACAGATTTTGCAGGCTTTTGCATTTTGATAGCCTATCAGTTTAAAGAAGACACTCGGTGATCAGGACCCTATCAAATTTGAATTTGCTGTTGCTGACACCATCAGACCAGTCCTATTATAGAAAAATGGATAGATTATCGGGGTTATAAAAGGAACTTAATTGCAAGGGGAGCGGAATGGAAAAGCTGCCACCTCTCAATACATCGAGAGGGCAAGAGTGGCTCTCTGCCAGCTTAAAATATTTCTTAAGAGAACTCTTGATCTCTCTATCAGAAAGATACCAAATCAAAGAGTTTACCGACAGTGACATCGACAAAAGAAACCCAAAGGTTTTTCCAAAGCCACTAAACCTGTTTGTATATTTTTTTGAGAGTGACTAAATTAGTATTATTCTTTAGGAACAAAATGGTCCTTGTATTTATTTGAACAGCATTCTAGTTGAACCCTACTTTGAATTGGTATGTTCTTTGTTTAGCTAAAGTTCCTAGTTGGTTAAATAAATGGTTAGTTAATATTCAGTTAAAGTGAGTGTTAGGACTTTCTGCTAATCAACTTCTAAACATTAATGAAGAACAGTTAACACCTTCCCAAACAAACTTCAACAGATTACGGAGCAAGGAGAAGGAAATTAACCTCAGCGTCATAACAGTTCGCATTGCAGCCACATTGAGGCAATGGACGATGATATGAATGGAGATGCAAGTCAACCAGGTTGTTTAAGAACATCAGAACATAAGAAATAGGAGCAGGCGTAGGCCATCTAGCCCTTCGAGCCTGCCCCGCCATTCAATAAGATCATGGCTGATCTGTCGTGGCTCAGTTCCACATTCCCGCCCTCTCCCCATAACCCTTAATCCCCTCTCTTATCAAAAACCCATCAACCCGCGTCTTAAAGATATTTAGCGAGGTAGCCTCCACCACTTCAACGGGCAGAGAATTCCAGAGATTCACCACCCTTTTGAGTGAAGAAGTTCCTCCTCAACTCCGTTCTAAACCACCACCACCACCACCCCCCCCCCCCCCCCCTTATCTTGAGGCTGTGTCCCCTAGTCCTATTATCCTTTCTGAGCGGGAAGAGTCTCTCCACCTCTATCCTATCCATCCCATTCATCATCTTATATGTCTCAATGAGATCTCCCCTCATTCTTCTAAACTCCAGCGAGTACAAGCCTAGTTTATTCAGCCTCTCCTCATAGCTCAACCCCCTCAACTCCAGCATCAGCCTCGTAAACCTCCTCTGCACTCCCTCCAAGGCCAAAATATCCTTGCGTAAGTACGGTGCCCAAAACTGCACACAGTACTCCAGCTGCGGCCTCACCAATGCCCTGTACAGTCGCAGTAAGACCTCCCTACTTTTATATTCAATCCCCCTCGCTATGAAGGCCAGCACCCCATTCGCCTTCCTGATCACCTGCTGCACCTGCAAGCTGGGTTTTTGCAACTCATGCACAAGGACCCCAAGGTCCCTCTGCACCGTCGCCTGCTGCAGTTTTTCGCCACGTAAGTGATAATCCTTCTTACCATTCTTCCTACCAAAGTGGACCACCTCACACTTGCCAACATTAAATTCCATTTGCCATTTCCTGGCCCATTCGCCCAGCCTATCTAGATCCTTCTGTAGACTCTCTACACCCTCCGCACAATTTGCCTTTCCTCCAATCTTGGTGTCATCAGCAAATTTCGACACCCTACACTCAGTTCCCTCCTCCAGATCATTTATATAAATGGTAAATAGCTGAGGCCCCAGCACCGACCCCTGAGGCACTCCACTAGTCACCATCCACCAATCCGAATAGCACCCATTGACCCCCACTCTCTGCCTCCTATTTGACAACCAATCCTCTATCCACGCTAACAGCCTACCCCCAACTCCCTGTCCCCTGACCTTCTGCAATAACCTCCTGTGAGGTACCTTGTCAAACGCCTTCTGAAAATCCAGAAAGACCACATCCACCGGCTCTCCTCTATCCACTGCCCTAGACACATCCTCATAGAACTCCAGTAAATTTGTCAGACACGACTTCCCTTTAACGAAACCGTGCTGCGTCTGCTCTATCAAGCAATTCCTTTCAAGATGCCTCGCTATTTCCTCCTTGATGACGGATTCTAACATTTTACCTACAACAGACGTTAAACTAACCGGCCTATAATTCCCCACCTTTTGCCTGGCACCCTTCTTAAACAACGGCGTAACATTAGCCGCTTTCCAATCTTCCGGCACTTCCCCGGAATCCAGCGACGTCTGGAAAATAACCACCAAGGCATCCACTATCACCTCCACCATTTCTTTCAGAACACTCGGATGCATTCCATCCAGTCCTGGCGACTTATCCACAATCAGTCCCTCCAGTCTGTCGAGCACCTCCTCTCTAGTAACAGTAATGTCATTGAGACCCTCCAGTCGTACCACCTTTCCATCTCTAACACCCGGCAAATTATTCACGTCCTCCTCCGTGAAGACAGAAACAAAAAAGTCGTGGCTGATCAGAAGTGGCTCAGTTCCACTTTCCCGCTTTCTCCCCATAACCCTTAATCCCCTTGCCTATCTACCCGTGTCTTAAATATATTTTAGCAAGGTAGCCTCCACGACTTCAACGGGCAGAGAATTTGAGAGAGTCACGACGCTTTGAGTGAAGAAGTTCCTCCTCAACTTCATTCGAAACTGCACCCCCCCCCCCTCCCCATTCTTGAGGCTGTGCCCTCTAGTCCTGCTGTCCTTTCTAAGCAGGAAGAATCTCTCTACCTCCTACCCTATCTATCCCCTTCATCATCTTATACGTCTCTATAAGATCCCCCCTCATCCTTCTAAACTCTAACGAGTACAAGCCCAGTCTATCCAGCCTCTCCTCATAGCTCAACCCCTTCAACTCTGGTATCAGCCGAGTGAACCTCCTCTGCACTCCCTCCAAGGCCAAAATATCCTTGCGCAAGTGCGGCAACCAAAATTGCACACAGTACTCCAGCTGCGGCCTCACCAGTGCCCTGTACAGTTGCAGCAAGACCTCCCTACTTTTAAATTCAATCCCCCTCGCTATGAAGACCAGCATCCCATTTGCCTTCCTGACCACCTGCTGCACCTGCAGGCTGGGTTTTTGCGACTCATGCACAAGGACCCCCAGGTCCCTCTGCACCGTAGCATGCTGCAGCTTTTCGCCCTTTAAATAGTAGTCCCTCCTACTATTATTCCTGCCGAAGTGGATGATCTCACACTTGCTAACATTGTATTCCATCTGCCAGGTCCTTGCCCACTTGCTCAGCCTGTCTAGATCCCTCTGCAGACTTTCTACATCCTCCACACAATTTGCTTTTCCACTTATCTTTGTGTCATCAGCAAATTTTGACACCCTACACTCAGCTCCCTCCTCCAGATCATCGATATAAATGGTAAATTGCTGAGGCCCCAGCACCGATCCCTGGGGCACTCCACTAGTCACCAACCACCAATCCGAATAGCACCCATTGATACCTACTCTCTGCATCCTATTAGACAGCCAATCCTCTATCCACGCTAACACCTTACCCCCAACTCCATGCCCCCTAACCTTCTGTAACAACCTTTTGTGCAGCACCTTATCAAACGCCTTCTGAAAATCGAGAAACACCACATCCACCAGTTCCCCTCCGTCCACTGCACTAGTCATATCCTCATAGAATTCCAATAAATTCATCAGACACGACTTCCCCTTAACGAATCCATGCTGCGTCTGCTCTATCAAACAATTCTTCTCAAGGTGCCTCGCTATTTCTTTGACGGATTCCAGCATTTTTCCTACAACAGATGTTAAACTAACTGGCCTATAATTCCCTGCCTTTTGCCTGCTACCCTTTTTAAACAGCAGTGTAACATTAGCCGTTTTCCAATCTTCCGGCACTTCCCCGGAATCCAGCGAGGTTTAGAAAATAATCACTAAGGCATCCACTATCACCTGTGCCATTTCCTTCAGAACCCTGGGATGCATTCCATCCAGTCCTGGGGACTTGTCCACCATCAGTCCCGCTAGTCTATCGAGCACTACCTCTCTAGTGACAGTGATCGCATTCAGGCCCTCAACTCCTACCATCCTTCTATCTTTAATACCCGGCAAACTATTCACGTCCTCCTCCGTGAAGACTGAGGCAAAAAACTTATTTAAGGCCTCAGCCATTTCCTCATCCTCTCAGGGTCGAACATTCACCCTAGCCAGCCTCCTCCTCTTTATATATTTATAAAAACTCTTACTATCCTTTTTTATATTTAGTGCTAGTTTAATTGCTTAATTCTGGGTGGTGTTTAGCTTTTTGGGCATTGTTGGAGCTACATCCCTTCAGGCTAGTGGGGGCACTCTTCTATCACACGTGCCCTGAGAGCAGAGCTGAGCTGAGCTCAGCTCTGACGCAGGGTCATCCAGATTGGAAACGTTGGCTCTATTTTCTATTCACAGCTGCTATCAGGTGAGATTTTCCAGCATTTTCGGTTTTTGTTCAAGATTCCAGCATCCATAATATTTTGCTTTTACCTAAATGTAACCACCTTCCCGTGTGTGGGTATTATTTCAACCTGTGGAGATCTTCCCCAAATTTCCAGTGACTTCAGTTTTATGAGCAACATTATTTCTATCAAGAACAGTGAATTTCACCTTTGTCCATATTTGGGATGAAGGCTGTCATGAGCCAAATGGGAATGCAGAACCCAAACTGAGTAACATCAATGAGCATGTTATTGGCGAGATGTGCTGCTAGAACACAATCCTTCACCTTGCGACAAAGACCTTGACAAGAGATTTCCTTGTCCATTTTTGATTTAATGCCGTGGGATCCAGTTCCTATGTTGAGGATTCTATGGGGCACTCCTTCCTGACTGAAGGTCAGTGTACGGTGGGACAGAACATACTAGTGGAGGAGACTGAGACATTGAATCAAAACTTTCAGCCAGAGTGTGATTGACTGACTGTCAGGGTGTTGCTTGACTAGTTTGAGAGACAGCTATCCCAATTTTGGCACATCCCTGGATGTTAGTAGGGAGGACTTTGTTCTGGGATGGGTGTACTTTATGCCCAAATCTAATGTTTAGGTCACTTGGTTGGCCTAGCTGGTTTTACATATCTTGTCACGAAAATGTGATATACCTGAATGGCTTACTCAGCTAGGGGACAGTTAAGAATTAACCACGTTACTGAGGGTCTGGAGTAACAATCTGGCCAGACTGGGTAAGGATGGCAGATTTTCTTCCTGAAAGGATATTGTGAACCAGATGGATTGCTATGACAAACTGGCAATTGCACGATCAGCATTACCAATATTTATTTTTTTTAAATTCCTGATTTATCTAAACACTTGCATCCCAAGTGTCATTGTGGGATTTTGAGCTTGTGTCTGCAAATCACTTGACCAGATAATCCCAATACTTGCTGTGCTTTTGGTGTATTTTAGTTTTCGGGAAGTGTTCAGTGGCTGGAGATCAAAAGATCTTCGTTTTGAAATTGTCCCTCCTTTGTTTGGATGTTGTGGTGGACAGAGTTTGAGTCTAAATTAATCTTTTAGCTAAAACAAAATGTTTTGGTTTTTAATGGAACATGGATTCAACAGGAAAAAGTTCTGAATCTCAATCCAATATCTCTCCACTGTAACACTCTAAAAATATAGAGCGTGTGGTAGAATGACTCTGACTCTGGTTTGGGTTTGTCCTTTGTTCCACTGCTTATTAACTGTTCCTGCTCCTTTGTAGGCTGTGTTTAAAATATTAAAGATGTATGTTGTTTCAAGCTGTTTCTACTTGTGTTTCTTTCTTTGAAAAAAAAGGACATTTTTGCTCTCTATTTTACTTGTGACTTCAGCCAGATTTGTACCATTTTATGACCTGCATGAATCATGTCTGCCGTTCAAGTTCAGTTTTGCTTGTGCAGAAAGCTAAGAGCTCATTTCAAAAATATGCATCTGCTGCACTGTGTACTAGCCAGATGGCAAAACGTGGCTTTGTTTCCACATCAGTTTTTGGAGCAGACTTTTACAGGAACTGAGGCTAATGCAGAAACTTTTCGGCCCTTGGTTCAGTCGAGGTAAAAACTAAATTAGACTAGCAAGTGATGAATACAGTATCAAAAGGACAGGTAAATCCATCCAGTGTCAAATCCAGTCTGTGCAGAGGAAATGCAGTGGGTTGGATCTCTTTATGTTCCAAGGTAAGAAATTTCACAACAGGTTAAAGTCCAACAGGTTTATTTGGTAACAATAGCCACATCAAATAAACCTGTTGGACTTTAACCTGGTGTTGAGACTTTTTACTGTGTTTACCCCAGTCCAACGCTGGCATCTCCTCGTCATGCTCCAGGGAGCAGCCTTAATCTAACAGCAGAATTGTTGACCTGCATGTTTCATGGATTTATAATTCTGGAATTTGGGATTGTTTATACTTTGAGTGCAGTTGACATAGGGAAACTCATCTATCTGCAGTCAGTTGCATTCCACTTGTGTCAAGGACCTTTTGTGCTGGTCTGGTTCCAGAAGTTGATTCTGATGAAACATGCCTTCTAGTCTAAGGATATCTTTTCGACAGTGTGGTTACTAGACTTCCGAAACTTAATTTTATTATTTGCCTGAGATGTGGGCATCGCTGGCAGTGCCAGTATTTGTTTCTGATCCTTTTTTGCCCTTTTTGAGAGCAGTTAAAAGTCAATGGCATTGCTGTAGGACTGCAGTCACACGTAGGCCACACCAGTTAAGGATGGCAGATTTCTTTCCCTAATGAACATTCGTGAACCAGATGAGTTTTTAATTGAACTTAAATTCCACCAGCTGCCATGGTGGAATTTGAACTCATGTCCCCAGAGCATTAGCTCTTAGTTCAATGACATTATCACCAAACCACCATCTCCCCATTCCCACTTAAAAATGGAAGAAGCAGGCTTAAGTTAATAGTTAAGTCAATAACTACAGGATGGTGACTCATCTTGTATGTTTGACATCATTTCCCTGCTCTTCAGTCGTGAGTGATGGAAACACAAATGTATTTCTCCAAATTGTACAAAGACAAACTACTGTTAATTTGACTTGTTGGGGCTTTTGTTTTAAAACTTGGAATGGTATATTCCTTCTTTCAAAAATCACTGGAACTTGCCAGCTGTTCATGCCAGTGGGATCTTCCGGTCCTGCCGATGGCGCACCCCCCACACCGTAGGTTTCATGGTAGTGAAGGGTGCATTCAATGGAAAACATCATTGACAGCAGAGACTAAAAGATCTCACTGTCTGCTGATGGTAGGCTGGCTTCTGCTACCACGTGTTAGCGAATTTTGCCCACTTTTTTTTGTACATATGATTTATTATTGTCACATATGAGTATACAGTGAAAAGTATTGTTTCTTGTGTGCTGTACAGACAAAGCATACCATTCATAGGGAAGGAAAGGATAGAGTACAGAATGCAGCTTTACAGTCATAGCTAGGGTATAGAGAAAGATTTAAGATGTAGAATAGAATTTTAGAACCATAGAACAAGAGTAAAAGATAAAATTTAAGGGTATGCAGGGCACAGCTTGCAAGAAGTTGACGTGCTCTGGTGCTGTCTTGGTTCCAATTGACATTATTTCAACATTAGGTGACCATTTCCTGTAACCTTACCCCATAGTAGACCTATGTCTGGATCTATGATTTTACTTTTAGGAATAGAAAGCTAGATTTAGCCCTGTACATTTTGGAAATCAGTTTATTGATGTTAATCTCCTAAAATTAAAGATTAAAATTGTAGTATAAAAGCATACAAAACACTGAGGTTCCTTGTAACATGCATGTATGTGCTTAGTTCAGGGGTGGGTTAATTCAATTTTTATAGATGCATCATAGAAAGCATTCTTGTTATATCACAGCTTGGTATGACTCCTGCTCTGCCCAAGACTGCAAGGAACTACAAAATGTCATGAATGTAGCCCAATCCATCATGCAAACCAATCTCACGTCTAGTGACTCTGTCTACACTTTCTTGGCAAAGCAGCCAGCATAATGAAGGACCCTATGCACCCTGGATATTCTCTGTTCCACCACCTTCCTTCGGGAAAAAGATACAAAAATCTGAGGTCATATACCAACCGACTTGAGAACAACTGTCAGACTTGTCTTGCGTTCAGTTGATCTTTCTACACCCTAGCTATGACTGTACCACTATGTTCTGCACTCTCCCATTTCCTTTTCTATGAATGGTATGCTTTGTTTGGCATGCAAGAAACTGTACTTTTCAGTATGCTAATACATGCCACAAATCAAAGGAATGACTATACTAAAATTAATAAACATTTCTGTGTAGTTAATTTTACAGAACTGTCTTGTTATGATAGTTTATTGGATGTGCTGCATTAGATTCTGATCCATATGGTTGCCAGATTGAATTCCAAATACCTCAGTAAATACAGTTAACCATTCCATCTTGTGGGTTCTGGGAAGGGAGGAAAAAGAGCATGCCATTCGTTTAATGCTAGGACGAATGGTATGAAGGCATTTAATTATAAAGCAGGGCTTTGTTAATTTTCTTTTTGCTTTACCTCAACAACCCAGTTCCTTCTGAAGAAAACCCATTGAAGAATTGCCATGCGCAGATAAGAGTCTGTTTGAGGCATGGCTGTCTTTATATCACAGAAATCATAGAAATGCTACAGTACAGAAAGAGGCCATTTGGCCCCTCAAGTCTGCATCAACCACAATCCCACCCAGGCCTTTCCCCCATATCCCTACATATTTACCCACTAACCCTTCGAACTTAAGCATCTTAAGACACTAAAGGGCAATTTTAGCATTGCCAATCAACCTAACCCGCACATCTTTGGACTGTGGGAGGAAACCCACACAGACATTAGGAGAATGTGTAAACTCCACACAGACAGTGACCCAAGCCGGGAATCGAACCCAGGTCCCTGGAGCTGTGAACCAGCTGTGATACCAAGTTGCCCCTTTGTCTTGAATGAAACTACACATCTGCCTAAGTAAAAGGAATCCAAAATATAGAAGCTCCAATTGATAGCTGCTTTTGGATTGAAGACCTACATTTGTAAAGCACCTTTGTTTGTTCAAACATCAAATGACTTGCATATATTAAATTAGCTTGAATTGCAGCAGCATTTTTCACATTTGTGACAATTGTTCTGTTCATTAATGGCTTTGGGATGAATAAACATGTCTATTATTTGGAAGCTGAGGATGGAGTATTGTGAGAACTCTGCTCTTCGTAAATTAATGCCAGAAAATCCTTGACTGTTACTGCTCTCGTAATAAAGACAGCCCTTTCAGCAATGTCTCAACACTGTGCTTACTGTGCCCTTACATTCTGTGCTAAGGTTAAAAATAGAAAACAGGAACAGAAGTAGGTCATTTGGCCCTTTTTGAGTCTGCTCATCAATTCGTTATGTTCATCCAATTCAGTAACCTGTTTCTGCGTGCCCCACCATATTTTTATTCGTTCGTGGGACATGGATGTCATTGGCTGGCCAGCATTTATTACCTATCCCTAGTTGCCCTTGAAGGTGGTGGTGAGTTGCTGCCTTGAATCACTGTAGTCCATGTTCTGAGGGTTAACCTACAATGCCGTTAGGGAGGGAATTCCAGATTTTGACCCAGTGACTGTGAAGGAACGGCGATGTATTTCCAAGTCAGAATGGTGAATAGCTTGGAGGGAGCTTGCAGGTGGTGGTGTTCCCATGTGCATGTTGCCCTTGTCCTTCAAGATGAAAGTAGTCATGAGTTTGGAAGGTGCTATCCAAGGATCTTTTGAACTGCTGCAGTGCATCTTGTAGATGCTACTGAGTTTTGGTGGTGGAGGGAGTGGATGTTTGTGGATGTGATGCCAATCAAGTGGGCTGCTTTTGTTCTGGATGGTGTTTGGGGTATTATTGTAAGGTACAATTTTGTGAGAATATCTGTCAGGCAGTTGCTTGACTAGTTTGTGAGACAGTTCTCCAAATTTTGGCACCAGCCCCCAGATGTTAGTAAGGAGGACATTGCAGGGTCGACAGGGCTGTTTGTTTTGCCATTGTCTAGGTCGATGCCAGGTGGCCCATCCGGTTTTATTTCTTAGAGATTTTGTAGCGATTGATACAATGGAGTAGCTTGCTAGGATAGTTGAGTCAACCACATTGCTGTGGCTGTGAAATCACATGTAAGCCAGACCAGGTGAGGTCAACAGCTTTCCTTCCCTAAAAGTCATCAGTGGACTGAGAGTTATATCTATCATCTTCATGAAAACATATCATGTTTTGGCCTCAACTACTTCATGTGATAGTGCATTCCACAGACTGACCACTCTCTGGGTGAAGAAATTCCTCTTCATCTCTTCATCTGTATGGTTTACCCTGTATCCTTCGACTGTGACCCCGGTTAATGCCAAATGATCTGGAGATTTGTAAATGAGAAAGATTCATTGTATGAATTACAAATAGTTTTCTTTCTTATTGTTGAAAATCTCCCAGCCATGCTGAAACACTGTGGTTATTATTCATTGAACAGAATCAATGAAATGTTTGTGTAATGTTTCTTTTGGTAGATTTTAGTTTACTCATATCACTTTGCATATGTCACTTGGGAACCTTTATCATTGCCTATCAAAGCACAAATTTGCATTGGGGTACATTCTGTGTTTTTTAAAGTAAGGCTGTTCTGGAAATAAGCCTGAATAATTTAGCATTCTGTAACATGAGGAGGCCATTTTGAACCTTTGCCACAATAAAGATTTTTTCCCACTTAAAGGTGAACCGACTTAATTCCTTTTTGTTAATTCCCTGGGTGGGAAGCACTGGATAAACAATACAGGTTTGTACATTTTCAGATGGTAGTCTTGAGTGTCTTGCCTATGCTTGTCCCTTTTCAGCTTGACTTGTCAGAATGCAGAAGGTACTGCGTACTGTCCTGCATTACATTTTGGCTTACTGCAAATACTGATCAGAAACTAGTCCCTATACAATGCACAATAGTGAAAGTTATGCTGCTGGAGCAGCTGGTTGTATTTTATTGTTATTAATTAATTCAGGTAGCTTCTGCAATATAAAAATAACTCCTTACTGCAGTGATTTATTTCTCCTTTTTAAATATGTAGTTGTGTACCAGATTGGAGTTGTACACCTGCTGTGAAGCCCACGGAGTGTGAGGCACCCTACTGAGTAGGTGAAGTCTCTAATGACATTGACTGCACTTTGAGTCAGAGACCTGACTCATTGAAGTGTTTGGATAATCATAGCATTAATGTTTTAAAAAGTGTATATATATAATTTCATGAAATGTGGGTGTCACTGGCAAGGCCAACATTTGTTGCCTATCCCTAATGCCTTAGAACTGAGTGGCTTGTTCAGTCATTTCGGAGAATTCAAGTGTCTATCTCTTTGCTTTGGGTCTGGAGTCACATGTAGGTCTGATTCTAAGAAGGAATGACAGATTATCTTACCTAATAAGGCATCCATTTTTATGACCAATCAATGGTAGTTTTGTGGTCACCATCACTGAAACTAGCTTTCAATTCTAGATTTTATTGATTGAGTTTTAATTTTCACCAGCTGCTGGGGTGGGATTTGAATCCCAAAGGATTAGCCTGGGCCTCTGGATTACTAGTCCAGTGACATTACCACTGTGCCATTACCTCCTTATGAAGTATAGTAATATAATGCACAATTTTGTTACTAGATACACTAACAACATGCATGTGGAGTGTATGAATTTTCTTCATAAAACATTCAAAAAAAGTCACATTTTGGCTATTTTCTAAATTACCTCATTTGCAGAAAATTTGTTCTCTAGACTAGGAATTATAAAACGAGATTAACCAAACTATCCAAAATTGTCAGTTGGTTCGTAATTTGATGCATCCCTTAGTGTAGAATGAACAGTGTATACTTCAAATTGTTGGGTTTGATCCCTGATTTTATGCTAACATTTTCTAACCCAGGTGTGCCCCTTCACCTCAGTGATCCCAGGTCAAGGATTTGGAAAAAAATCCAGGATATGAAAATGTTTACATATGGACCATTTTGGACAAGTTTACTATATCCATAGTTGTCCAATTTACCAAATTCCCCCCCCCCCCCCCCACCCCCCCCTCAGGGTTAGGATCATTGATACTTGAGGCCATTCAGCTCATCAAATCTCTTGCAACTCTTCTTGCAGAACAGTCCAGTAAGTTTCATTTCCCTTGCTTTTCCTTATATCACTAGAACTTATTTTCCCCCAGTATTTATCCAATCAGCTTTTAAAGAGAGACGTTCCAAATCCTGACCATTAAATCAAAATCCACCTTCAGAAATGTTATGCCCAATCATCCTCCAGCTCACTTTGTGCACTTGCTTTTAAAATAGTGATACTTTAGATTACATTTCTTCATTCTTCCTAAAAATATGTATCACTTTATTTTTTCTGCATTGAATTTAATTTGCCAGCTTATGATCCCTTGATCAGAAAATATCCAATTGCATTTCAGGATTAAACATGCTCTGAGATATAACTAATGTGCAGTTTCTAATATAAATTGATCAAGTAACAAAAATGTACAAACCAAAAACACAAAATGCTGGAAAAATTCAGCAGGTCCAGAAATGTCTGTGGAGAAAGAAATGGTTTCCAAGAGTCATATTGGACTCTGTGGAAAGGGAAACATTTCTGTTTCTCTGTCCACAGATTTCCAGCAGCTGCAATATTTTGCTTTTAACATACAAAACAAGTTTGCTAGCCTGCCCTTAAACTTGGCTTCAACAGTGTTCTCTCCTGCGCTGTGTGTGTGCATGAGGACATGTCAGCACACGTCCCCATATTCAGATGACCAGTTGACTCCCTGTGTTCAATCCTGTACTGAACCCTTTTGAGCTTTGTAGAAGTTCTGTCATTTAGAAAGAATTCAGTGCAGGTTACAGCGTCCCTCTCAACCTACACCACGTAACTTCTCAGTTCGATGTAAATCAATTCGCAGAGGATTCACAGTTCTGAGAGAATTGTTTGTAAAGGCAAGGATGCTCCAAGCCTGTTGCAGATGACATCACTGTGAAAGTTTGGATTTTCAGTTCAGCTTTTGATTTTAAAGTTTTTCATTTTGTCTGAGTTGACGCCAAAAGTAAATTTTATTTCAAAAGGGGAGGAAATCCATCTTCTGTCTTTCACACCATCCTCATGGAGAGAAGAATCTGTACTTAATAAGAGAGAATAACATTGGGAGGGAAATTAATACTGATAGGTGTACACTTGGAATTTTCCTTCTGGCTATTTCATTCTCCAAAGGAATTAAAATTGTGGCTAAAATACAGATGCACTGTTCTTGGGGATGGTAAACATTTAGGAGATAGAAATAAATACAGGAACTCAAGTAAAAGTAAATGATATTGAAAAATGAGTTCAACAGAGAGAGTGGTGGTGAAAAATACCATGGAGAGACTTTGTTTTCCAGATTTGATTGGTCCTAGTTGTCCATAACTGGAGGGTGTACAAACTTAGCATCAAAAAAGAAAATTCACATCTAGCCCGCAAAGTTAGAAATGATGGGAAATGGAGAACTATTAATTGAATGAGTAACAGCCTTGTAGAACAGGAGCCTGTACCTGATGCATCGCGTGCTTCTGAAGAAATCAGGAATCAATCTGGGGAAAGAAGGGGAAGCAGTGACAGATGCTGCTTTTGGTGAAGTGGATAGAAGAAGAGGGGAAAGAAGTCACTTTCATGGGCTGAAGGGAGAAGAGGCAGCTGAATGAAATGAGAGTACCTTTTAAACAGAGACCAAGGAAAGTGAGTGGGGGGGAACACCTGTGTGGAAACAGTAAAAATGATCAACTTGGTGGAATTTAGTTTTATAGAAGGATCATTTAGCTCTGAAACATGAACTATTTCTCTCTGTAGATGCTGCCAGACCTGCTGAGTTTATCCAGTGTTTTGTCTTCAGATTTCCAGCATCCGCAGTATTTTGCTTTTATTCGTGGAATTTCAGTCTGACGTTTGTCACACACAGTCATATATCTTATTACATGCAGTCAGTTTTTAAATATCTGACAAGTGTATAGAATTGTGTTTTTAAAGTTGACCATACTTTGCAGTGAAAGAGTTTTTGGGTTTATTTTATCAAAAAAAATGAAATTCAAGCAGCACTTTGATGTTTAATCATCCTGATTAATGGTTGTTTTATTACTTGTGTCACTATGTTGTGTTCTTCACTGCTTATCAACTGTAGTATTAAAGAATTGTGCTATAGAGCTAGCTATATCTCTAACCAAGCTGTGCCAGTACAGGTGTACCAGAAATATCTGCCCAATAAAACAAAAATTGCCCTGGACCAGAAAGTGACAAGAAAAAATCCAATCTGGTTTGAACTTTGACGAAGGGTCATCCTGACACAAAACATTGGCTCTATTCTCTCACCACAGATGAAGTCAAGACCTACTGAGTTTTTTTTTTCAGCTTTCTGTTTTTGTTTAAGACATCCAATCTGGTTCGTTAGGCACTTATCACTGAGTGCCATCAAGTGGCACTTACCAATAATTGGTGCTCAATTTAGGTTCTGCAGAATGAGTCTGCTCCAGCCCTCATTACAGCCTCGGACCAAACATGGACAAAAGAACTGAAGACCAAAGTTGGGGTGAATGACTGACTGTCTTGACATCATGGCAGCATTTGACCGAATATGGCATCTTGGAGCCCTTGTAAAATTAAAGTCACTGGGAATCACGAGAGAAACTGTGGACTGGCTAGGTGTGTGCCTGGTATAGACTGTTTTCACGTCTAGATTTGTCTTGTTTTCTTAAACAACAAATCAGATATGTACATAACAATAACAACTTAGGACCAGGTCTTAATTGAAGGACCATACTCATGATTCCCACACAAGTGCCACCAGACAGTGACTCATTCACATTTATGTACTGTTGTTAGCTTTGATCACTGCATTGCATCCATAAATTGTGAAATACAGATAAAGGACAGCAGAATAATTTAACATGGTGTTAGCAAAGTGCACTTGTCTATCTCTTCCAATCTTCTTGTTACGATGGTTACATTGTCTTCATACACTCTTCCGATCATTCATTCTCCATGAACATGAGAATAGATTGGTAAATTTTCAGACCATCGCAGCCACGACTGAGAAACCATTTACACATTCCATCACCCTTGTTAACTGCTCAAGTACATTTTGTCTTTTAAATTCCCTTAGACAGTACATTGCTTACATTCTATGCTTAGCAGAAAACTGTTTTAACTCATTTCACACTGACCTTGGCAATCCCATTAACCTTTGCTGTTTTAGTATAGATATGGCTGGTCCAGTTAGTCAGTGGCTGGAAATTCTGCACTGAATAACTCGTCTGACTCACCAGTCTTTACACTATTTACCAGGCATAGATCAGGAGGGTGATGGAATACTCCCCACTTTTCTGTAGAGTGCAGCGGCAACAACACCCATTCCAGACAAAGCATTCACTTATTTGGTATCCCATCCACCAGTTTAAGCATTCGTCTCCTCTACCACCAGAGTATGGTGGTGACAGCACCTTCTAAACCTGTGACCTCTACCACCTGGATTAGAAGGACAAGGGAACTGGTGCATCAGAACACCATTATCTGCAAGCTCCCCTCCCAAGTTGGTCACCATTGCTTTTTTTGGTCACTGGGTCAACCTTCTGGAACCCCCAACTAACAGCATCATGAGAGTAGCATCACCACATGGACTGCAGCAGTTCGAGAAAGTGGTTCATCGTTTAATGTTAGCTTTACAAGTGACATTCGTATCCTATGCATGAATAATTAAAAAGTGCTCCTAAATGCTTTTGTTCATTTGAACATCTGCTGCACTTATGTTCCAAAACATTGACTACATATTAGCTAGTTCTCTTGTTCAGTTTAGAATGGTGTCCTAATTTGTTAAAATTGAGTAACAGTAGAACATGGGATGGCTTTAGCACATTAGAAGTGTCTAATAGTCCAAACTGGTGTCTCAAATGTAAATTTTCTTAGGATCATAACCAGTGGACCCCCAAGCAAGGACTATCAGAATTTCAGAGCTTTATACCATTTTGTTTTGTCTTGCCGAGCGTCAGGCATGTGTGGAAACTCAGCAGCTTGTTCAGTCTCTGAAGCAAAATGCTGAAATACGTGATGCAGATTTAAAAAAACTTAAACGTCCTGGACAAAGCAGCCCTTGACTGGCATCCCATTCACCACCATAAACATTTCACCCCTTACTAACTGAGTACATTGTCAGCAGCGTGTACCATTTCCAAAATGGTATATGCTGTCATTTCATGTGCATGCTCTTCCATTAGGATGTAGCCTGCTTCACTGCGCTACGTGGAGGTGGCAACCCCAAGATCCTAAAATGTGTGCGGAGTTACAATTTGAGCTTAATCAACTGACATAGTGCAGCTTGCTAGAACAGAGTGCAGATCAACTTCCTATTGCTTGTCTGGTTAAATCCAACCTGCTGATTAATGCATTGCTTCTGAAGATTAAGTCAAATTGGAAGAATACCAGCATCTAGTTCCCACTTCATCCATGTTTTAGCATGCTAAGTAAATTAAATATAGATTTACCAATGCAGACTGGAAAATTATCATGATGATTGAAACTTTGTGGTAAATGACACTACATTCTAAAATGCAAAGCAAAGGGAAAATTTGAAATTAAGTCTAGAATATTTGAGAGCAGAATGGCTCATCAGAATGAATGTTACAGGCAATTTTGTGACTGACTAAAGAATTTGATAGCAACAAGAGTGAACATGTGGAACATCAATGATTGGTGAAGCTCATCTTAGTGTTGGGCAGGAGATTGCAAGTGACGTATACCGAAAGAGAAATTCAGGGAGCTACACTTAAGCGAGGGTGGCGGGGGGAAGAATTGCATCTTGGACTTTTGGCTGGGATCAAGTCCAAAATGGGTGCAACAACTTATCTTGTCAGCTTGAATCTTGTTTGTCTCCCTTGTGGGGACCATGAATTGAATTCAAATTTAATTTGGTTTTTGGAGCAAGCAAGGAGATGGATTTATCTTTACCTGGTCCACTCTGCACTTTGGCTTTGCAACTTGAAGTAAGAAGAGAGTTGGAGCAGCAAAAGTTGAAGGAATTTCTCATAATTTTGTCTGCCACAAAATGTTCCAATTTTCTACCCATTCAAAAAGCTGAACAAGATAGCAGATGGCTTAATTATTTCTCTCAAAATAGATATGCAGCCTGTAAATGATCTATGGTCACAAGTGATTGAGGATTTTAATGAGAGACAAGATAGCAATGGAGGAAGTAGTGGCTCCATAACAACATCAAATACTGAGGCATCAAAATGTGTGACCATTCAGGAGATTCTGTTGATGAAATTGCTGATCTCTGCTTTACTGCTGTTAAAGAGCCACAAAGAAAAGTACAACAAATAATTAGTAAGGTAAATTGACTGCTAGCTTTAAATGCAAGGGGATTAAAGTATTTTTTAAAAGTAAAGGAACATTGTTTTAGCAAAAGAATTGAAAATGGTTGCAATGCTAATAAGACTAGGTTATTTGAAATCATGCACAATTTTGGTTCTAATTACTGATTAGCACCTCTCGGCATATTCAAATTATGGTAAACAGAAAATTTCAGTTTTAGCACTCGAACACTGACTTATTTGTTCCATGAAAATTGCATCTAATCAATGAGCTCCTGGCATCTCCTGGTGTCCAATAAAGGTGTGGAGTGTTCTGATGGACACCAAATGGCACAATGGCTTGGGCACTCAGGAAGGAGTGCACAGGTTCTGGATGCAGTGATGAAGGTCCTGGTGGAGGAAGTCCAGAAAAGGAAGGATGTCCTCTACTTAAAGGAGATGGATGTTACTGTTCCATCCTTTTCTCTTTTGTTCATCCCTCATGAAGCAGTTGGAGCTGTTCTACCTGGCCCCATGTCCAGTGTCCCTTCTAAGCTGTGCAGCAAGTGCCTGCACACGCATGCAGAAAACTAAACGTAGGCATTTCTTGTTTGAAGTCATTCATGCATTTTTAAAAAGACTTGCAATGAAGTATTTGTCTTCCAGTCCAGACCTCAAGCAAGATGCCCAAGACCAAATACTTCCTTTCCCCTGGTGATTCCTACAAAGTGGAGGTACACAGCAGTTTCTTTTAGGTGAAAACTCAGAATTCCCAGACTGAATGTTGCTCAAGTGTTGATGAAAATGTCCCAGAAAAGTCTCCTGATGTGACACAGGTTCTTTTCAAAACTCCAGCAACAAACATGAAATGGCAAACATCCCTTTAAGGAGCAATGTAATCAACATCAGTGTCATGTGTGCTACTAAACAGTTGATCACTGAGAGGACACTAATTGAAACATTAGCCACCAAAATATTGTGCAGCCTGTTTGGGCATTAGTAGCTATTTAAAGTGTCAATCAGTTGGTTAGCAAGCTTATGAGAATTTGTTCCTTCAAGTCTTTTTGCTGAGGTAGATTTGGTCTAGACTGGCTTTTCAGCTGAAATCCAGCTTGGCCACCCTTCGGCCCTGAAGTATTCAGTGAAATTTTGCTGCAATTGTTATGGAACTTAGACATCACACCTGAAATCCTATACACTTCAGTTTCCCTTGCCAAAGGATTTGCTTGCCTTTACAATAGATGCAATAAGTATTCACTTGATTGTGAAGTCCTCATCTCGGGAAACAATGTGGAGAGTTTTGAAGAACGTTAGGTGATTGCATTGAAATGTATGATCTTGTTAGAATGCTTAACAGGGTAGATGCTGCCTCCTGTGGTCGGAGAGTGTATAATTAGGGGTAGTTGCCTTCGTTTAAGGGGTCAACATGTAGGACCAGGAAGAAAAAGAATTATTGATTCAAAGTGTTGTAAATCTTTGGACTTCTCTTGGAACCCTCTAACATAGAGGGCCGTGGATAGTCAATCGATGAATATGTTCAAAGAGGTCGATAGGCTTTTGCCACAAAAGGAATCCAGGAAACGATAAGAAAGTAGAATTGATGTAGAAATTTCAGCCATGATATGGAACAGAGGAGTAGGCTTGAGGGGCCAAATTACCAAAGCCTGCTCCTGTTTTTTGTACTGCTAATAGGTCAAGAACTTGTCAACAAAACGATGGGTAGGTAAATGTTGTCTGTCTTCTGGTGCTTAGTGGCAGCAGAAGAAGCCTGGAAACTGGTTATATAGACAACCTCTTCTCTGCACATTAAGACACCGAAAGTGGAAAGGAGGATTACAGAAGTAGTTTTCTAATTTTTTTTTGGTGATGAGTGAGCGCAGGAATATCAAACAACTTCTGCATCTTTAATTACACAATTATTTTAATTCTTAGACATTTGCTATGATTAAAGAAAAATCAGAAAATGAGGAACAAATGAAGCTTTAAATCTAATTGGTAAATTTATAAATTTGATTATAGGAAACTATCATAAATTTGCTTAGAGAGCTTAATTTCTATGCAGGCAGTCCTCAGCTTTATGACATTCAAGTTGTGGTGATTGGTACTCATAATTTATAAACTGACATCCTGTTTCGACTTTGCAATGTCGGTTTTGACTTTACAATGCCATGCCATATGTGTGCATCAACATTCTGTGTTGCTAATCCATACAACTGGACAGTAGCACCCCAGACACTACCACCTCTATTCGGTCAAACCATTTTATTTGGTTGGAAGCAAGTGTTTTATTCTGTTCAGGTATATTTGGCACAATTATCGCTCTTGCATTCTATGCATCACCTGTTATGGGCTCACAAGGTTAAACAGACAACTGACAGTAGTTTCATTATATCCCCACACTAACCAAACAAATTGTGCTAAGATGTGCAGGTATCAACAGTCACCCAGCGACTTGACAGGTCAAGAGCTGATTCCATGCAACACTGCCTGATGCTCCACGAATGATTTCATTCCTTGGCTTAGGAACCAATCCCCCATTTGTAACATAGTTCCAATGGAGTAGTCATTTCTAACTCGCAACATTTTGCGTTATGATGTGGTTTTCAAGTCACAACTGCATTGTAAGCCCGAGGACTGCCTGTATTCTTTTGACAATAAGGCAATTTGGAGCTTTACCTGAATTTGAACTTGGTGTTTAGATGACCAGAGTAGTATAATTAAGATGGCTGCTTCTTCCATCAAAGTAAAGTTTATTTATTAGTGTCACAAGTAGGCTTATGTTAACACTGCAATGAAGTTGCTGTGGAAATCCCCTAGCTGCCACTCTCGGGCGTCTATTTGGGTACACTGAGGGAGAATTGAGCATGGCCAATGCATCTAACCAGCACGTCTTTTGGACTGTGGGAGGAAAGCGGAGCATCTGTAGGAAACCCACACAGATGTGGAGAAAACATGCAAATATCGCTCAGACGGTGACCCAGGCCGAGAATTGAGCTTGGGTACCTGGCGCTGTGAGGCAGCCTTGCTAACCACTGTGTCACCATGCTGCCCAACATTATCAACAAAAGCATATACCTTGTTAACATTAACTTATGCAGATGTGAAGGATCTGAACAGGTTTTGCAATGCAGAATGTGTGTTTTAATTTTGCGATGTAATATTGACCTTTTATCGAGACATGAGGTGAAGGACTCTTTGTAAGAACCTACTACTTCATTATCTACACACTCATCTGTGGAAGAAATACTATATCCTCAGCTCAACTTTCAGTGGCATGTGTATCTTTAGTAACTGCATGTATTGTACTAATGATCTGCAATTTTAATTGGAATCCTAACTCGTCAAAGAATGAGTTGATCGGGTCAGTTTAACGTCTGTGGTAGGTAAAATGTTAGAATCCCTCATTAAGGAGGAAATTGCGAGGCATCTTGAAGGGAATTGCTTGATAGAGCAGACGCAGCACGGTTTCATTAAAGGGAAGTCGTGTCTGACAAATTTACTGGAGTTCTATGAGGATGTGTCTAGGGCGGTGGATAGAGGAAAGCCGGTGGATGTGGTCTTTCTAGATTTTCAGAAGGCGTTTGACAAAGTACCTCACAAGAGGTTATTGCAGAAGGTCGAGGGACATGGAGTTGGGGGTAGGGTGTTAGCATGGATAGAGGATTGGCTGTCAAATAGGAGGCAGAGAGTGGGGGTCAACGGGTGCTATTCGGATTGGCGGATGGTGACTAGTGGAGTGCCCCAGGGGTCGGTGCTGGGGCCTCAGCTTTTTATATAGATGATCTGGAGGAGGGAACCGAGTGTAGGGTGTCGATTTGCTGATGACACCAAGACTGGGGGAACGGCAAATTGTGCGGAGGGTGTGGAGAGTCTGCAGAAGGATCTAGATAGGCTGGGCGAATGGGCCAGGAAATGGCAAATGGAATTTAATGTTGGCAAGTGTGAGGTGGTCCACTTTGGTAGGAAGAATGGTAGGAAGGACTATTACTTATGTGGTGAAAAGCTGCAGCAGGCGACGGTGCAGAGGGACCTCGGGGTCCTTGTGCATGAGTCGCAAAAACCCAGCTTGCAGGTGCAGCAGGTGGTCAGGAAGGCTAATGGGATGCTGGCCTTCATAGCGAGGGGGATTGAATATAAAAGTAGGGAGGTCTTGCTGCAGCTGTATAGGGCATTGGTGAGGCTGCAGCTGGAGTACTGTGTGCAGTTTTGGGCGCCGCACCTGCGCAAAGATATTTTGGCCTTGGAGGGAGTGCAGAGGAGGTTTACTAGGCTGATACCGGAGTTGAGGGGCTTGAGCTATGAGGAGAGGCTGAATAAACTGGGCTTGTACTCGTTAGAGTTTAGAAGAATGAGGGGAGATCTCATTGAGACGTATAAGATGATGAATGGGATGGATAGGATAGAGGTGGAGAGACTCTTCCCGCTCAAAAAAGACAGTAGGACTAGGGGGCACAGCCTCAAGATAAAAGGGGGGCGGTTTAGAACGGAGTTGAGGAGGAACTTCTTCACTCAAAGGGTGGTGAATCTCTGGAATTCTCTGCCCGTTGAAGTGGTGGAGGCTGCCTCGCTAAATATTTTTAAGACGCGGGTTGATGGGTTTTTGATAAGAGAGGGGATTAAGGGTTATGGGGAGAAAGCGGGAAAGTGGAACTGAGCAGCGACAGATCAGCCATGATCTTATTGAATGGTGGGGCAGGCTCGAAGGGCTAGATGGCCTACTCCTCCTATTTCTTATGTTCTTATGTAAGACCTGAAAGCATTTAAAGACGAGGTCAGGAGAAAGGCAGGAGTTCAAGTGTGAAGAATGTTTTGAGAAATGTGGAATGCAGTAACCCAGCAATTAACTCAGCATAATTTTGCAAAAGTATTAGGAAATATAACAGTGTACTGCTATCTACAAAGCCAAAAAACAGCATGCCAATGAATCAAGAGATTATAGATGGCTTGCCATAGGCTCCAAGTGTACCAATACCTACCACAGGAAGACTTAACTATTTTGATGTGGTCATTGTATAGTTGTCAAATCAAAGGCTTACTTTGTATTCATCCAGTATGGATGTAAAATGGCAGCTTAGGATTTCTACTTATGAAACGACTGTATGAATTTAAAGTTTTCCAAATGTAAAACAAGGGAATTTCCCTGTTACACTATGGTACTTGGGTTGAAAACTGCTAACAACCATCTTTGAACTTTGACAAGGCAATATTGTATTGCTGAATTATGTATAGTTCATTAGCATGTGCTGACCGGAAATCTAGTAGTGCTATGAACCTGTGCGCACAGTGTTGGATAGGCTGAGTATGAAATTTAAATTAATATCCAATGCAACCTGCAGGTATCTGAAACATTCCAAAGGATTAAGAATGGTCAGATTATTTTTGGATTGAAGGCATAGTTGACCGTTCAGCATATGAAAGGGCTTCCTCTTTTGAGTCTCACTTGCTGTGGTTTTGAAGTCATATTGTGGTGTCAGCATTGTGGTGAGGGAGATATTTTGGTTTCAAGAACTTAGCAATTCTGACTGGTTAACAGGAAGGCTTATGTTTGCTGGGTAATTAGGAGAGAACGTATGGAAAAAGCTTATCCAAGGTCTTTAAAATCTAGTGTTTTCTTGTCTGTGTCTGTGTCATAAGGTTGGAAATATCTGTGCTGAAGAATGAACTTTGTTTTGTCAGGAATAACACCATAGATGCAGATTAGAATTGCTTTTATTCTGCTAGCATAATTCACCAGAGCATCAACTTCCAAAGAACATCCAGTATTACATAATGGAACTTTATTCATCCTCTTTCATTTTCCATTGTGATCTGCCTTGGATTGTCAATTTGTGCTGAAACATGCATAGATTTTTGCTGAGGGAGTAAATTAAGACTGGACAGATTAATTCCATAGGAATTGCTTGCAGTTGGCAAGGAGGAGACTTTGAGGCCCTGGCCGTGGATGAAAAGGCAGACTATCCAATGTCCCTACAATCTGCATGAATAAACAAGCTAGTAGAGCTGTGGAAGTGTTAGTATTACAAGGCACTTTCTGACCTTTTTATGATTGGACAATGCAATCAATTCTCCCCATATTACACAGTTGATAGGCTTTCATGTGTTGTCTGGCAAAGCCAGATCAACCAGCTGGTAGAACAAAAAGCAGTTGCATTTGTAGGTTTAACATTTATGCAGTTCAGACTTTATTTTGAACCTTCTGTACTTTCCCTACCTCCTTTTCTATAGTCATGAAGGTGATATCAATATTGAGAAGATGTACTTCTAAAAGGAGGAACAGGCTGGTGTTCTTTTCTCTTAGGAAAATAAGGTAGATGGGTGAACTGTTGAAGGTCTTTAAGGTAGTGTTTGGGGTAGACATGTGAGAAGATGTTTCCACTTATGGCAGAGACAAAAACTAGGGACCATTAATATAAAATAGTTACTAATTATTCCAATACGGAATTCAAAAACTCTTCAGAGTGCAGTAAGAATGTGGAACTTAGCTCCCTGAAGAGTAGTTAAGTGTAGCAGAGGTGCATTTAAGGCGAAGTTGTACGAACAGATGAGGGAGAAAAAAATACAAGGGTATGCTGATGGGGTTTGGTGAAGAGGGGTGGGCGGCAGCTCATATGGGGCATAAACATCAGCATGGAGCTGTTGTGCTGAATGGCCAGTTTCTGTACTGTATATTTGATATAACATCTCTCATCAAACCATTTGTTTCCCTTTTCCTACTTTGTTTCCCTTCTGCAACTTAGTACTTTTGTGTTAAAAGAAGTTACGGTGTTGTACAGTCCTGATATTTATAGAACTAAAAATTCTTGGCCTATCTTAGTTCATAAAAATTACTGTGGTTATGATATCTCTGTACTTGGAACTAAAACCTTAGAATCTCTATTTCTAAACAGGAAGTTGCATGTAATGATATTTCTGGATTGTGGTTTGGCAGGCCAAATGCTGCTATCAGTGTCCTGAGATAAAGTCACCTGATCCAAGTATGGAATTTCCCAAACATTCCCATTTGACTAAAATCTTGCATAAAACCTTTCCGGTATTTTTAAAACTTCTTCCTCATTTTAGTTAGCCTGATCCCAAATTACAACAACAGCAGTGATCATATTCCTTGATTTTATAAGGTGTAATTTTGTGGTATTTTCATTGACTTCACTTGTCAAAATTATTATCCAAGGATGCCATTACTTCCCCAAATTAGTTGACTTTTTGCACTTGTGTGATTATTCCTCATTGTGTCCTCTCCTTTTAATCATGAAAAACACATTACATCAAATATAGGGTTGCCAACTGTGATTAAATGTATTCCTGGAGGTTTCATCACATGACTTGGTGCCAAGCTCCAGCCATTTGTTGGCCAACACATCCATCCTTGTGATACATTGCCTTCCTGCACCAATTGGAAAGCAAAAAGACTCATTATCCAATTGAATGATGCTTGCTTGTTGGAATTTTTTTTTATATCTGGTATAGAGAAATATTGAAACAAAAAATGTGCTAGGGCTCCACACAGCAGTGTCTTGGAGGTTGATATTCAATCCCTGGAGACTTCAGGGAATCCTGGAGGGTTGGCAATCCTAATCAAAGATCTGCTAAAAGAAACCATCAACCACAGTTCTTCAATTTGCAGCTTCTGGTAGCCTACACAGTCAGCAGATCTTAGTGCTATTAAACTGACAGCATTTGTCGAGACTCCTGGATTTACATTTTACTTTCATAGACCAACCAGGTATTGCTGACTTGGATATTGAACCTCAGTGTATATTGAGATGAAAAGAGAACATACTTGCAGTGACCAGAATTGCCAGGACAGAGATATAGAACATAGAACATTACAGCGCAGAACAGGCCCTTTGGCCCACGATGTTGCGCCGACCAGTTTAAAAAACAATGACCCTCTAACCTAAACCAAACCCTTACCATCCATAAACCTATCCACGGATCTCTTAAACGCCCCCAAACTAGGCGCATTTACAACTGCAGCAGGCAGGGCATTCCAATCCCTCACCACCCTCTGGGTAAAGAACCTACCCCTGACATCCGTCCTATAACTACCACCCCTTAATTTAAAGCCATGCCCCCTCGTGCTAGCTTTCTCCATCCGAGGAAAAAGGCTATCACTGTCCACCCTATCTAAACCTCTAATCATCTTCTGTTTCAATAAGGTCCCCTCGTAGCCACCGCCTTTCTAACGAAAACAACCTCAAATCCCTCAGTCTCTCCTCATAGGACCTCCCCCTCCATACCAGGCAACATCCTGGTAAACCTCCTCTGCACCCTCTCCAATGCCTCCCCATCCTTCCTATAATGTGGGGACCAGAACTGCACACAATACTCCAAGTGCGGCTGCACCAGATTTTTGTACAGTTGCAACATGATGCTGCGGCTCCTAAATTCAATCCCCCTACCAATAAACGCCAAGACACTGTGTGCCTTCCTAACAACCCTATCTACTTGATTCCCAACTTTCAGGGATCTATGTACACATATACCTAGATCCCTCTGTTCATCCACACTATTCAGAGTCCTACCATTAGCCCTATACTCTACACATCCGTTATTCCTACCAAAGTGAATTATCTCACACTTATCCGCATTAAACTCCATCCTCCACCTCTCGGCCCAGCTCTGCAACTTATCCAAGTCTCCCTGTAGACTAAGACACCCTTCCTCACTATCTACCACACCTCCGACTTTGGTGTCATCAGCAAACTTACTAATCCACCCAACTATACCCTCATCCAGATCATTTATAAAAATTACAAACAGTAATCTCAGAAAAGGATTTCTTTGGTGATATGGGGTGTCAGCCTAGACCAGTTCAATTCAATTATTCAATTCTAGAACCTATTTATTCTCCAAAAGCTCTGATTCACTGATAGCATCTGAGGAGAGGCTGAATAAACTAGGCTTGTACTCGTTAGAGTTTAGAAGAATGAGGGGAGATCTCATTGAGACGTATAAGATGATGAATGGGATGGATAGGATAGAGGTGGAGAGACTCTTCCCGCTCAAAAAAGACAGTAGGACTAGGGGGCACAGCCTCAAGATAAAGGGGAGGCGGTTTAGAACGGAGTTGAGGAGGAACTTCTTCACTCAAAGGGTGGTGAATCTCTGGAATTCTCTGCCCGTTGAAGTGGTGGAGGCTGCCTCGCTAAATATTTTTAAGAAGCGGGTTGATGGGTTCTTGATAAGAGAGGGGATTAAGGGTTATGGGGAGAGGGCGGGAAAGTGGAACTGAGCCACGACAGATCAGCCATGATCTTATTGAATGGCGGGGCAGGCTCGAAGGGCTAGATGGCCTACTCCTGCTCCTATTTCTTATGTTCTTATATTCTTATGCATCAGATCACAATGCTTTGTATGTACTGTGCATATATTTAGTTTTTCAGTGAAATAAATTTTACAGCTCCATGTTTTCAGTACACACGTCATCACAAGATTTTCCACGTGGATGCATACTTATTTGGGAATTTCATGACCCAGCAATCCAAGATTAAGTTCCAATTTTGCTAAACCCTGTGACTGAGAGTGGGGGGGATCCTTAAATATGTACATAAAAGTTTACTCCAGGATTTAACAGGTGCATTTTTCTTTCTAGGAGGCTTTGATCAATGTGGTCACATAACATCACCCATCTCTGACTACAGAACAAGCTGACGCGACAACTAGAAAATCAGGACATTGAGGCTGTTTTAAAGGTATGAGGGATATACTGTCACTGAGGTTACTTAGTTTACAGAACCATGCTAATGCATTGTACTGTGGTGTTGAGTGATTAGATTCTACATTTAGATGGAATTAGAAGCACACAACCATATTCTGGAGAGTAAAGTGTTTTTGCATGCATTATTAATTTCTTGATTATTTCTCAAAATAATGCACAATACCACAATATTCATGTTTGTCCATTTTATTCAGGTTTTCAAACATTCGGATAGTTAAATGACTGCTTAAAAATACTTTCCCAGTTGTACAAGAGAAGCTTCCTCACAGCAAAGCAATACTTTGTAATTATCATTTCTATTTCTTAAGTTCACATTTGCTGCTTTGTGTCTAGTCTTCAGTTTCAAATTCTTGAATATAGTGAACTACAGCCAAATGTGTTGGATTATTTCTTGCACATGAAAATAGAATTTTGCCAGTTCACATTAACTTTAAGGTCAGTTTTACTGCTGCTCTAAGTGCAGTGTTTTTAAACAGTTGTTCTTGGCGGTTTTTTTTGCTCTATGCTGATGTAAGAACAACTTTTCCACAATAGACTGCAGTAAAATAAGTTACCATGTCGTGGAAGCTATGTTTATCTTTCGACTGTGGATAGGAAAAATATTTAGTAGACAACCTGTTTATCATTTAAGCATGAAGTATTTTCTGAATCCTTACACTTTTGAGGGTTTACTAGGATGTGGAAAATATTAAAGGGCACTGGTGTAGATGGATTTCAAAGTGACTTGTGCTTGGCGCATCAACTTGTAGGGCTGATGCTCTACCGTGTGAATGTCTTTTCTTGTAGTGATTCTATCATTGTAGATACAGTCTGGCTTTTGCATCTCAGCTGCAGGTGCTGAGGCCAGAATTTTGTTTCTGGCTTGGCAGCAGACTTGTCTATACCTGTAAAGTCATATCTGATCCTTTTGGGTCTTTTTTTTTAAACAATGATACCGAATACTTTCAGACTTTTTTCACTAAGTGCTGTCTTGTTCTTGTCCAAGTGGCTGTACTGCGGAACTTGAACCTGGTTTGTCATTTCAAAGTTGTTTTTGTTCGAACAAGACACAGCATTGGCCAGAACGCTAAATACGAAACCCATATGAGCTGAAGAAAGATACTTCCTCGCTGCTCATATGTTTCAGGAGGATGAATTCTTCATAATGGTTCAACATCATCAAATAGCTGTAAGACACATGGAGGCAACTTGCAGGAAGCTGTGCGATGGCAGCGAGATGAACAAATGGACTTGATTTTGCATTGCGAAGTGCTGTCTGGTTGTTATCTTCTGTAAAATTGACAATGTTTCCATCCCTGAGTTGATAACTGGGATGTGGGCTGCTGTCAGCATATATTGAGGTTGCTTTGTATTTTTGACAATATTAAGGTCAGCTGTATTCCCAAATAATAGTATTATGAATCTTTTTTATAGAAATGTAATTTATTGAGCAAATAAAAGCTGATGAAATAAAAGGCCAACTGCACAACAGTGAGCAATTCAAGTGCATGATTCAGACTTCAACTGCTAAGAGGAATGGCAGATGTAGGTGTAAGTAGGTTTATTAACTTTGGATAATAAATAGAGCTGAACAACATAAACTAGGCTAAAGCAAAATTGAAACAAAAAGCTGAATGTGGTTTATGTGAATAGATTTGACTAGAGCAGTTAATTAGTGCTTATTAGGGTGACGATTATAAATATAAATCGAGATGGAACATCATGTTCTGAGCTTTTGTGCACGTGGAATTGTCCTGCTCAGATTCTTGATTATCTGATTAGAAAGCTAATTCAGCTTGATAGTCCTCTTCAAAACAACCAGGAGGGAGTGAGGAAAAGTGCTGCTGTAGATATTCTTTGAGATGAACCAGATTGAAAAAGATCCATGGCAGAACAGACTGTCAGGCAGAATTCTCCAATCTCATCCCTTCCCACCCTGCTGCCAATGAGAACGGAGAAATTGGCGCTCAGCCAAAACCCCATTCACTGCAGTGGTACCGGGAGAATCTCAGCCACAGACAAGTTCAGAGGATTTTGCCCATTGTCGATGAAAGGTACTGGCTTGATGCAATGAGGTGGCCTTTTCACATTCCTGTGTCTGTTCTTGGGAACACTGATAATTTTGTACAAACTGGATCGGAAGCAAGTTGGTTGTAGTTTTCAAATACAAATAATTAAAAGTGATGATAAGGTCTTGAAATTCTGCAGAATGACTGCAACTTGAGCATTGCTACAGTGTAGTTTGGATTTGGTTTTCAATGTGACCCACTGGAAGAGGCCATTGTGCACCACTTGGGTGTGTTGCTCCAGTGTGATGTCACATCTGGTTTGTAAAATATTCAGTCACTTATGTGGCAGAGTGGTTAACGCTGCTGCCTTTTAGCGCCAGGAATCAGAGTTCAATCCTGGCCTTGGATGACTCTGTGTGGAGGTTATATATTCTCCCCATGCCTACGTAGGTTTTCTCAGTGCTCTGGTATCCTCCCGTAGTCTAAAAATGTGCAGGTTAGGTGAATTTGCGATGGTAAAATGTGTGGGTTACAGGAATAGGGCAGAGGGGAAGCCTGGGTGGGATCCTCTGGACAATTTGATGCATACTTGATGGGCCGAATGTCCCCTCTCTGCACTGTTGGGATTCTACAGTCAGTTGAAACTTTCAAAATTTTTATTTTAAATGTTGTTATTGTCTGATTCAATGCACTTGATTGAGCTTCAGATGTTAAGAGGATCATTTTACACAGCGTTTTTTTTTCTCTCACTCTATCTCTCTCACACTCTCTCACTCTCACTCTATCTCTCTCACACTCTCTCTCACTCTCACACACACACACTTGGCCATCCCAGTTGCTGTATAAATAAGGTGCTGTAGCTACAAATTGAAACTGAGGTTGTTGACCTGAGATCAATAACTGCAGTATAACAGCAGAGTGAAACCTAACTCGTAACATTTCTGACAACATGATTTGTCCCTATCAAACCAAACAGCAGCTAACCAGCTTTCGAACAAAATCCTTGTTGTCCTTGACCATTTTGAAATACGCAGAAGAACAGGCTTAATTTTATTGGAAAACTGACTTGATAATATAAAGCAGTCCATATTGGAATGTAGGAATTCCTGAGTAAAACCATATGTTGTTTTTCCAAAAGTATCAGATTCTTTAGAAGTTTAACAAAGTTAATTCAGTTGGGAAGGGAACGGAAAAAAGCCTTGTGGGTGTTTTCTATCCAAATGTCATAACTATGTTAAAGGGATCTGCAGGCAGTTTTCTACATATGTGCAAGAGATTTTGACACAAAACATGGCACAAAATCTGGTTCTTTGGGATTGGCAAGGAGGAATTGCAGCATTTATCTCAAGTCATGGAATAATGCTGGAGTGTACTACAGTGTCATGAAAGGCTGCATAATATGATTTAAGACGGCTTATTGTACATTTGAGGTAGCTTCTTTCTAAACAAAAAATATAACTGGCCGAGTTCCTATCAAATTGCAAGTGATGGGCAGAAGGATTCACTTGGATAGGTTGCAAGTTTGGAGAATTTGGGAGAGTGGGGTTGCAGAAGTGGAAGGTTTAGGCGTTGTTGAGACAACGAATAGTTAATTGGATGGGAGGAATACAAGTTGAAGTCCAGGGCCTTGATTTTGCCCAAAACCAAATTTAAAAATGTTTTAAATGTTCCTCAAACTTTTTGATTCATACAGAGGAGAGGAGACATGGCTACAATAAGTACAGAGATGTATAATTTGACAGCTGAAGCATTTTTCCATACTTTCATGGATATGATCATGTTAGATAAGAAAATAAAATCCAATACACAAACATTCCAAGCATGAATTGACCCATTCTGTGTTTGTGAGTTGTGACCTTGCCAATCCTACTATACATGCAGATTGTAGCTATATTTGGAATTCAGCTCTGCACAGGCAAAGTGAAAGTCTGGGTCTGGAATAGGAAGATGGACCAAGTAGAATGGAAAGCTGATATGGAATGCAGTAACAGATATTGGATCAGGAGTGAAAGGAACAGGCAAAGAAGTACACATGTTTTGTTAACTGTACTGCAGGCTGATTTCAGAAATTGAGAGTTTTTGGTTCTCACCTCCTGTGCGTGATATAAGACTTCGGAAGTGTGTGTGTCTGGCAAAAACAAACATCTTTCTATGTCATTCAAGTGCAGGGTTTTTACCTGGGACTGGAACAAATCAAAATTTTAATGTAAAACAAAACCCAGAGAGGCAAATACTTTAGTTCTGTGGCACAGTTTTAAAGCATACTTCTGAAATTCTACTGTTAAAATATGAAACCAAGAAGTCCTGTTCAAAATCATAGGCTTTTGGTATTTTTTAAATGCACTGATTTGAATTGCTTTAGTGTACGATCTAGCAGACTGTCGCCATGTCTCTTCCTCACCTCTATTATGCAGTTTACACAATGATGTGCAGCTAACTTGAGGTAATAGCAATTTTTGCTTTTTAAACCCTGTTGATGAGTAGACATGAGTGTGTACAATGATGTTGCATGCGGCAGTATTTTCAAAGACAAATTGTGCATCAGTGAAAATTAAAAGATATTTGTTCTGCTTGGATTGTGCTAATTTTTATTTTGTGCATCAGATCACCATTTGTTGGTGTGATTTCTTAAGAAAATAGTGCTGGTCACATTTTTAAAATGTTTGCTGCTGGAGATTGAACTGATGAAAGGAACAAGTACTTCTGGCTACAGCCAGCCACTTATAAGTCACACAACTGTATCAAGAATGATAACCATCAAAAAGGAACTCGAATACAGTTTTCCAAACATAATTAGCTTATGTTCCAGTTGATGCATGTGAAAGTCAAGTGTTGTGTTTTTCTTTGTATTAAATATGCTTCTCATGGGCATTATTATTCCAAAATGGAATATTTGCTCTAGACCATACATATCATTTTGTCATGTTTTAATTGGATTGAATACATCCAAATGAGAAAAGGAAACTTGACCATGTTGCCAGTGTCGAAATCAGTAGCGTAGAGACTAAGAGGCGTGGTTTTGTGGGCCCATTTGCTTCAGGTGCAAATCCCATTATGGCCACTGAATCTCACGAGAACCATAACTGGACTTGTGGTGAAGAGATCTTGGTTTGACATCTTCCCTGCTACCAATCGCAGACTGGGCGTGAACCTGGTTTCCATGAATTTGAATTAATTAAAATATTGTGATGTGGCTTAACGTTGTAGCTTCTGGCTCCACTAAATGCTCACCCACTGTGTGACATCAAATTGTCTTAAATTGTATGGATATAAAAGCAAACTACTGCAGATGCTGGAAAATGGAAATAAAACAAAGTGCTGGTAATACTGCACTGAGAGAAGCGGTGTTGATATTTCAGGTCTATGACCTCTTCTTGTGCACATGCGTCTTCACTTGCCACTTTTGGGGAGGAAGGAGAATGTTAAAAGTTTGATCAAGATTCTCACTAACTTTTCATGTAGTGAGTAATGCATCCTCCTAAAAGGTCCCAGGTTTGCCAGGGCAACAGTAGTAAGGGATTTAATAAGGGGCGTAGACACATGCTTCTGTGGTTGCAACCGTGAATCGAGGATGGTATATTCCATCCTTGGAGTCAGAGTCCAGGATGTCACAGAGCAGCTGCAGGGCGTTCTCTACGGAGGGTTGTGAACAGCCAGTGGTTGAGGTACACGTTGGTACCAATGACACAGGTAAACTAAAGGATGAGGACCTGCAAGTTGAGTGTAGGAAGTTAGGTGACGTTAAAATGTAGGATCTCAAATGTAGTTACCTCAGGATTACTAACAGTGCTACACTAGCAAGAGCAGGAATAAGAGGATGGACCAAATAAACGTGTGGTTAGTGATGGTGTAGCTGGGAGGGATTCAGATTTTTGAGGCACTGGGACAGGTTCTGGGGAAGGTGGGATGTGTACAAACTCGATGGGCTGCACTGGATGAGCTGAAATTTATGTTGTTGCAGAGGGTTTTGCTTGTTCTTTTGCAGAATATTTAAAATAGTGTGGCGGGGGATGGAATCCCAGGAGTGGGATCAGAGAGGTCAGACTCAGATTAGGAAAATGGAGAAAATAGAATACTAGCTAATGATGTGGAAAATGTAGTGTAGCTTAGTGTTTGGCAAGGGGAATTGACAGGGAGTATTATAAGCAAGGTAGATGAATTGAGGGTACAGGTAGACAAATAGCAGCAGGATGTCATTATCATAACGGAAACTAGGCTGAAGGAGAGGCAAGATCAGCATCTCAACATCCCTGATTGGAGAGTCTTCAAATATAGAGTGGGAGATAAAAAATGAGGGAGAGTAGCACTAATGGTTAAAGAATCAGTTCCAGTTGTGAGAAAACATGATAGACTAAACAGATCAAAAAATGAGGCTTTATGGATTGAGCTTAAAAATAAAAAAGGGCAATTACACTTTTGGGAGTATACCACAGACCCGCAAATGCTGAAAGGGGGATAACAGAACAAGTATGTAGGCAAATTTTTGCCTGTAAGAACAAGAGGGCAATGACAGTAGGAGACTTTAACTATCCCAATATCAACTGGGATTCAAACAATATAAGGGACACTGAGGGAGAAAAATTCAGTGTGTCCAGGAAATTCTTTTCAACCAATTAGTGATTAAAGCCAATGAGAGGAAATGCAATTCTAAATCTCGTCTTGGGGAATAAAGAAAGGCAAGTGGGTGAAATGATAGTTGGCAACCATATTGGGGATAGTGATCACAAGTCAGTTATATTTAGCATTACCATGGAACAGGATAGAGATAAATAGTGAGTCTTACATTGGTGGTGGGCAAATTAGTAAAATCAATCCTGTGATGGGATTAACTGTCATGTAGAAAGGCATGGACCAGTCAGGGCTGGTCAGCATGAATTTGTTAAAGGAAGGCCTTGCCTCCAATTTGATTGAATTGAGGAAGTGACAAGAAGGGTTGATGAAGTTAGTGCAGTGGATGTTGTGTACATGGATTTTAGCAAGGTGTTTGACAAGGTCCCACATGGTCGATTAGTTAAAAAGTAAGAGTCCATGGGATATAGAGTAATGTGGCAAACTGGATTAAAAAAATGTTTTAGTAACAGGAAACAACAAAGGGTAATGGTCACTGGATGCCTTTGCAAATGAAAAATTGTTTCAAGTGATGATCCACAGGGCTCATTGTTGGGACTCTTACTGTTTGTTATATATTAACACTTTGGAAGTGAACATGGGGGGGGCATGATTAGGAAATTTTCAGGCAACACAGAATGGTCAAGTAGTGGATAATGTAGCAGATGGTTATAATCTCCAACAATATAGATGGGTTGGTAAAGTGGCAGATGAATTTTAACAAAGTGTGAAATCATGCATTTAGGGAGGTCAAACAGTTATCGGGAGTACACCATGAATGGAAATATAATTGAGGAGTAGATGAAGTGAGAGATCTTGGCATACAAGTTCACAGGTCCCTACAGGCAGCAGTTCAAGTGGACAAGATTGTAAAGAAGGTATATGGAATGTTCTCCTTCACTGACAGATGTAGGATATGAAAGTAAGATATAATGTTGGAATTGTATAAAACGCTGGTGAGACTACAATGGAGTAGTGTGCAGTTCTGGTCACCACCTTTCAGGAAGAACACAATTGCTGTGGAGAGAGAGTGCCCAGGAGGTTTACAAGAATGTTGTCAGGGCTAGAGGAGTGTAGCCACAAGGAGGAATTGGATAGATTGCGGTTATTTTCCTTGGAACAAAGAAGGATGTGGGATGACTTGATAGAGTCATCTACAAAAATACAAAAGATACAAAATTATAAGAGAGAGTGTAGACAGGATTAAATCATTTCCCTTGGTGGAGAATTCTAGAACCAGGAAACATAGAATCAAGATAAATGGCAGAAGATGTAGAGGGGACATGTCTGGAATGCACCGCTTGAGTTCCTCATGGAGGAAGAGAGACAAAGCTCTTTTAAAGGTACCTGGATCTGCACCTAGTGCTGTAAGCTGCAGCATTATGGGCTGGGTGCAGGAAGGTGGGGTTAGAAAGGATACCTGTATGTTCTCAGGCTGGCATTGGCATGATAGGACAATTGGCCTCTTTCTGTGCTGTAACCTTTTCTATGGTTGGATTCTTACTCCATCTGAATTTAGTTGATCTCAGCTAAGTCAGTAGTTGATGTGCTAAATTTGGCTTTGGGTCCCCACATCAGAGGAAGGAGATTAGAATGGTATTTGGATTTGCTTCAGATTGGTCTGAATGGTCAAATGTTAGTCTCAACTTGTACAAGTAGCATGGCATTGTTAAGTTGCCATTTTGTTAGTAACGCTTGCTGGGTATAGAACAGTACAAAATATCAGTTAAAGTGGCCATACAACTAAATTGTCTAGTACTATAGTTGAACTGTTTTAAATTTATAGTTTTGACCCTGGAGAAGTAATTGTGTCAATAAGAACGTATCTCAGATTTAAAAATGGTTTGAAACATAGGAGAACAAGGGAAAGCGTAAATGTGACCATATACAATATATGGGAACTAAACTGATGGCTTGTTGGTCTATCATATCGATTATCTTAGCCCATTTCTAAGATGGGGTGGAATTACCTGGCCTCCTAGCTGTGGGTTTCTCGGTGGTGAGAGGTGGCTCACTGTTTGCAGGCGGCGGGATTCTCTAATCCCACAGCTGTCAATGGGATTTCACATTGAAGCCACCCCTCGCCATCAGGAAACCCACTGGCAGGTGTGTGCTACTGGCGAGACGAGAGAATCCCATTGGTATGAGCAGCTGGAGAATTCCAGCCAGGGTTAAAGGTTTATTATGTGAATTATGATTCATTGTTTTGTTTTAATGGCACCCACTTAACAGCCAGTTCTGACCAAATACCCGGCATCTGAAATTTGAGTAACTCTATTTTCTTTACACACGGGAAGGCACCTATATAACTAAAACATAGCTCATGACCTTGTACAAGAGCAAATCCAAAACCTACAGGACAGGTTAGGGCAAAGTTTTCTGTCGTGAAGAAAACAAATAGCGGAGTCAGTTTTTGAATGTACAGATAACCATTATGAAACATTGCTCTGGTATATTTGCTATGGCCATTTCTGTCAAATTTGATGATTTGGGGTGGCAGAACAGAATTTTTCACAAGCGGTATTCTATTGGAACTCCTATTCCAGGAAAGGATTTCAGAGCCTGTTCAATTCTACCGTGCATTCATGCAAGCATTTAAGATGATAATGAAGATAAACTTTTTGAAGGGCTGATCACACGAAAGAACTGGAAATCCTGTGAGCAGACATTATACTTGCAGTGTTCAAAGCCAATCTGTACTTGGATCTCAGCACTGTAGCTCCAATTAATTGGCTATCCCAATTGTTGTCACTTGATGGGTGTTACCATAGAATCTACAGTACAGAAGGAGGCGATTTGACCCATCAAGCCTGCACTGACGACAATCCCACCTAGGTCCTATTCCCATAACCCCACACATTTGCCCTCCTAATCCCCTGATACTAAGTCAATTTAGCATAGCCAATCAACCTAACCTGTGCATCTTTTGGACTGGTGTGTGTGTGTGTGTGTGTGTGTGTGTGTGTGTGTGTGTGTGTGTGTGTGTGTGTGTGTGTGTGTGTGTGTGTGTGTGTGTGTGTGTGTGAACCAGAGGTCACTCACGCCGACAGTAACCCAAAGCCAGAATTGAACCCAGGTCCCTGCTGCTATATCATAAGAACATAAGAAATAGGAGCAGGAGTAGGCCATCTAGCCCTTTGAGCCTGCCCCGCCATTCAATAAGATCATGGCTGATCTGTCGTGGCTCAGTTCCACATTCCCGCCCTCTCCCCATAACCCTTAATCCCCTCTCTTATCAAAAACCCATCAACCCGCGTCTTAAAAATATTTAGCAAGGTAGCCTCCACCACTTCAACGGGCAGAGAATTCCAGAGATTCACCACCCTTTGAGTGAAGAAGTTCTTCCTCAACTCTGTTCTAAACCGCCCCCCCTTTATCTTGAGGCTGTGCCCCCTAGTCCTACTGTCCTTTCTGAGCGGGAAGAGTCTCTCCACCTCTATCCTATCCATCCCATTCATCATCTTATACGTCTCAATGAGATCTCCCCTCATTCTTCTAAACTCTAACGAGTACAAGCCCAGTTTATTCAGCCTCTCCTCATAGCTCAACCCCCTCAACTCCGATATCAGCCTAGTAAACCTCCTCTGCACTCCCTCCAAGGCCAAAATATCCTTGCGTAAGTACGGTGCCAAAAACTGCACACAGTACTCCAGCTGCGGCCTCACCAATGCCCTATACAGCTGCAGCAAGACCTCCCTACTTTTATATTCAATCCCCCTCGCTATGAAGGCCAGCACCCCATTCGCCTTCCTGACCGCCTGCTGCACCTGCAAGCTGGGTTTTTGCGACTCATGCACAAGGACCCTGAGGTCACTCTGCACCGTCGCCTGCTGCAGTTTTTCGCCACGTAAGTAATAATCCTTCCTACCATTATTCCTACCAAAGTGGACCACCTCACACTTGCCAACATTAAATTCCATTTGCCAGAAGGTCATGTGTTGCCTACCAGGGGCTGGGGTCCGGGATGTGTCAGAGAGGATATTCAAGACTCTTAGGGGAGAGGGTGATCAACCCCAAGTTATAATTCATGTGGGGACACATGACATAGGGAGGCTAAGGGAAGGGGATATTAAGCAGAGTTTCATGGAGTTGGGATGGAAACTAAAGGCCAAGTCAAACAGAGTGGTTATCTCTGGACTCTTGCCTGTGCCACGGGATAGTTTAGAGAGGAATAGGGAGAGGGAAAGTTTGAACTTGTGGCTGAGGGGATGGTGCAGGAGGGAGGGGTTTAATTACTTGAGCAATTGGGGCTCATTCTGGGGAAGATGGGATCTCTATAAGAGTGATGGTATACATCTGAACCAGAGGGGAACAAATATCCTGGGGGGTAAATTTGTGAAGGCTATGCGGAGTGGTTTAAACTGATTCAGAGGGGGGGTGGGATCCTGGGTAGAGGGGGTGAAAGTGAGGGGGGCATAGAAGGGGACGGCATTGCACGGCATTGTGGGGGTGGGGCGGAGCGAGGTTTGAAATGTATATACTTTAACGCGAGGAGTATTCGCAATAAAGTGGATGAACTTGCAGCGTGGACCAGTACCTGGGACTTTGATGTTGTGGCCATTTCAGAGACGTGGATAGAGCAGGGTCAGGAATGGATGTTGCAGGTGCCGGGGTACAAGTGCTTTAGTCGGAGTAGAGAAGGAGGTAGAAGGGGGGGTGGAGTAGCATTATTGGTCAAGGACTATATCACAGTGTCAGAGAGGAAGTTTAATGAGGACTTGTCTGTTGAGGTAGTATGGGCAGAAATTAGAAATAGGAGAGGAGAGGTCACCCTGTTGGGAGTCTTTTATAGACCTCCAAAAAGTTCTAGAGAGGTTGAGGAAAGGATTGCAGAGACGATCCTGGTTAGGAGTGAAAGTAATAGGGTAATTGTTATGGGGGATTTTAACTTTACTAACATTGATTGGAATTGCTATAGCTCTAGCTCGTTAGAGGGGTCAGTTTTTGTTCAGAGTGTGCAGGAAGGTTTTTTGACTCAATATGTAGATAGGCCAACTAGAGGTGAGGCTATATTGGACTTGGTGCTGGGAAATGAGCCAGACCAGGTGCTAGACTTGGAAGTTGGTGTGCTTTTTGGTGATAGTGACCACAATTCGGCTACGTTCACCTTAGTGATGGAAAGGGATAGGCATGAACCTCGGGTCAGTAGTTTTAGCTGGGGGAAGGGTAATTATGAGGCCATTAGGAGAGAATTAGGAAGCATTGATTGGACTAGGAGATTACAGGGACTAGGAATGTCTGAAATGTGGAGTTTTTTCAAGGAGCAGCTACTGTGGGTCTGTGATAGGTATGTCCCTGTCAGGCAAGGAGGAATTGGTAGGGCTAGAGAACCGTGGTGCACAAAAAAAGTTGATTTGTTGGTTAGGAAGAAGAAGGAGGCTTATGTTCGGATGAGACTTGAGGGCTCGGGTAGTGCAGTAGAAAGCTTTAGATTGGCTAGGAGGGAGTTGAAGAGGGAGTTAAGTAGGGCTAGAAGAGGGCATGAGATGACTTTGGCTGATAGGATTAAGGAGAATCCTAAGGCGTTCTATAGGTATGTCAAGAACAGAAGGTTGGTTAGGGCAAGATTAGGGCCAGTTACAGACAGTAGAGGGAAGTTGTGTGTGGAACCGGAAGAGATTGGAGAGGCATTGAACCATTATTTCTCTTCGGTGTTCACGCAGGACGATATGAATGTAGCTGAGGAGGTCACTGGGGTGAAGGGGTGTAAAATAGAAAGTATTGTAGTTGATACAGAGGATGTGTTGGATATTCTAGATGGGTTGAAAATAGATAAGTCCCCTGGTCCAGACGGGATTTACCCTAGGATTCTATGGGAGGCAAGAGAGGTGATTGCAGAGCCACTGGCTCTGATCTTCAGGTCGTCGTTGGTCTCTGGTATAGTACCGGAAGATTGGAGGACAGCGAATGTTGTCCCATTGTTTAAGAAGGGGAGCAGAGACTTCCCTGGGAATTACAGACCAGTGAGTCTTACTTCTGTAGTGGGCAAGGTTTTAGAAAGAATTATTAGGGATAGGATTTATAGTTATTTGGAGAGTAATGAATTGATTAGAGATAGTCAGCATGGTTTTGTAGCGGGAAGGTCGTGCCTTACTAACCTTATTGAGTTCTTTGAGAAGGTGACCAAAGAGGTGGATAGGGGTAAGGCAGTAGATGTGGTATATATGGATTTTAGTAAGGCGTTTGATAAGGTTCACCATGGTATGCTTCTGCAGAAAATGCAGATGTATGGGATTGGTGGTAATTTAGGTACTTGGATCAGGAATTGGTTAGCAGATAGGAGACAGAGGGTGGTGGTTGATGGTAATTATTCATCATGGAGTTCGGTTACGAGTGGTGTGCCTCAGGGATCTGTTTTGGGGCCACTGCTGTTTGTAATCTTTATTAATGATCTGGATGAGGGTATAGTTGGGTGGATTAGTAAGTTTGCTGATGACACCAAAGTTGGAGGTGTGGTAGATTGTGAGGAAGGGTGTCGAAGTTTGCAGGGTGACTTGGACAGGTTGCAGAGCTGGGCCGCGAGGTGGCGGATGGAGTTTAATGCGGAGAAGTGTGAGGTAATCCATTTCGGTAGGAATAACAGATGTGTTGAGTATAGGGCTAACGGGAGGACTTTGTATAGAGTGGAGGAGCAGAGGGATCTAGGTGTATGTGTACATAGATCCCTGAAAGTTGGGAATCAAGTAGATAAGGTTGTTAAGAAGGCGTACGGTGACTTGGCGTTTATTGGTAGGGGGATTGAATTTAGGAGTCGCAGCGTCATGTTGCAACTGTACACAACTCTGGTGCGGCCGCACTTGGAGTACTGTGTGCAGTTCTGGTCCCCACGTTATAGGAAGGATGTGGAGGCTTTGGAGAGGGTGCAGAGGAGGTTTACCAGGATGTTGCCTGGTATGCAGGGGAGGTCCTATGAGGAGAGACTGAGGGATTTGGGGTTGTTTTCACTGGAAAGAAGGCGGCTAAGAGGGGATCTTATAGAAACATATAAGATGATTAGAGGTTTAGATAGGGTGGATGGTGATAGCCTGTTTCCTCGGGTGGAGAAATCTAGCACGAGGGGGCATGGCTTTAAATTAAGGGGGGGTAGTTATAGGACGGATGTCAGGGGCAGGTTCTTTACCCAGAGGGTGGTGAGGGACTGGAATGCCCTGCCTGCTGCAGTTGTAAATGTGCCTAGTTTGGGGGCGTTTAAGAGATTGGTGGATAGGTTTATGGACGAAAAGGGATTGGTTTAGATTAGTGGGTCAATGTTTTTTTTAAAAAATAAGACTGGTCGGCGCAACATTGTGGGCCGAAGGGCCTGTTCCGCACTGTAATGTTCTATGTTCTATGTTCTATGCCTGTACCATTGCCAAAAACTCGTACTGCAGAATGAGACACTGAGCTTTATTATGCCAGCTTGGTTTTTCTCTCATGTGTTCTAGTGTTGATTAGAATGGAGACACAGGAAGCTATGTTTAGCACTGCCACTTCACAATGCCAGGATCCCAGGTTCAATTCCGGTGTTGGGTGACTGTGTGGTGTTTGCACATTCTCCCCTTGTCAGTGTGGGTTTCTTCCAAGTGCTCCTGTTTGCTCCCACAGTCTGAAGTGCAGCTTGCGTAGACTGGCCATGCTAAATTGCCCCTTAGTGTCAGGGGGATTTGCATGGTAAATACATGGGGTTATAGGGATAGGGCCTGGGGAGACTTGTTGTCAGTGTGAGCTTGATGGGCTGAATGGCCTCCTTTTGCACTAAAGGTCTTACAATGACTCTGATTTAATTCTATGCATTGGAATTTGTCCACCAGCTGTATCTGTTGGAAAATGTTGCATTTCCCTTGCTGTGACCCTCCTGTTGTGTAAAAATTGAGGACTGTAAACAATGTGAAATATCTACTAGATTTTTAATGCATCCAGTGTGCTTGATCTACTTTAGTACCAGCTTTGGTTATTATTCCATATAAGGTTTCAAAGGTAGCAAGGAGAAGAAACTCTTTTGATGCACGCTCATTGTCTTAGCGTGCGAAAACTTAATGTCATTTTCTAAAGGAGAAGCCTGTGTAAATGAAGATAGCTGAGTTTACTGTTTGCAGTAACTCCCAGTATTGTAAGCAAAATTGCTGTTGAATTGAACGAGTCTTCATGGATCTGCATGTGGAGAAGCTGACTAACCATTAACCTGCAGCTAGTAAATATTGAAACTGCTGCAGGAGCAATAGTCCAAAGTAGCCTTCTGTTGCAACTGCTGATGTTTAAGGGACAGATTTATGAAGCAAATAACAATGCAACCAGCAAAGGTCCAATAATAATTGGCCAAGAAGGAAGGGAGTAATTCCAATGCCATTCCATTCTCCAGAACAAAATGTTGTGCCCTGCTTTTTAAGTGTTAACAACATCTGTTTTCATAGCACATACAAAGCACACCACCCCCGCACCACCGCCCCCCCCCCCCCCCCCCCCCGAAGGGTAGAAACTTTAATAACCGACAAGTAACTTCTTGAACTCTGTTTTTATTCCAAGATAGTCCATTTGATCATTGCTTCATCTTAGTAAAGCATCTAGAAAGTCTAAACCTTTTTTATGTAAAAGAAAATTTGTTTATTTATCGAACTTAAGAAAAACAAATCTCATTAGCATCTGAAGCCCTTTTTCTTCCAAAAAAACATGATCATGCTTTATTAGCATTCGTGTGTAAACACTATTTCGTAAAATGAACTTGACCCTTTTTTTCTGTTGAGAGTATTTTTGTTTGGATGGATTTCTGCATTCCAATCAACTGCGCCTTTGAATAAACAGAAGTCTGTAATCTCTTCCTTTTTGTCTGTCTGTTGTTACAAGACAAATATTGTCCAACTAGAAATGAGTCATTCCGTGGTATATGGCCTATTTCAGTGCGAACAGGAAGGATCTTCTACACTGCTAATCTGCATTAGGACAAGGCTTCAAACTGCAGAAATACATGCTGTGAAATATTAGTGTTTGAAGGCTTAACATGCATATCTGAATTCCTTATGGCCATAACATTTTGCCATATAAAATAAATAGATTAGTGCTCTATTAACATAGCAGTGAGAACAATTTCAGATGAGCATGTTAGACATTTCAGGCTCATGAGGAATATAAACAATGTCATTGTTACCGTGTTGTAAATTCGACGCAGTTCTCTCTTAAAGTTTCCAGTATCAAAATTTAATCGTGACAGTTTGTTCAAATATTTTTAATGCAAGACAGGAGAGCTAATAAGCCATTGCCCTTTAGGCTCAATGTCATCAATATTGAGGTTAGTGATTTTTTTTTAGAAAAATTTGCAAGATAATGAAGGGGAATAGAACTCTTTTCCACCCCCCCCCGCCCTTTTTATTTTGGGGACCCATTATCATTACAGGTATAGAAGGTAGAATTATCCCAAGCCCCTGTCAGTGGGTTCTGTGGAGGCTTGGATTGGGGGGACAATATGGCAAGAGGCCAAATTACCCTGGACGTGAATTGCCTGACCCAAAAACTGGCGAGATCCAAAATCTGACACTGAGCCCTGTGGTTGCTGATTAAAAGACACTGTACCTGTTTTAAAAAAAAGTCTTGTTTGAATTGTTGAAGTCCTCTACAGGATTCATATGTACTGTGAATAAAAGGTGGATGTACTCTATTTAGATTTCTAGAAAACATTTGATAAGGTCCCAAATCAAAAGTTACTGTGGAAAATAAAAGCTCATGGTGTAGGGGTTAACTTATTGTCATGGATGGAAGATTGGCGAGCTAACAGGAAACAAAATTGGTATAAATAGATCTTTTTCTTGTTAGCAGGATGTAAAAGTGGTTGCCACGGAGATCAGTGCTGGGCTTTCAACTCTTTACAATTTATATAAATGACTTGGATGAAGTTTAATGCGGAAAAGTGTGAGGTGATTCACTTTGGTAAGAGTAACAGGAGTGCAGAATATAGGGCTAATGGAAGGACTCTTGGTAGTGTCGACTAGCAGAGAGATCTCGGTGTGCATGTGCATAGATCCCTGAAAGTTGGCACCCAAGTTGATAAGGTTGTTAAGGCGGCGTACGGTGTGTTAGCTTTTATTGGTAGGGGGATTGAATTTCGGAGCCGTGAGATCATGTTGCAACTGTACAAAACTCTGGTGCGGCCGCACTTGGAGTATTGCGCACAGTTTTGGTCGCTGCATTTATAAGAAAGATGTGGAAGCATTGGAAAGGGCGCAGAGGAGGTTTACCAGGATGTTGCCTGGTATAGTGGGAAGGCCTTGCGAGGAAAGGCTGAGGGACTTGAGGTTATTTTTGTTAGCGAGAAGAAGGTTAAGAGGTGACCTAATTGAGGGATACAAGATAATCAGAGGGTTAGATAGGATGGACAGTGAGAGCCTTTTTCCTCGGATGGTGATGGCTAACGCGAGGGGACATAGCTTTAAATTGAGGGGTGGTAATTATAGGACAGATGTCAGAGATAGATTCTTTACTTAGAGGGTAGTAAGGGCGTGCAATGCCCTGCCTGCAGCAGTTGTGGACTTGCCAACTTTTAAGGGCGTTCAAACGGTCAGTGGACAGGCATATGGATAATATTGGATTAGGTTAGAAGGTCATTAGATTTGTTCCACTGGTCAGCGCAACATCAAGAGCTGAAGGACCTGTACTGCGCTGTTATGTTCTATGAAGTGATTGAAGGTATGGTTGCTAAATTTGCTGATGGCACAAAGATATATAGGAAAGTAAATTGTGAAGAGGACATAGCCTATCCCTTTGTATGCCCCTGAAGTGAGCAGGGGGGAAAAAAAATCTGGCAAATGGAGTATAACGTGGGGAAAATGAGAAATGTCCTTCTTTGCAGGAAGAGTAATAAACCCCCACATATTTACCCACTAGTCCCTCTAACTTACGCATCTCAGGACACTGAAGCAATTTTTTTAGCATGGCCAATCGACCTAACCCACACATCTTTGGACTGTGGGAGGAGACATGAGGAGAATTGTGCAAACTCCACACACAGTGGTGACCCAAGCCAGGAATCGAACCCAGGTCCCTGGAGCTGTGAAGCAGTAGGCTGTGCTGCCATGCCACTGGGAGATTGCTTCAGTTATACAGGACATTTGTGGGATCATAATAGCTAAAGTCTTGGATACAGTATTGATATCCTTATTCAAGGAAAGATGTAAATGCATTAGAAGCAGTTCAATGCAGGTTCACTAGAATAATATGGATGGGTTGCCTTTATGAGGAAAAGTTGGAGAGGTTGGGTTTGTATCCACTGGAGTTTAGAAGAGAAATAGGTGACTTGATTTGCATCTGTATGATCCTGAGGGTATTGACAAGGTGGCTGTGGAGAAAATGTTTACTCTTGTGGGAGTGTCTAGAAATAGGTGCCCTTGTTTAAAAATAAGGGGTTGCGCATTTAAGACAAATGAGGAGAATTCTTTTCTGAGGGCTGAGAGTCTTTGGAATGCTCTTCCACAAAAGGCAGTGGAAGCAGATTCTTTGAATATTTTTAAGGCAGAGCTGGATAGATTCTTGATCAACAAGGCGTAGGCAGGAATGTGGGATAGATGTTACAATCAGATCACCCATGATCTTATTGAATGGTGGAGCAGGTTCAAAGGGCTGAGAGGCCTAATTCATATGTTCACACTGAGCTCCTAGGACTGTACAGTAAAGCTTCATGTACTCTGCTCAATGATGTGCCTGAGACCTAACCTTAGAAGAAACATCTGCTTTCTATAATGGTGACAGTTGTCTCTTTCTGACCCTGGATTCAGGGGCAGCACGGTAGCACAGTGGTTAGCACTACTGCTTCACAGCTCCAGGGTCCTGGGTTTTATTCCTGGCTCAGGTCACTGCCTGTGTGGAGTTTGCACATTCTCCTTGTGTCTGTGTGGATTTCCTCCGGGTTCTCAAGTTTCCTCCCAAAGTCCAAAGATGTGCAGGTTCGGTTGATTGGCCATGCTAAAATTGCCCCTTAGTGTCCTGAGATGCTTAGGTTAGAGGGATTAGCGGGTAAAATATGTAGGGATATGGGGGTAAGGTCTGGGTGGGATTGTGGTCGGTGCAGACTCGATGGGCCAAAGGGCCTCTTTCTCCACTGTAGGGTTCTATGATTCAGTGGCCACGATGAAAGAGGTTATTGGTGGATGCAGCATTTGTGCTTTGAGATCATGCCTGCTAAGAACAGGGCTGACTCTCCTCATTTCTGTAAGACCTTTAGCTTTCAAATGCTAATCAATGCTTGTTTTATTACTGTCCTATGCTTCTTCTATTGAAATTTAAATCCAGTTTGTAAATTTAAACTTTGTAAAGATTTTTGATCTCTGGTGCATAGCACAGCAGGCAACCTTTTATCAATACCAGAAGCAGGATTACATATTTTTGATTCCTTTCTACTTTTCTGTAATTCCATTTTGGCCAGGCATTTGCAAAGCACCAACTGCTTCATGCATATAAGGATCTAAAATTTTCTCCAACTGTGATGAGGTGTTAAGATGACACCGTGCAACATATCTTCCAGTTTTAGTGCATAGATCCATCACAGAGCAGAGATCTGTTAAACTAGAATGTTGATTATTAACTCTAACCCAGTCAGTCCATTTCCAGTTGTATTGAACTCCTTCTCTGCGTGAGTTTCTTGATATCACTATTCAAGTACAGTTGTCTGACTGGAAGTGTTTGGCTTTTTAAATTTTTATGTTGAAACAAATGATCTTTCCCACTGCTCCCCTACTCAAATCTGTACCATCCTTCCTCCTCTACCTCTCCCCTTCCTCCCTCACTCTTATTAAGACAGGACTGAAGCACCTTTCTTTTTCCATGTTCTTCATGACAGTGATCTCAGCTGCTCTATACTAGTGGTGGAAATTGTGTCCAGAGGGGAGTTGGGTGCTAGAATTGGTTCATAGCTCAAATGGAGGTGAGTGCCAAAAATGTGTGTCAAGGGGAAAGAATTGAGTGCCGAAATAGATTGGCTTGAAAGGTGAGGTTGGATGTGGTTCAGCGTTCTCTGGACTAGGTCTGGAAAAAGTAATCTCTGAACTGGGAAAGGTGTTGAGGTAAATTTCAGATCAGTGAGAATTTAATTGTCCCTGTCTTCCATTGTTTTCCTTTTATAAGACCTGAAAATGTATCATAAAGTACAAGCTGGCTTAAAACTAGCCATAATATTCTGGACTGTCCTGCAACTAAGATTCTTGTCTTCAACATTTGATTTGTCTCTTCAGGCTTTGATTTATTATTTTTTTCTCTCCAGTAAGAGTGAAAGACTTTTACTTGACAACTTGTGTAACAATCCCATGTAACAACTTATTTTTGCAATGTTTGCTTTATGATCAGAGTTCTTGAGGCGTCAGGTTTTTAAGGGCTATGTCAAGGTTTTGAAGCTATCAGTCAGCTAGATTTTTAGTAAAAATTTAGAATTTATAAAGAGAATTGTTCTACTTCCATCCAGTTACTTCATTGAAGCAGTGCAGTGCTAGGATGATTCTTCTGACAAAAGATTTGAAACATTCCCCATCTTGACACTTTACAGATGTGCAGAGATTTGAACACAAGAAATAGGGACCACCGTAGACCAAATTGTCCGTAAAATCTGCTCTCCCATGTCAAACTCCTTCAGAATCTTTCATGTTTCAATCAGATTTTCTCTTGCTCTTCTAAATTCCAGAGATTATAAGCCCAATTTACTCAGCCCATCATTGAAGACAAACTCCTATTCCAGGGATCAATTTTATGAACCTTTGCTGCACCATCTTCAATGCAAGTATATCCTTTCTTAAATGTGGAGACCAAAACTGCACACAGTATTCCAGATGTGGTCTTATGAAATCTTTGTACAGTGAAGACTTTGTTCCTGTAATCCAGTTCCCTTGCAATAAAGGCAAATATGTCATTTCCTTCCTAATTGTTTGGTGCATCTACATACTATCATTCTGTTCCTTGTATGAGCACACCCAAAAGTCTCTTTGAATGTCAACGTTTACATGTTTCCCACCTTTCTTTAAAAAAATTCTTCTTAATTCTTGCGACCAAAGTGAAAAGCTTCACATTCTATCTATTACACTCAGTCTGCCACTGTGTTGCTCACTTGCATAACCTGTCTACATCTCTTTGCACCCTCTATTCTTCCCACAGCTCACCCTCTCATCAGCAAACTTACTCTAACTCTTCATCTAAGTAATTCATATAAATTTTAAATAGCTGAGTTGCTGCACTGATCCATGTGGTACTCCACTATTTATTGCATGCAAACTTGAAAAAGGTCTGTTTATACTTGCTCTTGTTTTCTTTCCATTAATTTGGTTTCCAAAATTGAGTTTTCTGGTTGATGTTAAGCTGTGTTAAATTTTTTTTTAAAAAGCTATCCTTCCATCTTAACCAATCAAAGTGGTTGTTTCACTTTACTGGCTACTGATAGGTGTTGGATGAGCTGCTTGTGTTTGCGTCTGTTTTTGTATGTTTGTACCAATTATGCAATAATACTCCTTTTTTGTATTTTAATTCTTCAATATAATTTTTTCTTTGAGGTTCCATCAGTACTCATGGGAAGTCAAAAATGGTTGTAAAAGTTTGGGAAACAATGCATTAAGTAATCTTCTATCCATGCTAATTTATTACTCCCATGAATTATTATCCTGCAAATTAGGTTTTTTTTTTGCAGTACCTTTTTATTGAATGGCTTTTAGAAACCCAGGTATACTACACTGGTTCTCCTGTATCTCAAAAACTTCAATAAGTTTGTCAAGCAGGGCTTCCCTAAAGTAAAACCAAGCTGGCTTGTTCTAATCATATTACACTTTTCTAAGTGCATTATTAAGACTCTCATGATACGTTTGAGTATTTTCCCAATAACTGTAGGCTAACTGACCTGTAGTTCACTGTTTTTCCCCTCCCTCCTTGAAAGCAGAGTAACATTTGCCAACTTCGTGTTGCGGGACTTTTCTCACATCCAAGGAATTTTGTGTACAACAAGCACCTTTTCTTTTCATACTCTGATTACAGACTTGTGGGTCCAGTTTCATGAGTTTGTACGTTCAAACAGTGGCTGCATACCTGCTCCCGTTAGCCAGAGCACTGAAATTACAAAATGATTCTTGCGATGTAGCTCATAGAACTAAGTTTGCAGCTATTTTGGGTCACAGTTGCATTGCTGGAATTGTCAAATGAATGTGCTGCACTCCCTTTTAAGAGGCCCCAAGAAAAGTTCTGCAATGTCAAGATGATTAAAATGTCAAAACAATTATCTGTAGTACTGTTTAGAACAACTAAGAAAATGTTGGGCTGATGAATTTACTTAAATTCTGTGCTTGCCGATTTGAACATTTTATTCTTATTGAAGAAAGTTACTGGAAAGAAGCCAACTCTGCTGCTGCAAAAGCATTTGCTGGAGGAGTTACTTTACGTTTTTTCTGCTCCCACCCGCCCCCCTCCATTTTCTCTGAAAACCATCTGGGCTTCATTGTTGATTTTGAACTTCAAAGTTTGATGCAGTTATAGAAGCCCTATTTGTAAGGTTAAAGCAAAACGAAACTGGCCCACTTGAAGGATATACAGGTTCTACTTAGACTGACACAGGCTTGAATCTAAACTTGACCAACATTTTGTAGAGAAGGAAAATCTAGGCCGTTCAATTTTGTAATGCTGTTGTACATCTCTTGGTGTTTGTTCAACAGTAGTCAAAACCTGTTAAAAGATTAGCCTTTTATTTGGAAGCAATGTATGGCAGAGGAAAGTTGAGGAATTGGGGAATAAAATCAAATGCGCAGATCGGAGCATTTTTTTTAAACACAAATTGAATTTTTAACAAATGACATGACAGGAAGGTTTTCAAGTGGAACATAACTGAGCATGATTTCAAAGAGCTACATAATAACTTCCATAACAGTGAAATGCTACAAATTCTTTGCCCTCAATACTGATTTGATCCTGTTCTTCAGCCAGCTACTAAAATTCCAGGTTTAGTTGGAACTGACTCGAATGAGACGGACAGAGTCTGTTCTCCATAAACTGGGCAAATCTGTTAATAGGTAAAATTATAGTAGACTAGTGGATGAAAGGTATTCAGAAAATAATTGAATGTAATACAAAATCTGTGGATTTTACTTGCCGGGGGAAAAAATGCCATGAAGGACTAAACGGTTTGGAGACAACATAAAACTGAAAACAAGAGCATACACAAATGCAAAAAATTGCCCCAATTCTGGCAAAATGGGAATGGTACAAAGAACAATGAAGGATGGCAATCTAGATAGTTACAAAAAGGGAGTATGAAAATAAACTTGCAAGGGATATCAAAGTCAACACAATTTTTACAATTATTAGGAATAAGAGAGTGAGAAACAACAAAGTGCAAGGCTCCTCTGGATTCCAAAAGATCAAGTTATAATTAGCAATGTACTCCCTGCAATTCAGATGGTTAAGGACAATCCGATTGCAACTTTGACGATATTAAGGGGACGGGATTGGACTGATAGAAACTATTCCCCCGTTTCTGAAAATTAGCAATTGACACTAGGTCCATGGTTAATAAATCTGAAACTGGAATCCAAGGTATTAAGAGACAGAGTGAAGGTGGGCATATGGAGTTAGATTGTTGAACGGTCATGATCTGAGTGGTGGAATTGCTTTGGGAGGCTGAATGGCCTGTTACTCTTCACAGCCAATGATATTAGGCTACTGGTGGGTGGAGAGGATTTAACTTGAGAAAAATTGTTGAAATTTTTTGAAAGTAGGCAGGAAACTTTGGCAGATCTTTCCTTCATGAACAATTTCAGACCTTGTTAAATTAAAGATTTAAATGTTGCAAGGTCAAATGAATTTTTGCATCAGTGTAAATGACTGTTTCATAATCGATTCCCCTAAAGAGGGTGTGGTAAGTCTGAATTAAGCTTTGAGGAAGTGTTTGGTAAACTGAGGAATGGCGGCATAGTGATGATGTCACTTGACTAGTAATCCAGGTGAATGCTTTGGGGAGATGAGTTCAAATCCCACCATGGAATTTAAATTCCATAAACAAAATCTGGAATTAAAAGCTAGTCTCAGTAACAGTGACCCATGAAGCTATTACCGATTTGTTGTAAAAACCCATCTGATTCACTATTTCTTTTAGGAAAGGAAATCTGCTGTACTTCTGGCCTATGTGTGACTCCAGACCTGTAGTGATATGGTTCACTCTTAAATGCCCTCTAAGCGCAATTGGGAATGGACAATCAGTGTGGGCCTGCCAGTCAGGCTCACATCCTGGGAAAGAATACATTCTAAGAAATGTTTGTGTGGTTTTGGAATGGTGATGGAACAAATATCTTAATTTTTATCAATGGGTTTGCAAAAACCTCCAGTTAGTATACAAAGGATCAGGCAGAAATTAAATTTGGTATCTGGATTCCTTGAGATACTGTAATGTTATGTAATTGTTATCACAAGTGAGACAGCCAATTCCATCCATGAATATGTCCCATTCATCTGCATCCCTTCTCACAGTTGCTTTCTTATGCAGAGTCTTAACTTTGTATCTTGTCAGCTACAGATTAGTAATAAGAAGACATACGTTTGCGTTCTTTAGTATCCCAACTCTTGTGTTCTCCTGTCATCTGTTCTGCAATGTTGACACTTGTGTAGAAGAATTATGGGAAGCTATTTGGCATGTGCCATGAAGTCTAATAAATTATTTTTTTTTGGTAGAACCAAATTTTCTTTGAAATTGAACAGTCTAAGTGCCTTTTCCTCAACATGTTAGTGAGAAATCGGCTAATGGGTTCTCTTTTACTCAGGCTCGCGATGGTTGCTTGAAGCTACATACATTCATACACAGGGACCTGTTTGATGCAGGAAAAAGTGGCACGTCCAGGCATTGTGCCTTTTTTAAATTAAACAGAAGAATGGAGAACAATAGTTCCTTAGTGTATTCTCTATGGAAATGCCTCAACCAAAGTTGACTTTCCAGCAAACAACAGCACCCTTTTATTGTGCAGTATACCTTGTTGCTCCCATTGAAATTTGGCATCCGTTCTGATGAGTGCAAAATGAAAATCTTTGACAGCAGTACTCAAATTGGTGTATAGAATTTAAATTGTTTGGTACTTCCTCCCCATCCCACCCCCAAGCTGATAGAGTAATCAGCTGATAGAGTTTTTGATCCCTTTTCATTCTATGATCTCCTTTCCTATGCCTGCTGGGATAGCGGAGTCGGACACTTTAGGAACTTTCAAGCGGTTATTGGATAGGCACGTGGAGCACACCAGAGTTATAGGGAGTGGGATAGCTTGATCTTGGGATTGGACGTAGCTCAGCACAACATTGAGGGCCGAAGGGCCTGCACTGTGCTGTAATGTTCTATGTTCTAAACCAGCACTCCTTTTAAAATTTATAACCCCTCTGTTCATGCTGTTACTGTTGACATATATCTTTTTCTTCCTCTTCTCCCCTACTACCATCAATTTGGAGTCCATTTTGTCCCACTTTATCCCTTCCCTCATTCACATTCATCACTGCCATTTCTTGGCTAATACAGGATGTGAAGCTGTCATCGCTCAAAAGCAGTCAGATTGTAATTTCGCACCCACTTTGGCAGCATTTGATTTCCCAAGGAGCAAGCCAGGAGCTGAGCACTATACTACTTTAAAGACTCCGTGTTCAGATAGCCCTGATTTTCTATTAGTCCTGTGGGTTAGGAAACAGCAATTCACGTGTAGTGACTCTGCTGGGCTAAGCTCTAACCTTTTGCAATAATGGAAGCAGACAGAAGTAAAATTTGCTGCTGGGATGTTGTTTTGAACTTGTATAAAGCTTTGATTAATCCACAACCAGAGCATTGTGTCCAGTTCTAGTCACCACACTGAGCTTAAATCTCTCAACCCAAAACCATTCTGGTAAATCTTCTCTCAGATCCTCACATCCCTCAAAGTTTCTCCTTGGAGCAAAGAGGCTTTATGGGGAGATTTGATTGATGTGCTTAGTTAAGGTGGGCAAAGAAAAGCTGTTGCCATCAGCTAATCACACAAGGATTAGGGGACACATTTCAGGTTTTGGGGCCAGAGGAATGTGGTTGGCGGGGAGAATGTGAGGAAGAGCTTTTCTGCAGTTAATAATGGCTTGGAACTGCCTGCTTGTGAAGGTGATTGAAGTGAAGAGACAATCAATTTCAAAGAAAATTGGCATGGGTACTTGAGAGAAACTTACGGGTCTGGGGGATTCAGTAAAGAAAGAGAATTGACCAGAGAGCTGCCCTGGAATAAATAAGCTGAATGGCCACCTTCTGTATCATCCACCATGATGTTAATCTTCATTTTAACCCTATGTGTCTCTGTTCTGTTCTGATTTGTGACCTCCTTTTGCACCCCTTGATCTTTGTTTCATTTTCAGTTGTAGGACACTGAGCTGCTTCTGATCCCACTTTCCTCTGCATGTAGACCATACCACTTGGGTCCCACTACCTTGCCATGTTTTCTTGTTCAAAAGTCCCCTCAAACAATCCCACTCATTATTTCGGTCAGGTCCCTGAATCTCTTTACCCCATCTCTAATCTGCAATAACTGTCCATATTTCTAAAGACATTGGCATGGTTTAGTTCAAGATGTTGTAAGTTGAGTTGTATAACACAATAGCAGTAAATATTTCTACACATTGTTTTTGTGAAATACACTGACCAATTCCTGAAACGCAACTGCGTTTTTATGGTATTCTACGATTCTCTTGCATTAACAATGTGGTTGCTGAAATTGTTTTGCTCTGAATCTAGCATTTGTTTATTGCAATAGGGTATAATCAATTAAAGTGCTTCAATACGTGCTGAATTAAGACCATGTCAATTATTTTCTTTGTTCCATTTGCCAGATTTGTAAGCTGTATATAAAAATATTGTAACTGTATAACCAATTTACCAATAAAATCTGAGGCCCACAAGATTCTGCAGGTTTTGAATAATTATAATTAAACATTGCAAGGTCAGAAAGGTAAACAATTTACAATATCTACCTTATACTGTAACATTCAGGGTTAATAAGATGCATGTGAATTAACAGACAAACTGGGGTTGAATACAATATATGGTGAGTAAGCTTGATTTCATGCACACACCAGTTTGCATGATTTTGTTGCCATGTGCTGCAAGAGTTGGGAACATAACAATTATTGGCGTGTTCATTTCATTCTCTTCATGCACTAAAACCAATCCCTGTAAATGATGAGTACCCATCTTTTTTCTACCCCTAAAATAGTTTTCCTTTTTCTTTATTCTTTTCATGGGGTGTGGGTAACACTGAAGTTTGTTACCCGTCTTGAATTGAATTGCTGCTTCACCCATTTTGGTGGGCAGTGAAGAGTCAGCTGCATCGCTGTGGGTCTGGAGTCATGTGGAGCCCAGAACAGGCAAGGACAGCAGATTTGCTTCCCTAAAGGACACTGGGGCAACATAGTGGTTAACATTGCTGCTTCACAGTGCCAGGGACCCGGGTTTGACTCCTGGTTTTTGTCATTGTCTGTGGAGTTCTCACCATGTCTGCGTAGGTTTCCCCCGGATGTTCTGGTTTCCTCCCACAGTCTGAAAGATATGCTGGTTAGCTGCATTGACTGACTGAACAGGTGCCAGTGTGGCGAATAGGGGGAATTTCTGAGTAACTTTGCAATGTTAATGTAAGCCGTACTTGGATTAATAAATAAACTTTTATGACAATCACCATCAATGAGACTAACTTTCAATTCCAGATTGATTGGAATTCAAATTCTACCAGCTGCCATGATGGGATTGAACCCATGAGATTGAGCCTGGGCATCAGTCAGGGTTGCTAGTCCAGTGATATCAACACAATTCCACTGCCTGTCCCAAAAATAACTCTGTTAATTCCTATACTGTGACAAAGTAAAGCATTATTAATGATGCTGATCATTATCATTGAAATCTCATATTGATTTGCTTTTGCTTGTTGGACCAAGATAAGTTTGTTGGATTTTGATGCTGGCGTAGTGACTAAAATTGAAAATGTTTTATATTTTGCATGGCCATCATTCTATTCCACAGCTCTGGCCTATTTCAGTCAATTACTTTGTTCTTCCAGTTAGCCATACTAAACTTCTGTGCTTTTGTTGTACTACTTAGATCTGGATTATGTAGCTGAAGCTGTCTGGGAGTTTCTTCAGTTTCTGATATTATTTCAAATCTTGACCAAAGGTTTGAATGATCCCTTTGATTTGCTGTTTTGGTTGAAAATGGTGTCTTTTTTTTCCCCCAACTGTTATGAACCTTTACCAGACCCCCAGGTTTTTGGCAAAATTCAATTAGGGACCAATAAAACTTTAAAGTGGACGGACTTTGAGGCTCAAGGCCTCCAAGATTCTGCAGGTTTTGAATAATTACAATTAAAGATTACAAGGTCAGAAATGTAAACAATTTACAATATCTATCTTATACGCTAACATTCAGGGATAATAATTTGCATGTGAATTAACAGACAAACTGGGATTGAATACACACTGCACAATAAATAGCAGATGAAATCAAAACAGAATCCATGGATTTCTCAACAACCCACCCAGATGTCAGTAAACAGAGTTGGCCACACTCTCAAATTCTCTTGTAAGGAATTTTAGACTTCTCTTTGGAAGATCTAATGTTGAAATTCTCTTCAAAAGATGGTCCAACTCAGATAGCATCAATGACACCCCACCTCTCAGGGTTTCAATTTCATCTCGAGAGATTCTATTGCCTCAGATACTGAAGTAATCCATGTTCAAATACAACAAAACCTGGACTGGGTCTAGACAAAATGGACAAAAGTCAGCCTTGGGCTGACAAATGGCAAGTAACATTCACGCCACACAAAAATGCCAGGCAATGACCATCACCGTAAGAGACACACTAACCACTGCCTCATGACATTCAATGGTGTTACCATCTGAGTCCCCCACTGTCAGTATCCTTGGGGTTACCATTGACCAGAAACTGAATTTGACTCACTACATAAACACAGTGGCTACAAGAGCAGGTCAGAGGCTAAGAATGCTGTGGCAAGTAACTCCCCTCTTGACTTCCCAAAGCTTGTCCATCATCTGCAAGACACAAGTCAGGAGTGTGATGGAATATTCCCCACTTGCCTGGAAAGATACAGATCCAACAACTCGAAGCTTGACACCATCCAGGACAAAGCAGCCTGTTTGATTGGCACCACATCCACTCCCTGTGCTACCAATGCTCAATAGCAGCAGTGTGTATTATCGGCAAGATGTACTGCAGTAATTCACCAGATCCTTAGAGTGCACCTTCCAAACTCTTTGGTTTATTCACCCGGGTCCTATCATGCATGTTTCAGCTGCCACTCCAAACCCTACCATCACTCTCCTATTTCCCTCTTCCTTCCACTCCCCTTTTTCTCTCCTTAACCTTCCTCGGTATTCTGCTCCTTTCTATTCTCTGCCCTCGGGCAATCTCCAGTTCTTCAGTACTGTCTCTGAAATGCTCATGCCTGCTCTAGTGTTTTCCTCGCCTACGTTAGTGTCGTGGGCTAATCTTGCCAGCTCTTCCCTGTTGCTCTCAGCGTTAACTCTGTAAACTCTGTCCATTTCACAGGCTATCACCTTGAACATCTATATGTTCGTTTTGCTAATGAAGCCATTGCTATCCATCAATTTATTGAGGATGGTTGCTTTGACACTTTTCCCTTGACAAAGGCCTGGATAAGGATGACACATTTTCCCCTTAATGAAGCTTCCCAGGCTAGCTGTGCTTTTGCTGTCTGAAATACTGAGGTCAGTATTTCCCAAGCTGTTATTTAGATTAACATTTGGAATTTGACTTCAAACTTTAACAGCAAGTTGTTAAAATACCTAGTTAAGAGTCTGTCGGTGGCAATTAACTGTCAATCAGCTGCAAGTGGTTGCTCTGACTAAGTGTTAATAGCTGGAGCAGGGAGCTGATTTTGCAGTTGTAACATGGATGTGTGTCATCAGCTCTGTATATATGACTACACAGTGTTCGCTCCCACATAGTGATTTGGCAACAGGGTGCTTTGCAAAAAGTGTGCAACAATCAGGTATGGGAGAGAGTTGCTTTTGATTTTTATTCTGCCTCCGATACCTGGAGTTTTTTTGCCTTCAATGCAAGAAACTGTACCTTGCTATTACTTGGCCAGTTATTAATTTGGTAAACTAATAATTAAAGTAAATGAGGATAGATGGGTAGGGCCGTGACTGCAACATGCAGATTTGTTTAAAGCCCTGCAGCTTGGACAACTGTTTCTGGGATAAGTGGCTGCAGCTATAATAATACCCCCCTGCCGAGGCAGTCATACACCTCCAGTTAAATAGAACTTTATAGAGTTAATCAACGACTTGAGGGTGTGACTGCAAGTCAGACGCATCAGAATCCAGGAAGCAGTGATCGAGGGCTTGGGTCTTGATTTCAACCAACATATGTGAGACACTTGCTACCTGAGTGGCTAAATTATCCATAGCACTACGGTGTAGCCATTTAACTGAGACTGAAAAGGAATATGGCAGTGTTGAGTGCAGGATGGTCAGGGAAAGATACTGTTCCTGTAGTCATGACTGGGAGTTCTGAAGCCTGTGTTGCCCTTGTGATATCGGAGTTTCCTTGCGACTAGAGATAAAATAGGAGTGGGGAGGGTACAGATGTGGCTGTCCAACAACAGTTAAAAATGGGAATGATTTGTTGAGAGAATGTTGATAGTGGGAGATTCAGAGATGGTAATGCCATTGAACGTCAAGAGGTGACAGATTCTCCCTTATTGGAGATGCTCATTGCTTGACAATTGAGGCGTGAAAATTACTTGCCACTTGTCAGTCCAAGCCTGAATATTGTCCCGGTCTTGTTGCGTCTGAGGAATTGCGAATGGTGCTGAATATTGTGCAAACATCTCCCTCCTGATCTTATGGAAGGAAAGTCATTGAGGAAGCAGCTGAAGATGGTTGGGAATGGGACACTACCCTGCAGCGATGTCCTGGATTGAGATTGCCTTCCAATTACTACAATCGTTTTCCTTTGTGCCAGGTATGACTGCAACCAGCAGAAAGGCTTTTTCCAATTTCCTATTGACTTCAGTTTTGCTAGAGCTCCTTGATGCAACACTGCCAAATGCTGCCTTGATGTCAAGAGCAATCATTCTCTGGAATTCAGCTCTTTTATCAATGTTTGGACCAAGGCTATAATGAGGTCAGGAATTGACCCTGGTGGAACCCAATCTGAGATTCGGTGAGCAGCTTATTGCTTGATGGCACTGTCAATGACCCCTTCCATCAGTGTACTGATCACCAAGCAAACATATGTATTTGTAAGTTAACTGTGGAAACTTTCAACTCCATAAATTTCTTTTCAGCTTCCATATTTTCTAAGAAAACAAACTTGTAATGAAGGTGTGTTATTTTAAATAGGTTTTTGCATCCAGATTGTATTTGTGCATTTATTAAATAAATAGACATAATTACTGGGCTAGAAAATGTCTTTAACCTATAAACTAGTTCTGGCCAATATTTGATGAGCAGTATCAGTTAGTGAGATCTATTTGTAAACATAATTAGTTATTACTATTTTCTTCCAATATGCAGTTGCCTTTTTTTTAAATTGGCAGATTAATAAAAGTAAATTCCTTTCATGCTTGATCCTGGAAAAGGACACATTTTCTCTCATCTTCTCTCGTCTCAAAGTGTGTCATTATTGTATCAATAATGTAAAATTGTAAGAATTGGGACAGGAGTCGGCCATTCATTTTGGAACATTGAATATTCAATATAGAATTGTGTCAAAGACATGAGTGATAGCCGTAGATCAATTGAGGATTTGATGAGGAGAATTCTGAACTCTAAGCTGAAATCGCATATTCCTGCTCAATATCTCTTGCTCTCTTGGAGGCGATATCCTAGTAGTTTTAATCACTAGATTATTAATCCAGAAACTCAGCTAATATTCTGAGATCCCAGATCTGAATCCAGTCATGGCAGATGGTGGAATTTGAATTCAGTAAAAAAAAATCTGGACTTAAGCATCTACTGATTTGTCAATTGTCAGAAAAATCTATCTGGTTCACTAATGTCCTTTAGGGAAGGAAATCTGCCATCCTTATCTGGTCTGGCCTGTGACTCCAGAGCCACAGCAATGTGGTTGACTCTCAACTGCCCTTGGGCAACTAGGGATACATGCTGGCCAGCTAGCGACGTCCATGCCCCATGAATGAATAAAAATCTGGTACTGATGAGCAGCCTCTGCTAAATCACTAATTCTTGTTGCGCGGTGCTAAATTATCACAACCAGTCTGATTAGCAGTTCATGAACTGTTCAGTCTTTCCTCCAACTTCTGTTTATATTTTAACTGACTGTGTATGTAGTCTGCCTTTCCCTCTATACTACATTGGCTCTCTTGCCTACGCTCCATGTTTCCAGGTAGTGCAATGCCCAATTCTTCGACATTTATTCCAACAACTTATTTATTTAACGCCTTTTTTGCTCTTATGAGCTTCTGACTTTCTGGATTTCCTTTACATGTTTGGTTTGAAGATAATCCATTGACATGGCTAAAATCTTAAATTATTCCATTTTTCATCTAATTAGGTTTGCAGTCTAGGGCAGTGTTTGATCTTTGCCTCTAATTGTGTCTTTCATAATTAACGCACTTGCCAGAGCACAATAGCTTTCCTTTTTTTTCTTTTTTAAATGCTTCCATTTGCTTAGTGTTTCAAGCATTTCACTGCACAGTTTACTCAGTTGAGGGAGTGCACAGACCTAATGATTTTTCCACTTGTGTTTTTGAAAAATTAATTTCACAGGACATCGGTGTTGCTGACTAGCCCAGTATTTATTGCCCATCCATAATTGTCCTCGAGGGTGGTGATGTGCAGCCTTCTTGAACCACTGCAGTTCCTGTGGTGTAGGCACGCCCACAGTGCTGTTTGGCAGTAAGTTCTAATATATTGAGCCATTTGACAGAAAAGGAATGGCACTATATTTCCAAGTCAGGATGTTAGGTGACTTGGAGGGGAGCTTCAAGGTTGTGGAGTTACCATGTCCTTTTAGATGTCAGTAATTGTGGGCTGGGAATATGCTGCCTAAGGAACCTTGGTAATTTCCTGTGGTGCATTTTGTTGATGGTACACAATGCTGCCACTCTGCATCGGTGGTGGAGAGAGTGAATGTCTGTGGATCAGGTGCCAATCATGTGGGCTGCTTTGCCCAAGATGCTGTTGAGATTCTTGTGTTTTTATAATTGCACTCATCCAAGCAAATGGAGAGTATTCCATCACACTTGTGCCTTGTAGATGGACAAGAGGCTTTAGGGAGTCAGAAGGTGAGTTGTTGTGTAGAAACCCCAGCTTCTGACCTGCTTTTGTAGCATGCGGTGTTTATGTGGCTTGTCCAGTTCAATTTCTGGTCAGTGATAACCATCAGGATTTTGTTAGTGGTGGGTTCAGCGATTGTAATCCCATTGAATGCTATGGGGTGATAGTTAGATTCCATCTTGGAGATGGTCATCACTTGTCACACAAATGTTGCTTGCCGCTTACCAGCCCAAGCCTGAATATTTTCTACATCTTGTTATATTTAGACATGGACTATTTCAATATTGGAGGAGTCATGAATGATACTGAACATTACACAGTTAGCAACAAACACCTCCACTTATGACCTTATGATGGAAGGATGGTCATTGATGAAGCAGCTGAAGATGGTTGGGCCTAGGATTCTAGCCTATTGACCTCCAAACATCCCAGTCACCTTTGTGCAAGATATAACTTTACTTTGCAGTTCTGGCTGAAGATTGTTGTGAATGCTTTAACCTTGTTTTTTGCACTGATGTGCTGGACTCAGTGAGGATGGGAATGTTTGTGGAGCTTCCTCCTCTAGTGAATTGTTTAATTGTCCACCAGCATTCATGACTGGATGTGGCAGGACTGCAAAGCTTAATCTGATCCATTGGCTGTGGGATTGTTTAGCTCTGTCGATTACTTGCTGTTTAGCCTGCAAGTCATCCTGTTTGCAGCTCCACCCAGTTGATACCTTGTTTTTAAGTATGCCTCGTGTTGTTCCTATCACACTCTCACGCACTGTCCATTGAACTAGGTTGATACCCTGGTTTGGGGGATATGGTGGGCCATGAGGTTACGGATTTGTGTTTGAGTACGATGCTACTGTATCCTCAGTGTGAAGATGGTACTTCATCTCTGCAAGCAGCGTGTGATAATCACTCTTACTGATGTGGTCATGGGCAAATGCATCCCCACCGGGCAGGTTGGTGAGGATGAAGTCAAGTATATTTTTCCTTTCTGTTAGTTTCCTCATCAACTGAAGCAGATCATGCCTAGCAACTATGCCCTTTAGGACCCTGCCAGCTCAGTCAGTAATGATGGACGTTGAATACACACAATTCATTCTGGGCCCTTGCCACCCTCATTACTTCCTTTGTAGTGGTGTCCAACATTGAGAAGTACTGATTCATTAACTGAGGTGAACAGGGAATATGTGGTAATCAGTAGGAAGTTTGTTTGTTCCTGTTTGACCTCGTGCCATGAGACTTCAGGGAGTTCAGAGTTGATGCTGAGAGGTCTCAAGCCCTCCTGGCTGCATACCATTGTGCCACCCATCCCCTCTGCTGGATCTGTGCTGCCAGATTGTAGAAAATAAAGGGGATTTTCAAAGTAACTTACTTGTAGTGTTAACGTAAGCCTACTTGTGACACTAATAAATAAACTTTTAAAGTTTTAAACTCTCTGGTTCACTTACCAGTCTTTCTTTCACCAGTGGGATTGGCCACTAGGTCATAACCAAATCACACCCCACAGCTTTCGATCCTCCGAGTGGAATTTTACCAACTTATCAACAATTGCTAGTCCAGTGACAGCTCTAATGACTGATGCATGAGTTGGTTTTCTCATAAGCTTTGTTATATTATTACATTTTGCATAATTGTTCCACAGCGTTATTTGTGTCATCGTGTGATTTAAGTAACGCAGTCTGGTTTTCCAGACCCAAAGTGTTTCTTCACTTGGCTGTGTGTGTTTCTGTCTTCCCAAGAGATATTAATCTGACTAAAAGAAGAAATGGGTGCATTTCTTATACTATTGGGCTATCTTGAGCTACATCTGCCCATAACACAGAAAAACACAACCTGCATTTTTAGTTAATTATCCAGCTTATAATCTTTTCCAGACCTTGCCTCTGTGCTTACAGGCTTTGTTTATAGTACAGTGCGTGCACAGTTTATCTCTAACTGTGGTATGTACTGTCTTGCAATAGAGACAAGAATATGTGTGGCTTCTTTCTGCCAAATTCACGTAATAATACAAACTTAAAGCAAGAGAGTGCTGTTGGAGTTTGATCAATAGATGGTCTTAAATCATTCTAACAATTATGTACACTGCTTTATGGCTTCTTAAAAGTTGAAGCAAAGTAAACAGAAGTTGTAAAACACAAATGAAGACTATTTGGACCCCCTCCCAACCTTTGTGTCATCCATCTCGATGGCTGTGAACAAGAGCTGTTTCTATTTTCAATCTAGTGATTTTTTTTTTGGACCTACGTTCAAGTAATAGTAGTAGCACTTGTATCAAATACCTATTGGTCCTACACCTAAACCTTTTAGTGTTTTGTGGGCAGAGCTGAACAAGTAGTTTTCTGTTGATACATTGGGCAATCTGGTGATATTTACATCACAACTGTGGAGAAGTCAGGGTCCCAAATTGTTCCAGATTTTTAAAAAGTGTTGTAGAGATTGGCAGGAGAAGTAATTGCAAATTGTCATAAGTCTCCCAACTTCAAGGCACACAGTGGAGCTGTCTACAGAATACTGATTTTTGGTTTTGATTTGATTTATTATTGTCATATGTATTAACATACAGCAAAAAGTTTTGTTGTGTGCTATACAGTCAAAGCATATTATTCATAGAGAAGGAAGCGAGAGAGTGCAGGATGTAGTGTTAAGTCATAGCTAGGGTGTAGAGAAAGATCAACTTAATGCAAGGTAAGTCCATTCAAAAATCTGATGGCAGCAGGGAAGAAGCTGTTCTTGAGTCGGTTGGTACATAACCTCAGACTTCTGTATCTCAATCCCGAAGGTAGAAGAGAGGATGTCCAGGGTGCATGGGATCCTTAATTATGTTGGCTACTTTGCTGAGTCAGCGAGAAATGTAGACAGTAGACGGGAGGCTGGTTTGTGTGATGGATGTAGCCTAACCAGGGGAAGTCGAGTTAGCAACTGAAAACAGAATAAATCTTACATTGAATCAGGCCCTTCAACCCAATGAGTCTACACTGACACATGGGAAACATCTCCCATCTAATCCCGTTTACCAGCACTTGACCCACAATCCTGAATGTTATGATGTGCCAAGTGCTCATCCAGGTACATTGTAAAGGATGTGAGGCAACCAGCCTCTCAGGTGGCATATTCTAGACGTCACCCCCTCTGGGTAAAAATATGTTTCCTCACATCCCCCATCTTATGATGTAATATATGCTTTAAATTCTTCAGACTTAAAGCTTCACTACCATCACTGAAATCTATACTGAATAAATTAATTATCATGTTGACAACATTTTAGTATTAAATCATTGTCTATATTGTCTGAATTGTAAGAAAGTAAAGGGCAGGGAACAAAACTAGACGTTTAAACATGTTGTAGTTATTAGCTTCCAATCTTGTATTGGGTCAAACACTAATTTTGAGATTACATTCTATGCTCATAAAATCCTCCCCATATTATTCCAGCAATGACCTTTCCTTCATTGGCAAATCAACCAGGCATCAATCTTCAGTGAGAAAATATAATTCAGCTAAAGAAGTAAATGTGACCGAAGATATAACTCTATCTTAAATAGTCTTCTCACGTTCTTGATAGGATGCAAAATCAGAATCGCCAAGTTATATGCTGAAGCAAGACTAGACCCCAACAATTTTTCTATTTTGGCATAAATGTGAGGAAAGGATGCTTCACTTCAGGAGTGATTCCATAGAATCATAGAAACCTTACTGTACAGAGAGAGGCCATTCAGCCCATCGAGTCTGCACCGACCACAATCCCACCCAGGCCCTAACCCCATATCTCTACATATTTACCCATTAATCCCTCTAACCCACACATCTCAGGACACTAAGGGCAATTTTAGCATGGCCATTCAACCTAACCCGCACATCTTTGGACTGTGGGAGGAAACAGGAGCACCCAGAGGAAACCCACACAGACACAAGGAGAATGTGCAAACTCCACACACAGTGACCCAGGTCCCTGGAGCTGTGAAACAGAAGTGTTAACCACTCTGCTACCGTGTCACCCAGTGACAATCCATTGACAAATCGGGGATCTTTTTGTCAACACAAGCTCTATTCATAACACCGTTTAAATATGTTTCTAAAAAAAGAAACAGTTTAATTTTTAACCGTTGAACAATCTTTAAACATGAAAAGAAACTCTTAACTTCTCACTTATTACTATTTGGTTCCAATTAAGCAATATTTCTGTTTATAAAAGCATACTTGCTAAGGCTTGGGTTAACAACTTTGGAGTTCGCAGAGAGATTTTGTAGTGAGCTGCTTGTAAATTCCAATCTTTAAACAGCCCTCTCTTGCAACTGACCTGTTTTATTCCTCAGCTACAAACTTAGCACCTCCCATTTCTAATGTCACATGATTAAATTACACTGTATACTGAACACTTTAATCAAAAATTATCCTATCTAGTTTTGTTCCCAAGGCTAGAAAAATATCATAAGGATTTTAAGCAAAAAAGGAGATCATTAGCACCAACAAGTCACTGTCCTTTTTAATTAACCTAAATCTTGTCTAATGGCCATATCTCCTCCTCTGACTTCCTTTCTTAACCTTTTTAAAGTTTTACATTTTTTTCCCTTTTCCATGGCAAGCAAAACTTTGTCCAGATCAACTTTGGCAATCTCCCTCCAAATCTTTTAAATCCCCAGTTTGCATCCCCTTCCAAAAGGAGCAAATCTGGTCTTTGGGGGAGAAAAGAGCAACATATTTGATCTCCAAAACACATAATGAAAATATTTACTTACCCCCCCTCTTTAAAAATGCTTGCAGCTGTCCTGTTTAATTTGTGGTTGGTGTTGCACAATACATATGGAGCATTTCAAAGTAGCAACATTTCTTTTCATCATGACTAATAGCAGATGATATTTAATACTGATTTCCTGCTGATTGTGAATTTTCCTTTGGCCTAGATAGTGGATATGGCTGTTTGTTGTCAGGGAGTGTATGGAGTATTGTGAACAATTTTGGGCCCCATATCTATGGATGAATGTGCTGGCCCTGAAGAAGGCTCAAAGAACAATACAGCACAGGAAACAAACCCTTCGGCCCTCCAAAAGAGGAGGTTCATGAGAACGATCCCAGGAATGAAAGGTTTGACGTCTGAGAGAAATTTCCAACTCTGGGTTTGTACTCATGGAATTCCTACAGTCAGAAGGAGGCTATTTGTTTGGCCTATCGACTCTGCATTAATCACAATTCCATCCTGGCCCTATCCCCATAACCCCCCTGTATTTACCCGACAGTCCCTCTGACATTAAGGGTCAATTTAACGTGGCCAATCAACCTAAACTGCACATCTTTGAACTGTGGGAGAAAGCCAGAGCACCTGAAGGAAACCCACATAGACATGGGGAGAATGTGCAAATTCCACACAGACAATGACCCAGACCAGAATTGAACCCAGATCCCTGGAGCTCTGGGGCAGCAGTGCTAACCACTGTGCCATCATGCCTCCCCCTTGATGGAGTTTAGAAGAATGAGGAGGGGGGGGAAATCTCATTGAAACTTACAGAATACTGAAAAAGCTGGATAGAGTGGAAAATGTTCCTATTTGTAGGTGACACAAAGATCCAAGGGCATAGCCTCAGAGTAAAGGGATGACTTTTAGAACTGAGATGAGGAATTTCTTCAGCCAGTGGGTGGTGAATCTATGGAATTCATTGCCACAGAAGGCTGTGGAGGCAAGGTCATTGAATGTATTTAAGACAGAGATAGGTTCTTGATTGTAAGGGATCAAGGTTACAGGGAAAAGGCAGGAGAATGGGGTTGAGAAACTGATCAGCCATGATTTGAATGGCAGAGTGGGCTCGATGGGCCAAATGGCCTAATTCTGCTCCTGTGTTTTATGACCTTATGGCTTCTTTTTGTTACGTTAATTACATTTTTGGACTTCTCCATGGTTCTCTGAGTACTCCATTGGGATTGGGGGTGGTCACAATGGAATGTCCTACTATTGCACATTGAATAAATTTTTTTGCTGGTATGTTGTGAATTGTGTGGTACTTGAGCAGTAAAAGCATTTGAAATATTCTGCTGTTGTGAGTTGGTGATGCTGTGCTTCATTCAGTGATACTTCAGCACAAATCTTAAGACTTGTAAAATCTGTTGCTTTTGAGTAAAAAATCACCAAGGTGCATTTTGTGTTGGGGAAATTTGTATAGTTGCTCAAATTGATTTGAGAAATGAAAATATTAGTTATGAAGACAGGGTGATTTAAATTATCTTGGATCTAATTTTACTTGACGACATTAGGATAGTTACAGAAGAAATGCGTTGTGTAAATAAGGGCATGAGTTGTACACAGGTGGCCCGGTAGTTAGCACTGCCACCTAAGTGCCAGGGAACTGGGTTCAATTCCTAGCTTGGGTGACTGTGTGGAGTTTGCACGTTCTGCTCGTGTCCATGTGTGCTCCTGTTTCCTCCCACAATCCAAAAAACATGCTAGTTAGGTGCACTGGCTGTGCTATATTCTCTCTGTAACCAATCAGCACTGGAGTATGGTGACTAGGGGATTTTCACAGCAACTTAATTGCAATGCTAATGTAAGCCTACTTATATTGAATAAATAAACTCTGAAAGATGTAGGGAAATTTTACACCGGTAAATCTTTCCTGTGAGTTTGCATTGTAACTGAATAATTGTTTCTTCTTGGCCCCATTTAATATCTGCACCTTATATTTAACCTAATGTATTAATTATTAATTTCACAATCAGTGATCAGAACTGAAACATTTTGTTGTTAAATTCTATGCTCTGGTCACAATTGCTTAAAATGGAAGCTCTGGATATTCAGTAACTGTTTTGACCATCTTAAGACACATTGCTAAGAAGTACATTTACCTTCCAGACCAGTCCATTGAACAATCAGTTGTTTAGGCAGAAGAAATCACTGAATTATAGGACGGCTGCACTCATCATTTTCTTGCAAGAGAAGTTGATGATGGACTATCCAAAAGAGCTGAAGATCAATGGAAAACTTATTCTGTGCTCTGGGAAAAAGGAAGAGAGATGAAGGCATTATTTTATATAATGTTTGTTCAACATAAACTAAAATATTCATATTATGGAATAATATTAATTCATTCCCTTCCCGTACACGTATCTTACCTCATTTTACATTTTGCTCTGATCCCAGTCCATGGAGGGAAGGGAGCAAAAAAGAAAATAATCTTGAATTATGATTGAAGGTACATTTCAGTATTGTGGCCTTTGTTCTATTTATAAGTCTAAAGATAAGACCGTTGTACTAACAGTTGTTACATTTGTTAGCACTGCTGCCTCACAGTGCCAGAGACCCCGGTTCGTTTCCAGCTAGGGTCACTGTGCAGAGTCTGCACGTTCTCCCTGTGCCCACATGAGTTTCTTCCAGGTGCTCTGGTTTCCTCCCACAGTTTGAAAGGTGCTTAGGAGCATTGGCTATGCTAAATTTTCCCTCAGTGTACCAGAACAGGTGCTGGATTTTCACAGTACCTTCATTGTAGTGTTAATGTAAGCCTACTTGTGGCACTAATAAATAAACTTTAAATTTTAAGAGTATAAGAGAAGAACATGTTTACATGTGCTGCTGCTGTGCAACAGGGTTATGGCATCTTTCTCCTGGCTATTCATTTCCAATTTAAGTACACTAATGATGTGCAAGTTTGTAAATCCAGAAAATAAACAAAAGAAGGAAAATAAACAGGACTGATTTACGGGAGCAATGAGGTCTTTAGGAGAAGAATACTTGAAATAGCAGCATGATGAACGCCAATCAGTCTTGGGATTCTTTTTAGGCTCCACACTATCTCTTGGGATTTATGTGAGGAAATTCAATGTACGTTTTACAACTGGCTTGCCAGGCTAGAGGCTTTGTGAAGTTAATTGTTTAGTGGATGTTCATTTTTCTTTTGTATTGGTGAATCTTAGTTTTTTTAATAGCAGTGCTGATTAATACATTTCCCAATTAATTATTGGAGCAGCAGGATGTCATTTATTCCAAATCTAATTTGATTAGCGACAAAATGTTTCTATCTTTAAGCGTAGAACCATTGAAAATGTGGCAAGGTAGGAGGAGAGGTGTTCCAGTTGTGCTTGCTAGTTTTTGTAATGGATTGGGGTGAAAGTGATCAAGTACAGCTGGTATCCTTGCCTGTAGTCAAACAGCCAGTAGAATGTACTGCCTTAACTTTAATAGAGAATGGCCACCTGGATGAGCTGCTGCTGGCATCTGTGTAAGTGTATCCTATCATAGTGATCACTTTCAGGGTGGTAGAGGAGAAAAATGTTTTTACGTTTTAAATATATTGTTGTAGATCCCATGTTAACTTACAAATATTTGAAGATGTAATGAACTTCCTAATTTTAATCACCCATTCAGCAATGCTGAAGGATAATCGCATCCTGTCGGTGTGACTCTTGATTACTTGGATATACATTTCTAATTTTCAGGTTTTGGTGGCTGTCATTAGAAGACATTTAACATAAATTGAGGATATGGTACATTCTCCAGTCTGTTTGATTAAGACCAGAATTAATAAATAAACAGACTGGAGAATGTTATTTGATGCAGGAAACCACTATTTTTGTCTTGCCACAGATTTTAGCATGTTGGATAATCAACAAAATTATCTGGTATATGGAGAAAATATGAAATTCTTCAGATTGAGTGTTTTAAATTGCAGGTAATTTAGCAACACTATTCTAACCAGTTTTTGATCTTAATGACAAAAGTAAATATTACACTAAAATTGAAACAGGAAAGGGTTGACTTGAGCAACATTCCCCTCAAACGTCAATTTAAGTGATAGTGAAATTGAGAGATTGTGTTTCAATGCACAACAGTGGTGAAAGATAAATACTTGCTGCCAGACTTGGCTGTTTCCAATGTCCAGAAGCTCGGAAGGTCCAGTTGTATTTTAAAATTCCATTCTTTGTGAAATTCCTGTAAATTGCTTCCAGATGGCAAACGCAGGCAGCTCAAAAGTAATGAAAGTCTGTATCAATGTGAAACATTAATTGTTGAGCTCTTTATTTGTGAATACACATTTTTTAAATTTGGATTAAGCAATAAGTTAGCTTTACAGAGAATGTAAACTTAAAGAATCCTATTCCTACACTCCAGTTTGATGGACTAACCTAAAATGGGCATTTATAATTCTTGCTATCTGCCGTATGAACTGCCTCAGTGTTTACATTAAGTGTGGTTTCTCATTGGTCTATGACTCTCCCTTCCAGGATAAAAGTCATCAGTTTTGCAATGCAAATTCTGGGAGCCCAGTTCTTGAGCTCTGACCCAATAAGTGAAGAAACTTTTCTGCCTGTCACCAGAAACAATAAATCTCATTTGCTTTTGCATTTTATCCCAATCTTGGAATATGTTTTCCTTTTTGCATTTTCTCATTTCTTTGCTTGAGTGCAGGTCTTTTGTGGCCTGGGAAAATATATTCCACCTTATAAATTTGCAGCATTTTTGGGCAGTTTGTTACAAAATGTGAGGTGGAAGAAAAAGCTGCTGTCTTGAACTGGAATCAAAGACTTTGAAATCGGAATCTATCTTGTTCCTCATTGCAGTCATATCTGCAGCTTATTGTCTATTTGATTTTGGGATTTAAACCAAGTGGGCTAAATTACTTCTCCTGGTTTTGGCTATAGAGTAAGAACATTGTGGCTCAAGTAAATGTGTGATTGATTGTATAGGTTGAGTAGATATCACTGTCTTTCATGTATTTAGAACTGTTCTCCAGAGTCGACATGAATCTTCGTATTCAATTGTACTTTTTTTTTTGTTGGAAAATAATCAACACCAGCTTGGAAGAAGTCTATATCTGGAATTTGTATTTTAACCAGCCAGGATTTTCACAGTAACCTCATTGCAGTGTTCATGTCAGCCAACTTGTGACACTAACAAAATAAACTTTAAAAAAAACACATCTGGGCCATGGAAATTCATCGATAACATTAAAGGTGACCATTTTGGTCCACAGTAACCATACTGCTTTTAGTTTGAACAATCCAAAGCTAACCCACTGCACTGGCCTCTCTGTGTGTCTCTGCCTCAACTAGTTTCTGATGGTATCAACCTCTTGTGTACTGGAATTCTTTCAAACAATTCTCCATATCACTGTGGTAATTTTAAATTGATGATTTTCCATCACCATCTCACCAGCGAGAGGAAATAATCTTTTCTCTATTGCCATGTATTTTTAAAAAATCAAACCTTCATGAATTTTAAATATGCCTATTCAATCCCTTTCTGGCTTTCTCTATTCTGGTGCAAATATTTCTAGTCATTGCAGTACAGAAGGAGGCCATTTATCCCGTTGCTTGCATGCCATCACTCCACAGCAACTCAGTCAATTCCATTTGTCTGGTCTAGCCCTGTATCCCTGCAAGTTTATTTCCTTAATTCCTGTCCAGTTTTGTTCAGTGATAGACTAGGGTATTTCCAATCCCTATATCTCAAAACCAGCTTTGTAAACTCTGGGTTCCCTGGCAACAATGTGTCTGTTGCAATAATCTTCTTTCTATAAATAAGATGCCCAGATGGACCCTAACCAATGTCTTGTATAAAGTCTAGATTATGGCTTTGCTCTTGTATTTGATGTTTCTATTATTATGGGTGTAAATTGATTAAATTCTAGCTTTTTTTTTATAGCTTTATCTACCTATGCTCATTTGAAATCTACAATAAATTGTAATTTTACTGCAAGGGGATCGTTTAATATCTTCTGTGGATTTTATTTATGGTTATTTCAAATATAAACACAGTAATATTGAACAGACCAGAGGCCTGATTAGGCCATTATCACTTTTCTGTTATTTTTATTACGGCTCAAAGCTTTAATTTTCCTGTTCTTCCATGGCATTTTTTTGAATGCATCTATTTTGTAATACTGTAATTGTGAAAGTGTTTCTTTAGTTTAAATGAACCCTTATTTTCTTAGCTTATACCAGTCAGTTTTCAAAAGTTATCTTTTTGGGGAATTTTTTTGTCAGACTTGGTTCCTAGAGGCTCAGTGCTGGCCAATGATCAGACATTTTTAAGTGCTTCCAAATTTGGTCCGTCTTATATTTAAGAAAAAAACAACCAGAGAGAAATGGGTTTGATTGTCATTTTGTCAACACCTCTTTACAAGCCTGGTAAATGATTTTTAAACAAAACGATCATCCCCTTTAAAAACTCATTCATTATGCAATTTAGCACAAAAGATGTGACGTTTTAATGGCCTTCAGCACTATTTTTGGACCAGTGTAATCTCCCTCTCCTCTGTACTTCCAACACTCAATTCATGTCACCATTTGCCTAGTTTCTAACTTGTTTCTGTCCTGCAGTGTTGTTTCTTAGCTGGTTTGTTCTATTTTTTGGTTTCCTTCCCTCTGTCTCCCACTGTAGTATTTTTCTGCCACTGCCTTTAGAAACTCCTGATTAAAAATTGCGAAACTCGGAAATTTCAGATTGAGGAACTGTTGTTCCTCTGATCAACACAACTGTCTGCACCATTTATATTGTTAACTGCACAATCATTCTGTTTCTACAGAATGAAGAATGCTGCAAGAAAACTCAAAATTGAGTAAAATCACAGCTTGATCGTACAGTGCATATGAAATATAATCTGACTTGATTTGACACAGACTCTGGTCAGTTGGGATTTCCCATTGAGAAAGTTGACAATAATCCTGAATGTGAATTTCAGTGACTGGATGTAACATTCATCCTTCGTTAATCTCCTCTTACGTAACTGGTTCCTGTACTTCACTAGAAACATAAAAACTAGAAGCAGGAGTAGGCCATTCAGTCCTTTGAGGACACCAAAACTACACATTCTACTCCAGGTGTGGCCTCACCAATGCCCCATTCAATTGCAGCAAAACATTCCTATCCCCCTACTCAAATCCTCTCACTGTGAAGGCATTTGCTGCCTTTACTGCCTGCTGTACCTGCGTGCTTACTTTCAGCGACTGATGCACGAGGACATGAAGGTCTTGCCACTTCTCTCAATTTACACCCGTTCACGTGATACTCTATTATTATTGATACCAACGTGGATAACGTATTTTTTTCACGTTATACTGCATCTGCCTTGCATAAGCCCACATACTCAGTATGTCCAAATCATGTTGATCCATCTCTGTATCTCCTCACAACTTGCCATTCCACCCAACTTTGTATCATGTGCAAAGTTTTATAATTCAATCTCTACAGCTTTTTAAAAAATATACTTTTAATTATTGAGGCGCAGATACTTGTTTGTTGTAAATGTGTCCCTTCCATTCTGTCTATTTTTAATAACTCATTTATCAAAAACAAAAAGCTCTGAACCCGCATCTTTTTTTCATTTTGCAAAATATTTATTACATACAACATTCGTATGGAAGGTTTGTACATGTTGTGAGGAACTAAGCGGGTGCAGTTTATTCGTACAGTTTCAGTTGACTAGTTAACAGCGCTGATAGCTAAATTATTATCTCCTTGGTGTTGCTGTGTAATATTCAACCACCCAATGCTGCAGCTGTTGCAGTTTCTGCTGCATGGCATTAAGAAAAATTTTAAACCAGAAATGACTGCTGTCCACCCATGCACTCGAATCTGGAGGGAGCTCACGTTTAAAATAGATTATCTACTTTTATCTGTGCAGCAGGAATGTCTGTCTGTGTATGGTTGCTCTGTAGTAGTCCCACAATGAATGTTGCTCAGACTGATTTTTAAAATCTAAGTTTCAATTTGTCTTTAGATAAGTTGTGACTGATCAAGTACAAGTTCTTTTATCATTTGCTAACTTACTGCACAAAAATAAGACTTATCAAATAATCCTGTTAACAGATTTCCTTTCTGCCCTGAATAAAAACACAAGTTGCATAATGTTACTGTCTATAATTTGCCCAGAACTAGTTTGAAGAGATCATCAACAACTTTCATTTGTATAGTACCTTAGCACTTGGAACATTTTGACACCAAACCATAGCAGGAGCTATTTGGACAGGCAGTTGGCGTATTCAAAAAGGTATACGTTCAGGAATGCCTCTACAAGAGGAAAGAGGTGGAGAGTTTTAGGAAGAGGTAATCCAAGAGCTTTCAGTCTTCGGCAGTTGAAAGCACAGCTGCCAGTGGAATGGTACAGACATGGATTCAGCCCAAGGATGAACATTGTAGGAATCATTTCATCAACGCGCAGTGCAGTAGATTTGTGGTTCTAATACTAGATTTCCAATGTCGACAGTTGTTGTAAAATCAGTCTGTTTTAATCCTTATAGGGTGGACAAATAACTACAAGTAGACGTCTTATTAGTACAAACAATATTTATTTAAACCCACACAATAAATAATAACCCACCCGACCAACGATAAGTTATCCTACAGGAAAATACTAAAGTTCAAGTACAATACAAGACCTTGACTTAACTTTGCGTGACTGACAAGTACCCAAACAGATATTGGTCTTTATCTGTGTGCTGGTCTTGGTAATTGTCTGTAGTTTGGTCCTTTGGTCTGGCCTGGCATGCTGGCTGTAGTCTGTCTTCCTTCCTTCCTTCCTTCCTTCCTTCCTTCCTTCCTTCCTTCTCAGGTGTGGTGGCTCTCCTCTTGCTGACGATGTTCACCATTGTTGCAGCTCGTTCGTGTGGTCAGAGAGAGAGAGATTCCTGGTTGTGCAGCATCCTTTATACCTCGTTTGGCTTCACGCCCCTTTTTGGCCATTGCCTATCAATCGATCAGGACTTGATCACCCTGATCGATAAGAGTCCAATCAGGTGCTACCACACCGATCTCTGGGTGTGGCCCCAGCAGCCAAGTCTGTTGGTGTTGTAGGCACATAGGTCACATACCTTCCTCCTAAATAAGGATTCACGGTGCCCTTTTGTCTGGCACACAACCCACTGTGACCAGAAAATCTCTTTCGTCCTGGAGATGGCCCATATCCTGTGTATTCACTCATCAGAGTTGCAGCCTGTTTGTCTGTCTTTAAACTGCAGCCTGTCGGTTTAGTTTCTTGCCCAGTTGTCCCAGAGTGCTTTACAACACGCCATTTTAGCTGGCCCGTTTGGCTACACAGTCAATAAGCTTCACTTGCCTCAACGATAATGAAATTTAATTTCCAATTGTTAGTTGTTGATATTCAAGCTGCTTGTCTCCTTGCTGATTTTTGTCTTCAACATCTTTATTGTGCAATGAACCTCTGGGCCTACACTTGGGCTGTTCAGCTTCTAAAATGTTGACTGGCCTGCCTGGAATTCCACACTCCTTTGATTACTGAGACGAATTATTATTGTAATCCTGGACTGGGACCATACAGAACTTCCTCTGATTCTCTAAGCAAGATCTAACCTCAAGATTAATCAACATGTACGTTCAAGATTACATTCTAGTATGTACATCTGTTTATACTCATGAGTAAAATACTCACTGAAATACAATTCATTGTGTCTTTTTTATTTTCAATAACACACCTACTGCGGTCATAATTTTATCAAAGAACCCTGGCACTAGGTGCTATTGATTTGACCTGTTTTCAGTATAACACCTGGTTACTCTAACATCAAACTATTATGAAATTAGGCTTCATATCATTTCCCACTATATTCCTGTATTTATGATAAACCCCTTACTCCACTTAGCTGTTTAAAACTTAGGCACACTTGATTTTAGGCATTATTGCCTCAACCCAATATTTTCAAAACCCACCGAGGTCCATATTATTATGCTGTTGTAACAGACATTGTCCCAGCTTACACGTCACTGCCATGTGAGGAGCTGAACCTGCTTTTTTTGGTAGCTATTCGTAGTGTTGCAGCTGAAGTTAGGAATTAATCCAGTGTGAATTGAGATATACAGACCTGTATCTATCCTTGGTAAATAATCCTGTGCCAGGTGGATTAGTTAATTGTTATCTTGACTAATGTTGGATTTGATGTTGAAATCACCTGCCAGGTGGCATAAAAGGTGTAATACAAATTTTAGGTCAATATTTCTCAGCTCAGCAATCCTGATTTTCCCTATAAGAACATAAGAAATAGGAGCAGGAGTAGGCCATCTAGCCCTTCGAGCCTGCCCCGCCATTCAATAAGATCATGGCTGATCTGAAGTGGCTCAGTTCCACTTTCCTGCCTTCTCCCCATATCCCTTAATCCCCTTGCCTACCAAAAACCTATCTACCCGCGTTTTAAATATATTTAGCGAGGAAGCCTCAACCACTTCAACGGGCAGAGAATTCCAGAGATTCACCACCCTTTGAGTGAAGAAGTTCCTCCTCAACTCCGTTCGAAACTGCCCCCCCTTATCTTGAGGCTGTGCCCTCTAGTCCTGCTGTCCTTTCTGAGCGGGAAGAACCTCTCCACCTCTACCCTATCCATCCCTTTCATCATCTTGTACGTCTCAATGAGATCTCCCCTCATCCTTCTAAACTCTAACGAGTATAAGCCCAGTTTATTCAGCCTCTCATAGCTCAACCCCCTCAATTCCGGTATCAGCCTAGTGAACCTCCTCTGCACTCCCTCCAATGCCAAAATATCCTTGCGCAAGTGCAGCGACCAAAACTGCACACAGTACTCCAGCTGCAGCCTCACCAGTGCCCTGTACAGTTGCGGCAAGACCTCCCTACTTTTACATTCAATCCCCCTCGTTATGAAGGCCAGCATCCCATTAGCCTTCCTGACCACCTGCTGCACCTGCAGGCTGGGTTTTTGCGACTCATGCACAAGGACCCCCAGGTCCCTCTGCACCATAGCGTGCTGCAGCTTTTCGCCATGTAAGTAGTAGTCCTTCCTGCCATTATTCCTACCAAAGTGGATAATCTCACACTTGCCAACATTGTATTCCATCTGCCAGGTCCTCACCCACTTGCTCAGCCTATCTAGATTCTTCTGCAGACTTTCCACACCCTCCGCACAATTTGCCGTTTCACCGATCTTTGTGTCATCAGCAAATTTTGACACCTTAAACTCGGTTCCCTCCTCCAGATCATCTATATAAATGGTAATTAGCTGAGGCCCCAGCACCGATCCCTGGGGCACTCCACTAGTCACCAACCGCCAATCCGAATAGCACCCATTGACACCCACTCTCTGCCTCCTATTTGACAACCAATCCCCTATCCACGCTAACACCTACCCCCAACTCCATGCCCCCTAACCTTCTGTAACAACCTCTTGTGCGGCACCTTATCAAATGCCTTCTGAAAATCAAGAAACACCACATCCACCAGTTCCCCTCCGTCCACTGCATTAGACACATCCTCATAGAATTCCAATAAATTCGTCAGACGTGACTTCCCCTTAACGAAACCGTGCTGCGTCTGCTCTATGAAACAATTCTCCTCAAGATGCCTCGCTATTTTCTCCTTAATTACGGATTCAAGCATTTTTCCTACAACAGACGTTAAACTAACCGGCCTATAATTCCCTGCCTTTTGCCTGCTACCCTTTTTAAACAGCGGCGTAACATTAGCCGTTTTCCAATCTTCCGGCACTTCCCCAGAATCCAGCGAGCCTTGGAAAATAACCATCAAGGCATCCACTATCACCTCCGCCATTTCCTTCAGAACCCTTGGATGCATTCCATCCGGTCCTGGGGACTTGTCCACCATCAGTCCCTCTAGTCTGAGCACTGCCTCTCTAGTAACAATGATCTCATTCAGGCCCTCCACTCCTACCATCTTTCCATCGTTAACACCCGGCAAACTATTCGCGTCCTTCTCCGTGAAGACGGAAGCAAAAAAGTTATTCAAGGCCTCAGCCATTTCCTCATCGAGTTTATTTTTATAGTTCTGTTTTGAATTGTATATTAGCACAGTCTTAGTGGGAGGGTGTCATAACAGCGATTCCTTATTGTGTTGTACTGTATGGATAGCTTGTGTGTCCTGAAGTGTGTTTCTCACTCTTTCCAGAAGTCTGATTTGATTAACCATGTTAATGTGACTTTAATTGTAAGCTAACAAACTGTTTTATTATTCATTCAATAAATAACAGGTAATATTTATAATTGAATTCCAGGCTACTATTTATCACACTTTTTAACATAGGAATAACGTGATGTGCCGCCTCATTTTCTGAGTGTGCTAAGCTTTAGTAATTGGACATTCTCTGAAACTAGTCATCACTAACTTTTTGAGAAGGAATTTCTGTCCAACCTTTTGTCTCCCGCCCCAGATTTTCTCTCGCAGTTAGACAGGAAACAGCCATAAGCATGATCCCTGACCTTCCACAGAATGATGTGGGTATGCCGGCGTTGGACTGGCGTAAACACAGTAAAAAGTCTGACAACACCAGGTTTTAGTCCAACCTATTTATTTGATAATATACTCGCAAGTTTTCGGGTTAGCCCCTTCGTCAGGTGAATGGAGAGTTCTGGCCTCAGACAGAGCATATAAAGCACAGACAGTTTAGAGATTACTGATTAGAAGCTACGACATCTTCTCCGGAGTCTTCAACATATCATTGATGAAGACGAACATCTCGCCAGGGCTATCCCCACACCCCCACTTCTTGCTTTCAGACAACCACACAACCTCAAACAGACCATTGTTCGCAGCAAACTACCCAGCCTTCAGGAGAACAGTGACCACAATACCACACAACCCTGCCACAGCAACCTCTGCAAGACATGCCGGATCATCGACATGGATACCATCATCACACGTGAGAATACCGTCCACCAGGTACATGGTAAATACTCTTGCAACTCGGCCAACATTGTCTAGCTGATACGTTGCAAGAAAGGATGTCCCGAAGCATGGTACATTGGGGAGACCATGCAGACGCTACGACAACGGATGAATGAACATCGCTCGACAGTCACCAGGCAAGACTGTTCCCTTCCTGTTGGCGAACACTTCAGTGGTCACGGGCATTCAGCCTCTGACCTTCGGGTAAGCATTCTCCAAGGCGGCCTTCACGACACACGACAGCGCAGAGTCGCTGAACAGAGACTGATAGCCAAGTTCCGCACACATGAGGACGGTCTCAACAGGGATCTTGGGTTCATGTTGCACTATCTGTAACCCCCGTGACTTGCCTGGGTTTGCAAAACCTCACTTACTGTACTGTCTGGAGACAATACACATCTCTTTAAACTGTGATCAGTGCTCCTTCCACTCACATTATCAGCCACTTCAGATCTTGAACAGCAGGTTAGGTGTAAGGATTCGCATTCTAATCAGTAATCTCTAAACTGTCTGTGCTTTATATGCTCTGCCTGAGGCCAGAACTCTCCATTCACCTGACGAAGGGGCTAACCCGAAAGCTTGCGAGTATATTATCAAATAAATAGGTTGGACTAAAACCTGGTGTTGTCAGACTTTTTACTGTGCCTCCACAGAATATCAGGGTTGGGGGTTTGGCACGCAATCAATCTGGTTACCTCCACTCAAAAAATTGTCCATGTGGTCTGTTCAGTTAAGACCCACACTGTGCTCTCATAAATGTGAGTTATAAGTGTGACTATCACTGAAATGTGCTAAATAACAATGAGGTCTATGAGATACCATTTCTCCAGCCAATTCATCTGCCCCCAAAAGTTAAAAGGTGTGTTCTGCAATATTAGGAATTTGTTCACACTGTATTTTTTTGGTTTTGTTATTGATTGTATTCATTTATTCTTTAAGGCACATTTTTGATTCATTAGTCATGTGTTAGTGTACAGTGAGAAGTATTGTTTCTTGCATGCTAAACAGACAAAACATGCTATATGTAGGGAAGGAAAGGAGAGGTTGCAGAATGTGGTGTTAGTCATAACTAAAGGAAGATCAATTTAATACAAAGTCGGTCCATTCAAAAGTCTGATGAAGCAGGGAAGAAGCTGTTTTTGAGCCGGTTGGTACGTGTCCTCAGTCTTCTGTATCTTTTTCCGGATGAAAGAGGATGGATATCCTGGATGCATGGGACCCTTGATTATGCTGGCTACTTTTCCGAGGCAGTGGGAAGTATAAACAGTGTCATGGGAGGTTGTTTTGTTTGATGGATTGGGCTACATCGATGACCCTTTGTAGTTTATTGCGGTCTTGGACAGAGCAGGAGCCATATCAAGCTGTGATACAACCAAAAAGAATGCTTTTTATGGTGACAGTTGTAGTGGACATGCCAAAGTTCCTTAGTCTCCTGAGAAAGTAGAGGCATTGGTGAGTTCCCTTAACTATAGCAACAGCATGGAAGGACCAACACAAGTTGGTGATCCGGACACCTAAAAATGTGAAGCTCTTGACCGTTTCTACTTCGTCTCCAGTGATGTAGACAGGGGCATGCTCTCCACTAAGCTTCCTGAAGTCAATGACCATCTCCTCCGTTTTGTTGACATGAAGTCTCACAATACCAGGTTAAAGTCCAACAGATTTATTTGGTAACACAAGCTTTTGGAGCACTGCCCTTTCATCAGGTGAGTCCTGTTGTTGACATTAAGGAAGAGATTATTGTCATTGCACCAGTTCACCCAGGTTCTCTATCTCTTTACTGTACTGTGTCTCGTTGTTGATTGAGATCTGATTCTGAATGGTGGTGTCATCAGCAGGAGGGGAATTTGGCCATACAGCCAGATATGTGCAAGGAATATAGTAAGGGGCTGAGGAGATAGCCTTGTGGAGCACCGGTATTGAGAGAGTCCATGGAAGAGGTGTTGTTGCCTATTCTTACTGGCTGTGGTCTGTGGGTTAGGAAGTCTAGGATCCAGTTACAGAAGGAAGAGTCATTATCTAGGTGTTCCAGGGTTGAGTGTAGGGCCAAGGAGATGGCATCTGTTGTGGTGATAGGTGAACTGTAGTGGATCCAGGCAGTCTGGTAGGCAGGAATTGATTCATGCCATGACAACCTTCCGAAGCACTTCATAATGTTGGATGTCAGAGCCACCAGACAAGAGTCATTAAGACACATTTGCCTGGCTTTTCTTTGGTACCTGGATGATGGTCATCTTTTTGAAGCAAATAGGGCCCTCAGATTGGTGAAAAGAGAGATTGCAAATGTCTGCGAATACCCCTGCTGGCTGGTCCACGCAGGACCTGAGTGCTCGTCTGGGTACCTCATCTGGGCCAGTCGCTTTCCATGGGTTGACTTCTGAGAAAGCTGCTCTGACGTCTGCAATGGTGACTTCGGATACAGGTTTGACTGAGGCTTCTGGGTTGGAGGGTGTGTTCTCACTGACTTCTTGCTCAAAATGGGCGTAGAATATGAGCTCATGGGAGCCGCAATTTTAAGTGCCTTTATCTTCATCTTGTAAACTGCCTTCATCTTCATTTTGTAAAACTTGCCATAGTCGTTGGGAGTTAATGTGGCTAGCCTGAGATTCTAGTTTTGTTTGGTATGATGTGTTATGTTATTGGCCAGATCAATGTGGGAAGTCAGTTTCGGGAACTTTGTATTACATTGAAATGACATTCCCTGACTAGGGAAGTAATAATTGCTTCACTATCCATCATTAATTTATCTGAGCTTTTTGTTGTCATGTACTTTTAATCTTGGGAGAAAGTTGCTACATTGATTTTAAAAAAAGTGGAACTGAAATCTTTTTGAGTCTTTACAGTTAATAGATTTTGGTCTCACTTTCTGCTCTTCTACAAAGCTATCAGTGCTTAAGATATTCTTAATCTGCGGCATGAAATATCCTATCCTATCCTTGGACTGAGTGCAGTATAGTGCATTTCCTGCTTGGCTTGTAAACTAAAGGTGCCCTCTGACATGCTATCAAAGAGATCAACTGCTGGGCTTTCTCAGCTGTGCCCTTTGTGCCTTATGCCAGAGTTTCCTTTTCTGATTCCCAGACTCCGGCTGAAACATCCACTGCTGTAAATTGGAGTACATTCTAACTACTGATGAACAGGGGTCCATAATGGGCTGAAGGTCATGCTGTGATTGTGGGATACAGTCATCGCAAATGACTTCATGCTGAGTCATTCTAACCCTCTGCCACCTTGTCAACTCCACAACTTGAGACACAATCGAAACTTGTAGTTCTGCTTTCGGCAGAATCTGGCAGGAGGCGCTTGTCAGTTTCGTGGGAGGTCCATATAGGTCTGTAATGTTCAGAGTGCTTTGGGTTAAGAATTCAACCAACCCAGGACCAGGTCCAAAATATTGACCGTAACTCCATGTCACCAGCTGGCTGTGTCAGTGAAGAGGACCAAAGTGGAAGCACAATTCCAGTAGAGTTTATGATGACCAGGTAAGTAGGGGCTGAATGGCTTCCTTCTTTTCCCTCTTTGGCTGCAACAGGCTTTTTGTTTGAGAAGTGTAAACTTGCCAATTCAGTGAATATTTAACTGTTTATGCACTGTAGTGACAAAAAATGAACCGGTAGGGCATGGTTTTTGGATTTACCTAAGAAAATGGTTAGCTTCGTTGTATTAAAACCAGTTTAGGTAAAATAAGAAAATATGCACTGACTTATTCACACCAGTGTGGGAGGGTAAATTGCACCATTTGAGTCATTGGACTCTTTGACCAAAGAAATGTTCACCCAGTTTAGGGAAAACACAACTTGTTTATTTACAGGTTAAAACTACGATAGAGGTTTATAGCCTCATGGCTGCAATTAGTTCCTGAGATCAGAGTCCAGAAACTCACGTTTACCAGAGTAATCACCTATCCTGCTCCCTGATTTGGTTCTCGAGGTCACGTGACCTTTATTCAGATTGATCTTTAAAGGGATATCCCTCCCCTTAAGTCCCTTTGTACAAATGTTAATATGCAATTCACATGGTCCAAAAATAATTAAATGTTTAGTACATGAATTTGATGGAATGGGCAGATAGGTTGCAGGTGGAATTTAATCCTGTAAAGTATGAAATGATAGACTTTGGTAGAAGTAATTGGACAAGGAAGTATTCAATGAACAGCACGACAAGAGGTTCTGTGAAACTGTTGACGTGTAATCACCACAAATATGGTCTTGTCGGATTTTAGTATGGGAACTACAGGTTCTGCCCATTCTGAGAAATGAACTGGCTGGATGATGCCCAGTTCTTGCAAGGATTGACAAGGTAATCTATGTGTGCAGCCACAAGAGATGTGAGAGATCCTACATGAATATTTCTCATCAGTATTTACTGTTGAGAAAAGCATGGATGTTAGGGAACTTGGAGAAATAAATCTTGATGTCCTGAGGAGGACAGAGAAGGTGGTGTTGGAAGTCTTCAAGCTCAAGGTAGATAAATCCCCAGGACCTGATGAGGTGTATCCCAGGACATTGTGGGAGGCTAGGGAGGAAATTGTTGGTTCCCTAGCCAAGATATTTGAATCATCAATAGTCAGGGGTGAGGTGCCTGAAGATTGGAAAGTGGCAAATGTTGTGCCTTTGTTTAAAAAGGGCTACAGGGAAAAGCCTCACATCTGTGGTGGGTAAATTGTTGGAAGGCATTTTGAGAGACAGGATCTACAGGCATTTAGAGATGCAAGGACTGATTAGGAACAGTCAGCATGGCTTTGTGAGTGGAAAATCATGCCTCACTAATTTAATTGAGTGTTTTGAAGGGGTAACCGAGAAGGTGGATGAGGGCAGTGCGGTTGATGTCTACATGGATTTTAGCAAGGCCTTTGACAAGATACCGCATGGTAGGTTGTTGCACAAAGTTAAATCTCATGGTATCATGAGATATCTAAACAGATACAAAACTGGCTTCTTGACAGAAGCCAGAGGGTGGTTGTAGAGAATTGTTTGTCAAACTGCAGACCTGTGATCAGTGCTAGGCCTACTGTTATTTGTCATTTATGTTAATGAGAATATAGGGGCATGGTTAGTAAGTTTGCAGCTGACACCAAGATTGGTGGCATGGTGGACAGTGAAGGTTATCTCCAGTTGCAGTGGGATCTTGATCATTTGGGCCAGTGGGATGATGAATGGCCAAAAAAGTTTAATTTAGACAAATGCAAGGTAATGCATTTTGGTAGACTGAACCAGGGCAGGACTTAATCAGTTAATGGTAGGGCAAAGGGGAGCGTTATAGAACAAAGAGATCTAGGGGTACGTGTTGATAGCTTCTTGAAAGTGGAGTCACAGGTGGACAGAGTGGTGGAGAAGGCATTTGGCATGCTTGGTTTCATCAGTCAGAACACTGAATACAGGAGTTGGGACGTCTTGTTGAAGTTGTACAAGACATTGGCAAGGCCACACTTGGAATACTGTGTGCAATTCTGGTCACCTATTATAGAATGGATATTATTAAACTAGAAAGAGTGCAGAAAGGCTTTACTAGGTTGCCACTGGGATTTGATGGATTGAATTATAAGGAGAGGCTGAATAAACTTTTTTTCTTTTGGAGCATAGGAGGCTAAGGGTGACCTTACAGAGGTCTATAAAATAGTGAGGGACATAGATCGTCAATATCTTTTCCCAAAGGTAGGGGAGTCTAAAACTAGAGGGCATGGATTTAAGGCGAGAGGGAAGAGATACAAAAGTTTCCAGTGGGTTAATTTTTTTTCAGAGGATGGTGAGTGTCTGGAACAAGCTGTCAGCGGTGGTAGTAGAGGCACTTTTATCTTTTTAAAAAGCATTTCTATAGTTAGATGGGTGTACAGGGATATGGGCCAAATGCAGGCAATTGGGATTGGTTTAGGAGTTTTAACAAAAAATGGCAGCACAGACAAGTTGGGTCAAAGGGCCTGTTTCCATGCAAACCTCTGACTCTATGACTCTAATTGCTTTAATTCCATATCTACTTTCTCTCGCCACTTTATAATACTGGTCTCAACCTAAATAATCAAGGGGTCGCCACTGGGTCCACATAGATCTTTGCTGCAGGTCTTTTATTTTGCCCGATTCATCAATGAAGATGATCTCACATTTCTTCACCCAGAGCATTACAGTAATCGGGGCTATGTTGCCCACTTTTTCTACATTAAACAGTGAGTAAATATTTAAATTGTTGGTGCTGGAGTCTTCCACATTTGTACACTGGTGACGTTATTTAATTGGCTACACGGTAAACTTGACTTGGCTCTGCACTTATGCCTTAAATGGCCTCTCCTGTGACGACAAAAAATCTGCTTCCTTATACCAACAAGATTCAGGGGAGTGGTAACCTTCGAATTGCAATATTCCACTTCAAACTTTGATTTGCCTCTTCTAAATCTTGTCTTATTGGTGGCTGAACTCACTTCATGCCTTATAGCTACTACTTTGGTTTTGGTTCCACTCTTGACTACAGGTTCCCAGTCGAATTGGTGAACGGCACCATTTTGCACACTCTAACTTTCATGCCCCTTTTTCACTGCTTTCCGTTGCCTGCACTATCTCCATTACTCATTTAAAATTTATTTTGACCGCTAAGTAATCTCTGTTGAACTGTCTTGTTATTAACTCCACAAACTAATCTTGTCTTGTAATGCATCATACAATGTGGCTGCAGAATTGCAACACTCTGACATCTGTTTCAATATCGTGATTATAAGTCACATTCGTTTCACCTGGGGCTTTCCCCCTTGAATGAAACTTGAATCTCTGGAATATGACTGGCTTAGGTTGGAAATGTAATTTTATCAATTCCACAACCTCACTGAATGATCTGAGCGTGCTTGGGGCTGTGAGACTGTGAATCAGATTCTATGTTTGTGTTCCACAGACACTTAGGAATATTGGCTTGCACTTTGCCTCCTTCCCTATTCTATTAATTTGGAAGTAATACCCAATACACTCTACATGTTGTGCAGTACTCTGCAGAAAAGTCAAATGGATCTCTTCATCCAAACAGACGCATCTTGGCAAGTGCACTTTTCTCAACTGCAGTGTAAACTGCATACTCTGTTTTTCTTCACCTTGTTTGTCAAATGCTCGTTCACCAATTTAGGGAAAACACAACTCATTCATTGAGGTTAAAATTATACAGAGGCTTGCAGTATCATAGCTGCAATCAGCACCTGAAATGACTGAGTACCGGGCTTACCAGGATAATTTTCCCTCCCACCTTGCTCCCTGATTGGTTTTCCCAGGACATGTGACTCTTTGTAGATTGATCCTTAAAGAATTAAAGATATAGATGATGGAATTGGTTGTTCTTCGTGAGATGGTGGTGTTGGATTAGATTCTCTGTCTGCAGCAAGGCATCCCTGGGCAATCATGGTCATCAAACAGGGCTGGAAGCTGAACAGATGTGTTGGAGAGAAAACAAGTAGAGGGACCTCTCCCTAAGTTGCTTGTCCTCAGTTCTGTTGAGAAAACATGTGCTTGAAACATACAAAAGGTTAGCTTGTCATATGACCTTCCTTCTCCAGCTGCCAGGGGATTAAAGAAAAGGTATTGTCCACCTATTCCAAAGGTGACTTGAATAGCTCATGTCTGGATTCTACTTAGCCACAGTCCCATTGTCTAAGAAATTAGTTTTAATGACCCATTACCAACAGCTGAATACCTCAGGTGATTGCCATAGATGCCTTGCTAATGAGACCAGAGTCCTTTCTGTTCACTTGAAGTTATTATCTTTGCAGACAAGCTCACTCCAATGAATTGGAGTATGGAAAATGTAGTAATGCCAATTAGTGTTGGCCATCTTGGGCAGTGAGTTCACGTCACTTAGTCTGTATGTTGAAAAGTTTAATTCAGGTTTTCAGTTAGTGAATTAATGATTCTGATTATCTGTCTGTTTTGGGGGATGATGAACTGTCCATCGTATGCATCACTTCTGGATTGAATATCATGAATTGTGACTGTAGAGGCTGCAGTATGAATGGTAATCCATTTCGTTGCTGGCACAAATAAATAGCATGGCCCTCGGTTAACTGGTACTTCGTGTGGCTATTTTCCACCAACCAGTAGTTTATTCAGGCTCTGTATTTTTACACATCATCTTGACTGCACATCTCCAGGCACTTCTCTCAGCAGCGAGGACTTCCCATGCATCAATTCCAATCAAAGTCAACTTGCATTCTCACTTGAAGACATCCTAGTTGTGCAAATGTGGGTGACCTCTTAGTCTCATGCCAATTGTAAGCTCGCTATAGGGCATGTCTTTGGGGATGTGGCCATTAACCATTTGCCTTGCACTGTCAGGCCGTGGAATCAAGAGAGCGAACCTGCTGGGAATCCCTGCATGCTGGTGTATCATCTTATTTGCTGTCTCGCCACGCGATGCCAAACATTCGTTTGAGGCGCCAGAAATGGAAGCTGTTCAGCTGTTTTTCTTGGCTTCCATCTGTTGTCCAGACTTCATTAGTGTAACGGAAGGTGCTGAGAACCCAAGCCTGGTACAGGTGGAGCTTTGTATTTTCAGTTAGTTTAGTATTGGTTCACGCTTAATTTCTCAACTTTGCCTAGACCTTGCTGTAATATAAATCTTGGTGAAACTTTCACCATTAAGGAACAGGTTGTTGGTGATTGTTGATCCAGGATATGTGAAGCTGCCATTGACGTACAGAATGAGGTTATTGATTGTTGATGGAAGGTGGAGCCTGTACTTCAGGGTCCATGACTTTAATCTTTCTGATGTTGGTCACCTGTTCAAACATCCTGCAGGGCCTGGAAGAACAGATATACAAGTTGCTGGAAGTGAAGTTCAGTGTGGAATGCCAGTGCAGCCTCATCAGCAACTTGCTGACGAAGGCATCATGTACTTTGGTCTTGGCGCGTGGTTTTGCCATGCAGCCTTGCAGGTTGAACGGCTCACTGTTAGCTCTGGCATGTAAGTAAACACCCTAATTTGAGCTGCAGAAAATGCACAATAGGAACCTGTAGAAAGATTAGCAAAAGAGTTGGCACCAGGACACAACCTTGTTGTTGATCTTGAAAGAGTCTGGCGTTTAACTCCCTTTTTAACTGGTGGAACTGTTCTCATGGAAAGCAGAAATTATATCAAAAGGGTTCGGCTGGATAGCCTATTGTCTCTAATTGCTTAAAGTCCATCTGTGCTGATGAGATCAAAGGCCTTGGTGAGGTCTGTGAAGGCAATGTACAGTTGTCTGCACTGTTCACGGCACCAACTGCCAAAATGAAAAAATCTGACTGTTCTGTGCCAACACTGAAGTAAACTGAGGCTGAGGGTGATGCTAGGGTCTGCAGTCTGGCCAGGAAAACGCAGACAGATGCCTTGGTGGTAGTTAGTCACTGTGATTCCTTTTGTACAAGATTTGCATTATGCACGTTGAGAGAGTCAGATCTTTTCTTCCAACAGAGAGACAAAAATTCATGGAGATTCTGCCACAGTGCCAGTTGGTTTTCTGTTTTGAATTCAGGTGGAATGCCATCATTTCCCAGGCTTTACCACTGACAAGATGGCCGATGCCTTTTTGAGCTGTATGATGGTGGGCTTACTGAACAGCTCTTTGCTGACTGGGAATCTGGAAAAGAGCAGCGAGCCTCTTCACTAACCGTATTCTCTGTGTAGAGTTTGAGGAATACCCCATCTGTTGCATTCTTTTCTTTAATGTAAGTGTACTAATCGCATGGCAAGAATTGGTGGGTTATATGAAGGTTATATACGTGATGTTGACACGGAGACTAAAAGTACATCAAATCGCTATTGCTGCTGTTTGTAGACTAAATAATATAAGCTATAGGTCATTATACAACACTTTCTGTCGAGGTGACAGTTTAATATGCTAGAAACATAGAAAATAGGAGCAGGAGTCAGGCATTTGGCTCTTCAAGCCTGCTGTGCCATTTAATATGATCATGGCTGATCCTCTATGTCATACTCTGACTCTCTCCCCTTATCGCTTGGCGCCTTAAGAGTCTAAAAATCTATCTATTTTCTCCTTTAAACATATTCAGTGATGGTATCCACAGTCTTCTGTGATATAGGATTCCACAGCTTCACAATCTTCTCAGAAGAAATTTCTCTTCATCTCAGTCCTAAATTGCCAAAGCTGCATCCTGATACTGTGACCCCACAACCAAAGCAACAACATCCCTGTGTCCAGTCTGCCCAAAACCATCAGAAGTTTATACATTTCAATTGCATCCCACCTCACGCTTCTAAATTAAAGTGAATTCAGGCCCAGTCAACTCAATCTCTCTTCGTATGACAATCCTGCCATCCCAGAAATCAGTCTGGTAAACATTTGCTGCATTTCCTCTACGGCAATTATATCCTTCCTTACAAAAGGGGACCAAAACTGCACTCCAAGTGTGGTTTCACCAAGGCTGTATATAGCTACAATAAGACATCCTTACTCCTGTATACAGGTCTTCTCACTCTGAACACCAGCATAGAATTTGTTACTTTACAGTCTGCTGCACCTGTATGTTTACTTTGACTGGCGTATAAGGGCACCCAGGTCTCGTTGCACATTCTCCTCTCTCAAGGTATAGCCATTCAGATAATCTGTCCGTGTTTTTGCTATAAAATTGAGCATCTGCCTTGCATTTGCCCACTCCAGCTTGTTTAAATCTCACTAAAGCTTCTCTGCATCCCCCTCTCAGCTCACGCTCCCACCCAGCTTCCTGTCATCTGCAAATTTGGAGAAATTACATTCAGTTCCCTCATCTAAATCATTAATATATATCATGAATAGCTGGAGTCCCAGTGCTGATCTCTGTGGTATCGCACTAGTCACTGGAAAATTTGGAAAAAGGCCTACTTATTCCTACTGTTTCCAACTGCCAACCAGTTTTCTATCCATCTCAATACACTATTGATTGGTGCAATGCCAAGCAGTCTGACACTTGATGGTGGAGAGAACTACTTGTCGGTGGGTCTACATGCTTCTCATTTTGGGGCCAGGCCTCTTCAGTCCCTTGTAGTTTAGTTTGGGCCTGTTGCCATGGGGAGGCACTGGCTAGGGCTTGCTGATGGAGAGGCTGTGTACTGGCAGGGTGGAGCTTAATACTGTTGGCTCTCTCTCTCTCTCCCCCCCTCTCTCTCTCTCTCTCACACAATGCTGTACTGCTAGCCAGCGGTAAGAGCTGAAAGTGAGAGGTGCCAAGCATACTAACCACTGCATACCACCCACTGTATTCGCACACTTGATGCATCTCATCAACTGGAGACATAAACTTCTGACTAAAATTTATGTAAACCACAGCATTGCTGTGAAACTATTTTTGCATTCTAAGGCTACACTGATATTAAGGGGACAAAAGGAGATTCACAGAACGAGCATATTATCTTTGATTTGATTATTTTTCTCCCTGTTATACATTGGTACCAGTAGGTTCAATGGGCCTGGTGACAGAGCTGCATTGATGTGCAAGTCATTGTTATTTTCAGCTTGGACTAATGATGTAGAAATCTGTATCAGTTCTTTGGCTTTAAAAGCTGTTCACTGTGAATGCATTCCTACGTAATTTCACTCTGAACAGCTGTTAATTCTTTAGTACGCAGCTTGAACCCATTTATTGCATTAATCATTCAGAGCACTCAATACAATAGTAACCTTTTCACCATGTGGGTCTTTTTTTTCAAGCCTCTCTTTTGTAATGTTTCCTCCTGTTTAGAGGTATTAGAAAGCAATAATTGCACATACTGCAAATGGGTTGGAAATTTTGTCTTGGTTCATGAAACCACAAGGATGTGAAATTGCTAAACTTTTGATGTTTTGACAAACTTTGCTACTTCTTGGTGTAGTTCTAGATGATGCCAAATGTAAGTGGATTATTCTAACGTTTTAAGTGTAGAAGTGTGCCAATCACAGCGCAAAGAACACTATTGTGAAGGGGGTTAATTTGCAGGGTTTTGAGTCTAATATGACTCTTCAGAATCTGTTTCTCTCCACAGATGCTGCCAGACCTGCTGAGTGTTTCCAGCATTCTGTTTTTTATTTCAGGTTTCCAGCATTCACGGTATTTTGCTTTTATTATGTTGTATTGTTTTGAATTTTTAATTTGCTGTGAAGAGTACAATGGCTTTCCTCTACACTAATATTCTACAAAACTGGATTTTCTGCCTTAGAGGTATTTTAAATCTATAAAATATCTTCTATGCCTTGCTGGCTTGTGCTTAGTAAATCTTATCCAAGCAACGGACCCATGGCCTCAAGCTTATTGTATAGGGGCTTCTGCTGCAGTATAACAGCTGGTGCCCAGTGTTGGGTTGGACTGCTAACTGATGTCTCACTGACTACGAATGGTCCAACAGAATTACTGCCATTGCAGCTTAAGTCAAAGTATTATTGACCAAGATATTAAATTTAGGGACATTTAAACAGTTGAAAGAGGAAAAGAAAGGATCCATTATCATTGGATTTGCCTTAATTATTTGAAATCTCATTTTAAAAAGTCAATACGCTTAACTTCATCTAGCATACCTTGTTGAAACTTTGACACTAACCAATTTTTAAAGAATCACTTCTTGTGATATCTTCAGTTATTCACAATAGCTACCACCCTGAAAAGCAATCTTTTCGTAAATATTCCAGAATATACCTCTGGCCTACGTTGGTCTTAAATCAACAGTGAAAGAGATGACTTGTCATGATCATGCCCTGCTTGAGAGGTAACTGGGGAGAGGGCATTGGAAAGAAAAAAGCATAACGGAATGATGGACACCGTATCCTCTCAAAATAAATTCCAGAAAGACACAGAACAAGGAAATTTACAGCACAGGAACAGGTCCTTCAGCCCTCCAAGCTGACACCAACCATGCTGTCTGATTGAACTAAAACCCCCTACTCTTCTGAAGATCATATCCCTTTAGTCCCATCCTATTCATGTATCTGTCACAACACCCCTTAAAAATCACTATTGTATCTGCTTCCACTATCTCCCCCCGGGGTGACTTTTGTGATTTCTGGAAGGACAAAGGCAATATGTCTGGGAAGTTGCATAAACTTAACCTGTCAGCCAGTATTTTCTGAAGTGGGTATCGACCCACCATGGGAAATTTGGTGCTCCAACCAAAGGTCTATTGATTTTTGGCAGGACCAGATGATCCTGGCAATGAGCAGCTCTGGAAAATCCTGCAGTTGTCTAATTTCTCCTCCATTAACCAGTCTGTGCTGCATTTGTGCCACAACTAATGCTGAAACTACAGAATGTGTTTTGAAATGTGTTATTTTGAGTACATTCACCTTGGAGAGCAATTATTTTACATTGCAATTGTTCAGTACTCCAGCCATCTGCTGCTGAGCATTGCCATGAGCTTACTGTCTGGGAAATGAATCAAGTGTTTAGAGCCTCATGGTTACGATTGGTTATGAATTGCCTTGTTGATGTGCAAGTATTGATGAGAGTTTCATCGAAAGCAAAGAGCTTTAAAAAGTCCACATGAATGATCTTGCATATGGTCAAAACAGTAAACACTCGACTTATGTAGGGCAGTAATATGTTGAAAATGTTCCTTTTCCTTTTGCATGGAATGATTATACTTATTCATGTGATAATATATTATTTTATAACAATACTATACTCTCTTCAGTAGGAAATGATTGCAGGAATTAAATTGAATTCAACTTATTCAGTGGTTAAATGTCAATGTCTTGTTTGTCATGATATAAGCTGGTATTGTGTTAAAAGGTGGTTCTGTGAAATTGAGATGTTGCAAGAATCCACTCTGAACAGATCTCACATAGTGGAAAGATAAAATTCCCTGAAATTTTACTTGGGCATTCATTGCCCTTCTTTGTTAGGATTATATTAGGGCTTTAATCCATTGAATCCATTGGTAGTCAAGGTGAAGGATAATCCTAAGAGCTTCTACAGGTATCTTGAGAGCAAAAGAATAGTAAGGGATAAAATTGGTCCTCTTGAAGATCAGAGTGGTTGGCTATGTATGGAACCAAAAGAAATGGGGGGGGATATTAAAGGGTTTTCTTGCATCCGTATTTACTCAGGAAACTGGCATGGACGCTATGGAAAAAGGCAAACGAGTCGGGAGGTCATGGAACCTGTAAAGATTAAAGGGGAGGAGGTGCTTGCTGTCATGAGGCAAATCGGAATAGATAAATCCCCAGGAGCGGACAGGGTATTCCCTCGGACCTTGAAGGAGACTAGTGTTGAAATTGCAGGGGCCCTGCCAGATATATTTAAAATGTTGGTATCCACAGGTGAGGTGCCGAATGATTGAAGGATAGTTCATGTTGTTCCATTCTTTTTAAAAAAAGGCTCAAAAAGTAATCCAGGAAATTATATAGGCTGGTAAATTTGATGTCAGTAATAGGTAAATTATTGAAAGGAGTAGGAAGAGATAGGATCTACAAATATTTGGATGGACAGGGACTTATTAGGGAGAGTCAACATGGCTTTGTGCATGGTAGGTCATGTTTAACCAATCTATTAGTTTTTTGAGGAGGTTACCAGGAAAGCGGATGAAGGGAAGGCAGAGGATGTTGTCTACAGAGTATTGTGTACAGTTTTGGTCACCTAATTACAGGAAAGTTATTAATAAGGTTGAAAGAGTGCAGAGAAGGTTTACAAGGATGTTGCAGGGATTTGAGAAACTGAGTTAGAGAAAGTTGAATAGGTTAGGACTTTATTCCCTGGAGCATAGAAGAATGAGGGGAGATTTGATAGAGGTGTATAAAATTATGATGGGTATAGATAGAGTGAATGCAAGCAGACTTTTTCCACTGAGGCTAAGGGGAAAACTAGAGGACATGGGTTAAGGGGAAAAAGTTTAAAGGGAATATTAGGGGGGGCTTCTTCACACAGTGGTGGGAGTGTGGAATGAGCTGCCAGATGAAGTGGTAAATGCAGGCTCACTTTCAACATTTTTAAGAAAACTTGGACAGGTACATGGATGAGAGGGGTGTGGAGGTCCAGGTGCACGTCAGTGGGACTAGGCAGAAAAATGGTTCGGCACAGCCAAGAAGGGCCAAAAGGCCTGTTTCTGTGCTGTAATGTTCAATGGTTCTAATGAGTGATGGAAGAATTAAGGCTGACCAACAGCCTCTCAGGACAGCTAACTATAGACAGTGAAGTAGCCTTGCAGCTGCTTCTGCATCCTTAGAACAATTGCTAAAAATGAATTTCATGTACTGTTTATTGGTGGTGTGGAGTAGGTACAGTCTGAGTTTGAGGTGAGCATATGTGCCAGCAAAAGAGAAGAGAAACTGAATTTGTGGAAGTGATGACCAGTTCAAAACACAGATTGTTTGTTTGTGTTTCCTACTTTTGGATTCAAACAATTGAGATATCATGAGTAAAATCTCTTCATTTCAGAACCATAGAATTCATATGGTGCAGGAGGCCATTTGGCTCATTGATTCTGCACCAACTCTTCGATAATCCACCTAGCCTACACATTTTAGGACACTAAGGAGTAATTTAGCATAGCCAATCTAACTAGCCTGCAGCTTTGGACTGTGGGAGTAAACCAGAGTGCTGGAGGAAACCCATGCAGACACAAGGAGAATGTGCAAGCTCTGCACAGACAGTCGCCCAAGGCTGGAATTGAACCTCGGTGCCTGGCACTGAAGCAACAGAGGTAGTCACTGTGTCACCATGCTGCCCATTTTCAGCGTAAAATTCTAAGTTCTCTAGTGGACATGCCTAGAAAGCTGATGTGGAATGGAGTAGGTCAGTATAACATTTGGTCAGAAACTGTTATGAATCACGCATTAAGAGCTATGAGTCATTGCAGTATTTATGTCCTTGGTCACATCAGCCATAAGATTAATTAAGACACTTACTTTCTTATGATACAGATCAGAATCGGAAAATACTGGCTGATCTTTGTTCTGTGATTAGCGAGTGGCAAACTAGATTTGTAGAATGATTGCAAGTTTGCTACACCTCCAAAACTAAAGAGAAAACATTACAAGGTTACAGATGAAATGCTGAATCAGTAGATGTTCCAACTGTTATTTTCACACGGAGCACACGTGACCACTGGTGTTCCATGGGTTTGTATAAATGTGGAAACTGATTGTAGTTAGTAGAAGATTGGAATATTCTTAGTGTTTTACATACACCCAGTACTGCGTTTTTTTTTAGTTTTAGAAGTTCGTCACCATTTTTAAAAATAATCATGATTAGACATTGCAATGCTCTCACTTTACTATAAATTGGTATGCACCCCACAAAAACTTACAGCTGTATGAAAGGATCTAAATTGGGTTCTGCAAAATCCGTAAACATTGTTTTACACCTGGAAGGAGGAGAAGTGGACGTGTGTAGTGGAGAGGGAAATTCTGTATAAAGCAGTTGTCATTAGGCATAAACTAAAGCCCCTTTAACCCATGTGAATCATTCTTGTTTGATCCACACGGGGAACTTGAGTGAGTAAATGCCTTCTGTTTTCATGTTCCAATAGTACAATTTTTATAGAACATTAGAACATTACAGCGCAGTACAGGCCCTTCGGCCCTCAATGTTGGAATGAATCTAATGACCCTCTAACCTAAACTATTCCAATGTTATCCATATGCCTCTCCACTGACCATTTGAATGCCCTTAAAGTTGGCGAGTCCACAACTGCTGCAGGCAGGGCATTCCACGCCCTTACTACCCTCTGAGTAAAGAACCTACCTCTGACATCCATCCTATAATTACCACCCCTTAATTTAAAGCTATGTCCCCTCGTGTTAGCCATCACCATCTGAGGTAAAAGGCTCTCACTGTCCACCCTATCCAATCCTTTGATCATCTTGTATGTCTCAATTAGGTCACCTTGTAACCACCTTCTCTCCAATGAAAATAACCTCAAGTCCCTCAGCCTTTCCTCATAAGACCTTCCCACCATACCAGGCAACATCCTGGTAAACCTCCTCTGCACCCTTTCCAATGCCTCCACATCTTTCTTATAATGCGGCGACCAGAACTGTACACGATACTTCAAGGGCGGCTGCACCAGAGTTTTGTACAGTTGTAACATGACCTCACGGCTCTGAAATTCAATCCCCCTACCAATAAAAGCTAACACACCATACGCCGCCTTAACAACCTTATCAACCTGGGTGCCAACCTTCAGGGAGCTATGCACATGTACCCCGAGATCTCTCTGCTCGTCAACACTACTAAGAGTCCTTCCATTAGCCCTATGTTCTGTACTCCTGTTATTCTTACCAAAGTGAATCACCTCTCTCTTTTCCGTATTAAACTCCGTCTGCCACCTCTCAGCCCAGCTCTGCAGCTTATCTGTGTCCCTCTGCAAACTGTAACATCCATCCTCACTGTCTACAACTCCTCTGACTTTGGTGTTGTCAGCAAATTTACTAATCCATCCTACACCCTCATCTAGGTCATTTACAAAAATGACAAACAGCAGTGGCCCCAAAACAGATCCTTGAGGTACACCACTTGTAACTGAATTCCAGGTTAAATATTTCCCATCAACTACCACCTTCTATCAGCTTCTTCTATCAGCTAGCCAATTCCTGATCCACAAACTGCTAAATCACCCTCAATCCCACGCATCTGCATTTTCTGCAGTAGCCTACCGTGGGGAACCTTATCAAACGCTTTGCTAAATCCACATACACCACGTCAACTGCCTTACCCTTATCCACCTCTTTGGTCACCTTTTCAAAAAACTTGCTAAGGTTTGTGAGGCATGACCTACCCTTCACAAAACCGTGTTGACTATCCCTAATCAATTTATTTCCCTCTAGATGATTATAAATCTTATCCCTTATAATTCTTTCCAAAACTTTGCCCACAACAGAAGTAAGGCTCACTGGTCTATAATTCCCAGGATGGTCTCTACTCCCCTTCTTGAACAAGGGGACAACATTTGCTATCCTCCAGTCTTCCAGCACTATACCTGAAGCCAATGACGACATGAAGATCAAAGCCAAAGGCTCTGCAATCTCCTCCCTAGCCTCCCAGAGAATCCTAGGGTAAATCCCCTCTGGCCCAGGAGACTTATCTATTTTCACACTCAAGAATTGCTAACGCCTCCTCCTTATGTACCTCAATCCCGTCTAGTCTACTACCTGGTATCGCAGTATTCTCCTCGACGACACTGACTTTCCTGCGTGAATACTGACCAAAAATACTCATTCAGTGCCTCTCCTATCTCTTCAGGCTCCACGCACAACTTCCCACTGCTGTCTCTGACTGGCCCTAATCTTGCCCTAACCAATCTTTTAGTCTTGGCATACCTGCAGAAAGCTTTAGGATTTTCCTTGATCCTATCCGCCAAAGTCTTCTCGTCCTCTTCTAGCTCTTCTTAACTCTTTAGCTCCTTCCTGGCTAATTTATAACTCTCCAGTGCCCGAACTGAGCCTTCACATCTCATCTTTACATAAGCCTCCTTCTTCCTCTTCACCAGAGATTCAACTTCCTCAGTACACCACGGTCCCCTCACTTGATCACTTCTTCCTCCCTGCCTGACAGGTACATATTTATCAAGGACTTGCAGTAGCTGCTCCTTGAATAAGCTCCACATTTCAGATGTTCCCAGCCCCTGCAATTTCCTACTTCACCCTATGTATCCTAAATCTTGCCTATAGCCTCATAATTACCTTTCCCCCAGCTATAACTTCTGCCCTTCGGTATATGCCTATCCCTTTCCATCACTAAGGTAAACGTAACCGAATTGTGAAATGTTACTGTAATTTATTTTAAGAAATATATCAAAAGTGACATGGCTACCAGATGTAATTATCCAAAACTAAATGAAGTACTGTTTTTCTATATGTACTTATAAAGCAGATTATTTATGTTCTCAATCCCAGAGTACGGTGTCAGCAAGTAGGCTACACTAGAACATAGCCAAATAATTGACATGCTGATGCCATAACAGCATATTTGAATAAAATGTAATAGATTGTACAAAAATTGCATAGTGTTTTTATTTTTATTTCATTAATGTTTTGCAACTGAGTTTTTCATCAAGTAATTAGACCTCCATATGCACACAACTGATAACAATGACTTTTGAGCATGAATGTTTGTAGGCTGATTTAATGAGGCCAATGTTTATTCACGATTTCCAAATGTTCTGAGAAAGCAGTGGTGGGCCAAATCCTCTATGGCCAACTGGCTATTCAATTGTTAAAACAGAATGCATTAGGAGTCGAGCATCTAGTGGGGAACTCTGTATGCCAGACTAGGTAGGGATGGTTGTTTTCCCATCTTTGTCCCTTCCAGTCCACCTACAAGACAGCTACATCAGAGAACTCCTGCTGCTAAGTTGTACATAAAATAATTGACAAATATCAGGCTACTGAGGGGTCAAAGATCTCCGGTCTCCTTGCCTTTGACAAGGTACCGCATGATAGGTTGTTGCATAAGGTTAAATCTCACAGGATCCAAGGTGAGGTAGCTAAATGGATACAAAACTGGTTTGATAATGGAAGCCAGAGGACGGTTGTAGAAGGTAGTTTTTCAAACTGGAGGCCTGTGACCAGTGGTGTGCCTCAAGGATCGGTGCTGGGTCCACTGTTAGTTGTCATTTATATTAATAATTTGGATGAGAATATAGGAGGCATGGTTAGTAAGTTTGCAGATGACACCAAGGTTGGTGGCATAGTGGACAGTGAAAAAAGTTATTTCCGATTGCAACGGGATCTTGATCAATTGGGCCAGTGGGTTGATGAATGGCAGATGGAGTTTAATTTAGATAAATGCGAGATGATGCATTTTGGTAGATTGAACCAGGGCAAGACTTAATCAGTTAATGATAGGGGGCTGGGGAGAGTTCCAGAGCAAAAAGATCTCGGGCTACAGGTTCATAGCTCCTTGAAAGGACAGTAGAACTAGGGGGCACAGCCTCAAGATAAAGGGGGGGGCGGTTTAGAACGGAGTTCAGGAAGAACTTCTTCACTCAAAGGGTCGTGAATCTCTGGAATTCTCTGCCTGTTGAAGTGGTGGAGGCTACCTCGCTAAATATTTTTAAGAAGAGGGTTGATGGGTTTTTGATAAGAGAGGGGATTAAGGGTTATGGGGAGAGGGCGGGAATGTGGAACTGAGCCACGACAGATCAGCCATGATCTTATTGAATAGCGGGGCAGGCTCGAAGGGCCAGATTGCCTACTCCTCCTTTCTCTTATGTTCTTATGAAAGTGGAGCCACAGGTAAACAGATTGAATGCCTATTTTACCAGTATGCTTGGTTTCATTGATCAGAACATTGAATATAGGTGTTGGGACATCTAGTTGAAGTTGTACAAGACATTTATAAGGTCACACTTGAAAACTATGCATTTCTGGTCACCCTATTACAGAAAGGATATTATTAAACTAGAAAAAGTGCTGAAGAAACTTACTAGGATGCTACCAGGACTTGATGGTTTGAGTTATAGGGAGAAGCTTGATAACTGAGACTTTTTCCTCCTGGAGTGTAGGAGACTGATGGGTGATCTTGTACAGGTCAATAAAATAATGAGGGATATAGACAAAATAGATAGTCAATATCTTTGCCCAAAGGTAGGGGAATCTAAAACTAGAAGACATAGGTTTAAAGTGAGAGGGGAGAGATTCAAAAAGGTCAAGACGGCAATTTTTTCAGAGGGTGGTGAGTATCTGGAACAAGCTGCCAGAAATAGTAATAGAAGTGGGTACAATTTTGTCTTTTAAAAAGCGTTTAGACCGTTACATGGGTAAGATGAGTATTGAGGGATATGGGCCAAATGCAGGCAATTGGGACTAGCTTAGGGTGGCATGGACAAGTTGAGCTCAAGGGCCTGTTTCCACACACTAAATCTCTATGATTCTGTGATACCAACAGATATAAAACACATAAGAACATAAGAAATAGGAGCAGGAGTAGGCCATCCAGCCCTTCGAGCCTGCCCCGCCATTCAATAAGATCATGGCTGATCTGTCGCTGCTCAGTTACACTTTCCCGCCCTCTCCCCATAACCCTTAATCCCCTCTCCTATCAAAAACCCATCAACCCGCGTCTTAAAAATATTTAGCGAGGCAGCCTCCACCACTTCAACGGGCAGAGAATTCCAGAGATTCACCACCCTTTGAGTGAAGAAGTTCCTCCTCAACTCCGTTCTAAACCGCCCCCCTTTTATCTTGAGGCTGTGCCCCCTAGTCCTACTGTCTTTTTTGAGCGGGAAGAGTCTTTCCACCTCTATCCTATCCATCCCATTCATCATCTTATACGTCTCAATGAGATCTCCCCTCGTTCTTCTAAACTCTAACAAGTACAAGCCCAGTTTATTCAGCCTCTGCTCATAGCTCAACCCCCTCAACTCCGGTATCAGCCTAGTAAACCTCCTCTGCACTCCCTCCAAGGCCAAAATATCTTTGCGCAGGTGCGGTGCCCAAAACTGCACACAGTACTCCAGCTGCGGCCTCACCAATGCCCTGTACAGCTGCAGCAAGACCTCCCTACTTTTATATTCAATCCCCCTCGCTATGAAGGCCAGCATCCCATTCGCCTTCCTGACCACCTGCTGCACCTGCAAGCTGGGTTTTTGCGACTCATGCACAAGGACCCCGAGGTCCCTCTGCACCAGAGTTACGAGCTGCGTTGGGCCATAGCTAAATTCTTGATGAGGTAAGTCAAAGATTTTGGAACATTTCATTTGTCAGAACTTCCAAAAATATATGCTTTCAGCAAATTGGGTGAAGTAACAGGGAAGCAGAGAAGACACACAGATCAGTAACTTGAGGTATCACCTTAGAGCAGAATCAGAAGTATATATGAGAACAATTGAGAAGTTATGGCTTCTGTGTGGAGGAAGTTAAGTGAAAGAGGTTTGAAACCTTTGTGAAAAGATGCCCTGAAATAAACCCAATTAAACATCACTTGGAGGGGAAGTCAAAATTAAAAGCAGCTGCTGGGTTTTTTTAAAGTGAAGGGAATGGCCAAGAAAAAGAAAAGCAAGCAGGAATCCTGAAGGTGCCTTTGTTTTGGAATGTTTCCAACTGAAAAAGGCAGATATAATAGTGGAATGAATTAATGTAAAAAAATACTGTCTGTTAATGATTAAACCTAAAGGCAAAACTTTCAAAGTGCAAAATACAGGAATTTACAAGCTCACACAGTGAGGGAATTTTTGTGGCTGCTTGGATTGTATCAGTAAATGAGTCATCACAAGCAAATAATATAACCAGGTCAGCATCGGCACAGAAAAATAAGTATTCTGGGAAAGTCCTGCTCGAGAACAATACAACCAGGTAGTGTTGTCATGACAAAGGAGCAGTTGTAGAAGGAACCAGAGTAATGGAAGTGCTTGCTGGATTAGGCTTGATAGAATCAAGAAGGAAAGCTTGTAAAAGAACCAAAGTGATTACACTGGCAGATACCAGGAAGTCCTACTGCAGAGGGATAAAAGGTCCCAAACGTAAGATTAGTTAAAAAAAACTTTGGCAAACATGCACTTTGTCAGTTAGCGTATTAAGTGTTGAGGGAACAGGAGACTCTGGATCTAATGGGACTGATTTTTAACCACCAAAAATGGGGCTGTGGTGATTGGTGCAGATTTTAACATTTTAACATTCTGAAACCCGACCCCACTCCACCTCCATCCCAGAAGCTTGACAATGGGCAGACAGCCAGACTGCCTCCAGAAGACAGTTTAGCTCTTAAATATTTTAAATGAATCTGGCAGCTGCTGACTAGAGCTGCCTTGCAGGTTTTGCATTTGGAGACTGTGTTCCCCAGGCCTCTGGAAGCCTGACAGCTGAAAGAAACCTTTTGCAGCGTTGCTTATGGACCAGAGGAGAATGAATGCTTTCCCCCAGATTGCACTCCTCCCTTCCATTAGGCATTTCTACCTACCTCGCTGTGCCACAAAATATTCCCCAGGATTCGGAATCAGATCACTACCCCAACGGGCTTGTGGATCAGACTAGTTTCAGCCCTGTTCATACTGCGACCAAAATTGCCGCTCCAATTCACAAGCAATTTTTAGCTGTTATGACATTTGTCTAACTGTGTTCAGGTGGTGACAGGCTTTCCTTCAACAGGAAATGAGAAACCTGCTGCCTGTCAATAAAGACCTTTTGATACATGATTCCATCCCTGCTTGATTGCTTACTCAGGCTCTATACAAAATTGTCTTCCTCTCCAATCTAGAGCTAAATCTCAGTCCTTATTCTAGTTGATCAGAAAGACTCCCGTCTCTGCATCTGGACAACTGCCTTAGTCTTGGCCACATCATTGCCATCAATGCTCAGAGAGTTCACCCAGCATTACCAATCCTTATGGGAATAATGCTTCCTTTCACAAGATGCCTTCACATCTGCAAATGCAAAGGCAATCGCAGAGGAATATCTCTCCTGTCTATTGCTGAAACAATCCTTGCCAGAATCCTCCTAAACCAGTTCATATTACATCTTGAGCAGGGGCTACTTCTGGAGAGCCAGTGCAGTTTCAACAGTGGGAACATGCTGCATGTCTACCTGACCTTCAGCATTTAGTGCATAGTCATCAGCAAATAGAAAGTCATGCAGTCTATCAATGGAGGACCTTGGTCTTAGCCTAGAGGCGTCACAGGTTGAAAAAAACTTGCTGTCTATTCGATAGCTAATAGCGATACCTGAATTCTCATCTTGGAAGGTGTCAGTGAGCATGGCTGAAAACATAACGCTGCTCGCCAACTGCAGAAATGCCAAGCGCATACTGCTGACCTATACACCACCTTTGACCTAACCAAAGCCTTCAACACTGTCAGCTGTGAAAGGAGCTGGAAGGTTATGAGCAAGTTATGAGCTCAGATAAAATCATTCAGATGGATCGATGAGACTTTGGCCTTCCCTGTCACCTGTGGAGTGAAACAAGGCTGCGTACTGGTGCCAGCCCTCTTCAGCATTATGTTCTCAGCCATGCTCACTGACACCTTCTAAGATGAGAATTCAGGCATCGACATTAGCTATCAAATAGACAGCAAGTTTTTTTTCAACCTGTGACGCCTCCAGGCTAAGACCAAGGTCCTTCATTGATAGACTGCATGACTTTCTATTTGCTGATGACTATGCACTAAATGCTGGAGGTGAGGTAGACATGCAGCACGTTATAGACCGGTTATCCGCATCTTATGATAACTTCAGTCTCACCATCAGCACAAGAGAAAACAGAATATGTTCCAATCTGCTCCAGGAAATCTCTACCAAGAGCCTACAATGAGAGTAAAAGACTGGACTGACTGCTGTGGACAAGCTCACGAGCCTGGGCAGCGCTTTGTCATGCCATGTTAATATTGGTGACGAGACAAATGCCAGAATTGCCAAGGGCAGTGTGTCTTTTGCAAGACTTTGCTATTCAGTATGAGAGCATAGAGGAGTGGGCCTAAAAACCAGCTGAGGTTCTACCAAGCAGTCACCCTCTCCACTCTTTACGTGAGTGAGACACGCAAATCAATCATTTCCACCGTTGCTGCCTCCACAGGCTCCTCAACAGTAAGTGGCAAGACAAAGTCTCGGACACAGAGGTTCTCGGGAGAACTGGCAAACTAAGCATCTTCACAATGTTATGACAAAAACTGCTCTGATGGGCCGGACATGTCACCAGCAGGCCTGACATTCGACTTCCTGAGCAAATCCTCTGCGGTAAACTGCAGAACGGAGCATGCTCCCATGGCAGCCAGAAGATGTGCTTCAGAGGTGGTACACTGAAAGCCTCCCTTAAGAATATTAACATTGACACAAATTGACCAATAGGGGTTTCAAGAAAAGCCTCTCTACCCAGCAAGTGGTGAGAATGTGAAACACACTACCACAGTGAGCTTTTGAAGTGAATAGCATGAATACATTGAAGGGGATGCTAGATACATACATGATGGAGAAAGGAATAGAAGGATATGTTGATGAGGGAACATGAAGAGGGGTGAGTGGGGGGGGGGTCACATGGAGACCCTTGCCCAAGATTGCTTAGCCTGCAGGAGTTTGATTGCCAAAGGCAAATCAGCATACGAGGAGCAATGGATAGTGTTGGCAAAAAACAAGTGCAAGGCATGTAAAAGCCATAAGTGCAGCGTCCCCACTTAACCTGCCAGCTTCATTGTCTTGTCCTGTCACTGCAATAGAACTTTGTGTTAAGATGGAACTTAACAGCCCCCTTTGCACTCAACATAGCACAACGCCTGGATGACAAATAAAAATGGGCTTCAATACTATAGGATGAATGACGAGCCACAATGGTGATATGTCAAGGTTTCATTCTTCCACTCTCAGCTTGCTAACTTCCTGGCCTCACCTCCAATAAACTCTAGTTAGTCCAAAATGTTACTGTTTGTATCTTGTCCCAATTACCCAGCTTCTCCATCCTTGTGATCTCCTATGGTGCATCAGATATATAATGGTCATTTATAAATCCCACATTCTTAGTCCATCCTATTTATTCAATCTCCATTTGTAGCCTTTATAAATGACTGTTATAAATGCTGATGTCCTTTGTCCACCAATTGCTTGCTGTTCCCCAAAAGGCTTGTGTACATCCACCCAGCTCCTTGACCAAGTTTTCGGTCTCTATGCTCTCCCAGTGATACTTGGCATCCATTTCCTCCTTCCCCTGTAATATATCTTGGAAAATTTTGTTTCCATTTTAAAATTGTTGTATAAATGTAAATATTTAACCTGGTAAGTCAGTCTGAATATCCAGTTACTAGCTGCCTAGTCCTAGCCTTCAAACTTTTGATGCCATGATATTTTGAATATTAGAAGAAGCTGTGACTAGATTTGTTTTCTAGATATTGCATACTACCTTCTGGCATAACATCAGTAATAGAATTAGAATATTAGTAATTGTCCTCAGCAACAGCTAGTTGAGAACTGCCACTCCTTTACAGTGATGGATAAACCATACCTTCTACATTGTGTAATACTCCAGACAGTCATTGAGGCATATAGCATAGAAAAGGCCTTTTAGCCCACTAAAGGCATGCTAATCCTATTTTCCTGTACTTATCCCATATCCTTGAATGTATTGATATTTCAAGTGCTCATCCAAATATTTTATAAAGGTTGTAAAGTTTCCAGCCTCCACTACTTCCCAAACAGCACATTCCAGTTTCCCACCATCTTCTGAAAGAGCTTTTTTTTCCCCTCAACTCCCCTCTGAGTCTCCTGCCCCTTAGCCTTTAATGATACTCCCTTGTGATTGATCCACTCAACCAAGAAGAACAGATGCTCCCTGCTCATACCCCTCATTATCTTATACACGTCAATCATGCCCCCAGCCTTCTCTGCTCTGCTCTGCTCTAAAGGAAGCTATCTATCTACTTTTTGCTCACTTCATCCTCACCAACGTGACTTCATCCTTCATCAATGTGATTATTAGAGGTTTCTGTTGCACATGAATCTTGGATGAAATATTGTCACTGCATGGTCTTAGAATCTAAAATTGTGCAAGAGTTGAATGTTACAGCTTGAAGTAACTGGTTGAGTGACAGAATGATATTCAAGTGTTTAGAATCAACTATTTCCTTTTAAAAAGGGGAAATTTATTAAATACATGTAATTGTGTTAACGAATGAATGGCATTTGCAGACTTTTGTTTCTGTACAAGTGAGTGGGTTGCAGTAGGTTCACCCAGGAGTATGAATTTCAGTTTCTGCAGTATTGTAACAACCAAAAATGGTGTTTCTGTGACTTTAATGCGTCCTTGGCTATCTGATAACTTGTGATTTGACTTGACTTGCTGCAACTTCTCGTGACGCACAATGTTGGAATTGAGGGCCACTGTAAAGTGAGTCACAAATATTTGATCAAATCTGATAGCTGTTGCATTGACTGAATAAAAGAAGGAATTCAAAATGTTCGTTCACTTAAAGCTGTGACACCCAAATCCAGTGAGCACCTGTGTGACTTTGCCTCGATATAAATTGTGTGTGAATTTTATGTCACTTTATATTGTGTTTACTATGTATGATTCTGCTTTTAAAATTGTTGCTGTACTCCAGTTTGTCCGTTAAACTTGAGTTGAATAACCAGTTTCTCAATGTAGATTCTGTGAAGGATTAGATTTTTGCTTGCAGGTACTTGTTTAAACCCTTGGCGTATAACTCTGAATCAAAATACAGGTATTAACATGTTTAGTATTCCAAATTAATGCTTGTAAAGCAATGTGGTTGCGGTTAATTTGAAGGTGATGATGCATTTGGTGAAGGAAAAACAAATCGTGTCATTATTTTTGCCATGTTTTGCATTGTTCTGTAAGTTTGGCAGATTGTTGATTACCCAAAAAAAATTTTTGTTTCCTCCTTTTTCTTTCCCTCCTCTTCTCAAGGTGACTCCTTGTTTTGGAAGTTGTGTACATTGCACTGTGCAGGTGGGAGTGGCTGTCCTGTACTTTGCCTCATTTGCAGTTTATTTTAATGTGTAGGCCTGGGGAGTTGGTGAATAGGGATGATCACAGATGGATCGGATTCTCTACTCCGCTGGTGTCTTTAAAAAAGTCACCATCGTCCCAGATGCACCCTCCTTTTGAGGGGGAGAGCTGATTGATGGTGATTTAACCTGAGGATCACCACATTCAGGTGAGGGGCAAAGTTGAGAAGGCGGGCCTTCATGAATAACTTCAACCAGTCTGGGAATTGAACCCCCGCGTCACGAGCGAGCCAGCCATCTAGCTAACAGAGTTAAACCAACTCCCCTATCCACCTGCTATTGCATGACATTGAGATATGATCAGGAGTAAGAACCCTGACTATGATCAATTTTTTTGGGTATTTTTAACCAAGGGCTGGAAGGTCAAAAATGTCCTCTGTGAGTATGACCTTGGTGCAACCAAGTCATGCTGCATAAACTGTCCACCAGTCTGTGACACAATTGGGCACACCGCCCTTATCCTGTGCCTTTCCTCTGTTGGATGTTGAGTGGAAATATTCACAGCTGGTTACACTGTCTATTCATTGAGTGAGGATCTGTGTTCAGCCCCATCCAATTTCTCATCCACAAGCTGCATTTCAGTAACATCATAAGATGTAGGTGTCAATATTAGGTTTGCTCCAACCCATGACAGATGGGAGAAGGTTAATGTGAATGGAGGGATTAAGCATTTTTTTAAAAAATGTGGAGTATATCTGCAACCTGTTGCACACTCATAATTTTTATGACAGAGGGTTTGAAGTGATGTTTTACCTCTCAAGGTAATGGACACTTCATTATCATTTTAAAATCAGACCCGCAGTGCAAATGTAATTGATACACTGTTATAAAATGAATAGTTGTCTGCTGGGTTTCCCAGTTATCTTAGGAGGCTTCTCTGCCACTCAGAAGGGGAGGTAGGATCTAACTTTGGAGGGAAATGTGTTTCATAGCATCCCTTGTGGGCCTGAAGAAGCAGATGTGCCTCCCTGGAATTTTCTCCTCTGCAGATTTGTGGCCTTTGTATCGCCTTTGCCAATTTTTGTCCTTTTGCCAGGCTCTGTTCTGAAGCTGCCACTCCTTGCTCTCCTCCATCCACCCTGGCACTAGATTCATGGCTGAAGCCTTCTCCTGCTGGTTATCCCGCTGGCTGGCTTTTAAATTGAGCTGGCTCCCAAGTGGAAAATGTAAGAGATAAATTGCCGTGAGAGGTCATGCCAAATTTTATGGCAGAATCTGCAGGAATTGGCTATGCTTGGCTTTCCCCATTCTACTAAATCATCCCTGACTCCTCGCATACTTCAGGGCCATTGGGTCATATTCCACATGGAACCTGATGGACGCTCAGCTCTATCACAACACCACTGTGCTGGCGCATAACAGCTGAGAATCGACCAGTTGGCCACCCAGTGTTATAAAAAGTAGGGGACAAGTTTACTGCATTACAGGGTTAGGGTTAATAAATCTGAGCATGGGAAAGTATAATGAAAAAGTTAACATAATGGGTGTGACAATGAGAAATCAAGTGGCAAAACCAGGAACTGTGTATTTTTATCATTTTTTAAAATTACATAATATAATCAAGCAGAACAAAAGGTGTTCAAGTTAAACATAATGTCATCCAGCCATAACTTACTCATGAAGTTAAATTGTTATGTTCATTAGCAAATTCCAATGTGTTTTCGGTACTATTAGTACAACCAAGAAACTGGAGTAGGCCATTCAGCCCCTTGAGCCTGCTTGACCATTTAATAAGATCAACGCTGATTTGATATTAAACGTGAATCTGCATTGTATTCATCCCCTTGCTTACAAGAATCTAGCCACCTTTGCCTTAAAAATATTCAAAGACTGCTTAAACCACCTTTTCAGCAGGAGAGTTACATAAGACAGAGTGGATTCCATAAGAGAGAGAGTGCAAAGGAGATTTACCAGGATGCTGTCTGGTTTGGAGGGTCGGTCTTATGAGGAAAGGTTGAGGGAGCTGGGACTTTCCTCTTTGAAGCGGAGGAGGATGAGAGGTGACTTAATAGAGGATTATAAGATGAGGGGGATTGATAGAGTGGACGTGCAGAGACTATTTCCTCGGGTGGATGTAGCTGTTACTAGGGGGCATAACGATAAGGTTCATGGTGGGAGATATAGGAGGGATGTCTGAGGTAGATTCTTCACCAGAGAGTGGTTGGGGTGTGGAATAGACTGCCTGCTGTGATAGTGGAGTCGGACACTTCAGGAACTTTTGAGTGGTTATTGGATAGGTACGTGAAGCACACCAGAGTGGGATAGCTTGATCTTGGGTTTGGATGTAGCTTGGCACAACATTGAGGGCTGAAGGGCCTGTACTGTGCTGTTATGTTCTAAGTTCTAAAGCTCATGAGCCTTCCAAGAGATTTTGCCTATTCTCCATTTTAAATAGGCGACCCCTTATTTTTAAGCGCTGGCCTCTCAGTCTAGTTACTCCCACAAGAGGAAATATCCTCTCCATATCCACCCTGTCAAGACCTCTCCAGGTTCTTGTATGTTTCAATCAAGTCACTTCTTACTTTTCTGAACTCCAGTCAATAGAACATAGAACATAAGAAATAGGAGCAGGAGCAGGCCATCTAGCCCTTCGAGCCTGCCCCACCATTCAATAAGATCATGGCTGATCTGTTGTGAAGCCCAGTATATCCAACCTATGCTGTTTTTTTTCCAATGATGCTGTATAGGATAGGTCTCATTAGCTGACTAATGATGATGTGATATAGTGTGCAATCAGTGCCAACACTGTATAGTGATAGTGTAATTGAAAATGTAATTTGATGCTTGATTTTTGTGCATGGCTGATGCAGAAAGCTGACTAGAGTGACACGTTAAAGCATTGCCTATGATTAGATTGAGGGTAAGCTTTTTCTTTTGAAGCAGAGTAGAATTAATTTATGAAATGTTTTAATTTATGAAATGTTTCAATTTGAATGTGTCCTCCACTCTCCCAGGCTTTAAGAGTTCTTTAGCTATGTGGAGGAGACTTTATTTGCGTATTCATAGTTTCATCCTGATAAATACTTAGGCTTATGTTGAGATATTGGCCAGAGTTTCTTTGCCCATATCCGCGGCAGGGGCCAGTGAGCCATTAAAATCTCCATTTGCCTCTGTGGGACTGGAAGACTCTGCCAGCCATTGAATTAGAGTATGCAATAAGACTGGGAATGGATTGTGCTCTGAGTCCTGACTGAAGTCAGGTGACGGGTGACAGTCAGATGGGGCTTGGAAATGTGTTGTAAAAGTGCAAATGACAATGTGGAATGGTTTCAGTGGACTAATGGGGCTTTTCTTTATTTTCTGATTTGTTCATGTGATCTTTGTGCAAATTTCGCAAATTTTTGCTTGTCTAATTCAACTTTTCTTTCTATTAACACACCTTGACTTCTCTTTTATGTTTATTTCTCTGGTTTCCCCCTTTACATCTTGCTTGGTTTATTTGCTCCTGTCTATGCTGTACTTCACAATCATCTTTTGAACTGACATTGCCTTGTCATTACTTCCCCAGTTAGATTTACCTGGACTGCTGAGAACTTGCACATTAGAATTAGGAGCACAAGTAGGCAAATTCAGCCTTTCACACCTGCTCTGCCGTTCAATCAGATCATGACTGATCTCTCCCTGATCCCATATCCACCTTCCCACCTGTTCTCCATATCCCTCTTTCACTTTTTTATTATAAATATGTCTATCTCCCTCTTAAAACTAGTCAACAATTTAGACTCCATTGCACTATGGGGCAGTGAGTTCCACAAATTCACCACCCTCTGCGTGAAGCAGTTCCTCCTCATCTCAGTTTTAAATCTACTGCCTCATAACCAATACCTGTGACCCCTTGTTCTAGATTGATCTACTAGAGCAAACATTTGATCTATGTTTACTTTATCAATCCCTTTTTAAAAAATTTTAAAAGGTATTTATGGATATCATGGAATCCCTACAGTGCAGAAAAGGCCATTTGGCCCATCAAACTTGTATCTTTTGACAGTGATTCTTACCCAGGCCCTATTCCCCCCCCCCCCCCCACCAATGTTTCCCATGGCTAATCTATATAACTTACACGTTAGAACACGAAGGGACAATTTAGCATGGCCAATCCACATAAACTGCTCATCTTTGGATTGTGGGAAGAAACCAGAGCACCCAGAGGAAACCTACACAGATAAAGGGAAAAAAAGGCGAACTCCACACAGACGGTGACCCAAAACTAGAATTGAACCTTGATCCCTGGGAACTTGGAGCAGTGAGGCAGCAGTGATAACCACTGCAACACTGGTAATTTTAGAGCAGTAGGAGTAAAAAATGATGGGACATACACAGGTCTGACAGCATCAGACAGCGAAAGGCCTCACCCTAAAAGTAGAAGTATCTTCACATATCGACTGACCCGCACGCTTCCAGAATTTTTAGTGCTTACTTTTTTCCAATTCCCAATTCGTTTTTTTTTACCGTATTGAGTTTTCAAAGGTGAGGTGCTGCAGATTATACACTCTCCTTTAAAATAGCTGTTGAGAATGACGAGAGGGCTTTGGAATTTTTGCTTCAGATGCTTTTGGAATTGACATTGTTTTTCCAGACACAGGTTTTTCTGCTTATTCCCTGATGGCAGTCTAGCTTTTAATTGTGAGTTCCTGACAACATTTGTCATGAGCATGTCAAATATCAGACTGGGAAAGCGTGAACCTACTTATGGTTTATAAGAAACTCCAGTGTTTATATTGTGATGGAGGAAGTAGACTCACAGCTTTTGATAAAGAGCTGAAATCTTGGCTTACTCGGAAAACACATTATGAGCGAGAAGTTTCTGTCCTTTGTTTTCCAAGTCTGATTCTTGGCAGACATCAGTGAAAGAAGTCCTGTTAATCATTTATCACGTGCATGCCAAAGATCAGGCTGTGGTATAAAGCAATGATCTCTGAAAGTTATACTGGCGAAGGGTTGCTGGCAGTTTTTAAAATCACTCCTTCAGATTGATAAAACCTTGAATGGCATTGACGCCGTGATAAAGAACACCGAGTGCATCACTTAAATATATCCAGATTCTCAAACGGTGTTCTGATTCCCTTCTGCTGAGTATGTTTGCAAATGAATTCTGTGCCTCAAAAATGTAACTTCTGAATGAATCTCATTTAGAGGCTGATACTAAATCTCAGTAAACGAATGTGAACTTTAAAACTTCGCCTCCCCCACGTCACTGTAAGGATTTTAACATTCCATCACCAAGTCGGGGAAAGGCCCTAGCCTAAAAAGAAAATCAGACTGTCAAAACTGCTAAGCAAAAACAGATGTACTGAAAATGTTGGAGGAGCAAAAGAGTTTTTGTCTGATCAAATATCTCCACTGCTTTCATGATATAAGGACTCCACACAATAAAAAAGAACACAGGAGCTACACATCATCCGTCTCATTCCATTTGTACTGTTTTTTGTGTTGTCCCCTATATCTCTCTGCTTTTTTGATTTTATTAATCTGCTTATCCTCTCTTAGGAACGTTCAAATCTTTAATGATAAAGTTCACATGGTAGCTGTTGAAGTTCCTACATTTCTTGTTTCTGATTCCATTTTTTGTTTCTTGGCAGCATATATTGTCTGATTTCAAATCATTATGGCCGTACTCTAAGAAGCAAAAGACTAAGCTTTAATAAATTAAAATCCCTCTGAGAATTCCATTAACTTGTAATGTGGTTGCTTTCATGTCTTCAAATGTCAAATAAAATCTGAGAAATGTTATCTGAGCCCATAAAGCTTTATAGTCTTGTCAGAATGGCTGAGCATGATGAAAAGTGTAAGAACTACCTGCCCACAAAAGTACATCAGAAATAGGATGAAACTGAATGATCTCTCTTTCATTTTCAGAGTTTCAGGCAGTCAGTTGATTTCAAGTATTTCCTCTGCTTCACACAAGCCCAGGCTTGAACCTGTTTGTGGTTTCGCCCATAATCTGTCTAAAGGGAAGTTTGATTTTAAAATCATTGGTTTTGGCTCTGTTAAGAATATGCCAAACGTGTAGGAAAGGTTGTGTTTAATAATTAGTTTGTCATTTAGTTATGTCATGATCAATTGTTACTCGATCAACCTAACCTGCACTTCTGTAGAGGAACCAACCCTCTGGTGGCATAGCATCAGACCATTGCAAATAGTCATTATTTATCAAATGTCAAGTTATGCAATTGATTTATGAGCCATAATTCAGACATTCATCACTTTACCCATTGAAAAGAAGCAATGAGTTGACAATGTTTCCTGGATGCCAGTGTTCATTATGCCGAGTATTCTACCAGGCACTAATAGGTACAGACTGTGAAGTCTGACTATTGTCCATCTGATGAACTAAGTGTATTGTTCTCTAAGGACGAAATGAAATGTAAAACACAATGACCCCACCTAAAATGTAGCTTGTACTGAGAAGTAGAGAATGTGCCCAGAAATAACTGAAAGCTAGAGGGATGCCAGCCTTCACCTCAAAGGGGTTGGATAAAACCGTAGAGCATTGCACTCAATCTAGGCACTGCAGCTCAGGAACTGCAACATGTATTCAACAGACTGATACCTGGATTAAGAAGTTAAATTGTTTGGAAAGGATTTGCGTTGCCTTGAGTATAGAAGATTAATAATTGAAGGGTTTGAAATAATTTAAACAATTTGATATGTTGGGTAGAGAGAAGCTGTTTCCTCTGGGGGCAGTCCATCACAAGGAGCACAAGTGTTGCCTTGAAAATTAGAGCATGGCCATTCAGTGATAATGTCAGGAAGTATTTCTTCACAAAGAGTCATAAAATCTGGAACTATCTTCTGTTGAGGCTGGGGTCAATTCAGAATTTCAAAACGGAGATTGAGAAATGTAGATGGTCTCCTCTACATTGCAATCTGGGGTAACCACAATACAACAGTCTAAGTGTGATCCCATCCAAACCTATCATTTTAATTCTCCACCTTACTCTTCCTCGGTTTTCTCTGTTCTCAGCCACGTACAATGCTCTCGAAGCTCAACACACTCTAGGAACAACACCTGATCTTTCAGCTTGGCACTTTATAGCCTTTTTGGACTAGAAATTGGCTAGAACTTTACTACCCTGTCCATCCTGGGGATTAGAGTGGGTGAGGGGCAGACAATGGGAAGGTCTATTAACTGTGGGTGGGATTTTCTGGTTTCGGGATGAGAAAGGCTGTGAAATCCTGCCCATTGAGTTTGACAATTTTAGATCATAACCTCTGCCCCCCATTTTTTTTTTGTTTCCTTGCTGGCTTTTCTTTTTTCTTATCCCTGTCTTATTTTCCTTTGCTTTTGGATGGTAACTATTCAGCATCCTGTTGTTCACGCCTCCTCTGGACACATCACTTCCTCTTTGTTCTTCATAACCAATCCCTTTCACCTGCTGAAAATCTATTACATTTCTAGTTTCTCCCCAGTTTTGATTAAAAGTCACACCTGAAACATGAGGGTTTTTTTCCTCTCCAAATGCTGTGAAATCTGCAGAGTAATTGTAATGTTTTCACGTTTTATTATAAATTCTTTTATGCAAGGGAATTAAGGGTTATGGAAATGAGGTGGGTGAATGGAGTTCCGATACAGACCAGTCTTGCACTAAATGGCAGAAGAACCAGTTCAAGGAGCTACGTTCTTTTCTTCAAACCTTGGACATATTTAAACAGGTCCCCATCAGGACCTTTTTGACCATGATGGGTTTGCTCTTCCTCCCTTCCTTTACCTCTGCCATTTTAATTTGATGTTCACTTTTCAATGCCAGTTTCCAAAGTACAAATTCTCTCTGCCTTTCTCACCCCTTCACGTAATGTCAACTGCAACTTGTTTGGCTTTAGCTGTTTTTTGTAAACCACCCTGAGTGACTTCTTTCATCCCCAGGAAACTTTTAGCTACTGAAAGTGCCATTATTCCATAAGCCAGTCCCTATTTAAACCAACCAAACGCAATACCTAAAAAGAAGACACCAATATTCACCCCTCTCTGTCTTTGAGTCCACTATCAAACAAGTATTTATTGATTTTGATTCCAAATGAGCCCCTAGTTTGTTCAGGACCAGATCAGAAACTCCGAGGTATATTCTAAAGTTAGCCTAAATCCTAACTTTTTCTTCTCATTTTGGCATTAGATACTTCTCTCCAGATATGAATCAAGTGACCTACTAGGAAGCCTTTATCAAAAGAAACTTTATTTAAGAAAAGGGTTAGAATATAACACACAGAATTAGCATAACTTCTACCAATTAAAATATTACTACACCTCTCTAGAATCTGTTTCCCTATCTGCACCTCAACTTCCCTGTCACTATTGGGTGGCCTATAGAATGCACCCAGCAAAGTTTTCGACCCTTTGCTGTTCCTAACTTCCACCCACAGAGACTCTGTAGATAGTCCCTCCACGGCATCCTCCTTCAATTGGAATATCTCAAGGGTGAGGGGTTTGGATGGGCAGGAGTTTGTTAGGTGTGTTCAGGAAGGTTTCCTGACACAGTACGTGGATAAGCCTACGAGAGGAGAGGCTGTACTTGAACAGAGATAGCCCGGGAAATTACCGACCGGTGAGTCTGACCTCAGTGGTTGGTAAGCTGATGGAGAGGCTTCTGAGGGACAAGATTTACGAGCATTTGGAGAGGTTTGGCATGATCAGAAATAGTCAGCATGGTTTTGTCAAGGGCAGGTCGTGCCTTACGAGCCTTGTTGAGTTCTTCGAAGATGTGACTGAACACGTTGACGAAGGAAGTGCAGTGGACGTGGTGTACATGGACTTCAGCAAGGCGTTTGATAAGGTCCCCCATGCAAGACTTCTTGAGAAGGTGAGAGGGCATGGGATCCAAGGGGCTTTGGCCTTGTGGATCCAGAACTGGCTTGCCTGCAGAAGGCAGAGAGTGGTTGTGGATGGGTCTTTTTCTGCATGGAGGTCAGTCACCAGTGGAGTGCCCCAGGGATCTGTTCTAGGACCCTTGCTGTTTGTCATTTTCATAAATGACCTAGATGAGGAAGTGGAGGGATGGGTTAGTAATTTTGCCGATGACACGAAGGTCGGTGGTGTTGTGGATGGTCTGGAAGGATGTCAGAAGTTGCAGCAGGGCATAAATAGGATGCAGGACTGGGCGGAGAAGTGGCAGATGGACTTCAACGCGGATAAATGTGTAGCGGTCCATTTTGGCAGAACCAATGGGATGAACGAGTACACTATCAAGGCTAGGAGTCTTAGCAGTGTTGAAGAGCAGAAGGATCTTGGGGTCCAGGTCCGCAGGACTTTTAAATCGGCCTCGCAGGTGGAGGATGTGGTCAAGAAGGCGTATGGTGTACTGGCCTTCATTAATCGAGGGGTTGAGTTTAGGAATCAGGAGGTAATGCTGCAACTTTATAAGACCCTTGTCAGGCCTCATTTGGAGTACTGTGCGCAGTTCTGGTCGCCTCACTATAGGAAGGACGTAGAAGCTATTGAAAGGGTACAGAGGAGATTTACAAGGATGTTGCCTGGATTGGGAGGCATGCCTTATGAAGATAGGTTGAGGGAGCTGGGACTCTTCTCCCTGGAGAGATGAAGGTTGAGAGGCGACCTGATAGAAGTTTATAAAATGTTGAGAGGAATAGATAGGGTGGATTCTCAGAGGCTATTTCCCTGGGTTGAAATGGTCGCTATGAGAGGACACAGATTTAAGGTGCAGGGAGGAAAGTACAGAAGTGATGTTAGGAGTAAGTTTTTCACTGAGGGTGGTGAGTGAATGGAATCGGCTGCCGTCAGTGGTGGTGGAGGTGAACTCTCTGGGGTCTTTTAAAAGACTTCTGGATGAGTATATGGGGTTTAATGGGATTGGGGGTTATAGATAGGTCTATGGATTGGTAGGTATTGATGTGATTGGCACACCTCGTGGGCCGAAGGGCCTGTTTGTGCTGTAGTGTTCTGTGTTCTATGTTCTAAAGCGGGAAAGTGGAACTGATCCACTTCAGATCAGCCATGATCTTAATGAATGGCAGGGCAGGCTCGAAGGGCTAGATGGCCTACTCCTGCTCCTATTTCTTATGTTCGTTCTTCCTCCAGGCAGAGACCCAGACAAACACCTGTCTTTAATTCTCATATACAACTGGTTCCAGAGAAAGATCCCCTCCAAACAGAGAATCTCAGAAAAAGACTTATTTCCTGGCAGATTCCTACCTCTAAATTCAGAAAGAGAAAGAGAGACAGAGAAACTGACCTCTCTCAAAGATCCCAAATTACGGACAGAGCTTGAATTCTGTATAAGCCTGGCTTCACCCAGTCACCTGATTTTTATTCTGTCAATCAACCCAATCAAGTTAAACACTGCAAAATCCAATGGGGAAACTAAAAACATAAGAACCTAAGAAATAGGAGCAGGAGTAGGCCATCTAGCCCTTCGAGCCTGCTCCGCCATTCAATAAGATCATGGCTGATCTGAAGTGGATCAGTTCCATTTTCCCGCTTTCTCCCCATAACCCTTAATTTCCTTGTCTATCAGAAATCTATCTATGTGTGACTTAAATATATTCAACGAGGTAGCCTCCACCACTTCAACGGGCAGAGAATTCCAGAGATTTACCACCCTTTGAGTAAAGAAGTTCCTCCTCAACTCCGATCTAAACTGCCCCCCCCCTTATCTTCAGGCTGTGTCCTCTAGTCCTGGTATCCTTTCTAAGCAGGAAGAATCTCTCTACCTCTACCCTATCCATCCCCTTCATTATCTTATACGTCTCTATAAGATCCCCCGTCATCCTTCTAAACTCCGAGTACAGACCCAATCTATTTAGTCCCTCATCTCCAGTATCAGCCTAGTGAACCTCCTCTGCACTCCCTCCAAGGCCAGTATGTCCTTCCGCAAGTGCGGCGACCAAAACTGCACACAGTACTCCAGCTGTGGCCTCACCAGTGCCCTGTACAGTTGCAGCAAGACCTCCCTACTTTTATATTCTATCCCCCTCGCTATAAAGGCCGACATTCCATTCGCCTTCTTGATCACCTGCTGCCCCTGCAGACTGGGTTTGTGCAACTCGTGCATAAGGACCCCCAGGTCCCTTTGCACCGTAGCATGCTGCAGCTTTTCGCCCTTTAAATAATAATCCCTCCTATTATTTCTGCCAAAGTGGATAACCTCACACTTGCTAACATTGTACTCTATCTGCCAGGTCCTCGCCCACTCACTCAGCCTATCCAGATCTCTCTGCAGACTTTCCACACCCTGCACGCAATTTGCTTTTCCACTCATCTTCGTGTCAAAACAACAGAACAGCATTGGTGCAGATTAAAGCAAACATTCTAGCAATTAGGAGCAATTATGCTGCTGCAGTAACAATGATGTGGGTATGCCGGCGTTGGACTGGCGTAAACACAGTAAAAAGTCTGACAACACCAGGTTTTAGTCCAACCTATTTATTTGATAATATACTCACAAGCTTTCGGGGTTAGCCCCTTCGTCAGGTGAATGGAGAGTTCTGGCCTCAGACAGAGCATATAAAGCACAGACAGTTTAGAGATTACTGATTAGAATGCGAATCCTTACACCTAACCTGCTGTTCAAGACCTGAAGTGGCTGATAATGTGAGTGGAAGGAGCACTGATCACAGTTTAAAGAGATGTGTATTGCCTCCAGACAGTACAGTAAGTGAGGTTTTGCAAACCCAGGCAAGTCACGGGGGTTACAGGTAGTGCGACATGAACCCAAGACCCCTGTTGAGCCTCTGACCTTCGGGTAAGCATTCTCCAAGGCGGCCTTCACGACACACGACAGCGCAGAGTCGCTGAACAGAGACTGATAGCCAAGTTCCGCACACATGAGGACGGTCTCAACAGGGATCTTGGGTTCGTGTCACACTACCTGTAACCCCCGTGACTTGCCTGGGTTTGCAAAACCTCACTTACTGTACTGTCTGGAGACAATACACATCTCTTTAAACTGTGATCAGTGCTCCTTCCACTCACATTATCAGCCACTTCAGGTCTTGAACAGCAGGTTAGGTGTAAGGATTCGCATTCTAATCAGTAATCTCTAAACTGTCTGTGCTTTATGTGCTCTGTCTGAGGCCAGAACTCTCCATTCACCTGACGAAGGGGCTAACCCCGAAAGCTTGTGAGTATATTATCAAATAAATAGGTTGGACTAAAACCTGGTGTTGTCAGACTTTTTGCTGCAGTAACAACACAGAATGTCGATTACAAGCCCAGCAACACCAGTTAGAACAGACTGTTTGTTTTTTTAAAAATCCTTAAAGGTTCGGTTTCATCGCATGAATTTTAATTAAATGGAACACGTTCATTTTCAGCATACGTTATCAGTGTCATACGCTGAGAGTTAGTTGCCTAAACTAACAAGTCCTTTTAAAAGGTGATGTTCATCCCATTAATCTGGATTTGCAAAATCCCCAGAGCTGAAAGAATAGAGATTGATAATGGCACATCTAGTCCCCTCAAAATTAATTTTAAACATGATTGAACATGTGGTCTTCCACTAAAGGGAAGCAGTGGTATTGACAGTGGACTAGTAACACAGAGAGACAGAGCAGGACCTGGGGATCCGCCTCCGCCGATTGGTTATCATTAGACTTTTAACTTCATGTTTTCATTGTCAATTGTTGTAAAAAATCCATCTGGTTCTCTAATGCCCTTTAGGTGTCCGCGTGGGTTTCCTCCCACACTCTGAAAAACATGCTGGTTAGGTACATTGGCCATACTAAATTATCCCTCAGTCTATGTGAAGAAGTGGCGGAGTCTGTGATTAGGAGATTTTCTAAACTTTAAACTTAGATACACTGTGGTTGTCTCTCAAAATGTTGTTTGAAATGGGGTGCAGAAACAGGCAATAAATCCTGGTCCAGCTTGTGATGCTCATGTCCCATAAATGAATTTTTGAACAACAGGATTTGTGCCCTGTAACTGGGAAGGAAATGGCCTCTCTTAAACTTCTTGTATCATGTGGGGCTGTTTTGCAGAGTCAACGTGTGGATGCAACAGCTTTGCAAGTAGAATTACAAATTAATCATTTACTTTAAGTTGACATGTGGCAAAGGATTTCCCACACTTATCCATGACATATCTGAAGATGCTAATGTCTGGAATTTTCCTTCCTATTGATCTATAGTAAATCCCCTCAGCACTTTTATTGACTTTCCATATGTCCAGGCTCCAAGGAATCCACATCTAGACAGTAGCCTTGAGGGATTTTACGTGTAATAATGTTAATTTTCCCACACTGCAGATTAATGTCTAAAATATTTGTTAAAAAATGAAAACCTGGGAGATTTTAAGTCCCAGCAAGCAGGCAAAGGAGCGGGTAGCAGTTTAAAATCGCAAACCTGCCCACTTCTAGTTCCAACAAGATGTTGAAGTTGGGTCCTTTATTTAAACAAGTTCTTGAGGCTGCATGCCTTCTCTTTTTGTTTTACGGACTTACCGATTTAACCTCTGAGCCTCGGTCTCTTGGCAGCTAAAGGAGGAAAGAAAAGCCCATGTTTAGCAGAGAAGTTCTTTACAGTGTATCTTGAGAGCTGGATAAAGCAGAGTGCTTATCCCTGGCCCACCCTCCCAATGATTGCCATCTTCATACTCCCTGATTACAATTGCTTTATTCTACACTCTTGTACAAGTGCACTCGTGATCACAGTTGTACACCTTTAGGAATTTTCTTTTTCAGCTGGTTCCTTGAGAGTTTAAATCACTAGCTGGAAAGCAGCATGACCAGTAGGAGGATGCGGGTTTGATTCCTGACTTGGGTCACTGTGTGGTGTTTGCATGCTCTCCCTGTGCCTGGTGTGGGTTTCCTCTGAGTGCTCTGGTGTTCTCCCACGGTCCAAAGACGTGCGGATTAGGTGAATTGGCCATGCTAAATTCTCCCTCAGTGTACCCGCACAGATGCTGGAATGTGGCGTGTAGGGGATTTTCCCAGTAATTTCATTGCAGTGTGAATGTAAGCCTACTTGTGACTTCCTGAAATACAGAGCCTTCACTGGGGCTACCTATATGTTTCAGATGACAAAATGTGTCAGGGGACACACCCTGATGATGAGGGAAAGAGTTGGAGGGTGTGGTATAGTAATATTCAGAAGAAAACCATGTGATGGGACCACTCCATACTCTTCAGCATTCTCTGTGCTTACCAGAGTCAGGCTGAAGGTTAATTTTAATTCCAGGACAGCATCAGTGGTAACAGAGGGTAATGTCGCATGAATTTTCCATGTTTTATATCAGAATTTGTTTGTAATTTAGTGATAATCATCTGTTGATGTATCAAGTTGGAAGCAGTTTATTCCTGTTAGACATCTAAAAATAGAGTTCTATGAACAGAGGCTGTGAACTGCTGGTACATGTTTTCTGAAGCTTTTGGATGACAAAGAACCCATTAATGAATTCCAAATAATAAATGGCAGGGATGGGAGCTGTAGATTCAATGTCTGGTTTATGCTCTCTTCCATGTGGAAATCACTTCCAGAGGTCTGATTCTTTTTATCTATTTGTTTTTGCTTTGTTTTAAGTGAACATGAAACAAGCTTGACTTTAAGATGAAACCTTCATGATTGATAAGAATGGCAAGTCACAGTTGAATTGAATCTGGATAACCTCATTTACAATGAGTGCCAAACTATTCCAAGAGATGCAAGTCAAGTTGAATGGGTTAAATTGGAATATTTAACATGGAAATAATCCAATGCAAACAAGTGATTGTCGTGAACATTAATTAATGCCACCGCTTTGTTCCTAAGTGATGAATTGAATCTGTTGTTCACTTCTCTTCACTCCCAGAAATGTTGTTTGCTCAACATCCCACGAGACTTGTGGCTAATTGTAGGAGGTGCTATAGATAAACTCATTATCCTTGGCTCAATACTTGCAGTGGAAAATTGGGTGGTGGTGGAAGAAAACTATTGGCCTCTGAGACTTGAAAGATTAATGACCAAGACAATCTATTATTTTTATGCATCATATTTGGGAGCACCACCAGATAATACTCACAACTGTTTAGCATGGAAGGAGAGCACACGACCAATGTGATTTGAAGACTAAGAATAACTTTAAAATGGAGGTTGCCATTTATGTGTGTGCGCGCACATGCAGCTGGAATCATTCTGTTTTGTATGTTGTAAGAATTTGCCTTTCTTGTCATGCGACTGCCAATTTGAAAGACAAATTGTATCTGTATAGCTGTAATGTGTATTTATAAACAAAATTGGGATGTTGTGCCAATAATTTTCCAGCAGCAACAGCTCCTTTTAAATGTACCTGTGAGGAGTGTGATTTAGGAAGGCATTTTTTTTTGATATGTTGCAGCTGTTGCCACAAAAAGCCAATCAGATATTGGGTTAGCTTTGTGCCAGTGAAAATAACCTTTAAAATAAATAATGTCAAATTTTCAAAAGACATTTGTGTTTTCTGTTGCTCTATTTTCCTATCACTTGAACTACTTTTTATATTCACTTCACTGTCAGCTTTTCTTCTTTCTGTAAATACTGCATTCCTTCAGAACTGAATCACATCCTCATTGTTCCAAAACACTTTCCAAAAAATTACATTTGTTGTGTAGTCACTGTTTGTGTGTCAGCAAATGTGGCAGCCAGTTTGCATAAAGTGAGCTCCCAGAAAAAGCAAATCAAACACAATACCGATATATCTATTGAGGGATGGATGTTGAGAAGGACATTGAGAGTAAGATTTTTTTTATATCCATCCAAGCAGAAAAACGGTGCCATCTTCAGCTGTCACGAGAAACGTGGCATCTCCAACAATGGCGCACTCCCCTTGGTGGTCATAGAATAACGGACCAGGATTGATTAAATAGTAGGGTCTTCTGACCTGCCACACACACAGTTGGTGGAGAACACAACTTTGTTGATATTAGCTGCCCCCAGTCATTCAATGCTCCCTCACTTGGGAAAATGTCCTACATCACCTGAGACAGCTGCTGGCCAATCTAATTGGGGTTTGGAGGAGAATGGAGAGAGAGAGAGTACCTGCTTTGGAAGGGAGGAGATACCCCATGTTGAAATGTTGATAGAAGCACTGCCCCTTTCCACCTGAGCAAATGGTCTTTAAGTGACCATTAATTGACCACTTAAGGTCCTCTGTTGGTTGCTGCCTGAGGATGGTATCGTGGCACAGCGGTTAGCACTGCTGACTTCCAGCTCCAGGGACCCGGGTTCAATTCTGGCCTTGGGTGACTGTGCAAATTCCACCCAGACATTCTCCCTCTTTCTGCATGGGTTTTCTCCAGTTACATAAAAGGAATATTATGGCTCCATCAACCCTCAACTGCAAACCTGAGCATGCAGAGCTGTTTAGCTTCCCATGTTTATGCTGGTTTTTGGAAAGTCAGTTTTGTTTAGCTCTGGGTTCCCACTTTTTTTATCCATAATCCTATAAATTTCCTTGTCTTCAATTACCTGTCCAGCACCCCTTTTTAAAATTATTTATGGAATTAGCTTCCACCATCCTTTTGGGTAGAACATTCCAGATCTTTAAACTAAATGGAAAGGATTGTTAATAAAAAATTAAGAGTAATAGACAGAGAATTGACTTTTGATGGTTTCCTGGTTACTTTTGGAGTCTTGCTTTATAAAATCTTGCTTTCTAAATTGCTTTCTAAATTCTAAATTTTTAAAAATTCAATTAATGTTGTGTTGGGATTTGAACTCATGTTCTGAATATTTTTCTGGAACTTTCGTTACTAATCCAGTGACATGAGTATTACACCTTTTCTGGCACTTGTACTTCAAAATAGATTTACCTCCATTTTAGCACTGTCTGCTGAAACTTGTAGTTTGAATTTTTCACTACACTTATTATTTTTAAATTGTGTTTGACCTTGCTGAGAAATGAGAGTAGAATATGGTCAGTAGTTGTGAGCCACTCTATAATGCTTTTGTTACTTTGTGTGGATTGTATATGGCTCTATAATAAATGAGCTCAACCTAGCTGGAAATTTATCATTCAACAGTTTATTAATTGCCACATTTCATTGAAAAGTATTGAAATCAAATTGCAAAACCAGTACTGAACATAAGAACATAAGAAATAGGAGCAGGAGTAGGCCATCTAGCCCTTCGAGCCTGCCCCGCCATTCTGTAAGATCGTGGCTGATCTGTCGTGGCTCAGTTCCACATTCCCGCCCTCTCCCCACAACCCTTAATCCCCTCGCTTATCAAAAACCCAACAACCCGCGTCTTAAAAATATTTAGCGAGGCAGCCTCCACCACCTCAACGGGCAGAGAATTCCAGAGATTCACCACCCTTTGAAGAAGTTCCTCCTCAACTCTGTTCTAAACCACCCCCCCCTTTATCTTGAGGCTATGCCCTCTAGTCCTGCTGTCCTTTCAGAGAGGGAAGAGTCTCTCCACCTCTATCCTATCCATCCCATTCATCATCTTGTATGTCTCAATGAGATCTCCCATTATTCTTCTAAACTCTAATGAGTACAAGCCCAGTTTATTCAGCCTCTCCTCATAGTTCAACCCCCTCAACTCCGGTATCAGCCTAGTAAACCTCCTCTGCACTCCCTCCAAGGCCAAAATATGTTTGCGTAAGTGCGGCGACCAAAACTGCACACAGTACTCCAGCTGCGGCCTCACCAGTGCCCTGTACAGTTGCAGCAAGACCTCCCTACTTTTATATTGAATCCCCCTCGCTATGAAGGCCAGCATCCCATTCATCTTCCTGACCACCTGCTGCACCTGCAGGCTGGGTTTTTGCAACTCATGCACAAGGACCCCGAGGTCCCTCTGCACCGTCGCATGCTGCAGTTTTTCGCCACGTAAGTAATAGTCCTTCCTACCATTATTCCTACCAAAGTGGACAACTTCACACTTGCCAACATTAAATTCCATTTGCCAGTTCCTGGCCCATTCGGCCAGCCTATCTAGATCCTTCTGCAGACTCTCCACACCCTCCACACAATTTGCCGTTCCACCAATCTTGGTGTCATCAGCAAATTTCGACACCATACGCTCGGTTCCCTCCTCCAGATCATCTATATAAATGATAAATAGCTGAGGCCCCAGCACCGACCCCTGGGGCACTCCACTAGTCACCAACCGCCAATCCGAATAGCACCCATTGACCCCCACTCTCTGCCTCCTATTTGACAGTCAATCCCCTATCCACGCTAACACCCTACCCCCAACTCCATGTCCCCTAACCTTCTGTAATAACCTCTTGTGCGGCACCTTATCAAACGCCTTCTGAAAACCAAGAAACTGAATTTAAGTGTTTACCGGCTGACAGCATGTCCGATACTTTGCAGGGTGAATATTTGGAGAATAGAAAAGGAAGTAAGAAGTTTAAAAAAGGGGTATTGTAAACATGGCAACTGAATTAACTCCTCCGAGGCCGATGTCCCTTAACCAAATTTAGATTTATATTTATACAGTCAACAACACTGAAGACAGGTACTTCCTCGTACAGAGTATAAATCTGGAGTGCCAATAACCCTGACACTCTGTACCCTGTACAGAGGCAGTGCTCCCTGACGGGACAAGCCATTGTTGCTGTAATCATGGAGCTTATATTCTAACAGAACCACATCGTGAGCCTTGTTAATCATTACAGCAACTATAGACTAGTCTGCTTTACCACCTTTTAGTGAGGGAATTTGGAAACAATTTGAGGCATAATTAATTGTCACTTGGAAAAAGTGAGAGTTGATACAGACTTGTTAAAGGCCATATACTGTTTGGTTAACTCGATTAATTTGTTTGAGGAGGAGGGAGTTTAATGAATAGTATCGTTGATGTTTACTTGTTACCAAATTGAAGTTTATGGGATCAAAATGGAAGGTGGCCAGCATGAATATGCAATTGAAGGCATTTTCTACCTGGATAACATCTTCTGGTGCTCAACTAGCTCTCAGTAGTTTTGCTACCAGGACACTTTTGGTGATGGACAGGGATGGGTGTGCCATTGTCAGTTCCAGTTTGTGAACAAAGAACAGCACAGAAACAGGCCCTTTGGCCCTACAAGCCCACGCCACCCATTTTAACACTGTGAATGCCTCATTCCAATCCTCCTTCTACCTATGACTTTTGTCTACGCCTCTTGGACTCCACAATAAAGGGGTGCAAATTTAGAGAATAATATGTGCGCCAGATTAAGGGAGGTCTAATTTAGGGACAATTTGTTAACACCAATCAGCCTAAAAGCACATTTTTGGGGTGTGGGAGGAAACCGGAGCACCCGGAGAAAGCCCACGCAAGCACGGGGAGAATGTGTAAACTCCCACAGACACCAACCCAAGTCGGTGATCCGACCCGGGTCCCTGTATCTGCACAGCAAACAGTGATAGTCACTGAGCTGTTGTGTTGCCCATCAATTGGTCCAGTTTAAGCGTACACTGACGACGCGAAGCACTAGGTAACTCTCAAAGCAACATCCAAGAACAGCCCTCGCACGACCCACCGTGTGTATGCCCCTTGTTGGCCAACAAGGTGGACCAAGTCACCTGTGGATGTAAAAACATACACAGCCTATACAGACATTCACGGAAGATCCCCAAAAGCTCAAATGTAAGAGACAGGTGAGCAGTAAAATATGTTGGACAGCCCATAGGAATCTGTTGATTCCCAGAAACGTCCTGAGGCTCTTGATCCTTAACTAGAACAGTCTTTTGTATCCCTCCATCTCTAGTCTGCTCATGTGCCTGTCTAGGTAAGCCTTAAACAACTCTGGCGTGCCTGCCTCCACCACCCTACTTGGCAGTGCATTCCAGGCTCCCACAACCCTCTGTGGGAAAACCTTCCTCTAACATCTGAATTCTACCTCGCCCCTCTAACCCTAAGCCCGTGGCCCCTCGTGATTTTGTATCCAACCTGGGGAAAAAGCTTCCCACTGTTCACTGTATCTATACCCTTCATAATCTTTTATACCTCTATTAGGTCTCCCCTCATTCTCCGTCTTTCCAGGGAGAACAGCCCCAGTTTGCCCAATCTCTCTTCGTAGCTAAGACCTTCCGTACCAGGCAGCATCCTGGTAAACCACCTCTGCACTGTCTCCAAGATCTCCACATCCTTCCGGTAGTGCGGCAACCAGAACTGGACGCAGTACTCCAAATGTGGTCTAACCAATGTTCTATACAACTGCCATGATGTGGGTATGCCGGCGTTGGACTGGCGTAAACACAGTGAAAAGTCTGACAACACCAGGTTTTAGTCCAACCTATTTATTTGATAATATACTCACAAGCTGTCGGGGTTAGCCCCTTCGTCAGGTGAATGGAGAGTTCTGGCCTCAGACAGAGCATATAAAGCACAGACAGTTTAGAGATTACTGATCTGTGCTTTATATGCTCTGTCTGAGGCCAGAACTCTCCATTCACCTGACGAAGGGGCTAACCCCGAAAGCTTGAGTATATTATCAAATAAATAGGTTGGACTAAAACCTGGTGTTGTCAGACTTTTCACTATACGACTGCAACATTAGATGCCAGCTTTTATACTCTATACCCCTTCCTATAAAGGCAAGCATACCATATGCCTTCTTCACCACCTTCTCCACTTGTACTTCCACCTTCAAGGACTTGTGAACTTGCACACCTAGGTCCCTCTGTGTTTCTGTACTCTTAATAGTCCTACTATTTATTGTGTAACTCCCCCCTACATTATTTCTCCCAAAATGCATCACCTCACATTTATCTGGATTAAATTCCATTTGCTGTTTCTCTGCCCAATTTACCAGCCTTCTATATCCTGCTGTATTGCTTGACACTGCTCCTCACTATTAGCAAGTCCAGCCATCTTCGCATCATCTGCAAACTTGCTGATCACACCAGTTACTTCCTCTTCCAAATCATTTATATATATATATTACAAATAGCAGAGGTTCCAGTACGGAGCCCTGTGGCATGCCACTAGTCACAGACCTCCAGCTAGAAAAAGACCCTTCCACTGCTACCCTCTGTCTCCTGTTGCCAAACCAGTCTCAATCCATCTAGCCACCTGGCCTTGTATCCCATGAGCCTTAACCTTTTTCACCAACCTGCCATGAGGGACTTTGTCAAACGCCTTAATGAAATTTTTTTATCATCCTAACATTCATGGCCAAGTGCTGGTAAATGGGATTAGGTGGATGGTCAGATGTTTCACACATGTTGGTGCAGACTTGATGGGCCGAATGGCCTTTTCTGTACCATGTGATTCCGTGAAAAGAAAATTATTTTCTATTTGAAATAGAAATGTGAAATATTGAGGCCATTTCTTCAGCTAATAATTAGAAGTTTGAATTTCTATATAAACCATTAATCATCTCTATTTTGTAGATTGTAGCACCTTCATAATCTTGAATATTTTAATGAGATCACCTTTCTTCAAAACTCCACAGAAAATGATTCAGTTTACACAACCTTTCATCATAGAACAATCATTTCACCTAAGAACCAATTTAGTGAACCTCTGCTGTACTGTCTCCAATGCAAGTACACCCTTCCTTAAATATGGAGAGCAAAATTGCACAGTTTCGGATGTGATCCCATCAAAGTACAATTATAATAAGATTTATTTATTCTTGTGTTCTGGTCCCCTTGAAATAAAGGCCAAATGACGTTTCTGAATTGCTTGCTGTACCTGCATACTATCTTTTGTTACCTTGCTCGAGTACACCCAAGTGTCTCTGACTTGGGTGTACTCAATCAATGTTGACAAGTTCCATATCTTTAAGCAGCAACTTTAAAAAAGAAACCAGATAAATAGTGATAGGGAAATATTTGCAGTGTTCTTGGGAAGGAGCAGCTAAATGGGACTAACTGGAGAAACACAGCAGGCTCCTTTTGTCCTGAATTGTTACATGTTTCAATGGATAAAATGGTACATTTGCTGCAGCTTTTATTTGCAAAAGCCTGTATTGTTTCTGACATGGAAAAAGGAGGTATTGTAAATTGCCTATGTTGCCTCATTTTCTGACTGTGTGCTATATAGCATTGGGTTTTTCAGTTATGAATCAGCAAAGCCCAACACCAGCATTTATCCCTCATGCACAAAATTAAAAAGCAGTTGGCATCTGATTTGAAATGAGCTTGTTGGACAAGTTTTAGGCAAATCAGCAGTGAAGCAATTTGCAGTTGCATTTTTTTAAAATGTGGAGCTATATACTTTGTCCTCAATGCAAAACTACCCAATTTTTCAAATGTGAAAATGTATAATTGTTCACAGCATTTAATACGTCATGCTCTGAAAATAGGGTATTATAAAAATATATTCTTATAGAACTGTCTTCATTAAAATAAAATGCTGATAGTTGCTTGAAAGACTTGTCACGTATGTCAGCCACTTCAATAGAAATCATACATCACAGACTTTGCCCCTTTGGTTTTCAAGTTCTCTTTCAATCTTGCTGTTTTTCCCATCTCCCTTGAAAGAGATAAACCTTGGAAAGGTGCACTTGCCTGTTCTTCACATGAAGGAAGTAAGTGTTTCTAGGGTCAGCTTTTAATGAGTGTGAGGTAGGGGAAGAAGGGAAGGTGTGCATCACATCTAAATCCAAACTGGCCTTCTGGACTCCGTGCAGTAAATTTGAATCAGAGATTATTAAGTGTATGCAGCATCCCTCGCTAGATATTTGCTTTTCTTGCCTAGGATCATTTACTGCCTAAATGTAGATTGGGATTCAGATCTAGCATCGGATTTTTTTTTTATTTTTAGAGTGCCTCTCTAAGCCAACAGAAGAAGATGCAGACACAAGAGGTTATTGCAGAAGGTCAGGGGACATGGAGTTGGGGGTAGGGTGTTAGCGTGGATAGAGGATTGGTTGTCAAATAGGAGGCAGAGAGTGGGGGTCAATGGGTGCTATTCGGATTGGCAGTTGGTGACTACTGGAGTGCCCCAGGGGTCGGTGCTGGGGCCTCAGCTATTTACCATTTATATAGATATCTGGAGGAGGGAACCGAGCGTATGGTGTCGAAATTTGCTGATGACACCAAGATTGGTGGAACGGCAAATTGCGCGGAGGGTGTGGAGAGTCTGCAGAAGGATCTAGATAGGCTGGGCGAATGGGCCAGGGAATGGCAAATGGAATTTAATGTTGGCAAGTGCGAGGTGGTCCACTTCAGTAGGAATAATGGTAGGAAGGATTAATACTTACGTGGAGAAAAACTGCAGCAGGCGACAGTGCAGAGGGACCTCGGGGTCCTTGTGCATGAGTCGCAAAAACCCAGCTTGCAGGTGGGTTATTTTGGCCTTGGAGGGAGTGCAGAGGAGGTTTTCTAGGCTGATGCCAGAGTTGAGGGGGTTGAGCTATGAGGAGAGGCTGAATAAACTAGGCTTGTACTCGTTAGAGTTTAGAAGGATGAGGGGAGATCTCATTGCGACGTATAAGATGATGAATGGGGTGGATAGGATAGAGGTGGAGAGACTCTTGCCGCTCAGAAAGGACAGTAGGACTAGGGGTCACAGCCCCTAGTCCTTTCGGCGGGGGGGGGTGGGGGGGGGGGGGGGGGGTGGGTGGGTGGGTTTAGAACGGAGTTGAGGAAGAATTTCTTCACTCAAAGGGTGGTGAATCTCTGGAATTCTCTGCCCGTTGAAGTGGTGGAGGCTACCTCGCTAAATATTTTTAAGAAGCGGGTTGATGGGTTTTTGATAAGAGAGGGGATTAAGGGTTATGGGGCGAGGGCGGGAATGTGGAACTGAGCCACGACAGATCAGCCATGATCTTATTGAATGGCGAGGCAGGCTCGAAGGGCTGGATGGCCTACTCCTGCTCCTATTTCTTATGTTCTTATGTTAAATCCTGGTATGATGATTTTGCTCAGCATAAATCAGTGGTTAGCACTGCTGCGTCACAGTGCCAGGGACCGGGGTTCAATCCCAGCCTTGGGTGACTGTGGTTTGCACATTCCCCCCAGGAATGTGGGTTTCCTCCAGGTGCTCCAGTTTCCTCCCATGGGCCAAAGATGTGCAGGTTAGGTGGATTGGCCATGGCAAATTGCCCCTCAGTGTCCCAAGATATGTAGATTAGGAGGATTAGCCATGGTAAACATTAGAGGTTCTGGGGATTGGATGGAGTAGAGAGACTGGGTAAAATGCTTTGACAGTCGGTGCAGACTCAATGGGCCAAATGGCCTCTTTTGTACTATAGAGATTCTGATTGTATACTAAGTTCCAGAGTTTGCTCACTTAGTCAAGCTAGTAGGCCCTTTTGAGGTTTCCACTTGGCTACTTGGTTTAAAAAAAAAGGAAATTTAGATTCATATAATCACTGTGCAATTTAAGGATCAGTGAAATTTACATTTTTTTAAAAAATAGTTAGATTATCCCTTTTATATCATATCCTGTCTGGACTACTGCTAAATAACATGCAATAACTTTTATGGTTGATCAGGGACTATATAAAATTAGAGTAGGCAATGTAGGAAGAAGGAGTACTGATCCTAGAAACATTTTGTCCTCTCCCACTTGGCATTGTTCACAAATCACAACCAACAAATCTTGTTGTTCTGTTGATTCAATGCTATGTGCTAACTTGTCGACTCAATATTTTGAAAACGTTAAAGCAGCTTGATTTTTTTTTTCCACAGAGCCAGGCATTAGGAATTTCCTGCATTGCTGCTTTTTTAATTGTGCTAGTATTTTCTTTTGGATATCCCAATAAAAACAGAACAATAGGGAGTTACTCCTCTCCATACTTCAACATGATGTAAAATTAATCTGACTTATGGCATTACAAGTGGCATTAATACATTCGAGCACAGTTGCAAAGCGATCAAGGTTCAGGAACAAATTGTCACCAGAAGGATCTTCCAATTCGACCATGGTACACGAGCTTTTGCAGGGCTCACCCATCCCACTGCTGGAAATCATGCCTTGCCTTTGACAATACAACATCCACCCCACCTCATTCTCCAACCCATGCAGTGAATGTCATGCCAGCTCAAATCATTACTGATTTTCAAAAAGATAAACCAGTCGTGATGACCACATTGAGGGGCACACTATATAAGGTATAATCTCTGGATGGTGTGGGACATAGTTGGGCAATGGTCTGGCACTGTCCTCTGGCACTACCATGGATGGGAACTTGAGTGCCCTATTGGGGGTGTGTGGGGGAGGGGGTGGGGTGATGCTTTTGTGGGTACTTGTGTTGGGACAACCCAGTGCTTGTGAAGGAGATGGAGCGCATGATCCTAGGGAGGGGTGTTGCCCTGTTGCTGGAGGGGGTGGGGGGAACAGACGCTGTGAAGGTGGGTGGTGGTGGCGCTGCTGCTGATATGTGGGTTTTGGGTGGGGGGGGTGGTGGTGAGGGGAGAAAGTTCCCACCGTTTGCATGCTGGGTGGGGGGATGTGTACGTACTTGAATTAAATATGGATCAGGGTGCCCTTTTAAAAATAATCTTGAATCCTGGCTTTGCCAGCATGTTGGCGTGTTTTGGCCCAGCCTCTCCAACTGGCTGTGTGATCCTCACGTAAAAAGTCTGACAACACCAGGTTTTAGTCCAACCGATTTATTTGATAGTAAACGCACAAGCTTTCGAGGTTTCCCTCTTCATCAGGTAAATGGAGAATTCTGGCCTCAGACAGAGCATATAAAGCACAGACAGTTTAGAGATTACTGATTAGAATGCGAATCTTTACACCTAACCTGCTGTTCAAGTCTTAAAGTGGCCGACAATGTGAGTGGAAGGAGCACTGATCACAGGTTAAAGAGATGTGTATTGTCTCCAGACAGCACAGAGTGAGGTTTTGCAAACCCAGGCAAGTCACGGAGGTTACAGACAGTGTGACATGAACCCAAGATCCCTGTTGAGACCGTCCTCATGTGTGCAGAACTTGGCTATCAGTCTCTGCTCAGTTGGGTTCATGTCACACTATCTGTAACCCCTGTGACTTGCCTAGGTTTGCAAAACCTCACTCACTGTGCTGTCTGGAGACAATACACATCTCTTTAACCTGTGATCAGTGCTCCTTCCACTCACATTGTCGGCCACTTTAGGAGTTGAACAGCAGGTTAGGTATAAAGATTCGCATTCTAATCAGTAATCTCTAAACTGTCTGTGCTTTATATGCTCTGTCTGAAGCCAGAACTCTCCATTCACCTGACGAAGAGGGAAACCTCGAAAGCTTGTGTGTTTACTATCAACTAAATCGGTTGGACTAAAACCTGGTGTTGTCAGACTTTTTACTGTGTTTACCCCAGTCCAACGCCGGCACATCCACATCATGTGTGATCCTCACCAGCACTCCAAAATTGCACAAGGTGCCGCTTAAGTAGACAAGAAAAGGCATCTGAAGCTGACAAGTTTCACACAGCTTTTCTCACTTAATTAAACACTGCAATTTTGGGAAAATTCTGCCCTAGGTCTCCAACATAATCAAACTACGCAGGTATAAGGGACAAGTTGGTGAAAGTAGATTAGGAAAGTATCAAAAAATATGATGACAAACAAGCTACAGCTAGGACTTAAAGAATTAATACACAATTTGAATCAAATATGTAGGCACATAAACCCACAGAAAAAGTGGTTCAAATGTCACTAATGAGTATCTGAAGATAGTATTAGATCAGAGAAAGATGTTTATAATGTTGCCAAAAAAATAGGATTAGGAAGATTTGAGAATTCAGCAAAGGAGGACCCTGAGGCTAATCAAGAAAGAAAAGATAACGAGTGGACCAGCAAGAGACAAAACAGATTGAGGTTTTATAATTGGGAAGAGATGAGTGAAAGTTAACTGTAAAGTCATTCAGATATAATTTGAAGCAACTTATCTTTACCTATCCAGACCACTTGTGACTGCATTTGGTCCTTTGGATGCTGCAGTTGTCTTGATACGCACACAGACAAGCTTGAAATCAGAACAGGTTTGCAAAACACCAGAGAGACAGAGGGACTCTGGGTACTAATAGCAAACCACCAACAGCAGAATTTTCACTCCAGGAAGGCAAGAAGCTTTGCTTCCAGATAACCAGCAGAATTTACAATACCAGAAAGAGAGAGAAACACTGCTTTTCAGTCTGATTTCCAAACACCTTCTAAACTAAGAACTGAAAATGAAAGAACTTCTGTCACCTCACCTGTCGATCATTCTTCCCCTTAAGAATGCAGAATTATTAAAAAAATCCTAGAAAGTATCAGAGGCCCAGAGAAAAAATAAACAAAACCCTATTAAACCATTGAAGCAGCAATAAAAGGATTTCTATCAGGCAGCTCAGCAACAATGAGAAAAACCAAAGCTACTTAACTGCAGAGAGCATGATTTTTAAAAAAATTATTAAAGGCACGCTAGCGTCACAATGGATAAAATCTGTTAATGTAACCTGGGATAGTAGAGGCAAATGCATCTTAGAAGTTTGTAAAGAAAGCTGCAGACTAAGGTAATCAAATAATGGGGTGCAGTGGATCCTGGAACAGAGGATAGTTTCTTTTGGAGGTCCACAGGTCTGAGTTGAACAGTGGATACACGTGTGCATTTTGGTGTTTTGCTTTGCATCATTGGGGGGCAAAAATTATTTAACTAGCTTGTGGTGATTTTTATTTGGAAATGAGTAGACTTCAAGTGTTGAGTTACTTGCTAGTTCCCTGATATTTTTATGCACCTCAAAATAAGATGTTTGCCTTGCCATGATCACTGTTTTCAGATCTGTCATTGGACACATTCAACCATTCAATCAATTTTAAGATTAGTTAAAGATGAATAACATGCAAACTGAATTATTTCATAAACTTAAAAATAGTTGTGTATTAACTTGTATTTATATTTGTGTTTTCTTTATAGCTCGGTTTTGGAAATGTCACTTCGGACTTGGGTGTTCTGTGCATTTGCAGTCTTTTACGTCAGCTTTACATCTGGAACTGAAGAAGGATATGCTGAATTTAACAGCCCCACCAACCTGCTATGTTTGGCTGTGGATAACACCAGTGGGAAAGTGTATGTTGGGGCGGTGAATTTCCTCTATCAGCTAAAGTCAGACCTCCAAAAGGAAATGACGAGAGAAACGGGCCCAAAACCGGATGGTCCGGACTGTTTGCCACCAATAAGAGATACAAACTGTCCTAATCAAGTACTAACTCCAAATTACAATAAACTCCTTCTAATAGATAAAGATATGAATAGACTTATAATATGTGGAAGTATATATAAAGGAATTTGCTCAATATTGCAGCTGGATAACATCAGTCATGTCGTATATCATAAGGAGGATGGTGGAGAGGTTACGTTTGTTGCAAGTAATAAATCGAATGTGGGCCTCATAACTAATATAACTGACAAAAGTGGGCAATCCATGCGGGTGATTTTTGTTGGAAAGAGTTTTGAAAGTTATGCAAATGCAATAACGAGCACCAGAACACTCACTCCAGAGAAGCAGAACCAATTGTTTGTGCTCGTTCAGGATTCTTCGGCTGTGAAACCAGACTCTGCACAGTATCGACATGACTTTAAGTTTGCGTTTGAAGATGACATCTTTGTGTATTTCATTTTTTCTCGAACGGATGGATTGCGTCAGAAATCTAAAACCTACATATCACGTATTTGCACTGCTGATACCAATTACTATTCCTATATCGAAATGGTCCTGGAATGTGATGATTGTAATATTGTGCAGGCTGCTTACATCACCAATCCTGGAGAAAAGCTCGCTCAGTATATGAACAGTTCAGGAGTCTACGGAACTGTAACTCCAGCAGATAAAGTGCTCTTTGCTGTGTTTAACAGAGAGAACCCGAAGTCAGCCTCTTCTGATAAATCTGCTTTCTGCATGTTCTCACTGAAGCACATAAATGAAAAGATTGAATACTATAGAGAACTCTGCTATGGTAGTGAAGGGAAAATTGGTGAAAACATAATCGTTCACAATCCTTACAAATCTGAAAGCTTTCACAAATGTCCTGACAAATTGGGCAAGGTAGATATATATTTACTGTCTCTCTCCCTACCCCAGTATTTCTTTTATATAAAAAAAAGCTTTCTTAATGAGATTTCATAGCATACTGCATACTGAAATACTTTGTTTTATTTGTGGGCATTGTCAAATCAATCAACATGTATAAGAACAATATTATAAAAGCAAAATATTGTGGATGCTGGAAAAACCAAGCACATCTGGCAGCATTTAAAAGAACAAAGAATAGTTAAAGTTTTGAGTCCATTTGACTCTTCTTCGGAGCTAATGTTTGATGGATTGTATACTATACAAGAAGGGTGAAACAGCTGGAACAATGATTTGTGAGAGCTGGGAGAGATTAGAATAAAGATGTAGCAAAACTTAAGAACAAGTCACAGATGGTATGGTGGGCAAGGAAGAGCTTTGCATAGGAACAAAACATTTATGGTTTATAAAAAGGTGGTGAGGTGCTAAAGTGGAGGTGAAAAGTCACCAGTCTAAAGTTGTTGAACTCAGGAACATTAAGAATTGAGAACACCTCACTTTTTGAACCATATCATCAAGTATTTTAACACTTGTGTGGTCATATGTTGTGCTTCCATGAGACTTTTATGTATTTAAAAAAACACACAACCACTACTCTGATGAATATACAGCTTGTATTCCATTTGCTGAATGTTTCAGGCAGTAGGCTATCTGCCTGTAAGCCACATTGTTAATGTTGGAGTGAGTAGCTGGCAAGGCACAGCAAAATCCACCTGTTGGCCTATTGAGCCTGCTTCGATGACAATCTGATCTTATTCCTGTAACCCTACATATTTACCCTGCTAGTCTCCCTGGCACTAAAGGGCAACTTAGCATGGCCAGTCAACCTAACCCACACACTTTTGGACAAGGCCCTGGTATTTGACTGTTGTATAGAAACAAATAATGGAATTAGATCAGAAAATAGTGTGAATTGATCTTGTGTGCTCTTATGAAATATACAGCACACTGGTTCATAGGATAGATATTGCCTCTGAAAGAAGGCAGTTAAGCATAAGGAAGAGCTTTCAGTGGAACATTTTCATGCAGTGTAAAAGCTACGCAATAAGTTAGTGGGGATGGTATTTCAACCAGACCTTACAAATGAATTGGGAGACAACTGTTTTGTTCCTAAGTGGGAAGGAGATGGAATGAAAAAGGAAACAGTTTATTTACACTAATAACCTTCTTGTTTTTTAAAAGCAAAACATCGTGTTGATTTGCATTATTCAGTGTTGTTCTTCTACGTTTCTTTTTCTCTCCTTCCCTAATCTTGTATCGCTCATTGTGTTGTGTATTGCAACCCCACAAAAGACATTTGAGCAAGATCGTGCTCGCACAGTGCTGATGCGTTTGTTCTGAGCAAATGTTTGATTGTGCCCAGGAGATTCTATTTATCTGCGCTCGTGGATTGGTCATGAGAATTTTTTTTACCAAGTTAAACTTTTCTTTCCTATACCTTTTTAAAAGAAAAATTCAAATATCCATTTTAGGTAGTTATTGGACTACATGAGATGAAAGTAACTGCAACATGACTGGGAGAAAATGCATAGCATTTTTTCTGGTGGCAATTAGTGTACGTTGGAAACTTTAAGATGGTACGATGTATCTGAACACAATTGAACCATGAATTGTGTAGTTTCTATGTTAAATTTGATCACAGATCACAGTAAGCTTAATTAGATTGCTAATGAGGGAAAAGCTTGAGTTGTTCTTGGAGCAAAGGGATTGAAAGGAATTTGATAGAATTGTGCACGATTATGATCTGCTTGGATAAGGTAGTCAAAGACCGTTCTTGCTGATCGTATAAGGATCGGGGACACAGATTTAAGGTTTTGTGCAAGGGGAAGTTGTGATGAAGAACTTCTCTATATAGTGAGTGGTAATTACCCAATGCCTACAATTGTGGTCTAAGTGGAAACAGTAATTTCAAAACTAAATTGGATGGGTACTTGAAAGAAGTAAACTTGGCTACGGGGATCGAGCAGGCAAGTGGGTCTGACTGGATTGGGAGAAGACATCATAGTATGGATGGGCCAAATGGTCTCCTTGTGTGCCACAAATGAATCTGACCCTCTAGGCAAGAAAGTCCATTCAGGCCATCGTAGCTCATCATTCAAAGCAAACCTGTGGTTATGTCCTGTCAACCCTATCAGTCTTAATTTTCCAAAATTTTTCTGGAATATTTTGCCTCTAAGAAGCTCATTATACCCATGTGGAACATCCTGACACAGAAGGACACAGATGAAGTAAGTAAGCAAAACACGAAACAGTATAACCTGGATTTAAGAATTGTAAATAGGGAGGCACTAGGGGAATCAGATAAGCGAAGAAACTTAGGGCCCAGTATGTGTTTTTCAAATTAGCCTGCAAGTACAAAAACTGATTCGGAGTCAAATAGATGCAGTTTTGCATGCTACAATTGTTTAGCATCTTAGAAATAATGTTAGGCAATGAAAACTGCCTGTAGAGTATAGTTTGGAAATACAATTAATGTTATGCATGTAAATCATTATACAGATAACTATTAGAATAGTGGATTTATTCTTGACTTTAGAACCCTTGCAATGTATGCAAATATTGCAAAATATTTAGGAGCATGAGTTGATTTTTGATTTAAAATCGATACAATAAAGTCCAGCAACAATTCACTCTGATGTTACATAGGATGAAGATATTTGCCTGCAATGAAATAATTTTTAAAAAAAATTAGTTTCTGTTACCTGAACATGATTGTGGTTAAGGGATAATCTTATCAAGGTTGTTATAAGAATTAAGGGACGTGGCTTTGGTGCAGGAGTCATGGAGCAACAATATAAAGAGGGTGGAGGAGCAGAGGGACCTCGGTGTATATGTGCATAAATCATTGAAGATGGTAAGACAGGTTGAGAAGAGCAGTTAATGAAGCATACAGTATCCAGGGTTTTATTAATACAGGCAAAGACTGTGGGAGGAATGCGGTTATGCTAAACTTGTACAAGGCACTAGTTTGGTCTCAGCTTGAGTATTGCATCCAGATCTGGACTTCAGGAAGAATGTGGAGGCATTTGAGACTGAAGAAAAATATTGCAAAAAATGGTTCCAGGGATGAGGAACTTCAGTTATGAAGATAGATTGGAGACGTTTTCCTTAAAGAAAAGAAAGCTAAGACGAGGTTTGATAAAGGTGTTCAAAATCATGAACCATTTGGACAAAGTGAATGGGATAAAATCTGTTCACACTTGTTAAAAGATTGAAAATTATGCAGATTTAAAGCCATTAGTGAAAAAAGCAAAAGAGGAGACAACATTTAACATAGTGTGTGTTAGGTGTTTGGAATGCATTGCCACAGAATGTGGTGAAGACCAGTTCAGTTGAAGCATTGAAGGGAATCGGACTGTTATCTGAAAATACAGGGTTACAGGGAGAAAGTGAGGGGAATGGTATTGGGCAAGTTGCCCATTTGGAGAGCCAATGCAGAGCCAGTGGGCCACATGATCTCCTCTGAGCCCTAACTATTCAGTGATTCTGTGAATTCTGAGCAAACAAATGTATTTGGGTGGAAATTCCATGATTCCATGATGCCATTGTGCAAGTGTGGAATATCCTTCTTAGCTCTCTTTGCAATCTGGTCTCAAATTCTGGGGACTGGCACATTCTGAGTAGGTTGTTGGAAGAATAAAGCAGTGTAGGTGCAAGGAAAGAGAGCAAATAAGAGAAATGTTTGCCAATACAGAGCTCCAATGACTTCCAACAGCAATTGAATTTTCCAGAATTTATCCTCCAATTGGAACAGCAATTTTCAAATTTGCATTGGAATATTAGGATCCCTAAAGACCCAGATGTGCACCCTCTTCCTCCATTTATTTGCTCTCTGCTTCCTTCCCTACCCTGCATCGTACAACTTCGAGCTGTAATTAACTGAAATTGAATACAAGTCTTGATATACCTTAATGATGAGAGACTTGAAATTGTCAAATGCGGAACCTAACCCTCAAGATAAGGGGGGAAAGTTTCAGTGGAAATGTGTGGGGAAAATATTTTGCACAAAGGGTGGTGTGGGCGTGGAATGCACTGCCAAGTGAGGTGATTAAGGCAGTTACGTTACTCACATTTAAGATTCATCTTGATAGGTATCAGAGCAAATGGGGAGTAGAGAGATATAAGTTGTTGGCTTAGATAGGTAAATCTGATCAGCACAGGCTTGGAGGGCTGAAATGCCTGTTCCTGTGCTGTACTGTTCTTCTAGCAACAGGTTTATTTAGTTGCACAAGCTTTCGGAACGCTGCTGCTTCATCAGGTGGGTGAGGAGTTGGGTTTATAAACAGGGGACATACAGGCACAGACTCAATTTACAAGATAATGGTTGGAATGTGATTCTTAACAGGGTCCCGCTGAGGTCAGTTGGCCGCCAGACCCACTGAAAATCCAATTCTGTTCTAAAAAATATTTTAGTCTTCAATTCAAAATTGACTGGAGCGGGAGAATGAAGCTGAGGAAAAGGATTTTTAAAAAAATTCACCTGTGCCAGTAGTTTTCACCAGGTCCAAGTGGCAACCTTGCCTCGACCCTGTTAAGACTCGCATTCCAACCATTATCTTGTAAATTGAGTCTGTGCTAATATGTCCCCTGTTTGTGAACCCAACTCCTCACTCACCTGATGAAGGAGCAATGCTCCAAAAGCTTGTGCTACCAAATAAACCTGTTGGACTTTAACCTGGTGTTGTGAGACTTCTTACTGTGCTTACCCCTGTCCAACGCCAGCATCTCCACATCATTGTTCTAACAAGGCAGTTGATGTGGACTGAATTGATATGTTTATAAGGGTTGATGGCTGGTTATTTGGCCAGTAAGAAATTACACATCACAAGGAATGGGGATTGAAATTCTAAAACTACAAAGGGTGACAAAATGGTGTAGCAAGTTGGCAGAGTCAGTGAAACTACTCCTGTTCCTTTTGGCCTTTCTCTACACCACTTCAAGAGCTTGGCTAACTTGCGTGACCAGATGTAGACACGTGGCCCAACATTTGTGGTTAGCACTGCTGCCTCACAGCGCCAGGGACCCAGGTTCATTTCCAGCCTCAGGTCACTGTGTGAGTGGAGTTTACACTTTCTCCCCTTGTCTATGTGGGTTTTCTCTTGGTGCTCCGGTTTCTTCCCACAGTTCAAAGATGCAGGTTAGGTTGATTAGCCATGCTAAATTGACTCTAGTGTTAGGGGATTAGTGGAGTAAATGTGTTGGGTCATGGAGATAGGGCCTGGGTGGGATTGTGGTGGATGCAGACTTGGTGGGCCAAATGGCCTCCTTCTGCACTGTAGGGACTCTGATATTTTCGAGCTGGAACATTGCTAATGCTTAATATGACATCCCTCATTTTGTAGTCCATTGATTTGGCTGTGTTTATTCAATATGCATTGACTCGGATTATACATTTCAAGCACACTGTGGTCTGTATAGGCACCAGCTCCCAGAAAATGGGGTGGGGAGAAATATTATGGCCAGTGTCACATCCCAGCTGTCAGCTGTGATTCGGTAGGTAGCACTGTGGCCTCTGAGACACAAGATTCTGGGTTCAAGCCCCACTCCAGGACTTGAGCACAAAAATTAGTGTTGACACTCCAGTGCAGCAGTGAGAGAGTACACTGTCACCTGAGGATTTGTACTTTGCATGAGATGTTGAACCAAGGCCCTATCGGTCTGCTTGAATGAATGTAATCGATCCCATGGCACTATTTTGAAGATAATTGGGAAGTTATCCTTGGTGTCTTGATCAACATTTATTCCTCAATCAACATCATATCACATTATGGGGGTTTGCTGTACTCACTGGCTACTGCATTTCATACATTACAACTTTAGAAATACTTCATTTGCTGTAAAGCATTTTGAGTTGCCTGAGTTGTGAAAAATATCAGCTAAATGCAAGTCTTTCTTAGTTAAAGATGGTGAAAACTTCGCTTGGAGTCCATTGATTTTTCTGACACCTGTCAGCTGTGGACTAAGCCAGTGAAAGCACGTGCGGAGGTTGATAGAATTAAGATCAAAGATGCTGATGAGATGCAAAAAAATTCTCTTCCTCTCACAGCATTTACTGTCACCGCAATCGAGACTTTCTTCAAATGCCTCAAGGAAAGTATTATATAACCTGTACCTCATTTTCACTGTACATCAATCTCTTGTATAGACTTGGTTATCCTAGGAATATGTCAACATAACTGAGACTCTGGGAAACTTCAAATTTCAGTGGATGGATGAAAGTAAAAATGGTGTGGGTTGTGATTGCTGATCTAGGACTGCCTTGTTTATTTTGTTGCCTACTGTATCTTAAACTTTTACTTAGATTTTGTTTTCAAAGTAGGCTCAAAGATGGGAGAACTACTTCATGTAGAAATGGCAAGGCAATGAACAGTTATTTTTCCAAACATTTCTGTAGAAGACACATTCCTTTTTTAATCGGTGTATTCATTTCACAAAAGCAGCACTTGAATACTAGCACTTTCAATATTATTTGTTTACTAATCTGTCTTGATAATTAAAATTAGAGCTAACTTAATTTTTTTTCTTCCTTCGCTACCTCAGGGACAAGCAAAGCTTTATCCTTGCAGTGGTGAACACCTTCCATATCCCATTGCAAGTAAAGAAGGAATTGTTGCTACATCACTGACACAATATGACACAAACTTATCAGCAATAGCTGTGGCTGTAGAGAATGAAAATACTATCGCCTTTTTAGGCGATGTAAGAGGAAAAATTCATAAGGTAAGACTTGAAGTACAAGCTTCCCTTTTTAAAAGGAAAGCAGGTTTGTGGAATCTGTACTGAAATTTTAATTTGTCAGTTAATGGCAATCCTTTTGATCAGAAATTCTGTTTACAGAACTAAATCGTAGGAAAATACAGTTTTGCTTTTCCATCACCTGGCAAAGAAACTAAAGCAGGATTGGCATGGTGGCACAGTGGTTAGCACTACTGCCTCACAACGCCAGGGACCTGGGTTCAGTTCTCGGTTTGGGTCACTGTTTGCATGGAGTCTGCACGTTCTCCCCTGTCTGTGTGGGTTTCCTCCCACAATCGGAAAGACGTGCTGGTTAGGTGTATTGGCCATGCCAAATTCTCCCTTGGTGTGTACGTGAACAGGTGCTGGCTTATTTGACAAAACCATCACTCATAATTGTTAGAATTGCCAGAAACCTCTGTTTCATAATCTGTATTGATTTATGACCATTAGAACTGACTTTTATTTTGCGTGCTGTTCAAAGGTATATTAGGAAAAAAAACACTAACTCATTCAAGAGATCAATCATGTCACTACCTCAAAGTATCAATGTTCAAAATGGCAAGGCAAAGATCACTGCTAAAATTCTGCACCTTAAAATGGCAGGAGGCAAGATTTTCTCCGATATCGGCAAAGCCTGATGTCAGGTGTGAGGTCGTTGACAGCATGGGCAACCTTTTCTGCGCAGTGGTCTGGAACTTCGAAAAAATTTGCAACTATGCGTTCAGCGCTGTATTACTGGCAGGAAGCCTCTGATTTGTCTGCCCCACCATCAAATTAGACACTTGATGATCCAGTGCCATTTGTAGGCCGTCCCAGCGCAGTGTGAGTTAACCAGGAAACAAGATGCTGGTACCAACCTGACAGCTCTCTCCCCCTGAGTGTTGCACTCGCCTGGGTGTGCACCTTCTGACATCAGTTGTGCGTCATGTCATTCTGACATCATGCTGCTGTTGATGAGGGTATGACTCTGACATATGGGCCTGATAAATACATGTTAATTTATTACAATAAAATTCCTGACATTGAACATCGGGAAATGCGGCTCGTCACTGACAGGTGGGAGGGGACACTGGCTTTTTCTTTTACATGGTTGTGAAGCATGACTTTGGCCACCTTGGGATATTTTCCGCTCCCGTTGCCAAACCTTCCTGACGCGAATGGGAGTGGAAAATCACAGCCAGAGAGTTTGGTACAGACCCCTGGCTTACATCTCTCAAATAATAAAATGTGGCAAGTGAATTACTGAACAGAAAACCAGCTCAAATACTATTTGGCAAATTAAGCAAGACACCCCTCCTAATAGTAGCCAACATTTGAAACTGAGGATTGTAAATTTTTTTTAAATTAACATTGCACAGTAAAATGGGTCCAGCTCTGCATTCAAGACACCCAAGAACTTGAGATTAATGCAGGATAAATGATGATCAATAGGGTAATGAAGATGGACACCAGTATCATAATAGCTGGATTTTGGGTGCTCCAGTGTAAGAATCGACAATGAAAAGACTTGCTGGGAAATCCAAGCATCAGTGCAAAATCTGATTTAGTTCAGAGTGATGTGGTGTTTGTCGTTGAGCAATTCACCATGGACATATTTCTACCATAGCAGAAAGAAAAACTCAGGTCGACTTTAAACAACGCACTGATCTAGTTCTGTAAGTAGAATTTCTGATGAAAAGGATCGCCGTTAAAACCAAATAACAAACTTGCTGATCTTACCAGCTGTGGTAGATTACAAAACAAATGACTCTTTCTTTACCAGTAACTTCATTTGTCTTGATCATTCTGGATTGATTGGGCTTCATAGTGATTGGGTTTATTTTATTTTCAGGAGAGAGATATGTCCATAGTGGTGAAACTTTATATCCATGTTTAAAAACAGGAAGATAAAAGCAAAATACTGTGGATGCTGGAATCTGAAACAAAAACAGAAAATGCTGGAAAATCTCAGCTGATCTGACAGCATCTGTGGAGAGAGAATAGAGCCAATATTTAGATGATTCTTCATCAGAGCCCCAAGAACAGTTTTTTCACAACCAAGAAAAAGCCCCATCCACAACCAGTGGTTGTGGATGGGGCTTTTTCTGAATGGAGGTCAGTCACCAGCGGAGTGCCTCAAGGATCTGTTCTGGGACCCTTGTTGTTTGTCATTTTCATAAATGACCTGGATGAGGAAGTGGAGGGATGGGTAAGTAAGTTCGCTGATGACACGAAGGTCGGTGGTGTTGTGGATGATCTGGAAGGATGGCAAAAGTTGCAGCAGGACATAGATAGGATGCAGGACTGGGCGGAGAAGTGGCAGATGGACTTCAACGCGGATAAATGTGTTGTCGTCCATTTTGGCAGAACCAACGGGATGAACGAGTACACTATTAAGGGCAGAAGTCTGAGTAGTGTTGAGGAGCAGAAGGATCTTGGGGTCCGGGTCCACAGGACTCTTAAATCGGCCTCGCAGGTGGAGGAGGTGGTCAAGAAGGCGTATGGTGTACTGGCCTTCATTAATCGAGGGATTGAGTTTAGGAGTCGGGAGGTAATGCTGGAACTTTATAAGACCCTTGTCAGGCCTCATTTGGAGTATTGTGCGCAGTTCTGGTCGCCTCACTATAGGAAAGATGTAGAAGCTATTGAAAGGGTGCAGAGGAGATTTACAAGGATGTTGCCTGGACTGGGAGGCATGCCTTATGAAGTTAGGTTGAGGGAGCTGGGACTCTTTTCCCTGGAGAGACGAAGGTTGAGAGGCGACCTGATAGAAGTTTACAAAATGTTGAGAGGAATAGATAGGGTGGACTCTCAGAGGCTATTTCCCCGGTTTGAAATGGTCGCTACGAGAGGACACAGATTTAAGGTGCGGGGAGGGAGGTTCAGAAGTGATGTTAGGGGTAAGTTTTTCACTCAGAGGGTGGTGAGTGAATGGAATCGGCTGCCGTCAGTGGTGGTGGAGGCGAACTCGCTGGGGTCTTTTAAAAGACTTCTGGATGAGTATATGGGGTTTAATGAGATTGAGGGTTATAGATAGGTCTGTAGGTTGGTAGGTGATGTGGTCGGCGCAACTTGTGGGCCGAAGGGCCTGTTTGTGCTGTAGTGTTCTATGTTCTATGTTCTATGTTAACAGTTTTTTGCAAAGGATCATCTAGGCTTGAAACATCGGCTCTATTCTCTCTCCATAGATCCTGTCGGATCTACTGAGATTTTCCAGCATTTTCTGGAAATTTGTTCTGACCAGAATTGCTTTGTATGATTAAGAATGCATGTGGTTGGTTGAAAGTAGATGAATGCGAAATGGGTCTGATCAGCTAATTGTTCATGATGCATGTCAAAGGTAATAGCAATCAGGGTATAAGTATTCGCCCTTGCATTGCAAGAACAAGTGAGGTTTAATGTAGTCTGAAAAAGCAAAGGATGAAAATCACTTTGAAGTGAGAATGGCTATAGATACAGAGATGAGACTGTGAAAGAGACAACTGAGCCTTCAGAAATTCCCGAGTTGAATCTGGAATGATGTACCTGAGAACCAATAAACTACACAGATATTTGAGGGAAGTTAGATGGTTTAAGCTTATAGATGCACAGTGACACCCCTGTTAAATAATTAAAGATACCTTTGTTGGTGACAGGCAAAACACCCAAGAGTTCCAAATGCAGTGTGTCCAAAGCACATACCATTGGTACGCATGACACACAAGCTGTAAGCCTAAATTAGGCCTGATCTTTCAAAAGGATCAGTAGATTTTGACAGTTGTATCTGCAAGTAGCTTTTTCCAGTCCACATGGGACAAATCTTAGTAAACTTAACTTTCCCCAGTTAAGAATTTTATCACCAACCTTTTTATACGCTTTTCCAAAACCATTGTAAAGTTGACTATTATGGTCACTGTCTCCAAAATGCTTGCCTTCTGATATACACTCCATCTGCCTGGGCTCACTTCTGAATATTGCCCCCCTTCCCTTGTTGGGCTTTCTACGTACTAGCTAAAAAATATTCTGGGTGCAATTTAAGAATTTTTCTTCCCTCCCTACCTTGCATACTAAAACTATCCCAGTTAATATTTGGTAGTTAAAATCCCCTACTCTTAGTGCCCCATTGTTCCTACACATCTTAAATTTTGATTGCATATTTGATCCTCTATCCTCGTTTGTTTGGGGATCCATAGTACACACCCAACAATGTGTTTGCCCCATTGCGTTTTTTATTTCTGCCCAAATGGCTTCATTTTAATGATCTTTCCAGAATATCATCCCTTCTTGCTGCTGTAATCTATTCCATGATCAAAATTGTGACCTCCCCATGCCTCCTCTTTTATTCCTCCCTCCCTCTCTTCTGAATATCCTATATATAAGCAGGAATGTTGAGCCGCCAATCCTGCCCATCTTTCAGCTAAGTCTTGGTCATAGTTATGATATGATACTCTCGTGTGCCTATCTGTACCCTCAGCTTATCTGTCTTATTCCCAAGGCTCTCTGTATTAAAGTAAATGCGTTTAGCCTTGCTAGCCTCACTGCTTTCTTCCCTAGCCTATATTTCTACTGCTTTTCAAACTCGCTGGTGTTTTAACTTTGAGTTCCATCTGAGCTATTCTCCCTTCTCTCTGGCCACACATTCATCTATTCTTGCCTTCTGTTCCTATGCTGACTATGATGTGGTGCTAGGAGTAATGCAGAGATTTATATTGATAAAGCCCTGCTTTGCAATTTCCGATCTAACTCTCCAAAGTCTTCTTACAGGAGTTCATTTCTCTTTCTTCCTATTTCATTGGTCTGAACATGGTCCATGACATCTGGTTGATCACCTTTCCCTCTTCAGAATGCCCTACAGCAGTTCCCTGACATCCTTGAACCTGGCACCTGGAAGGCAACACACCATCCTGGAGTCGCATCAAAAGTTTTTAAGCTGTACTTAGAGTTTAAGCTAAAATTTTTTTTTAAATCCATTTATTTTCCTATCATTTGTTTCTTTGCGAAATATACACAGCCCTTTTTTTTCAGTATGTTTTATCTAATTCTCAGCGACTTGATAACCTTCCCTAACAGCTGTTTATCACCAACCAGTGAACTTGTGTACCTCCAGAAATGAGCACGAGGTGCTGCTGACTGCCTGTCCAGGTGTCCTCCCCTTGCACTCTTCACCGGGTGCTGCTGACTGCCTGTCCAGGTGTCCTCCCCTCGCACTGTGCTTGAGTTGCTACTGGCTGTTTGCCCCAGTGTCCTTCTCTCATTGTCGCCTCAAGTAATTTGAAAGTTCTTGTAAGTTTCCGGAAATTAAAATACAATTGTTTGAAGGGTAAGGATGGAGGGATAGGGTGAATGTTGTGACAATGTCTTTTAAAAATACATTTTATTAAACATTGAAGTTTCTGCGCAATAGAAGATTTATTTTTTCCCCTTAAAACAGCACAATAACCAGCCCAAAGATTGAGGTTTTCTTTTATTAGTGGCAAGTAATTATGTGGGCGTGACATTTCCATGCACTTTCTTGCACAACAGCTGTAAATATTCATTATCCAATAGGTATTCCTGGGCAGAGCAGAACAGTTGGACATTACAGCAGATGAATATCAGGTTATTCCTGTGACCCTGGGCAGCAAGGTGAACAGTGACCTTTTCTTCAACACAGGAAGAGATCATCTGTATGTCATGACTGAGAAAAAGGTAATCATTATTTTATCTTCCAATATTCTCATTCAATTGAGCCATGTTTTGGTTCCATACACACAAATTTGCCTGCATAGTTATCATGATATTGGTTTACTTTTAACTGTTACAGTACATATTGGTTTAAAATCAGGCTCACTGGAAATTAACTGTTTCTTTTGATATGTGAGCAGTTGTTATTGTCTGGGGCAGAGAACATACTATTCAATTTGTACACGAGCATTTTATGAATTAAGTTTGAATACGTTTGAATTGAAGGCACATTTCCCATTTTAAACACATCTGTCTGAATTTCTTGTGTCCTGGTTTGAAGTGTTTCATTGCCTATATCGTAAATTTTTTTAGTCAGTACATGAAACAATCAGCAAGTGAGATAGGCCCAAATGTTCTGTGGACTGCCAGTTTAAGAAAAAACACCATATATGTTAAATGTTTAAATACAACGTCAGAAGCCCCCGGTTGGTAACTCCATAAGTGTCCATCAGTTTGTGCCATGGGTACTGTATGGGGAAGATGAAATCTCACTCGCTTCCAAGTAGATGATTTAAGAATGGTATTGTCACAGCATGTAACGTCCTCTCAGCACCAGGTTTATGTTGCAGACCACGCTTTGCATTCAGCAGATAAAGTCAGAAACCTGTCCATTTTGATTTTGTGTATCTGAGATTTCTTGTTGCAGTTAATTAATTATACAGCAAATAGTAATTCTGCTAAACAGTTTAGTTTCTGTATTTTAAGAGTGTGCAGAATTTTATTTTTATGTTGTTGAAAACTTGTATTTTAGATCACTCGTCTGCCAGTACAGGACTGCAGAAGTTACAATAGTTGTGAGTCTTGCATTGAATCTAGAGACCCTTATTGTGGCTGGTGTACAACAGAGGGAATGTAAGTTTTACTTTTTGGAAGTATTTAATTGATGCTTTAAGGATAATGTTGGGGCTGTTCAATCAGTAGAACAGGTTCCCCAATAAAATGATGGCAACAGTTAGTTAGCTTTGATTAAATCAAATGCAAGTTGGAATGATTTCTTCCAGAAGTATGCTGCTCATGTGGAGGTTAAATATCAACACAAAACGATCAATGTAATTTCTGTGCAACAATTTTCAGTATTGGTATTTGAATGCTGCCTGATATGCCAGACCTGTTCACAGCATATTCTTCATTAAAGTAAATTATATTTGAGCTGAAAAATGCAGAAGTTTAACTACTGGCGCACATCCTTGGTTTTGGCCCATTAACTTGTTCTCAGCTGGCTATGTGTATTTCAGCATTTTCTATCTTAATTTCTTATAACTCTCATGTTCTCAATTGTGTTTTTTTTTGTTTTATCCTCTCTGTTGCTCCTTTGTGGCATTCCAACTAATGGAAGATACTCATCTCAAATCTGAACTCAGTTTTTCTGTCCACAGACGACTACCTGACCTGTGCTATGTCTCAAATTTTTTGCTTGCTTTACAAAAGCATCTGCAATTTCTTTTTGCATCTATCCAATTTTCACTCCAAGAACTTCAAATACTCTAGTTAAGAATCTGTTCCATATATATCCATTAAAAATCTGGACAATTCCTTCCCAGCTTTAGTCTTGACTGACACTTTTTAAAGTTTATATCCTGAGGTTCTTTACTCAGCAATAATCAAGCTTCTTTCCTGTATCTAACATTTCAAAAGTGAATTTTTTTTTTACTTCCCTTTTCTACAGCAAAAGCTGGATGAGCTTTTGAGTTAGCTTCTTCAAGGATAGAATTGAGAGCCCCAACATCACCCTCATTGCTTCTCTTTGAATCAGCAGACAGCCAATGATGTTCCATTGCATATTCAGAGTCCTGTTTAGTATTTAGTGCTTTTCTGTCTTAAATTCTGACGCTTGGGAGAAAGACAAATTAGATAATTGGTGAAGGTATTTGCATTTCCGGTTTTAAAAATGGGTCTAATACCAATTTCCTTTTTAGGACCCCAGTTGTACTCGTGCACATCATTCAGAACTAAATAACTAGAATTCAATACTTCAGAACTTGCCGTGTGTCAAGATAAACTTTTCTTGCATTAGATTTTCACAGCTTCCTACGATCCTCATTGGTATATATTTGCACAGTATGAAATAGATAACCTGTGTATTCAAATGAGAATGTTAAATGCAAAATTATGTAATTGTTTAAAATAGATTCATTTATTTAAATGGAGAAAGGCCCGTAATAAATCGAGATCTGGTGATTAAATACTAAGTTTGAGTATTAAAAACCTGCAGATTTAGGTGAAAAGAAAGTGGGAGTGCACGGTATGCCATCATTTTAATGTCCTGAGAACAAATAAGTTAGAACAAGTCTTGATTTCAACGTGGTGGCATATAGGCGTGATGAAAACCTAGAGAGACATCACAGCAAATACAATTTGTATTCCTCGGTAAGTGTAGGCTAGTTCTCTCATTCATACTGACATCCATAATCCCATCTGATCAGTTGCTCCAGGAAGTCGAATTGTACAAAAGCAGATGAAAAGGATCGTTGGCTGTGGAGTCTGGACAAGAAATGTGTGGTGGTTACTAGTGCTGTTCCTCAGAATATGAGTCGAAACAAAGATGGCAAGGTATGCGTCATTACACGCAGCTTTCAGTTTCTAAAGTTGTATTAATGTTTCATTGGTTCAATGATATTTGTTTCCATGTACAATACTGGGTGAATGTAAAGTTTCCAATGTGGTCGGTCCAAACTTTATATTAATGCCAAAAATGGCCAATTAGAGGATAGCTGGTAAGTGCATTCCATCTTCCTATTAATTGCACCCAACCATCCCAATGGGTGGGTACCAATAAAGATACAGTCAGATTTATTCTGACCGTTCTGTTGGACTGAAGCCTCAGAATTGCTGAGTAAACCAAATTTTGCTGAAGTAAATATAATAATTTCTTGCCTGTTTGATTATAAAATGTGCTTTCTAATACTAGTGCACAATTAACACCATCTGAAAATTTTTAATAAAGTTTAAAACATTCTTGAATTGATTGCTTTTGAGCTTTGTATTTGTAACACGTCTTTGAAACAAAATCATTTTTCATAGTTTCTATTATTGTTTCCATGTGTTTAGGTGCAACTGAATATCAACCTATTCCCTGCTTTAACGGACCAAGATGAAATAGAGTGTTTTTTTAATAATATCCGAAGCAAAAAAACAGAACGCTCACCAGGATCTGTTACTTGTATGTCTCCACCAGTCAGTAGTATAGCTGATACCCCTGTGGGCCAAGGTGAGTTCTCCTTTGAAAGGATATACTTGTTTGAAGGAACTTCCCAAAAAGATGTTTTTGGGAACATTGGAGTTATGAATTCAGTATAATGCTTCTAATGCATTTACATCTTTTCTTGAATAAGGAGACCAATACTATACCTAAGACTTTAGCTGTTATGATCTCACCAATGTCCTGCACAATTTTTGAATTATTATTGCTTGTATTTGACCACAGAAAGGGGATTTACATTTGGAGGTTGGATGCAAATAGAAGTGATGAGATTTGGTTTTGATAAAACTGAATGCTGCACAAGATACCAGATCACCATAACAGCAGCCAGATTCATGGCACTGTGGCTGGCTCTGCTACACACGAGAGCAGAGCTATAGCGATAGGGGATTCAATTGTAAGGGGAATAGACAAACGTTTCTGTGGACACAAATGGGACTGTATGATGGTATGTTGTCTCCCTGGTACAAGAATCAAGGATGTTTCAGAGCGGCTGCAGGGCATTCTGGAGGGGGAGGGTGAACAGTCAGCTGTCGTGGTGCATATAGGCACCAACAATATAGGTTAAAAAAATGGAATAAGGTCCTACAAGCTGAATTTAGGGAGTTAGTTAAACTAAGAAGTGGGACTTCCAAGATAGTAATCTCAGGATTGTTACCAGTGTCACATGCTAGTCAGCGGGTGAACTTAAAAGCTTGGAATACTGCATGGAACTTTGATGTTGTGGCAATTATGGAGACTTGGATGAAAGAAGGACAGGACTGGCAGCTTGCATTCTGGAGTTAGATGCTCAGGCGAGATAGGATGACAAAAGAGGTGGAGATGTTGTTTTACTGAATAGGGAGAATGTCACAGCTAGACAGAGAGAGGATCCCTTGGTGGGATCATACAGAGAGGCCATGTGGTTAGAACTCCGGAACAGGAACTGTGCAGTCACACTGTTGGGGTTGTACTACAGACCTCCCAACAGCCAGTGTGAATTGCAAGAACTGATATATCAATGGACTGTGGGAAGATGTAAAAACAACAGGGTTGTTGTGATGGGCGATTTTAACTTCCCCAACATAGACGGGGGCTTGGGTGGGGCAGAGTTTGTTCTTCATGTCCAAGAGTGCTTGATGCAATACATAGCCTTAGACCTGGCTCTGGGAAATGAGCCAGGACAGGTGATTGATGTTGCAGTGGAGGACCATTTCAGAACAGTGATCACAATTCTACAAGGTACTTGTAGGAAAGGATGGAAGTAGTCCCAGAGTGAAAGTACTAAACTGGGGGAAGGCTAACTACGACAGTATTAGGCAGGAGCTAGGCAATGTAGACTGGGGGCAGCTGTTTGAGGGTAAATCCGCATCTGATATGTGGAAGTCTTTTAAAAGTTAGTTATTAACAATTCAGAACAAGGTATGTCCCTGTAAAAATGAAGTTTAAAGATGGCAAAATTTAGGAACCCTGGATGACCAGAGAGATTGTGAGGTAAGTGAAAAAAGAGGAGGCATACATTTCAGGAAATTGAAAATGGATAAGGCTCTTGAGGAATACAAGGATAGCAGCAAAGAGCTTAAACAGGGACTTGGGAAGGCAAAAGAGGGCCATGAAATGTCTTTGGCAGACAGGATTAAGGAAAATTCCAAGGCTTTTACGCGTATATAAGGAGGAAGAAGTTAACTAGGAATGGGTAGGTCCACTCAAGGACAGTGGAGGGAATTTGTGCCTGGAGCCAGATGAGGTGGGTGAGGTCCTTAACAAGTACTTTGCACCAGTATTCACAAAGGAGAAGGATGTGATGGATGGTGAATGTAGAAAGGAGGATGCTGACATTCTAGGACATGTTGAGATAAAAGGGAGGAGGTACTGGAGGTTTTGGAAAACATTAAGGTGGACAAGACCCCAGGGCCAGATAGTCTATCCCAGAATATTGAGAGAGGTGAGGGAACAAATTGCTGAGGCCTTGGCCAAAATCTTCGTGTCCTCTTTAGCCACGGGCAAGGTAGCAGAGGATTGGAGAGTAGCTAACCTTATTCTTCTGTTTAAGATGGGCCAGAGAGACAAATTGGGAAATTACAGGCCTGTGAACCTTACATCAGTGATGGGGAAATTATTGGAGAAGATTGTTAGGGACAGGATGTACTCACATCTGGAAGAGAATAGGCTTATGGTTTTGTGAAGGGGAGGTAGTGTAACATAAACTTGATTGAGTTCTTTGAGGAAGTGATGAGAAAAATTGACCAGGGAGGGCAGTGGATGTTTTATGCATGGACTTTAGTTAAACCTTCGATTAGATTCCTCATGGCAAGTTGATACAGAATGTAAAGTCATGGGGAATCTGAAGTGAGCTGGTAAGATGGACACAAAATGGGCTCGGACATAGAAAGCAGAGAGTAGCAGTGGACGGATACTTTTCTAACTGGAGGTCTGTGACAAGTGGTGTTCCACAAGGATCAGCATGTTGTTTATTATATTGTTTGTAATATATATAAATGATTTGGAGGAAACTGTAGGTGATCTGATTAGTAAATTTACAGATTATACAAAATTTAGAGTAGCGGATAGTGATGAGGATTGACAGAGGATACAGCAGATATAAGTCGACTGGAGACCTGGGCCAAAAGATGGCGGATGGAATTTAACCAGGACAAATGTGAAGTGATTTGGAAGGTTCTCCATAGAAGGAAAGTACATAGTAAATGGTAGACCCCTTAGAAATATTACCATACAGAGGGATCCAGAGTTCCTTGAAGGTGGCAGCTCAGGTGGACAAAGTGGTCAAGAAGGCTATGGCATGCTGGCCTCCCTCAGTTGGGTGTTGAGTAGAGTAATTGGAAAATCATGTTGCAGCTGTACAAGACTTTGGTTAGTCTGCATTTGGAGTATTGTGTGCAATACTGATCCCCACACTATTGGAAGGATGTTGTTGCATCAAAAGGGTGCAGAAGAGATTTACCAGGATGTTGCCTGGCTTGAAGGATATGGACTAGGAAGAAAGGTTGAACAAACTTGGATTATTTTCAATGGAGCATCGGAGGATGAGGGGGGATCTTAGAGGTTTACAAGATTATGACAGGCTTGGATAGAATGGATAGTCGGAGTCTTTTTCCCAGGGTCAAAGGGTCAGTTACTCAGAGGCATAGGTTGAAAGTGAGGGGGGAAGATTTTTCAGAGTGGAGAATGCCTGGAATGCACTGCTGAAGGAAGTGGTGGAAGCAGATTCTATAAACAACGTTCAAGAGGCATCTGGATAGATACATGAATAGGCAAAGAATGGAGGGATTTGGACCATGTAGAGGCAAGAAGATATTAGATTAGCAAGGTATCTGTGTTGGTACAAACTTGGTGAGCCGAAGGGTCTGTTCCTGTGCAGTACTGTTCTTTGAACATTGATGCAACAAGTATTGGTATCACAATAGCAGAATACATTGAAAATATAATGTTCCCATGGTGTGTTTATTTTTATTCATTGTGTGATTTTGTAATAACTGTTGTGATTAAAGTATAAACAGAAAATGTTGTAAATTCACCTGGAAGAGAAAAACAGATTAATTTTTTTTTTGGAGTCTCCATCAGATGGTTGACCTGTTTTTTTTTCTAATCAACTTTTGCCTATTTCCAGCACTTTCAACTTTAAATCGGTTTTCCAATATTTGCATTTTCTTTTTAGCTCCATTATTTGAATTGATTATGGGAAGCTTCTGGTCTTGATTGTGTTTGCTGAGTTTTGAGATGCTTGCATTACAAATTGGCGATTTTGAGAGAAACATCCATGGGTTTTATCTTGGAGGTAAACAATACAGGCCATAAATAATGGATTTATTCTTCTTGCCAATTTAAAATGCAAGATGCCAAATTGTTTTCCCTTGTAACATACAAAAGTGTTCCTTTTCAAAATGCTAAGCTCATACTTAAATTAGCATTGAAAAGATACCAATGTGCATTTTTTTCAATGTAGATTATATTGATGTTGAGGTGAAACTGAACATTGTCAGCAGAGGAAATTCAGTGCCTTTCACAAAGACTACCTATTCATTTTATGATTGTAATGCAGCCACAGCACTATTTCCAAATATCCCGTAAGTATTTTTCCTTTCAAGAAGTAATTGACAAAATTATTTAGAACTTTTTTTATTTATATATAGGTATATTTTATATAGAACTTAGTGTGCCTTTGATGTAACAACCAAAATGTAAATTAGCTGAAAAAAGCAAGTGCAATTATTTTATATTAGAAATTGAGAAGATATGCCATGTACGAGTACTTGTAATGATTAGTGTTTAATGCATTTAATCACCAAGCCATTACGCAGTAGCTGTGAGACCATGCAAACAAAGGAGCAACTAAGCAGCATCTTAACTGAAAGACCACACAAGCTTACATAAAAACATAATAGGAGTACATCTTTCAACCTCTTGAGCTCGCTCTGTCATTGCCTTACAGTTTACAGTTAGTCATTTTTAAATCAACAAGGATAATGTACTGTTATGTATGTTGGGGCATGCCCCTTTAAGAGAATGGGTCAGGTGACCTTGGGACACAAGCTCCACCCTGGGTGGAGCTTGCTGAGCTAGTCTTATGTTGGCTGTGCTAGGATAAAGACCTGTTAATAAACTCCCAGTTAATTTACTACCACTAGCCTTGTGGTATATTATTAGTCTCAAAATCAGATTTCAAACATAATGTATGCAATGTAGGAGTGTGGCTAATGTAGCAGTTGAAAAATGATTGGAATCATCACCTGTGAATACAACACATGACTATTTGAGAAAGTAGGAGGTTTGGAGATAAAAGATTGCATGTTGTAGAGGCACTGAATAGCTAGGCAAAGTCGTTAGCCCATAACCTCACGAGGACCAACTTAGCAGTTAGGGTCATGAGGCAGTGCTAGAAAGAGGAAGTGGTTGAACTCTGGTCATAATGGAGGGAACTGGCCAGTAGTGGGGTGCAAAACTGTAGTGCAGTGCACATCTTATGAACCTAGAAATCAAGGAGTTGGCCAGGAATAAATGAGTTGATGTGCTGACAGAAGCAGGTGAGGGATCCACGTGAGACCCAAAGGTCAAAAGGTAGGTGATGATTCCATGTTATCATTGGTTGCCCTGAGGTCAGGATTTTTAAAAATTGGTTCCCTAGATCTTGGCGTCACAGATTCCCCAATTCTTATTGCCCCTGAGGTGAGCCATCTAGATGTATGCAACTGAGTGGCTTGTGAGGCCACTTCAGGACATCATCCATATAGTTGTGTATCTGGAGTCACACATAGGCCAAGTCATGTAAGAATGACAGATTTCCTTAAATAGCAATAAGACGTGCTGGTTAGGTGCATTGACCTGAATAGGTGCTGGAGTTTGGCAACAAGGGGAATTTCACGGTAACTTCATTGCAATGTTAATGTAAGCCTTATTTGTGACTAATAAATAAACTTTAACAGGTCTTTATCCTAGCACAGTCAGTAATAGACTTGCTTGACAAGCTCCATCCAGGGTGGAACTTGGTCCCAGGTCACTGATCCATTCTCTTAAAAGGGCATGGTGCTCATGACAATCAATAGTTACGTGGTCATTTCTCAATTATTGTATTTGCTTAAAATTTGTTGCATGCGTATCTTTATTTCATTTCATTTCTGATGAAAAGCCAACAGCCTGAAATGTTAACCGTTTCTCACTCCGTTGATGCTGTTGAACCTGTAGAATATTTCCAGCACTTGTATTCTGATTTCAGATATCCCACATTCCCAACTTTTTTTTGTAAATAAGAACATAAGAAATAGGAGCAGGAGTAGGCCATGTAGCCCCTCGAGCCTGCCCCGCCATTCAATAAGATCATGGCTGATCTGTCGTGGCTCAGTTCCACATTCCCGCCCTCTCCCCATAACCCTTAATCCCCTCTCTTATCAAAAACCCATCAACCCGCGTCTTAAAAATATTTAGTGAGGTAGCCTCCACCACTTCGACGGGCAGAGAATTCCAGAGATTCACCACCCTTTGAGTGAAGAAGTTCCTCCTTGGGCTCAGAAGCTTCAGATTAACAAACAACTATGCTAACCAAAGACACAATAGTTGTGATTTTCTAATTTGATCTTTATATATAAATATATGCATTTACGTTTTAGGTGTGACTCTTGTGTGAGGAGTAAGTGGACCTGTCACTGGAATATTTCGGAACACAAGTGCAAAGATGGTATTGGGAAAGAAGATCAGTCAAACATTGTCCAAAGTAAAATGGTACGGTTTAGTTTGTTGTCTTAATTGATACGAAGCCAGATGAGAACAAGTCACACAGATCTTGCTTTTCAATCAGGGTAACAGTTACAAAGGTGATTTGAAAATCCTAGTTGAAGCACCACGTAACAGTACTGAGTAGTCCTGATGTGATGAAATTAAGCTGCATGGGCAGTGAATTCCCGAGGTTATCCTTCCTTGTTTCAGCTCATAAAATAGTAACTTGATAATATTGACATTCTAAAACTGAACAGATCTGAATCTTTCTTTTGCCTCAGTATTGTGACCTGAAATGGTCCATATATTTACCCCAAGGACTCTGTTGAGCCTGGCAGATTATTGTGGTTGAAATTTCAGAAGAAATAGTAATCAAATTCAATAATTCCTAAGGAGCAGATTACTGATGTAGATGAAGTTTTTTGTTATAGCAAAATATAATTATTGACTTGGGGAAGTTTTGGGAATATCCAACATGTGGGAAACACTAAATTCATCATGGTCTAGTGTATTATAAATATGTAATATCTGTGTGCACTTACTATTAACATTTTCAGTTCTAAGTTTGTGTGTTCGCATTTATAATGAAAACTGCTGTTTTAAATTAGACACATTATAGTTATAGCCTCCTCCCAGCAGATAGATGCTGCAATGCCTTCACTGGCTTGGGCAGTGGTTTTAGTTACAGAATGGCGAGTTCATGTAGGTAGTTTCTATTTTAAGTGCAGGAATTTATACTGCATAAAAAAGAGAAGTAAGTTGACTTTAAAATGGGGACTGAATTGTATTTGTGCACCCAGACCCAACTATTCCCTTCCTTGTAATCCCACTCTATCAAAATCACTTTTGGTTTTGACAACCCATTTGTAATGTCAAGGAAGATTGGTTTAAGCCTAAGCTAATTTTAAGACTCCAATCAAGTTTATAGCTCTTTCTGACTTAATTTTTAAAAGTATCGTTATTTGAAAGGCCATTTTGTAGAATTTCAAAATATACATCTCATCTGGAAACATTGATTCATCACGAGTTCGATTCTGTTGGGACTTTCTCCAAGTCATCATTCTTTACCTGTCAGCCGAGAAAGTGAGCACTGACGGTTAATTCATCTCAGCTGAATCTGATTTCTATTTTCCTGATGTTTTCATTTGCTTTCCAGTGGCAGCCATTGGATAGCGATTGAAGACCCTGATTTACTTTTTAAAAATATGATTAATTCACAAGATATGAGTGTTGCTGGCAAGGCCAGATTTACTGTCTGTTCCTAATTTCCCTTTAAGAGATTATGATGAACTGCCATTTATAATTACTGCAGAATATGTGGTGTAGGTGCACCCACAATGCTGTTCGGTAACAAGTTTGAGGTTTCTGACTCATTGGCAATGAAGGAATTGTGATACAAAAAGAGAAGATGCTGGAAAATCTTAGCAGGCCCAACAGCATCTGTGGGGAGAGAATAGAGCCAATGTTTCGAGCCCAGATGATCCCTTGTCAGCGCTAAGAGCAAAGAGAGTCAGCAGAGATTTATACTGAGGCTCGGGGGTAGGGGGGGCTGGTAGAATGGGACAAAGGAAATGTAAATGAGGATACAGAAGGTGCTGAAGGTGACCATCAAATGATCAGAATGCATGAATGGCAAAAGAGTGGTACAGTTGGTTAAGGGACTGCCTTGGGATTATGGCTGTTTCCCTGATGGAGTGGGGAGGAGACAAAAAGGAGAGCTGGAAATGAGAAGTGGAAAAATGGAAGTGGGAGAGAAGGATGCTAAAATGTATGGGGGCAGCACGGTAGCACAGTGGTTAGTACTGCTGCTTCACAGCTCCAGGGACCTGGGTTCGATTCCCAGCTTGGGTCACTGTCTGTGTGGAGTTTGCACATTCTCCTCGTGTCTGCGTGGGTTTCCTCCAGGTGCTCTGATTTCCTCCCACAGTCCAGCAATGTGCAGGTTAGGTTGATTGGCCATGCTAAAATTGCCCCTTAGTGTCCTGAGACGTGTAGGTTAGAGGGATTAGTGGGTAAAATGTGTAGTGATATGGGGGTAGGGCCTGGGTGGGATTGTGGTCAGTGCATACTTGATGGGCCGAATGGCCTCTTTCTGTACTGTGGGGTTTCTATGATTCTATAAAATGGATGAATGAGACGAAATAAAATGAAATAAAATAAATGGAAATGGGGTTCAGGTGGAAGAGAGAGTTTATTCTCTGGTTGTTCAGCCCAGAAGGCTGCAAGGTGCCCATTTGAAAGATGAGGTGTTTTTCTTACAGTTTGTGCTAAGGTTTGCTAAACATTGCAAAAGGTCTAGGACGGAATGTAGACAGGAGAGCAGGGTTGAAGTGGCAAGCAACGGGGAGGTCTGGATCCTGCTTGTGTGTGAAGAGGTTGAACAGTCTACTTGGAGTACTGTGCGCAGTTCCAGTCGCCTCACTACAGGAAGGATGTGGAAGCTATTGAGAGGGTGCAGAGGAGATTTACAAGGATGTTGCCTGGATTGGGAGGCATGCTTTATGAAGATAGGTTGAAGGAGCTAGGTCTCCTCCCTGGAGAGACGAAGGTTGAGAGGCGACCTGATAGAGGTTTATAAGATGTTGAGAGGAATAGATAGGGTGGATTCTCGGAGGCTATTTCCCAGGGCTGAAATGGTTGCTACGAGGGGACACAGGTTTAAGGTGCTGGGGAGCAAGTACAGAGAAGATGTTGGATGTGAGTTTTTCACTCAGAGGGTGGTGAGTGAGTGGAATTGGCTGCCGTTGATGGTGGTGGAGGCGAACTCGCTGGGGTATTTTAAAAAACTTCTGGATGAGTACATGGGATTTAATGGGTTTGGGAGTTACAGATAGTTCTGTGGCTTGGTGGGTATGGATATGATCGGCGCAACTCGTGGGCTGAAGGGCCTGTTTGTGCTGTGGTGTTCTGTGTTCTATTTGGTCTGTCTGATGTGGAATAAACTGCATTGGGAGCAGCAAATACAATAGACTAGATTGAAGGAGGTGCATGTGAAGTGCTGCTTCACCTGAAATGGGTGTTTAGAATGGGACGGTAAGCAGGGAGGAGGTAAAGGGGCAGGTGTTGCGTCCATGATTGCATGGGAAGTGCCATGGACAGGGAGTGAGATGTTGAGTGTGATGGAGGAGTGTACAGAAGGCAATGGTCCCTGCAGAATGCTGGTGGGGAATGTGGTAAGGGGAAGATGTGTTGAGTGGTGGCATCATACTGGAGTTGGTGGAAATAGCGGAGGATGATCTTTGAATGTGGGGACTGGTGAGGTGACAAGGGGGACCCTATCCTAGTTCTGGGGAAAGAGGGGGTGACAGCGGTGGCCCAGGGGATGGTTGGACTTGGTTGAGAGCCTTGTCAACCACAAATGAGGAAGAAGGAAGAAATATCAGCCACACTCTTTTGGAAAACGGCATCATCAGAGCAGATGTGAAGGAACTGAGAGTATGAGATAGAGCCCTTGCAGGATGTGGGGATTGAAGAACTTTAGTCAAGGTCGCTGTGGGAGTTGGTGGGCTTGTAATGGATACCAGTGGACAGTGTATCATGGAGACAGAAGTCATGGAAGGGAAGGGAAATGTTAGACATGGACCATGTGAAGGTGATAGAGGGCTGAAAATTAGAAGCAAAATTGATAAATTTTTCCAGGTCCAGACGAGAGCATAAAGTGCATCAAAATAGTTGTTGATGTACTGCTCAAGGAGTTATGGGAGAGGGCTGGAGTAGGATTGGATCCAGGAATGCTCCACGTAACCCATAAAGATGGGCATAACTGGGACCCATGCAGGTGCCCATAGCCACACCTTTTATTTGGAGGAAGTGAGATAAAGGAGGAATAGTTGGTGAGATGGAAGAATTCAGTATCATGAGGAACTCAAAACTTATTGAGGTGACGACATAAGGATACAAAGCCCTTTGCTGAGAATAGCACACTCAGCCTCAGAGAGGGGAAGGTCAGAAGGTATAGTGAATAAGCAGCGAGGGCTGGGGTTAGGATGATGGGATCTGAGGCACAGGAGGAAGTGGATGGTCCTTGATGGCTTTTGGTATCTGAGTTGTTGGAACTTGCAGCTTAACACGTAAAAGGAAGAGAAAAAGTTTCTTTGTAATGCATCAACTGAGACTGGGAACTAGGACAGCTTTAAGAAAGAGTGAGTTGGTGCTGTTAGAGAGAGATATTGAGGGTAGCCATATCAGGATGTAGCGAGAATGGCAGCCGAGGAGCATTGTATGTCCTGGAGATACCTGTAATCCTGGGTGGATTCGAAAGATGAGGGATGGAGCTTCATTTGGAATCGACATGGGATGACACGGAAAGGGTCACTGAGGAATGAAATATGGCTATGAAAGTGAGTTTTGCTAAACACTTTGAACATCAGGGAGGGAAATGGAAAGCATCTTCCTTTGTGCCAGGTATGACTCCAGCCAGTGGAAGGTTTCTCCCTGATTCCCTTTTTGACTCCAGTTTTGCTAGGACTCCTCCTTGTTGCCAAACTCGGTCAAATGCTATCCTGGTCTCGAAGGCAGTCATCTCTCATCTTCCCTCTGTACTAGAGTCATAGAGTCATGCCCTTTGGCCCAGCTTGTCCATGCTACCCTTTTTTTTTAAAACCCCTAAGCTAATCCCAATTGCCCGCATTTGGCCCATATCCCTCTGTACCCATCATACCCATGTGACTATCTAAATGCTTTTTAAAAGACAAAATTGTACCCACCTCTACTACCACCTCTGGCAGTTTGCTCCAGACATTCACCACCCTCTGGACACTTTTGTATCTCTTCCCTCTCACCTTAAACCTATGCCCTCTAGTTTTGTTTCATTTGTGTTTGAACCCAAGGCTGTAATGAAGTTAGGAGCTTCATGTTGTTGGCAGAGCATCTGTGTACAGGTTATTGCCAAGTAAGTGCTGCTTGATAGCATTATTGATGGTCCTTTTTGTCAGTTTACTAATGACGGAGAGTACACTGATGAAGTAGTAATTAGCTGGGTTGGATTTGTACTGTTCTTGTGTACAGGACATCCCTAGGCAATTTTCCACATTGGGTCGAAGCCAGTGTTGTAGCTGTACTGGAACAGTGTTTCTAGGGGTGTGGTGAATTCTGGAGTGCAGATCTTCAGTGTTATTGCTAGAATATGGCATGGTGTTTCTGTGTATTTGCTGCAAATGTCCTTCTAAATGGTAGAGACTGCAGGTTTGGCATGTGCTATCAAAAGGGCATTGGTGAGTTGCTGCAGCGCAACTTGTAAACAGTACACACTGCAGACATTGTGCACCAGCAGTGGAGGGAATTTAAGGTGATGGATGGGATGCATAATCAAGTGAACTGCTTCATCCTGGATGGTGTCAAGCTTGAGTGTTGTAGTAGCTGCACTCATCTAGGCAAGTGAAAGAAATTCCGTCATATTCCTTTGCCTTTGCAAATGGTAGACAAGCTTTGGACTCAGGAGATGAGTCACTTGCCACAGAATACCCAACCTTTGACCTGCCATAGTATTTGTGTGACTGACCCAGTAAAGTTTCTGATCCATGGTGGCTCCAGGGGATGTATTTTCCAATCTCCCCCTGCTGGTGTATTTGAAGGCAAGCTGTAGCTTGCATTGTTACATTGTTGGAGAACTGTAGAAGGGAAGAATGGAGAGAGGGGAGGAAAAGAGGTGCTGCTCCCATTCACTTACTGTCACCAAAGCTCCCTTCTCCATCCCTGGACACATTGACACAGCACTCATTCACCTAGCTCAAGGTACCTCCATATCACTCAGAGGTCCAGTTTCCCAGGAGTGGCTCATGCTGCAGATGTTGGCCACAGCCAGACCTGGCATGGCATGAGGCTCAGTGTCAGCTTGCCCAGACCCCCTCTGGTCTCCTACTGGCAGAGACTCTCTGTTCTCTCTTTTTTGATCTCTTGTCCTGGGCTTCCTGGAAAATGCGGTCACAAATTATTCAGTGCAGCTGAAAGACGCCTACGCAATGACCACAATAACTACTCCAGCTCCTCCAGTTGTAGTTTTGCTCTCTCCTGCCCTTGCTGCTGCTCCTATCCTAGATTCTGGGGCTGATTTTTCCGACCTCGCCACACCTGGTGCAGAACGATCCCAGAAAATAGAGTGCGGGCCTAAAAGTTGGTTTCATGCCCACCAAATGATGCGAACTGGAAGGGTGTGGCTAATTAGCATTTAAATACGCAAAGCTCATTTGATGCCAGATTCTCCGAATTCCTGGGATCGTCTGACCTTCACACAAGACCAGTGAGAATCACTACTTGTCTCCACTAGCGGAGACCAGGCGCAATGGCCATGCTGGGGTAGGGACTCCACCTTTGGAACTCCCAGGTGGTTAGGGACATGGCTGGGCAGTGCCCACCTGGCACTCCAGTGTGCTGGGGCAGTGCCAAAGGGGAGGGGCCTGAATGGGGGCATGGCTATGCAGGTGGTATCATGTAGGAGGCTCGTGAAGGGATGGAGCACCTAGGAGTGTGTTGAGGGTCGTGAAGGGGGTCCCATTGGGTGGGCCCCGATGCCAATGATCCATGTCAGGAAGGGGGTGAGGAAATATGGGAGCAGGGGAGGAGTCGTCCCAATGCCCATGGGGGAGGGACTCTCCCAGTGCATGAAGATTACAGCATCTTTCCAAAAGACACCTGATCACTTTCAGCCAGACTCACCAGCATGTTTAGGTCACTCAACTCCTGCCCCCAAGAACTGATGCACAATTCACCACTGTTCAAAATAATGACCAAGTGAGGGACAATTGTGCTCCAGACTGCGACGGAGTGAGGGAACCTATTAGTGGAGGCGCTGGAGTAGTTATTCTGGTTGCTATATAGGAATCTTTCAGCTGCACTGAATAACAGGGTGGAACACCCCAGCAGAGTTCCCCTTCCCTATAGGGACCATACATGGAGAGCCTCGCCAGTGAGGTGGTAAGCATAATTGAGCCTGGATTATAGCATCTGGGATTTGTTAATATTTAAAACGGCTCTCTGGGCACAAAGCCAATTCCACCAGCAAAACGGTGCCAGGGAGGCAAAAAAATGGACATGATCCTGATCTTTCACCTTCCACCCAATTTTACCACCTCACCTCACCTCACTTCGCCAAAAGTCAGGCAGAATGAGATCTTAAGATTGCGCCCTAAGTTGTTTTTGGGAAAATCGCAACCTTTGTCTCTGGAAGAATAGCAAAAGCAAGTGGGAATGAACCTATGGCTGGAGGAGCTGAGGTTGCCTCATCTCTTTGGCTTCCCCAGTAGATTGCATCTATTGAGTGAACAGTGGTAACTTCGTGGGAAGATAACATGGGATCTTCCCTGTTCATTTCTTTTTTGTACCTGCAATGAAATTTACTCAGCATAAGGGAGAGAGGAACAGACAGTACCATGCCAAGTCATTGGAAAACATGCTCAGTCATAGGAAAATTAGTTTGGCAAGCAAAGAACAGTTTGCGTATAGCAAACATAGGAGAGACAGAATCTGTGATTGGAAGTAGACAATGTCTTTGACATTGGGAAGGAATCATTATCTTTGTTACAGATGGTTGATTCTGGTCTCTTCTTGGTATGGTAGGTTTTACATGCAGAAGCAGAACTGGGATGTAGCCTTCCTGTTTTATTTTCTCATTTCTTAATCTAAATGCAGCTCACTGTGTGGAGTTAGTTTTGTTGCACTCAAAAGCAATTGCATGTTTTTAAGCAAATGGTATTGAAGAGGTTTTTAATTTGATGTTTTTTAAATAGTACATCAATTTATTTGGTCCCTTTAGGCTCAAGACTGTCCGCGATTTGAAAACCCAAAGCCACAATTAATTCCGTTGAATGCGAATGCTAGTATTGAATTTCAAGGGAAGAACTTAACTTTCTATCAGGTAACTGCAAAAATAATTTTTTTTGCTTACAAAGTAGACCAAAGTGAAAGACGGGCACTTGAATCTTTCTATCTTTGTCTTGCGCAGAACAAGAAGTTCAGACTAATAATTGCTGACAGTTTTATGAAAAAGAATCTTAATTTGGAAAGGAAGACGGACAAATTTGTGAGTGAAGCGTTTAAGGTGAGTAATACAATTGATCAGGTTTTCAGCTGTATATGATATTGCAGACTTTTTAAAAGTTTGCAGGCTTGTCAGCAACCCCTCCTGTGAAGTCAATGTTTTGGAAATCGTGTACATAAGAAGTCAATTGATTCCTGTTGGTTTATTTATTAGAGCTATATTCAAAGTTTTTATGGAATTAACTTCCTGCTCATCACTTTTGAAGATCATACGATATTTAATTCTGTTTTCTTCACTGATGAGGCCATATATTGACGTTTCTATTAACGGTACATCAATTATGTGAGAAGTGTTACTGATTTGAAATTGTGTTGTTGACATGGAAGTATTTATTCTGTCTTCCAATTCATAAGCTTAAATTTTTTTTTAAATTACATGGTTACAACATTAGACATGAGACTCACATCATTGATACAGAAGGGAGGCTACTTAGCCTAAATTTCTAAAGATTTTGTAACACTAGGGAGAAACTGATTGTCAGTTCTGTGTTTTAGACATAAAATACTTGTGGCAGGAAGTGGATTTGTGATCCCGTACACTGGATTTCTCTCCCCAAAATGTGCTGCAGTTTTAAGTTTGTTTATTAGTGTCACACGTAGGCTTGCGGTAACACTGCAGTGAAGTTGCTGTGAAAGTCCCTAAGTTGCCACACTTTGGTGCCTGTTCGAGTACACTGAGGGAGAATTTAGCATGGCCAATGCACCTAACCAGCATGTCTTTTGGATTGTGGGAGCACACGGAGGAAACCCACACAGTCACAGGGAGAACAAGCAGATTCTGCACAGACAGTGACCCAAACCGGGAATCGAAGCCGGGTCCCTGGTGCTGTGAGCAGTGGTGTTAACCACTGTGCCAGCCAATTAGTTTCCTTGAGTGGCATTGATTTGTGATGCTCATTGATCTTTTCCTGGAATGACACATTAGGTGCAGCATTACACAAATGATCCTCTCAGGTAACAGAGGGATAAATGATTAATCCTTGAATGACTATCTGCTTCCATTAAAACGTTTGCTTTAACTGTTGTGGTTTGGAAAACTGCCTGTACAGTGCAATTGAGTTACTTAAGTATTTAATTTTCTATATTGATAGTGGAAAGTTGTTCTTGAATACAGAATGTGAAATGCATCCCTTGTTCTAAAGTTTTATTTGTATTCAAGGAATTAGGCAAACTACAGTGTTGGTAATTGGATTTATTTAGTAAGCCTGCCATTACTGAACTGATTTTTGTTCTACATTTTTAGTTTCTAAATTTAGGGAGCTGTTGAGGTGTCCCTCTTGCATCACTTCATGGCAAAAAAAAAACTAACCTTACATTCTGACGTGACTTCAGATCTCCTGAAGAAGGCTGGTTATCAGTGACACACACAGTCCAACTCCAGGCATAGAAATCATATAGACCCTACAGTACAGAAAGAGGCCATTCGGCCCATCGTGTCTGCATTGACCACAATCCCACCCAGGCCCTACCCCTATATCCCTACATATTTTACTCACTAATCCCTCTAATCTACGCATGATATTGAGATCCTGATCATTTCATAAACTTCCGTGAATGTTTCTAAAGTTTAGAGACTTGCACAATCTTTAAAATAAACTGGTTGGGTGTGGAGCTCTACAAATATGGTTATATCAAAGGATCAGCCACTTTGATGCCCCTGTCCTCCTCTTACGCAATCCATCATGATTGCTTCCACTGTGTTTGGATGGGTTCTGAGATGGCTAATAAGTCCAATACAGGTGTGGTCTCTGTACGTGCACACGTATATTGGTTTCCACTCCCCAGTCCCCACCTTTCTAACTTGGTACTGAAAACAAAAGGTGACTCGAAACTTTACACTTGCCGCTGAAGGTATTTCAATGATCACAATAACGATTAAATAAACTGAATCCGAGAGCATACTGATCTGTTTAAAATACACTTTTTCTTAACAGAATCCAGAACTGCTGAGAGAATTGGAATTAATGAGCCTTAGCTGATGACCTGAGATTGTGGTTAATCAATTTGATGAAATGAAACATACTTTTAATTGGATGTAATTCACCTTTCGCGTAAAATGTCATTTCAGCTTTCCAAGACTCAGAATGAAACCCGTATCATTCATTTTGCTGTCCAAGTGGATGAAAAAACAATCGACAGCAGGTTAGATGGTAAGTTTTTATTTTTAATCTACAAGCTCAGAATTGGGATGGATGGGGGGAGGGAAAGGAAGGAATGCTGAAAGCAAGAATGAAGGGCAATTCGAAAGGAATTTATTAAGATGTATTAACATTAATACTCTGCATCTGAAAACTGCATCAGACAATTTCATACTCTCTCCTTCTGAACAAATTGACTGCTAAGGTTTGGTTCCATGCTTGTAAGGCATCTTCAGTGACTGTTCAACTGTAGGCATCATAGTTGAACCCAATCCTGTTTGTTTTTGTGTAGATTTGCTTTATTATTGTCACATGTATTGATATACAGTGAAAAGTATTGTTTCTTGTTATGTTATACAGACAAAGCATACCGTTCATAGAGCACATAGGGGAGAAGGAAAGGATGCAAAATATAATGTTACAGTCATAGCTAGGGTGTAGAGAAAGATCAACTTAATATAAGGTAGGTCTATTCAGAAGTCTGATGGTGGCAGGGAAGAAGCTGTTCTTGGGTTGGTTAGTATGTGATCTCGAACTTTGTATCTTTTTCCCAATGGAAGAAGGTGGAAAAGAGTATATCTGGGATGCAAGGGGGCCTTGATTATACTGGCCGCTTTTCCAAGACAGCGGGAAGTCAATGGATGGGAGGCTCGTTTGCATAGTGAATAAAATGCCTGCAATAATTCTGTTGGCATCTTAACTGTTAATGTGCAAGAGCTTGAAGGTTCTGTGCTGAAATAGTGAACAGGAAATTTTTGGGGAATAAAAACGTATTACTTTATGCTTTAGTTTGCTTTAGATCCCTAATCAGACTCATTAGATAACGCTCCAAAATTACTGGTGTAAGGCCTCCCAGTGATACAACTGCTTGGTACAAAAATGTCCTCTGTCATGTAGAATATAGGTCTGATTACAATTTATTTTGTACGGGTAATGTGAATTTGTCTTGCTTCCAGGCATTTTGAACTACAGGAAGAGGAAACATATTAACCTTAATGTTTTGAGTTAAACAGGGAGAAATTGGCTTATGTTGCTGTTTGTGGTCACTATCCATGCCTGGAAGCGTGTGTGTATTGGCATTGAGTGGAGTTGCTTGGGATAAACCTGTTCAGCTAGATAACCCATCAAGATTTATGCACTTTTCTCGCTTATTCTGCTCATGAATGAAGAATAGCTGAATGGTTAAGGTGGCAGTAAGGAAAGCGACTTTAAAGATATGTATTTGTAATTCTTGATTCACTGATTCTGTGTGCCGTCAATAATCCCTTTTACTTTAAATACCTGAACTAATTGGAATTATTTTTCTGAAATAGTTTACTTATACAGATACTAAAATACAGAAATGCACATTTCTTTTCATTTCAAGTGACCCTTTATGATTGTGGATACAGCAACAAGGACTGCAGCCTCTGTCTCACTGCTAACAAAACATATAGCTGTGTTTGGTGTAAAAGTACAGAAGAGTGTGTTTTTAACCAACTTTGTGCTGATGCTATTACAACAACTGATAAATGTCCAATTCCAACTATTTCCCAGGTGAGTAAAGACCTTTTAAGTTTTATCTTCCATCCTGTAGAAAATGTCTTGAGAAATGATCACGGTCACTTATGAAAAATGGATTCCCCAAACCCAACTATACATTTGGTGTCAAGTATTGTGGCCTATTTAATAGATAAAGCAATTTAAAAGGGGATCATAGTCACATTGGAAAAAATAAAAAACAGTCTGAGTAGGTTTTGATAAAATATCTGGTCATTTTTAATTAACTTGTCTGAATGCATTTGTTAAACTGCATCAGTTCTGATCATAAAAGTAAAATTTCTCACACAAAATCAACCCATTAATTTGTCTCATTATTCAGCTGGACCCCATAAATGGACCCCTTGAGGGAGGAATTCTTCTGACCATCAAAGGCTCAAATCTTGGAACATCGCCTGATGAAATCAGTGAGATCAAAGTTGGAGATGCTGCTTGCAAACAAGTCAAAGAAAAGTATTCCACCTCTGTCAGGTATACCAGAACTCATTATACACTGGGTGACAGCTGAATAAGTTACTCCTTATCAGAACGAGTTAAGTTGCAAATGCCAAAGTACTGCAGATTCTGAAAATCTAAAATAAAAACAAAAATTGTTGGATGTACTGAGCCAGCCTGGCAGTATTTATGGAGAGAGAAACAGATTAAATGTTTCTGATGGAAAATCATCAAACTGGGATGGCACAGTGGTTAGCAGTGCTGCCACACAGTAATGATGCCCTGTTTGTGAAAAATGAGTTTGTCTTTATATGCCCTGTGTGTGAACACAATTCTCACTCACCTGATGAAGGAGCAGCACTTCGAAAACTTGTGGCTTATGCTAACAAATAAATCTGTTGGACTTTAATCTGGTGTTGTGAGACCTCTTACTGTGCTTACCCCAGTCCAGCGCTGGCATCTCCATATCATGGCCGCTCAGTACCAGGAACCTGGTTCAATTCTGGCCTTGGGTGACAGTGTGGAGTTTACACAACTCCCCATTTCTGTGTGGGTTTCCTTCAGGTGCCCTGGTTTCCTCCCACAGTCCAAAGATGAGCAAGTTAAGTGGATTGCCATGCACGGAGTTATGGGGATAGGTTGAGGGGGGTGGGTCTGGGTAGGATGCTCTTTCGGTGAGTTGGTGCAGACTTAATGTTCTGAATGATCTCTTTCTGTACTGTAGGGATTCTATGGTAATCACTTGTTAAAAATTAACTTTCTCTCCCCATGGATGCTGCCATCAGTCTGCTGAGCACTTCCAGTGTTTTCTGTTTTTATTTCAGGTTTGAGTTACAGTATGCCCTGTTCAATTACTGAAAGGGACCTGATTACAGTTTTATCCCTAAATACTAAAAAGAACAAAAGAATAACAAAATTTATCATTAAGAACCAAACCACTAAACTTGGTTTGAAATGAATAAGTGGGCAGTGTAAGGTTGAAATTAGTGTAAATTACTTTAAATTTTCTTCTATCAAATCAGTTCTTAGCTAAACATATTCTTCATACCTGCAGAAATGGGTATCTATTAATAGCTTTGCAAGAGGAACCTTGCATATTACTCCACAGATTGCTTAATGCGAGAATGATCCCTGGAATGAAGAGCTTGTCGCATGAGGAACGGTTGAGGATTCTGGGTCTGTACTCGGAATTTAGAAGGATGAGCGGGGGGGTCTTATTGAAATTTACAGGATACTGCAAGGTCTGGATAGAGTGGACGTGGAGAGGGTGCTTCCACTAATGGGAAAAACTAGAACCAGAGGGCACAATCTCAGGCTAAAGGGACGATCCTTTAAAACAGATGGGGAGGAATTTCTTCAGCCAGAGAGTGGTGAATGTGTGGAACTCTTTGCTGCAGAATGCTGTGGAGCTCAGGTCATTGAGTATCTTTAAGACAGAGATAGATTCTTGATTGATAAGGGGGTCAGGAGTTTTGGGGAAAAAACAAGAGAAAGGATGAGAAAAAATACCAGCCGTGATTGAATAGTGGAGCAGTCTCGATGGTCTGAATGGCCTAATTCTGCTCCTATGTCTTATGGTCTTGTGTGAATTTTTAAAGATGATTATGTTTTGGGACTATATCCTTTTTTGTAAAGGTCATTAAATTTTGTGACCATAGCTTTCAACTTGGGGTAAATGAAGTGGGTCATGTGACCTGTACTGCAATCCACCTGACCATAAGCTTGGGTGGTTTCATTATTAGAGATTTAAAAAAAGACTTGGATCCTTTTACAGAGAGGAATGTATCAGGTATAAATGCCGGAACACAATGGCATCATGCTCTGCATTTACCATGAGTAGACTTTGAATATCTCCAAGTCCAGAAAGGTTCTGGTATCATTATAAATAATTGCTTTGTAAATTGTTCACTTTATTTCTATGATGAAAGTAGGTTGGGATCAAAGATAGCCTGGGAAATTACCGACCGATGAGTCTGACCTCAGTGGTTGGTAAGCTGATGGAGAGGCTTCTGAGGGACAAGATTTACGAACATTTGGAGAGGTTTGACATGGTCAGGAATAGTCAGCATGGATTTGTCAAGGGCAGGTCGTGCCTTACAAGCCTAGTTGAGTTCTTCGATAATGTGACTGAACACATTGACGAAGGAAGTGCCGTGGACGTAGTGTACATGGACTTCAGCAAGGCGTTTGATAAGGTCCCCCATGCAAGACTTCTTGAGAAGGTGAGAGGGCATGGGATCCAAGGGCCTTTGGCCTTGTGGATCCAGAACTGGCTTGCCTGCAGAAGGCAGAGAGTGGTTGTGGATGGGGCTTTTTCTGAATGGAGGTCAGTCACCAGCGGAGTGCCTCAAGGATCTGTTCTGGGACCCTTGTTGTTTGTCATTTTCATAAATGACCTGGATGAGGAAGTGGAGGGATGGGTAAGTAAGTTCGCTGATGACACGAAGGTCGGTGGTGTTGTGGATGATCTGGAAGGATGGCAAAAGTTGCAGCAGGACATAGATAGGATGCAGGACTGGGCGGAGAAGTGGCAGATGGACTTCAACGCGGATAAATGCATAGTCGTCCATTTTGGCAGAACCAACGGGATGAACGAGTACACTATCAAGGGCAGAAGTCTGAGTAGTGTTGAGGAGCAGAAGGATCTTGGGGTCCGGGTCCACAGGACTCTTAAATCGGCCTCGCAGGTGGAGGAGGTGGTCAAGAAGGCGTATGGTGTACTGGCCTTCATTAATCGAGGGATTGAGTTTAGGAGTCGGGAGGTAATGCTGGAACTTTATAAGACCCTTGTCAGGCCTCATTTAGAGTATTGTGTGCAGTTCTGGTCGCCTCACTATAGGAAAGATGTAGAAGCTATTGAAAGGGTGCAGAGGAGATTTACAAGGATGTTGCCTGGACTGGGAGGCATGCCTTATGAAGTTAGGTTGAGGGAGCTGGGACTCTTTTCCCTGGAGAGACGAAGGTTGAGAGGCGACCTGATAGAAGTTTACAAAATGTTGAGAGGAATAGATAGGGTGGACTCTCAGAGGCTATTTCCCCGGGTTGAAATGGTCGCTACGAGAGGACACAGATTTAAGGTGCGGGGAGGGAGGTTCAGAAGTGATGTTAGGGGTAAGTTTTTCACTCAGAGGGTGGTGAGTGAATGGAATCGGCTGCCGTCAGTGGTGGTGGAGGCGAACTCGCTGGGGTCTTTTAAAAGACTCCTGGATGAGTATATGGGGTTTAATGAGATTGAGGGTTATAGATAGGTCTGTAGGTTGGTAGGTGATGATGTGATCGGCGCAACTTGTGGGCCGAAGGGCCTGTTTGTGCTGTAGTGTTCTATGTTCTATACCTAACTAGTTCCAAAGTTAATGGGCAGAATTTTCTTGTCCCGCTCGTCAGAGGGATTGTAGCGGGCAGGACCAGCCCATTCATAAGTCTGTTTACCTTGGGTGAGATTTTCCAGTCTTGGGGTGAGCACAGCTGGAAAATCCTTCTGTGTTTCACATTGCCATGAGGACGAAAGCAGAAGAAGCCATATTTGAGATTAGGTTACAGACTTCCCGATAAATCAATGACTATTACAGAGAGAAAGCATTTCTTTTGGGTGGTCTGCTGCCACCCAACTGGCCGAGGCAGCTAGTCTTCCACCTGAAGAGGGAACATGTTCACTCTATTGTTCACCATACAAAGTGGGGTGGGAGCTCGAGAGGTTGAAGCTAGGGTTCATGAAGATTTAAAGGTTGCTGGGAGATATGCCTGGGGCTGGAGGAAGGAATCTATTCTCGAGAGTTTCAACCTCGGTGAAAGCCAGTTCTGGGATTCAAAACTGCCCACCTAGGAAATTAAAAATGATTCGGCCCATTGGAATCTGAGAGCAACTTTTTAAAAAAATAATTTGCAGGATGTGGGTGTTGCTGATTAGATCAGCATTTATTGACCATCCCTTGCCCATGAGAAGGTGGTGATGAGCTGCCTCTTTGAGCCACTGCAGTCGCTGAGGTATGGGTGTAGCTACAGTGCTGTTAAGGAGGGAGTTCCAGGATTTTGATCCAGCGACAGTGAAGGAACAGCAATATATTTCCAGCATTGTAAATGGAAACCACCTGGTGGTTTTGTTCCCAGGTATCTGCTGCTCTTGTCCTTCTAGATGGTGGTAGTTGTGGGTTTGGGAGATGCTGCCTTGGTGAGTCCTTGCGATGCATCTTGTAGATGTTACACACTGCTGCCACTGTTCTTCGGTGATGGTAAACTGTTTGCTATAATGTCCATAATTCTGTAAGGGGCAATGATGTAGTGAGTATAAAAGGGAGCTGTTGTTCAATAGTTTAAAGAGTAAATTACCTATTTAAAAAAAAGTGTTGAGACAATAGTGTTTAGTTATTTGCAAGTTTTTGCTTTGATTTATTATTACCACATGTATTAGCATACAGTGAAAAGTATTGTTTCTTGCGTGCTTTACAGACAAAGCATATCTACATAGAGAAGGAAAGGAGAGGGTGCAGAATGTCTGCCCGTTGAAGTGGTGGAGGCTGCCTCGCTAAATATTTTTAAGACGTGGTTGATGGGTTTTTGATAAGAGAGGGGATTAAGGGTTATGGGGAGAGGGCGGGAATGTGGAACTGAGCCACGACAGATCAGCCATGATCTTATTGAATGGCGGGGCAGGCTCGAAGGGCTAGATGGCCTACTCCTGCTCCTATTTCTTATGTTCTTATGTTCAAGTCGGTTATGTGGCTTCAGACCTTCGCATCTTTTTCTCGATGGAATAAGGTGGAAGAGAGAATGTCTTGGGTGCAAGGGGTCCTTACTTAAACAGGTGAAATCCTGATGTGTCATATTTACAGTTATTAACTGGAAGTTAGAATTTCTTTTTAAATTTTGTTGGTCTGTATGGAGCTCACAACAACTACCAAGGATGTATTCGTCAGTTTGGCAGTTGTTTCTATAGAGTTGTAAAATTTGAACAGTTGGGTTAGCTCTTGTATGCAGTGTCTGAGCTATTGGGGATGTGAAAATGGTATTGGTTTGCTAACCAACAATGAATGGTAGGAGGCAAAGAATGAAACCAGATTAAAGAGAATTTCTCTTGATTAAAGGTTCAGTAAGTGCAATTTGTATGATTCAGGCTATCTTCCATAGCATGTCATGTAAATTGTGATTGTGGCAGAACTGCCTGCATCACTGCAGTTTACAAGGAAACCCAATTGATCTAAGGGTACTACTATGAGAAGGATCAACTTAGGCCTTGCTCAGCTTTATGCTGCATAATCTTTAGGCACTTCATAGATGCGTTTTGATCTTTGGGCATGATCAGAAGATGTGCAAGATTGTATCCTCGTTTGGATGGGAAGAGACTATGTCAATATGATTGATGTTGATCTCAATCTGAATGTTTATTTGCGCTCATTTTTATAAGATCTGTTAATGATTTTGAAATTATGTTTCACCTTTTGTTTTGTAGGGTCGTTTGTGAATTAAGTGAAGTTTCACATGACCAGAGTAATTTTGTCCACATTAAGATAACAAATAACAAAGGTGGTACTTCCAAAAGCAAGTTCACATATACTGTGAGTATCCATTTTCTACACACGCTTCTACCCAATTTCAAGTTCCATCATTTTACATTTGCTGGCTGAGAGTTTAACCTCACGGTTTCATTAAGGGGAAGTTGTGTCTGACAAATTTATTGGAGTTCTATGAGGATGTGTCTAGGGCGGTGGATAGAGGAGAGCCGTTGGATGTGGTCTTTCTTAATTTTCAGAAGGCGTTTGACAAGGTGCCTCAAGAGGTTAGTGCAGAAGGTCAGGGGGCATGGAGTTGCGGGTAGGGTGTTAGCGTGGATAGAGGATTGGCTGTCAAATAGGAGGCAGAGTGTGGGGGTCAGTGGGTGCTATTCGGATTGGCGGTTGGTGACTGGTGGAGTGCCCCAGGGGTCGGTGCTGGGGCCTCAGCTAGTCACCGTTTATATAGATGATCTGGAGGAGGGAACCGAGTGTATGGTGTCGAAATTTGCTGATGACACCAAGATTGGTAGAACGGCAAATTGTGTGGAGGGTGTGGAGAGTCTACAGAAGGATCTAGATAGGCTGGGCGAATGGGCCAGGAACTGGCAAATGGAATTTAATGTTGGCAAATGTGAGGTGGTCCACTTCAGTAGGAATAATGGTAGGAAGGACTATTACTTACGTGGCGAAAAACTGCAGCATGCGATGGTGCAGAGGGACCTCGGGGTCCTTGTGCATGAGTCGCAAAAACCCAGCCTGCAGGTGCAGCAGGTGGTCAGGAAGGCAAATGGGATGCTGGCCTTCATAGCGAGGGGGATTGAATATAAAAGTAGGGAGGTCTTGCTGCGGCTGTATAGGGCACTGGTGAGGCCGCAGCTGGAGTACTGTGTGCAGTTTTGGTCACCGCACTTACGCAAGGATATTTTGGCCTTGGAGGGAGTGCAGAGGAGGTTTACTAGGCTGATTCCGGAGTTGAGGGGGTTGAGCTATGAGGAGAGGCTGAATAAACTAGGCTTGTACTCGTACTAGTTTAGAAGAATGAGGGGAGATCTCATTGAGACGCATAAGATGTTGAATGGGATGGATAGGATAGAGGTGAAGAGGCTCTTCCCGCTCAGAAAGGACAGTAGGACTAGAGGGCACAGCCTCAGGATAAAGGGGGGGGTGGTTTAGAACGGAGTTGAGGAGGAACTTCTTCACTCAAAGGGTGGTGAATCTCTGGAATTCTCTGCCCGTTGAAGTGGTGGAGGCTGCCTCGCTCAATATTTTTAAGACGCGGGTTGATAGGTTTTTGATAGGCAAGGGGATTAAGGGTTATGGGGAGAGGGCGGGAATGTGGAACTGAGCCACGACAGATCAGCCATGATCTTATTGAATGGCGGGGCAGGCTCGAGGGGCTAGATGGCCTACTCCTGCTCCTATTTCTTATGTTCTTAAAAATCAGCATTTTATCTAATATCCCAAATTTTATACTGACCTTGTATTTTAGAAAGAAAGAATGACCATGTGTGCAGAGCTAACCTTTTCTCTTCAAAATTATCCAGGAACCAAATCCTATGAGTATTACTCCACAAGAAGGGATATATGCTGGAGGAACAAGTCTAACAATCAGTGGAAAAAACTTGAATATTGGAAAGCAAGAGGATGTGAAAGTGATGTTGGATAAAATACCATGCATCCTGTAAGCTGAACAAGTTGTTGTAATTGTAATAGACTGTAAAATAAGACAATACAACACTCACTCTGAATTGTCAAAGTCATAGGGGTCACATATCGACACCTGTAATTCACCACGAATGTTGCGTAGGGAAGTGCTGCTTTTGATGGTTTGTGATTAACACGGGTCAGCTATGTTTTTATTTTATTCTCCAATATTTTCCACACTCTGCTGAAGGCATCAGCAGTCTTGCAGAGTCACTGCTGCTTCACAGCACCAGGGATCCGGGTTCAATTCCCAGTTTGGGTCACTGTGTGGAATGACTCCCCATGACTGTGTGGCTTTCTTCCGGGTGCTCCGGTTTCCTCCCACATTCTGAAAGATGTGCTAGTTAGGTGTATTGACCTAAATAGACACCAGACTGTAGTGATTAGGGGAATTTCACAGTAACTTCATTGCAGTGCTAATGTAAGCCTTCCTTGTGACTAATAAATAAACTTTATCTTTAACACAGTTCCACAATGTGATCTCCTGCGGCTACCTCGCCCAAGGAGTTACTCAAATGTAAATTCTGAAACCAGTGAGTCGCTAGGCTATTCAGGGAGAGTATTATAATTCAGCTTCAAGATGTATTCACTTGACATGCCACGTGTACTCTCCAGCAGGGACTGCATGTATAATATTGGCCACTTTTGCCCAGCTCCCTCCCCTCTCTTGCTTATTGGCCCATTATTGTGCCCATTCCAATGCTCTGGTTCAGGTCAGCTCACTGCACATTGTTTATCAAAGCTGCGACTTTCCTCATCTTTAGAAGTCTTTTACAACTGCAAAATCATCAAGGGTGCCCCAGTTGTACTGAGGTAAACTGTTTTGTTTTTGCCTTGTGTCTGAAAGCAAAACCTACGCTTGGTTCCCAGTTTAAAACATAAAACAGATATTAAAAAAAGAGGTATCCAAAGATGCGCTTGAGGTGCTTTTGTGCAACCATTTAAAGAGAAGCATAGACAAAGGGCTGGCAAAGGTTACATATCTATTCAACTGACTAGTGTTTTGAAAGAGGAAATAATGCAAGAGAAGTGAAGAAATAGTTTCATTTAAAGAAAATGTCAGGTCATCTTGTAGTGTTTACCAGATTGAATGTATATTCCCTAATGTTGTATTTGAAAATAAAGCATTGCATGGAACCAGATAGCATGGTGGCACAGTGGTTAGCACTGCTGTCTCACAATGCCAGGGTCCCAAGTTCAATTCTGGCCTAGGGTGACTATCTGTGTAGAGTTTGCAGTGCTTCCAGTGTCTCTGTGGATTTTCTCTGGGTGCTCTGGTTTCCTCCCACAGCCCAAAGATGTGCCGGTTAGGTGGATTAGCCATGCTAAACTTGCTGTTAATGTCCCAAAATGTGTAGGTTAGAGGAATTAGTGGGGTAAATGTGTGGGGTATGGGGTAGGGTGGAAGGTGGGCCTGGGTATGGTGCTCTGTCAGACTGTCGATGGGCCGAATGGGGGGATTCTGTTCTATGGTGGTAGCACACTCACCTCAGAAACTTATGGATTCAAGTTCCCAGTCAAGGACTTGAGAAAATAACCTAGATTGACACTGAAGGAATTCTGTACGCTTGAAAGTGTCACCTTTCAGAGGAAACATTGGACCAATATTCTCTCTGCCTGTCTGGATAGATGTAAAGAATCCTGTGACCAGTTTGAAGAAGAGCAGAGAGCACTTCTGGTGTCTTGAGTCATGTTTATCCTTCAACCTCTGGCAAAGCAGTTATTGAACTTGTAACGTGTTGCACTACAGTTGTTTGTAGGAGCTTTTGATAAGCAGATGGGTTGCTGTATTTTTAATATTTGCACCTCAAAAATGAAGTCAGGATGCATTTACTTCCCAGTCCAAGAAATATTTAAACTCAAGTGCTCAGATCTGTTAAGCGTATGGTACGTACACACTGAACGATGGTGATTGGGGCTCCCAACAAGTTTCAATCTATGCTCAGTATTGAAGTGGATGGAAATTTTCAGATCCAAATTCTCATTAAAAATTACCATTTTTTTTTCCCAGTGCTGCATTACTATCATTGCATTATTACACCAGAAGTTAAATATAATTTCATGCAAAGACAAATTAATAACTTAATAGCTCAGCCAACAAGCTGAGATCATTATTTTCTGTTGAATTCATGATATCAGTATACCTTCATATTTCTTGTTGCTTTTAATCTCAGTGCCGCCAAGTGAAACTTCTAACCGTTCTAATTCTGGCCCCTTTAGTTTGGTCTTATCTTCCCACCTTACATCTTCAACTAAGAATATAGGAGGATGTTTTGCTGAAAGGGTGAAAGCTGGTGCTACATGGGAGCTGTGCTATTACATCTTCCCCTGTTGGAAAGTCTAGTATAGCATGCAGTTTTGGACCAAATTGTTAATTATCCATCACGTGAAATTGCCTGGAAGAGCTATAGTGACAACTGCAGGTTTAGTACGTAGGTGCTGATTAGGAACAGTTCCCATTGAGTGGTAGATATGGGCTCCTCGGGCCCACTTCTGCTGAAGGTTTGGAGTGTGCTGATTGGCATGCTTCAGGAGGGCCCAACACTGAGCGAGTGTGTGGACAGGTTACCAAGTGTGGAAATGAAGCTCCAGTTGGAAGAGTGCTAGAACAGTGAGGATGTCCTATACCTGCAGAAGGAAAGGAACCCACTTTGCTCTCCTGCAACAGCTGATGTTGACCTGCCTGGCGTCAAGTTCCCCTCCCATTCCTTCTGCAGACCAATAGGGTCCTCGAGCCAGATGTCCATACCTAACCACCCCCTTTATTCAGGTGACTAAAAGTTGACCAAAAATTTAGCACAGTACTTGCTCTTTTTAGGTAATGCCCTCAGAAGAATTTTTGGGATTAAAGTTGGTTGAGTTTGATGAAATCTTGTCAGACTGTCCCAGGAAGTCTCCTAACACAGTAAGATTCCTCTTCAAGCCTCCAGCAGTAAGGGAATGTTGACAGCTGAGCATGTCTTTAAGTAGGATTTGAAATCCTCAGCAATGACTTGTTTACTCTTGTTCAGCTGCTCACTCAGGAGAGAGGGATAGTTGAAACAGTAGTGACACAAATGTCATGCAGCCACTTTAATAAGCGTTAGCGGGCAATCTAATTGCCCCTCGACAATCTGGCAGGCGATCGTTCCTAGTATGTGCTTCATCTCCCATACCAAGAACTGTTTTGTGCTAAATGAACATCGCAGTTGAAGACTTTTAAGTTGGACAGTTCGGAGATTCTTCAAGTCTAAAGTTGTCCTCGTGGTGTTTATGCAGGATATTCTGTTTTAATATCAGTGCTCGTGTTTCTCCACTAACTGGGGTTGGTATGTCTCCAGTTAACTGTGATGTGGAGATGCCGGCATTGGACTGAGGTAAACACAATAAGAAGTCTCTCAACACTAGGTTACATGGAGAACGAGCAGTGCTCCGAAAGCTATTGTGTTTTGCTACCAAATAAACCTGTTGGACTTTAACCTGGTGTTGTGAGACTTCTTACTCCAATTAACTGTACCGTCAGTGCTGTAAGGTTCTGTTCTCAGTTCATAGTTTCAGTGATCACCATCTTAAAATCACAGTGTAGCTTCACACTCTAGCATTAATTATTTCAAGACATTACTGTTTTAAGAAACGTATTTTTCTAATGATTACAAGTTCATTACTACATTAAATCACACCACATTAACTGCTGACTTTCTGATGAACCCTTTCCTTACAATTGGCTGTTAAATACTTAGCAACTTCCAGAGATCATGGAAAAGTACTGTATAATTGCAAGACACTTTTTTTTACTATTTCCAATGGGCATTTGCTTTTTCCATGGTGTGTTTAAAGAACAGTTAGAAACTGTAGTATTCAACACTGGGACAGGCTGATGCTACAGAAGTGTACCTGTGGGCTGTGTTGTTGAAAATTATTTTAATATACTGTGTATTCTTACATTAATTTTGTGAATTGGTACTCATCATGAAACCATTGAACTACATTACCATTCTTGGTGGCCTCCTGGCTCTAATGTTCCTTGTTAAAATCTCTGAGAAGGAGTTTGTGCTTGAGGTTAAAATCCCACTAATGCTTTTCTTTTTGTTTTCTTCAGGATGGTATTTAATGAAAGCCTGATCTGCATCACGGGCCCTTATAAAGAAACACAAGGTGCACCCTCTAAAGGTGGTGCCAAAAATCACACTGTTTCTGTACACTATGGAAAAATCACAAAGAAAGTGGTTAAGCAGCAACAATTTGCGTATGTCCCCAATCCAGTAATTGACATGATCGATCCACTTAAAAGTATCTACAGGTAACGTTCTATATTGTGCGCTTCAAAATGACTTGGCCTCCACCCAAACCCTTCCCCAGTAAAGCCATTTCCTGACAAAAACCTGGGGGCCTCATTTATACAGGACGTGATCCACTGAGGTTCAAATATTCACTCCTATCTGGCACTAAACAGCCAAAACACAGTCTCTTTCTCCTTATAGATAGGTATTGTCAACCTGGCAGTTTGCATATCATTCTGTTCAATATTTGAAATAAATATTGGGAAAAGGTGTGAGACTGGCCCTATCTAGGGAGCCTCTGCAGGGCTAGAACAGGAATGATGGGCCAAATGGCAACCACCTGAGCTCTAAAATTGCACAATTCTACAATTGAGGAGGAGAGAACAAATCAGGTCAGCTAATGCTTATTGTAGAGTACGATTGGCTACAGCAGCTGAGCTTATGTAGTTGCATACAGTCAAAATTCAAATTTCATGTCTGCTAAATGGTTTTAAATACATAAAAAATGAATGTGATAGTCCAGCTTCAAGCCTGGACAGCAATCTCAATCGAAGTCAAAAAGATGAGACACCGTGGACGGGATTTACCGTGCAACCCTCCCCACGTTTAATGGTGGTAGGAGGTGACCTGCCATTGGCTGATGGCAGGATCTTGTGGTCCTACCACTGTCAGACAAAACAAGTAGTACAGCACAGCAACAGGCCCTTTGGTCTTCCAAGCCTGTGTCAATCATGATGCCCTAACTAAAACTAAAGGAAAATCTGCCCTCACTCAGTTCGTATCCCTCTATTCCCTTCCTATTCACGTACCCATCCAGGTGCCTCTTGCTAATGTGCCTGCTTCCACCACCACCTCTGGCAGCGTGTTCCAGGCACCCAACACTTTCTACGTGAAAAACATTTCCTGTACATCTCCCTTAAACTTCCCCCCTCTCACTTAAAGCTGTGCCGCCTTGTGATTGACACTTGCACCCTGAGAAAAAGCCTCTGACTGTCCACCCTGTCTATGCCTCTCATCATTTTGTGCATCTCTATCAGGTCTCCCCTCAGCCTCTGTCTTTCCAGTGAAAGCATCCTAGTTTATTCAGCCTCTCCTCATAGACAACACCCTTGCGACCAGACAACATCCTGGTGAACCTTCATTGCACTCTCTCCAAAGCTTCCATGTCCTTCTGGTAGCGTGGTGACCAGAACTGCACACAATACTTCAAATGCGGCCTAACCAAAGTTTTATATAGCTGCAGTATGATTTCCCAACTCTCGTACTCAGTGCCCTGGCTAATGGAAAGCAAGCATGCCATATACCTTCTTAATCAGAAGGCACATGGTCTCAAAATATTTATCAGTTGTTAGTTGATTATTATCCCAGGTGTAGTTCACAAGCAAAATAAACTAGTCTTTCTCTTCGTGTGATTAACTTTCTTTCTGCTTATCTTTTGGCTACCTGTGTTGCCACTTTATGGAACTGTGAACCTGCACACCCAGATTCCTTGGTATGTTAATGTTCCTAAAGGTTCTATCATTTAACAGTATAATTCACACCTAAATTTGATCCTCCAAAATGCATCATCTTGCATTTGTCCAGATTGAACTCCATCTGCTGTTTCTGTGCCCAACTCTCCAATCCCTCTATATATTGTATCCTCTGACAATCCTTGGCACTATCAGCAACTCCGCCAATATTCATGTCATCTGCAAACTTACTAATCAGACCACCCACATTTTCTTCCAGATCGTTTACCAACAACAGAGGTCCCAGCACTGATCCCTGCAGAATACCACTAACTACAGATATCCATTCTGAAAAACCCTTTCCACTGCTATTCTGTCTTCAATGACCAAGTAAGAAGTCTCACAACATCAGGTTAAAGTCCAACAGGTTTATTTGGTAGCAAATGCCACTAGCCTTCGGAGTGCTGCTCCTTCAGCAGGTGAATGGGGAGTTCTGATCACAGGGCATATAAAGGTAGACAGTTTACAGAATACTGATTAGAGCGTGAGTCTTTACAGCTAATCAAGTCTTAAGGTGAAGACAATGTAAGCGGAGATAGCATTAAGCATAAAGAGATGTGTATTGTCTTGAGACAGTACAGTTAGTGACATTTTGCAAGCCCTGCCAAGTCAGGGGGGTTACAGATAGTGTGACACGAACCCAAGATCCTGGTTAAGGCCGCCCCCATGTGCGGAACTTGGCTATCAGTCTCTGCTCAGTGACTCTGCGCTGTCAAGTGTCGTGAAGGCTGCCTTGGAGAACGTTTACCTGAAGATCAGAGGCTGAATGCCCGTGAGTCTTCAACATGTCACTGATGAAGATAAACATCTTGCCAAGGCCATCCTCACACCCCCACTTCTTGCCTTCAGACAACAGCCTTCAGGAGAACAGTGACCACGACACCACACAACGCTGCCACAGCAACCTCTGCAAGACATGCCGGATCATTGACACGGATGCCATCATTTCGCGTGAGAACACCATCCACCAGGTACACGGTACATACTCTTGTAATTCGGCCAACATTGTCTACCTGATATGCTGCAGGAAAGGATGTCCCGAGGCATGGTATATTGGGGAGAGCATGCAGACACTATGACAACGGATGAACGAACACCGCTCGACAATCACCAGGCAAGACTGTTCTCTTCCTGTTGGGGAACACTTCAGCGGTCACGGGCATTCAGCCTCTGATCTTCGGGTAAACATTCTCCAAGGTGGCCTTCACAACACACGACAGCGCAGAGTCGCTGAGCAGAGACTGATAGCCAAGTTCTGCACACAAGAGGACGGCCTCAACCAGGATCTTGGGTTCACGTCACACTATCTGTAACCCCCATGACTTGGCGAGGCTTGCAAGATGTCACATTGTCTGGAAACAATTTACATCTCTTTAACCTATGCTTAATTGTCTGCACCTTTAAGACTTGATTAACTGTAAAGACTCGTATTCTGTAAATTTTTTATGTGGTTAATATGTTTAACCTATGCTTAATGCTATCTTCACTCACATTGTCTGAACTTGTAAGACGTGATTAACTGTAAAGACTTGCATTCTAATCAGTATTCTGTATTCTGAGTGTGTGTCTTTATATGCTCTGTCTGTGATCAGAACTCCCCACTCACCTGATGAAGGAGCATCACTCCAAAAGCTAGTGGTGTTTACTATCAAATAAACCTGTTGGACTTTAACCTGGTGTTGTGAGACTTCTTACTGTGTTTACCCCAGTCCAGTGTCATCATCTCCACTTCAATGACCAAGCCAGCTTTCTATCCATCTAGCCAGTGACTCTGAATCCCATGTGATTTAAATTTTTTTTGTGAATGGAGTTTCCTGATGAGTGGACCCCTTGCTACCAGGAAGTCTGTGGCAGAAGGTTTGTCATCAGCGGGATCTTGCGATCCCACCATCATGAACAACCGGAAAGTTCCAGCCCATTATCTAGAAGGAATTTAATTTATTTGTGGAGCATAACTGAGGCCAGTGAAAAGCTATAGAGTGTCGGTTCACTTAACCCCTTCCAGTGTTTAATGATGAATAAAAAACAGATGCTCCTGTCCCTAAGTATGTCCAACTGAGCACACAAATCGCAGCACAAGTATATGAAACTGCTTTTCGTTGGCTCTTGGTGCAACCCTCTTGAGAATTTGCAGTGTAATTTCAACATGTTGGACTGAAAGCATGTAACTGGAGCCTACAATGTGAATCAGTGAACATAATCTGTATTGCTTTCCTCCAGTAAGTATACAGCTTCACAAATCACAGGACAGGAGTTTTAGATTTATGATGCCTTGTCAATAACTAATAGAAGTGAATATTTGAACTGCTTTTCCCTCCTTTCAGTGGGGGAAGGAATGAATTACCTTACCAACTTTGAGTGTCCTTTCCTAGTTAACTCTGAATTAAATTATTCTTTGTGGTGAAATTTAAAACAACTTTGCCAAACATTTAAAAAAAATCGACTTATATGGTCTTAAAATATTTATCAGTTTTAGTTGACTGTTATCCCAGGTGTTGTTCACAAGCAAAACAAACTGGTTTTTCTCTTCCTAGGATTAACTCTCTTTCTGCTTATCTTTAGTCTCAGTTTCTTCAGTTACCTTGCATTCTTTCTCTCCCTCTATACTCAATGTTGGCGAGCGACAGCATATTCTCTTTTTTACATCAAACAATGTTAATATGCTGGTCATAATTTGTTTTCTTGATGTAGTGGGGGAAGAAATATCACTGTGACTGGACAGGGATTTGATGCTGTGCAAAAGCGGATTATGAGAGTAATGGAGAACAGACAGCCAAGTGGATTACTTCTAGAAAAGGTACACTTTGTTTCCTACACACTGTGATGTAGCCATCTCCAAGAAATGAGGTTCATGTAATTACCAAACTTATCAAGTGTGTTCATGCCAAAGTGAAATTATTTGAAGTGTGAACATGTGGCGCAGTGGTTAGCACTATTGCCTTACAGCGCCAGGGACTCGGGTTCGATTCCCAGCTTGAATCACTGTTTGTGCAGTGTCTGCAACACCTTCCCATGTCTGCATGGGTTTTGTCTGAGTGCTCCAGTTTCCTTCTACAGTCTGAAAGATGTGCTGATTAGGTGCGTTGGCTATGCTAATTGCTCCCTCAGTATACCCGAAAAGGCACCAGAGTGTGGCAACTAGGGGATTTTCATTGGATAAGTTCCTTGCACGATTAATGTAAGCCTACTTATGATACTAATAAATAAACTTTTAACCTGTTTAATTTTGCCTCTTACTGTTTGTTGAGTTTGTTGCTTATTAACTTGTCAATTTCGTAAAATCCCTACAATGCAGAAGGAAGCCATTAGCCTGCACTGACCTTTACCCAGGCTTACCACGTATATTTATCCCCCCCAGCCTATCCATTTTGGGACACCAAGGGCAAATCTAACATGGCCAATCCACCTAACCTGCACATCTTTGGACTTGGGAGGAAACTGGAGCACCCAGAGGAAATCCACACAGGCATGGGGAGAACATGCAGATTCCACATAGGCAGTCACCCAAGGCTGGAACTGAACCCGGGTCTCTGGCGCTGTGAGGCAGCAGTGCTAACCACCGCTGTGCCACTGTGTGTATATATATTTGTATAAGTTCCTTTCCAGAATGTGTGGTTTGTTTTTTACCCTATTTCCAATCTGTAGATGGCAGCCTAGCAACCAATCAAATCATTATATCTGCTGTATGAAGTACAGCCAAAGCTGTCAGTTCTAGAAGATGAGAGGTCATTGTTGACATTGTGCAGTTGTGAAGTGGTTGAACACACCAGGTGACAAGACTATATAGTTAATAATTCATGACTAAGGCCTAAAGCAATGAGTTAAATCATGGTGCCTGCCAAAGCTTTTCATCTGGTTTTCATTTGCTTCATATAGTTTATGTTTTGCCTAAGTAGTGCCATCCTCTCCTCTTGAGTCAGAGGATTGTGCAGTCAAGCCCAAACATTACTGCTTCCAAACTATTTAACTGCTATTAATTATTTGAATGTCATATCAGAAGTATATTTTTAATCTAAGCAAATTTAATAATTTGAATATACTTCCATCGCAGACATTGACGTTGCTGCAGTTGTTGTTTGGAAGGAAGGCATTCTTTTTTGTAAATAAAACCTTTAAATTTTTCTTGCAGAATGAAACTGAAGCATTGGAAAGTTCCAATAATTCAATGCTCATCTTCCCATCGCCTCCTGCAGACCAGAAGAATGTTTGCATCTTTGTAATATTGGACAATTTTAATGAAAACAAAACCTTTGAATACGTGGAAGATCCAGTCTTTGAGAATTTTACAAATTCTGTACTTGTGCTGAAACAGCCCCCGATTTTTGTTAAGGTAATTATTAAATAGCTTTGAAGAAGTCACATGGACTGGAAATGTTAACTCTGTTTCTCCCTCCACGGACGCTGCCAGAACTGCTGAGTTTTTGCAGCATTTTTTGTTTACATTTCCGATTTCCAATGTCTGCGGTGTTTTGTTTTGAATTTAATTATTAAGTTGTGTTTGTACATTTTGAAAGATTTTATTTCGCTAACTCTGTCTCACCTTGTTTTACATTGCACTACCCATTTAATTCATGCTCCCAATATACTGGGTTAAATTTTTTGATTTAGCTTCATCCAGTTGTTGGATGTTATGATGGCATAATTAAAAAAATGGTTAGAAGTTGTTACACCAAATTCTCAGCTCATATAATTTCCTAGCTGGTTTTGCAGTTACACAAGTGGCTTCCATCAATTTGCCAAAATAATCTAATCATCTTTCCTTCACGTTCAACAATACAATCCACTGCTGAATCCCACACCATCAACAAACTGGGAGTGATCGTAGACCAGAAACTTAACTGGACCCCACACGTCAATACTGCGGCTAAATGAGTAGATCAGAGGCTGGAGATTCTGAAGCGAGTAACACCCCATCTGACTTCCCAAAGCCAATCCACCATCAACAAGGTCAAACCAGAAATATGATAGGATGCTGTTCATTTGTCTGGATGTGCAACTCCAACCACACTCGAAGATATACACCATCCAGGACAAAGCAGCTTGTTTGATTTGACACCCTATTCACCACCTTACACATCTCCACTAGGAGTACAATGGGCAGTGGTGTATGCCACCTACATGATGCATTGCAGCAATTTGACAAGGCTTCTTCAACAGCATCTTCCAAACTCTCAATTTTTACCCACTTACAAACAAGGACAGCAGCTGTATGGAAACGTCAGCATCTGCAAGTTCCCCCTCAAATTCCCACACCTTCCTGACTTGGAACTCTTCCTTCATTGTTGCTGGGTCACTATCCTGATGTTCCTTATCCAACAGCACTGCAGGTATACTTACACCGCAAGAACTGCAGCAGTTCGTGAAACTGACAGATCACTACTTACTTAGGGGCAATTAGGGATGGGGATTAAATACTAACCTTATCAGTGGCACCTACATGACATGAACAAATTAATTTTTAAAAAGTTAAATTAGACCTGTTATCCGTCTAAGTATTCATGCAAGTTTCTTGTACTGTAATCACATTTCAAACAGGTGTCTTGGGTTGTTTGACTGCCCTGATAGCTGTTGCACCCAATAATAAGAGTTGCATTAATATTTGAACAAATCTGTGCCACTCTACTGATACCAGATAATGGCATCATCCTATGCTATGCATGACTGGCTACACTGACTTTGCATCAACAAACATTCAGATCCTCGACTGTGCTATCTACACGCAACCATGCAACTATTGTAGTTGCCTGTAACTTGCATTCCCTGAAATTCTGGCCATTATAATAGCAACAATGGTCAATTGCATTCTCAAATCCTTTGTTTTTGAGGCTAGATGCAATCATCTGCCCTGGAATGGCCACTGTTTTCCCTAATTCATCATTTTTTAATCATTGCCACTTTGTCAGCTATTAAGTAAGAGTTTTGAGTGTTATCTCCTTATCACTGGCTAGAATTGTTTGAATCATCTGTATTAATTGGGTCAGATACTCTTGTAAATACTAAGCCATTTCAAAGGGTTTTAGAGTCGAATATGTTGCTGAGAGTCTGGAGGTTACATCTCCTTGGGATGCAGGCATCACTAGCCATGTTAGCATTTATTATCCTGTACACCTAAACTGTTAAAGGATGTGTCCCAGGATTTTGACCCAATGACAATGAAGAAATTGTGATATTTCCAAGTCAAGATGGTGAGCAACTTGGAGGGGAACTTCCAGGTGGTGGTTTTCCAAAGTGTATATGGCCATTGTGCTCAAAGTGCTTTTTAAGGAGCCTTGAGGAGTTCCTGTGGTGCATCTTGTACACCATTGCCACAATGTGTCAGTTGTAGAGGAAGTGACTGGAAGGATTTTTACAACAATCGATGTTAGCTTCACAGTTACCATTACTGAGTCAGGTTTAATAAATTGAATTTTTAATTTCCTTCAGCTGCCAATGTGGGATTTGAATCCATTCTCCCATCAGCCTTGATCTTATTCCAGTGACATTACCAATGCACCACCCTCTCCCCATGTCACTGGAAAAATCTTTGGTGTGAATGTAAAATTTCCAAAGTGCTTCTCAAGGAAGAGTAACAAGCTTGTCTGGCCAACATTCATCCCTCAATCAATTCCAGCAAAACTCAGTGATTGGTCACTTTATTTCAGATATTCTGGGACCTTGCTGTGTGCAAGTTTGTTGCTATGTCTGCCTACAGAACAAGTGATTGTGTTTCCAAGTCAGTTTATTGAAAGTGAAGCACTATTAGATGCTATAGAAATGCAAACTCATTATCTTTCTCTGTAATGTTGTCCACAGTACTCCACAGTAAGTGGTTGATTTGAAAGCTACCTATTCCTCTATTTTAAGCAGTTTTGCCACTCTCTTTCAATGCACAAATGTGAAATACATGAAATCCACAGTAATGTGGAGTGATCACTAACCTCCAGCTTTCAGTAGATTTTCTGTGCCACTTATTTATTTTTCTATTTAAAAGTATGATTTGGAAACGATGGCTTGATATTTGTAACAGGCATCCTTTGCATAATTGGGAACTGGGCAAATTTTAAAGCCTGGTTAATTGCCATGAGGGAAAATCAGTGGCAGGAAACCACCTTCAGGCACCCTTTGGGTTTGGCCTCTGACAACTGGATACGTCAGTACTCTCAGCAGGATGGGAACAGTGATCATGATTGAAGGGGGTCAGGGGGAGCAATGCTAATTCTGCACCTCTTGGCCCAGTGGGAGCAATGGGAAAGGCACGGACCTTGTGGAGCTGACAGCTCCCAACTCCCTTTCACTATCAGCTTTCATAGTGCCTGGGAAACCCAAGCAGTAACAATGAATTTCAAACCAGCTTCTAGAATGCACAGAGACACTCTGGTTCACCACAGTGTCTGATATCTGCTGTGTTTAAATAAGGCAGTGGCTGTGTGCCCATTGCCCATCTTTAACCCTCCCCTGGCCCATTTCCAAGTTTGTAATTTTGGTGGCAGTTACAAAGATTTGAATTTGAAAGGAGGGAGGAAAGTTTTTTTCAATACTCTGGTTGATGCTCAGTTGGATCATTTTCCTGTTTGCTACTAACTTTCCATTGTTTAATGTTTTAGGGCAAACGTCTAAATGAGGCGATGACAGCAGAAGAAGTGAAAGCTTATATTGGAACAGAAGAATGCAAAGTTACAACGCTTTCCGTGAAGGACTTTGTATGCACTCCCCCAGAAAAACAGCCAGCACCCAAGAGGGTAAAGAGGGATGCAAATGATGATCTTCCAGAATTTATCGTAAGTACCTTCAGTTCTTCCCACAGTTCATTTTTACATATTTCAGTCAGCTTGTTATGGGTCTGAAAACCTATGATCCTGTCCCCTCTGCATCTATGTGGAACCAGTAACCCTGGCCCTGTTGAGTTACTCAGGCGAGGCAGTTTGTTAATCTTGGCAAGCATCTACTGCAGAATCAACATAGCCAGTCTGGATATAGAAGCTAAATGATGGCGATTCATGGTGTGCCATGCTGGCCAGCTATGGCACTGCAAAGCCTGAAAGTTTCACTGGAAATAGCCACACAAACTTTAAACGTGTGCCTTTTTATTAGAAAGCCAACTTCATAGTGATTCGTGTTCTGTTGAATGGTCCTTATACGTGTGTAATCTATGCTAAAATTCCATGAAATGAGAATAGAGTACTTGGCCCATCAAGCCTGCTTCTTGCACGTACTGTCTACAGTGAAGCACACTTGAAGATAGTCATCAATCCCCACAGGGCTATTTCCCTAAAAGTAAAAAAGATTAAGAGGAGAATTAATGTAAGAATTTAAAGTTGGTAAGGATTTTGATGAGTGAATGGAGAAACCAACTATTTCCTCCTGGTTAGTTTGTGTCAAGGATCAATAATTCAACAGCATTAAGAGAATGGGGCACGGGATTAAGGCAATTTCCTTATGCAAAGAGTTGGTGGAGCTCAGAACTCAGTGTAGTTGAAGTAAGAGCCATTGCAGCATTGAAACAAAAAGTGAATAATGAAGCAGAGGAAGAAAGGAACACTGGAGTTATTTTTGGATTGCCCAAGAAAGAGCTGGTACAGATCATTCAAGGACTGACATCCTTTTTGGTTTGTAAATTTCAATCATTGTTTTATTAAACTCCAGCCTGAACCCTCCACAGGCAACAATCCCACATTTTTCCCCCTTTCCCTATCCCTTTATCTATCGCTCAGAATCTCTTGGCTGAGAGTCTAAACCTGACCAAAAAAATTACTGTTTTTGGCTTTACTTTGCACTTGGAAAGTAATAATGGAAACAATTTAATTGCCATCTGTGCCCTCCAGAGTAATACTAAATAAAATATTTTCTGTCCTGTTGCCACCTTTGTTAAATACCATTAAACATTAATACATTCTGAAAACTGCTCTTTTCTTACCAGGTTAAAATGGGATACCGTGAATATTACCTGGGGAAAGTAAAATATGACACTCCTGCACAGCTGCCCCTTGGACTTATTTTGCCACTTGTACTGATTCCAATGTTGTTGATTATTGGTGTTTCTATTTACTGCTACAGGTATGTGGAATATTTTCAATAAAGTTGAAACCAGACTCAAAACCTTTCATTCATAGAACAACATTTCTTTGTCATCAAAGTAAATAATGTCAAGTTCATTCTTTGCAAAGGTGAAAACCAGAGTTTTTGAAAAGCACTATTATTTTTGTTTCAGACGTAAGAGCCAGCAAGCAGAGCGAGAGTATAAGAAGATTCAGCTGCAGTTGGAGAGTCTCGAGGAAAGTGTGAGAGATCGATGCAAGAAAGAGTTCACTGGTAAAAATGCTCTATTCCTGATGATTGTTACTGAGTTCACTCCAGTGTCTCAGCCTAAATTTATTCCTGAATCATCCAGTCACTATCACGTTGCTGATTGTGGGAGTTTGCTGTATGCAAATTGGCCGCTGTGTTTTCTTACAGTATGGCTACACTACAAAGACACTTAATTGACTGTAAGGTGCTTTGAATATCTAGTGGTCATGATATATAAATGCAACTTTTTTTAAAAATTTCATATCAAATTTTAATGTTTATTTATTAGTGTCACAAGTAAGCTCACTACAATGAAGTTAATTGTGAAAATCCCCATATGTAGGTCAAGATAATTATCTGATTAATAACAATTAACCATAAAATCAGCTCCAGCCACTCCATGCCACTCTACTCAGTGTCCCTAGCGCTGCAAGTAGATCATTCTTGGTGGCTGACTATGGGTTATAAATACCTTAAAACATTTAATATGTTAAAAGCACACAAATTAATACTATGTTAAGAAAAGTTTTTAACACTTCTCTTTCAGTGTATCATCACTTAGGATTTTTTTTAACGATATGCATCAATGTAGATGTTTGGAAGGGCTGTTTTTTTTAAGTGAAGTTAATAGATAGCAAATAACAAAAGAGAAACCAATATTCAATCACTTGTTTGAAATTGGTTGGATGATCTGTTGCAATCTTGTTTGAAAACCCTTCTGTTTTTCAGATCTGGTGACTGAAATGGAAGATCACTCAAATGAACTGAACGATGTGGGCATCCCCTTTCTGGATTATAAAACCTACACAGACCGTGTCTTTTTCTTACCTTCGAAGGATGGTGAAAACGATGTCATGATAACTGGTAAACTGGACATTCCAGAGGCAAGGCGACAGACAGTAGAGATAGCCCTCAACCAGTTTTCCAATTTACTGAACAGCAAATCTTTCTTGATAGATGTAAGTCATTTGAACTAAAGTCAATTAATTTTGTAGGATGAAGGGATTGGAAAGAATGAGGAGCAGAACCGAACATGACTTTGCATGAGGAAGTAAATTGGATTGTACACCAATTCAAGTGTTCCATTTAGTGCAAAGGTTGGAAGTATAGCTTTTAAGCAAAGTTATTTTTGGTTAGTGACAAACTGTGTAGTCCTTGATGTTAAAAAAAATCCTTGGACAATTTTCACTATATTGTGTCACATATTCTCTTCCAGACCAGGGAATTTTTATGATTCCTTTCTATTATTGATTGGAAGCAACGGGATTGGTTTTAATTTTCAGCTGTTTGACCAATTCAGCTGGTGACCAGGGTCTCATTACCATGCTCATCAGTGAACTACAGACTCAAAAAGGGTACACTGCAGCTTGCCGACTCTAGGCTGTTGCAGTATTGGAAACGTGGAGAACAATCTGGCCAACAGAAAGTCAATCCAGAGTGGCAGCAGCCCTCATTATTGTTTTGGAGTTTAGAGAAACACTTCTTATGAGGAAAGCTGGCACTGTTTGTATCCATTGGAATTTAGAGGAGTGAGAGAGGGTCTTACTGAAGCATACAAGATCCTGAGAGGAGTTGACAGGGTTGGTGCTATGAGGATGTTTCCCCTTCTAGGAGAGACCAGAACTAAGGCACACAGCTTAAAAATAAGGGGCTTCCTATTTAAATTGGAAAAGATGAGACTCTTTCTTTCTCTTAGAGACTTAGCATCTGTGAAGCTCTCCTTCCCCAGAGTGAGGTAGAGGCAGGGTGATTGGATATTTTTCAAGTAAATGTAGATAGATTCTTGCCTAACTGAGGAGTCGAAGGGAATTTGGGGAGGTGTGTGTGTGTGTGTGTGTGTGTGTGTGTGTGTGTGTGTGTGTGTGTGTGTGTGTGTGTGTCAGGGTTGGGGGGGTGCGTGAATTGACAACAGGAAAGTGGCATTGAGACCGCAGTCCAATCAGCCATGATCTTATTGAATGGTGGAGCAGGCTTTGGGAAGAGTGGGGGAAGGTGTGTCAAATGTCCAATTCCTGCTTCTAAGTTAAATATTCATTCTGGTTCTGAATGGAAGCTCTGAGGAAGGGGTCATCCTGATTTAAAATGTTGGCTCTGTGTTCTCTCCACAGATACTGTCAGATCTGCTGAGATTTTCCACCATTTTCTGTTCTTGTTGCTGGTTCTGAAGGGGCTTGACAGTGTAGACACTTGGGGGTTTGCTTCTGCTGGTCGCAGAAGGACACGGTGTCAGGATAAGGGGACAATCAGTTCAGACAGGAGATTACATTTTTTTTCATGCAAAGGGTTATGACTCCTTGAAATCCTTGATAGATATTTGGTCTCAGGGAATCAAGGTTTATGGGAAATGGTCTGGAAAGTGGATTTGAAGCCCAAGATCAGTCGTACACATGACTGTACTAATGGTAGAGCAGGCTTGATTGGCCAAATAGTTTACTCCTGCTCCAATCCCTTGTGTTCTTGCATTCTTACAAATATGATATGCTTTTTTAGTGTCCCTTCGGTTGCTCTGCCAATTTGTCTTTCTAAATTGCAATTGGAGGTATGTCATTGGACCTTGATCTGTGCATTAAAAGGGCCTGCTGCCTGAAGCTAGTGGGAGTTTTGGCTGCTCAATACTGAATAATTTCAAGACCACTCTCACCCCATTTACATCAAGCAGTTCATGGACACCTACTCCCATGTCTTGAATACTAGCAATAACTCTTGTTACCTCAGTCAGTTAAAGAGCAGTTGGGGAAACTGGGCACTACTCTGGTTCACTTCTGGACGTAATTTGATGGATGGGATGGACATTTCTCCCTGATTGTGACTAAATCCTCCATGAATTAAGATGGGAAAGTCTCAACCCAGTTCCTAGTGGTTTTGAGCCCAAAGCACAATCTTAGCCCTAATTTATCACCATTGACAGAGAAATTGTGATCTCAGAAACACCATAAAAAAGGTGTTGTGGATATTAGACTGATTCAAACTGCAACAGTAAACTGGAAAGAATGCTTTATTCTGCAACATGTGCATCTTTGAGTACAAAATATTAAACTTAATAAATTTAATTATTCAAAGTCTTTCCTGATGGCTTGAGTGAGTTGCTGATCCATTTGTAACAGGACCCATCCCATCTTGCTCCCCGGTCTAATTTCGGAGGGTAACAGAAGGAACGCAAGACAAATTGCTTGGTTTATGGAAGGGAAAATCATCCAGAGTTCCCCTGTTTCTGATTATTATCCTTCTCTCTATTGACCGTGCCCTCCCCACCTGCGTGCACAAATAATGTCTACATTTGCTGTCAAAGGCTGATGCCAATCAACACTTTGCAAAGCAACTGAGGATGATCAGTGGAAACTGTTCCCTGCAGGGAGTTGATGAGGGATTCCCCCGCCCCTGGTTTTTTACCTGGGGAATGCTCAGTTCTCAGGTGCACAGCAGAGTCAAAAGAGGGGGAAGAACTTTCACACCAGGCCTCCACTCCCTTCGGATGGTTGCAGGATTTCTGTTGTTGAACAATGTAGAAACGTTCACTTCTACAACAGGTGCCAACAAGTAAATAAAATGGGAGCCAAGTAACATTCCCTTCTCTTATCTTTCTGTTTGAATACAAAATGTTTATATATTAGGAAGGGTGCCTGGAATATGTTGGCCTTATACCGTGCTTACAGAATGAAAGTAACTTTGAGAACTTGCAAAACAGTACCTACTAAAGATCTTCAAACCTGTATGTTTGTTGTGGTGTTTGGAGGTTTTCAGCAGTGTTGACATTTTATTCCAGTTTTCTTACTACTGGAGAATATTTGGCCTAGGGTACTAGATATCATGACCTAACCAAAATTAGTTGTGCTGCACCCAAATGACACAAGTGCAGGAGGAGAAGAAATGAGTCTCAATATCTTCAAACAAGGAAGTAATTTGAAGAGAGTGAGGAGAAATTGTCTTCCCAGAGTTTTGTGCAGAGTTTTAGAATTCTGCACAAAAATTTGTATAACATTTCTATCAAGCAAAATTTACCAAATGTCATAAATGTCCCAGCTCATGCAATGTTTACTGAACAAAGAACAGATATTTAATACATCAAACACACTTTGCATTGTTGGTCACTTTATTAGTGTGCTTTATTTTTAATTCAGTTTCATTATGGGCATTTGATCCAATGGAATTTGAGTTGTGCATTGAAGCAGTCCAGTATGCATTGTTGCTGTAGTTTCCTGCAGTTATAGTGCCAACGTTTAATTGAATTTTCTCCCCCATATCCACACTGGCTCTCTTGTTCATGAGTATGAAATTGCTCAACTAAAACAATGTCAGACCTGTCTCTTGCTGGCCCACCAGGGGGTCCACCTAGAAGATATGAAATAGCATTTTGATCCTCCCAGCATGGGCTGGTTTTTCCTTCTCTGTCAGTGAGGATCGGTGAAATTTGAAACCTGTCCCAGATAGCAAACCAGAATCTAGCCTCTTAGCGTTTGTACCGTCTTTTTACATTCTTGGTAAAGCCAACCAAATTTCATATTTTTTAACAGTTTATTCACACACTCGAGAATCAGAGAGATTTCTCAGCAAGAGAGAAAGTTTACTTTGCATCTTTGCTGACTATTGCTCTGCATGGAAAGCTGGAATACTACACTGACATCATGAGGACGCTGTTGCTCGAGCTCATGGAACAATATGTTGCTAAAAACCCAAAGCTCATGCTCCGAAGGTATGCAAGGCCTGCACTTAAACAAGGAAAACCTTAACTGAATTGTTAAAATTAGGCAATCTGTCCTCAATGTAATTCTTTAAACCCATGATATAGTTTACGTGAATCTGCACTTTATCCCTCCAAATCTTTTTTGAGGTTCAGTGCTGACTGGAATATTCCAGAAGGCATCTGCCCAAGGCTGTGCACAATGAAAAATTAATCTCTTCAGTTTTCATTTCCAATTCGTTCAAGAAAGAGCAAATGCCTTGTTAGCTTTTTATTTAACCTCACACAAGCTTTAAGTGATAAATACCCAAATCCCCTTGTTTTAAAATCTTTTTACAGGATTGTAGCTTCTACCGTGCTTTGTCAATAGTTTTTGTTTACCTTCAGTCTTGATCTGCAGACCTTCCATGTTTTTAATCATTAACATTTCTCTCTATTTTTATTTGTGCTGCCTGCCATGCTCTTGCTTTCATTTTAAGTGGATCACAAATGTTTAACTAACTAACTTCCATTTGGGATATTTATTTTTTAATTATTGCAATTTTATTTCAGATTCACAGCACGCGCACTGTCCTTTCTTGTATTAGAATATATGGCACGATGGTACATGGTTAGCACCGCTGTCGCAAGCAGCAGCAACCCAGGTTCGATTTTGACCTTGGGTAACTATTTGCATGTTCTCCCCATGTTTGGGTTTCCTCCAGTTTCCAACCCAAGAGAGGGTTTCCTCTCTTTTCCTCCAACAGTCCAAAGATATGCAGGCTAGGTGGACTAGCCATGATAAATTTGCCATTTGTATCCCAAGATTTGTAGGTTAGGGGGATTAATGAGTAAATATGTGGAGTTACAGGGATGGGGCAGGAGGTGAGCCTGGGTTGGATGCGCTATCAGAGTCGGAGCAGATTCAATGGGCTGAATAGCCTCCTCCTGCATTGTAGGTTATTTATATGAATTTGTTTTACTGCAACTACAGTAACTTTATGAATAATGATGTAAGATTGGATGTAATGGAACACAAAGGATTATGAAATTGGTTTTGGAGCGAATGTGAACTTTGTCACTTTTTTTCTGTTAGATGTGAAACTGTTGTGGAACGAATGCTTTCCAATTGGATGTCCATCTGCCTGTACCAGTTTCTGAAGGTAACTCCAAATATTTCGGTAAACCCAGTTCTGTCTGCATTTTCATATTGTCTCAATCGATGACTGAAGGGTTTATTTCCATTTGTAAAATTCAGGATTCTGCTGGTGAACCACTATATAGACTATTCAAAGGGCTTAAGCACCAGGTAGAGAAAGGACCAGTTGATGCAGAACTGAAAAAGGCAAAGTACACACTAAATGACACTGGATTATTGGGAGAAGACGTGGAATACCACCCGCTGGTAAGTCTGCAATCCCACGAGATTTATAAAATGAGAGATGAGTAACTTTTTCACCCCCCTCCTCTCTACCCCCTTGCCTGACTGGTACATTTACAGTGTATTTTTGGCATGCACAGACTTTAGTTCCCAACCATGTCTTTGGTTGAGATTGGCTAACTCTGTACTGGCAAGGGGTCAAATCTTTCTGGAAATTTCTGGGTCTGACTGGCTCGGCATTAGCTGCACTAACTCACCAAACATTGGCAAATGCAAACATGAATTTAAAATTTAGGTTTGCTCTGAATGTTAACTAAAGAAATAAACACATTTAATCAATGGATGTCGTTTAGGTGTATGAATGCAGATTGTTCCTTTCTGTCAACATCTTGAAATTAATGCAACTCATTAATATCCTAAGGAACAACCAATTATAATTCATAGACTCTTGAAGGTAGAATTATCATTTAAAAAGTTTTTATTTTGGAATTTGTTTTGGAAACACCAGGATTTTATCAGCATTCATTCTTTCTGATTTCTGACTTGAATAGAAAGGTCAAGTCAGTCAACCGTGAATTGAGTGAGGAAAGGTTTACCTTTTCAGAATTAGGCAGAGTGTTACAAGAGAATCAAAATCAATTTAAAAGGGATTATATTCTAAATTATTTGCCGAATCATATTGTAATATCACCCATAGATACTGATAACTCTTTAAAAAGGGGTATGAATTTCTAGTGACTGACTCTTGGATCAGTCTTGCAGGAACAGTCCAAAGTTACTCCCAGCTTCCATTGGGCTCACCAGACCATCTCACTGAGTTGTACTGTCCAAGTTCCTCTCCCTCAACCTTGAGAAATCCCGATCTGACCTCCAATAGCACAGCTCACTCCATTGACTCCCTTTACATGCCAAGTTGCATCTTCCAGTGTGCTTAAATTGCTGCAGGTCATGTCTCTTCGACCAGAGAACATTGTCTCACCTGCACTGTCTCTGCTAGCAAACAGAGAAACAGCCTTTCCCTTTGCTGACTGCAGTGGCTGGTATTGCTGTCCCTCTGTCATAGAAATCATAGAACCCTATCGTGCAGAAAGAGGCCCTTTGGCCCATCGAGTCTGCACTGAACACAATCCCACCCAGGCCCTACCCCCAAATCCCTACATATTATACCCACTAATCCCTCTAACCTACTCATCCCTGGACACTAAGGGGCAATTTCTTAGCATGGCCAATCAACCTAACCTGCACATCTTTTGACTGTGGGAGGAAACCGGAGTACCTGGAGGAAACCCACGCAGACATGAGGAGAATGTGCAAACTCCACACAAACAGTGACCCGAGCTGGGAATCGAACCCAGGACCCTAGAGCTGTGAAGCAGCAGTGCTAACCACTGTGCTACTGCACCGTCCAGGATGCATGCTTTGTGTCCAGGGGTTTTTGATCTAAGAGTCTGTAAATCTAGCAATGTCTCAGCCAGCTGCACTAGCTTTTGTTTTCAGGTGCTAAGCTCAGTACATGGATTTCTGTAGTACTTGACCTGGGCCCCTATCTCTATGGTAACCGGGTGAGAGCTTATTGACAGGTAGAACTAACAGGAGGTCGTATGTTGTTTTCCCATTATGCCAATTTACCTCAAATTAAGTCAAAACATAGCCATCTAAAAACAAAACCCTCATTCGTAACGCAATCTAAGTGTTGATTCCAATTGCAGTGTTAATGGGAGACCATCTTCCTGATTCTGTGGAGCGAGAGACTAATTTCTGGATTGGATATGGAGAACTGGAATATTAAAATTTCTGAACCAAATATTGAATAACACAGGGCATCTGTGCAGAAAGCAGATTTTGCAATTCTGTGAAAATGTTTTTTTTTGTTTTTCTTGACAGACTTTGAATGTAACTGTACAAGAGGATGCTGGAGAATTTATGCCAGTAAAGGTTCTGAGCTGTGACAGTATAACTCAAGTTAAAGAGAAAATCCTTGACCAAGTCTACAGAAATGTTCCCTTTTCACAAAGGCCTAAGCTAGATAGCGTTGTTCTTGGTGAGTCATAAGTTACTGCGTTAACTAACTGCTCTTCCTTGCACCATCCTCCTCCCCCAGATTCGTCTCTGCCTAGATCATTTTCCTGTTCCTCATCCCGAACAAAGAACAAAACAGCCTGGGAAACAGGCCCTTCGGCCCAACAAGCCCCCGCCGCCATTTTAACATTACGAGTCCCCCCCCTCCACCCATGACCCTTATCTATGCTTATGGCATTCCACATTAAGGGAAAACTAATTTAGGGACAATTTATTACACCAGTCAGCCTAATAGCACATCTTTGGGGTGTGGGAGGAAACCGGAACACCCGGAGAAAACCCACGCAAGCACGGGGAGAATGCACAAACTCCCACAGATGCTGGCCCAAATCCATGTGTCTGCACAGCAAACAGTGATAGTCACTGAGCTGTCGTGTTGCCCAGTATCTGGTCCAGTTTAAGCGTACACTAACGACATGAAGTACTAGGCTATTCTCGAAACAACCAAGAGCAGCCCTCGTACGACCCATCACGTGTATGCCCCTTGTTGGACAACAAGGCGGACTGAAGCACCTGTGAATTAAAAGAGGAAAACATTAGTATCCTCCACATCCTTATACGTTACCAGGGACGTCCCAAGGCTACTGAACCTTATTTAAAACAATCTCCTATATCCCTCCATCTCCAACCCACTCATGTGCCTAAGTAACTGTTAAACAACTCCAGCGTGCCTGTCTCCACCACCTTGCTTGGCAGAGCATTCCATACCCCCACAACCCTCTGTGTGAAAAACCTCCCTCTAACATCCGTGTTATACCTCACCCCCCTCACCCTAAGCCCGTGGCCCCTCGTAATGTGTGTTCCTAACATAGGAAAAAGCTTACCACTGTTTACTCTATCTGTACCCTTCATAATCTTATATACCTCTATTAGATCTCCCCTCAGTCGTTTTCTTTCAAGGAAAACAGCCCCAATTTGCTCAACCTTTCCTCATAACTCAGTCCTTCCATACCAGGCAACATCCTGGTAAACCTCCTCTGCACCCTCTCCAGGGTCTCCACATCCTTCTGGTAGTAAGGTGACCAGAACTAGATGCGGTACTCCAAATGCGGCCTAACCAACGTCCTATACAACTGCAACATTAGACTCCAGCTCTTGTACTCCATATCCCTTCCTGTAAAGGCTAACATACCATAAGCTTTCTTCACAACCTTCTCCACTTGTACTGCCACCTTCAAAGACTTGTGCACTTGCACCCCCAGGTCCTGCTGTGTTTCTATACTCTTTATAGGTCTACCCTTTATCATATAACTCCCCCCTACATTATTTTGGCCAAAATGCATCCCTTTTGTTAGCTTTCTCCCACATTCATGATTTCTTCTTCCAACCTTCATCTTTTGCTGATCTCTGTCAACAACCATCTGCTCCCCATTTTGCTGTGCCTGCCCACACCTGCCCCCCCCCCCCCCCCCCCCGCCCCGCCCCGCACCCCAAACTTGCACAGGCTTGTTCCATATTCATTCCTCCCCAAGCCAATAACTGTGCCAGAGATTTTCATACATGCCCCCTACTGCAATGTTCTGCTGTCAGATACCATCCCTGCTGACTAACCAGGTACTGATTCTGACCAGGTGTGAAGTGGGACCTGCACGGTTTTATTTAAATATGATTCTATGGTTAGGATCAGTAGGCCCTTCATGTCCTGGCCTTGTTTGTCTGGGTTGTTTGTTTGCTCTGGGATTCCCCTCACCCTGCTCCCCAGTTGATATTGAGGCCATAATGTTTGCTGAGAGCAGTTTAATTCTGTAAGCAAGAGAGTGTCAATTCTTTTCTCTTAATCCGCCCACAGAATGGCGTCCAGGATCTACTGGTCAAATTCTTTCAGATCTAGATGTCACATCAGAACGAGAAGGAAAATGGAGGCGTTTAAACACATTAAAACACTATAATGTGAGTAGTACATGGTCACCTTTTCTGTATAAAACTAAACAATAACATTTCTGCATTCTAGAATGTGATTTTTCGTTTTAAAAATAGATCAAATTTTATTAGCCAAGTAGATAAAATACAATTACAAAATTTATCCAGCTGTCAAATACATGTTACTCGTTATTAACCATTAAATCTGCTGTGACTGAATTTGCTAAGTGAATGTGGAAACGGTTGTTTTGTTATGGGGAAGCGAAAGTGCAATACTCATGTTGCACTCCATCACATTCAATGTTTTTGCACTAATGATGCACGAGTACAGATTGCACCATTTAATCAAGTGTTTTGCAAAGCAAAGTTTTCGCAACTATTTTCTGAAAAATTCCCATGAATCCTCAGATAGCAGCAATAAACATGAGCCCAAGCTTAATAACTTGGGGAAAGTCTTGAGGCCTGTGTTATAGACCTTTTCTTGTAGTCTATAACTGATGTAATTATCAACCCATGGTACTCTGCTGGAATTTCAATGTCATGCAAAAAACATCTTTTTAATATTTAAAAAACTTTTTTGTAAGAGCTATGTTAACATTAAAAACTTTATTTTAAAATTTTTGCAGTAGGTGAAACAGTTATTGCTCATGTTGTAATTTGGTTTTGATATATGCCATGAGTTCAAAATCTTAAATAAATTTTTCAAACCTATTTTCACATAATGATGAGCATCAGGCTAAATTTAATAAATCAAAGTCCAGTCAGCTTGATGCGATTGATTATTCAAAGTTGTAGGACTGAGCTAGCTATCCTGTGTTCATTCATATTTGCTTTGGCTGGGAAGCTGAACGCAGTCATGAGGCAAAAGTACTGCAGAACACCTTTCCCTGTGCGGCTTTCCTGCCTGCCCCCTGTGCAAATTCTGAACTGTTGATCAGCTTGAATTGTCCATGTCACGTCATATTTTTTCATCCCTAATGAACAGCCTGGAACATGACTCTGGTGCCCTGGCAGTCTTCAGATATTTTGCTGTTCACTCCTGTATCGTTAAACAGAACTGAAGACTGCTGCTGTGCTTGACAAATTGGAAATAAATAGTTGTTTGACAGTGAGCTGCAGTTCACGGTAACACAGTACATACAAATAAATCCACAGGGAAACAAAGCTTGTGTTTTTCAATTCCATTAACTTTACTGCTTTTCAATCCCTACCCTAACCTCTGGTATTGTGCAGTGGTATTTGACCAAGTGTGGTATCACTTAAAAACAGTGGACAATAGTAACTTCCAGCAGTCTGTATTCCTGGTGGTGGTGAGATTGGCTGAGACTGCCTACAAATCCCACCACACTCCTCTTTCCTCACCCTGGACACATGTGAACCTCTGATCACAGTGGTCCTCCCAACCATAGGGTCAAATAAATGCAAGAGGAGTGCTTCCTCAGCCTTTTTCAGGGAGTTCTGTTCAATTAGGGCTACAGTTTAGCTGCAGCAGAAGACCCTAGCAGCCACTTTAGACCAAGCAGGAACATTGTATACTTGGGTTTGATGACATTGTTGGTGTCCAACATTCAAAAAGCACAGCTGTATGGAAGACAACATTAAAAGATTTTTGCATGTTGTGGATCGACTCAGCCATATATGAGCAGGTGTAATGTCTGATGTGGGCTTTAGCAGCACACCGTGGGATTAAGTAGCATAACATAGAGGACGAAACAACCTTCCCCTAAATCCACCAAAAGAAAAGGGCACTGGTGTAAACCCATGGCCTTTGACCTAAAAATGATATTGGTGGCTTTTTTTGGCCTGTCTTCCTTTCCTCATATCTTGTTGCCCTGTTTTCAACCTGTTCTACAATGAGACTTGCCAAGTTGCTGAGGTTTTTTAAATTATTTGGCCAACTTTTTATTATTTACTTTGGATATTAACTGAATTGTGTTGTTCTTTCAGGTTCGGGATTTCTCCACCCTCATTTTAGTCAGATCTTCGCACGCACAGCAACCAGACGATCATCAGCAGATTATTCACGGAGAAAGTCAGTAACAACTTGTCACTTGGTATTATCAAATAGAAAGTGGAATGTTGTGTTTGTGTAAATGGTATTCCCACTTCTGGAGTTCATGCTGACACATGAATCTGATTGGAAATTCTAATTTGATGTGAAGCTTTCTAAAGAATATTTAGATTTGAGCTGAGCTAACCTACCAAAGATTCAAAGTTCAACAAGATGTTGACATTTTTCTTTGTTGTGTACCTAAGAATAATTTGTTACTATTTTTATTTTGGGGTATTATCAATGCTGAATGTGGGCATTGTTGTTTTGGCACTCAGTCATAACTTAGTTGCAATGTAGACTGAATTTTGGATATTCTGCCCACTTCTGTTCCTTTAACATTAATCTCAAGTGAAATTAATATACTAACATTTCCAACATTGCTTTCCTAGTAGCTTTTCTATTATTGTTGTACTGAATATTAGACGGTTTGTGCCTGATGTCAGCTAGAATTAAAGTTGTGAAAATGGAAGAACTCCCCCTAACCTCTCATTGATTACCTTGGAAAGAGAAACCATCTTTGAAATAGCCAGGGTTCTTTCCTAGTGCCCTTCATATACGGCGTGAAATACCAATTAATAAGATTCTGATGCGCAACATTGGCATTTGATGTATTCTCCAATTATTCCAAATGCTAAACTGTATTTCTTTATGATGAAGGCAAAATACAGTGGATGCTGGAATTTGAAACAAAAACAGAAAATGCTACAAAATCTCAGCAGATCTGACAGCATCTGTGGATATGTATCAACTCTGATGAAGGGTCATCCTGACTCAAAACGTTGGCTCTATTCTCTTGCAGTAAGAAGTCTCACAACATCAGGTTAAAGTCTAACAGGTTTACTTGGTAGCAAAAGCCACTAGCTTTTGGAGTGCTTGCTGCTCCTTTGTCAGGTGAGCGTGAGTTCTGTTCACAAAAAGGGCATATAAAGACGCAAACTCAATTTACAAAATAATGGTTGGAATGTGAGTCTTTACAGGTAATCAAGTCTCAAAGATACAGACAATGTGAGTGGAGAGAGCGTTAAGCACATCTATTCTCTCGCCACAGATGATACTGTCAGACTTGCTGAGATTTTCCAGTATTTTCTGTTTTTGTGCCTTTCTTTAAGATTCTTGAATGTTTCCATGCTCATCCTTCCTAAAATTCCTCCTCCAAAAAAGGAAAATGTGCACGGCCAAATTCATAAATAACATCCTTGGAGACAGAGTGTTGCATTCTATCTTTTTAAAACTTTCCGGTTGATAAATATGGCGATTAGCAGTACTGCCTGTTTTCCTATTCCACTGGCTTGAAATTTGAAAAAAAAATGAACCCCCTTTAAAACGAGCTGTTGGTGTTAAATCACCTGCTTTGCACTGATGCTAAAGTCACTTTTTCCAAAATGTATATCTCACTTAAAATAGTTTCTGAAGATGTTAAAGCAGGGAGCTTTGTAATTGTGCTACAGCGTGATACTTTCATTCAATTTGGTCATTCTAGAAAGTGGATTATTAGAAGAAGATAGAAGATGGCATTTAGTCCGGCCAGCAGATGAAGTAGATGAAAGTAAATCGAAGCGAGGCAGCATGAAAGAGAAAGAGAGAACGAAAGCTATCACAGAAATATATTTAACAAGACTATTGTCTGTAAAGGTGAGATTTTATGTGCATTTAATAGATTCTATTTTAAATGAATAGCTATCAAAACTATCTGTTTCTGTTGAACAATTAGACAACGAAATCTGACTAACTTTGCAAGTCTGTCTTTTCCTCAGTGCTGCAAGCTCAGCTCTCCAGGTTGTTAGTTTGGAGGTTGTTCTAAGAGATTTAAATGACACCTAAAACCAGAGATATCTAAATTTCTATCTTGGGTGACATAATTATACTTCATGGGATCTTGAGCATCATAAAGTTTATTTTGCAATGCATTTGAGCTGCTAATTCTACTGGACCCTCTTCAAAACAAACAATGTTTCATTACCCTATTTATTCATAACAAATTGAGGCTCATGATCTGTCATATATTTCAAATGTTGCATCTGGAAAGTTGTACTTTATCACATTTTGTCACTGTTTTATATTGATAATATATTTCTGCAGTCACATTTATAATGGAAACCAGCTATGTAAGCTTGCCACAGTGCTACTGCCCCCTACCATTAGCATTAATAATGTAGTAGTGCCTTTGGCTTACAGCTCCTGACAGCTCAAACTGTATTTCAGAGGAATTCCTATACCCCACAAACAACTCAATTATTTTAATGGTTGTATGTTTTTCTATTTAACAATAAATAGTATAAAATTGAAGTATTGCAGAAAAATGAGAAAACATTTGGGAATTACAGTTGTTACCCTTCATTGATTTTTTTTTCAGAATACAGTTAGTAATGATAATTGTTGAAATTGCAAGTGTTCTTGTTTTCCGACTTCTAACATACTGCTCCTGAAATAGCACTATTTATGCTCAGTGACTATCACTGTTTGCTATGCAGACACATGGACTTGGGCCAGTGTCTGTGGGAGATTGCGCATTCTCCCCATGCTTGCGTGGGTTTTCTCCGGGTGCTCCGGTTTCCTCCCACACCCCAAAGATGTGCTATTAGGCTGATTGGAGGTAATAAATTGTCCCTAAATTAGTTTCCCTCAATGTGGAATGCCATAATCATAGATAAGGGTCATGGGTGGAGGGGGGACTGGTAATGTTAAAATGGCGGCTTGGGCTTGTTGGGCCAAAGGGCCTGTTTCCTGGGCTGTTTTTGTTCTTTGTTCTTTATATTTCTCCTATTTCCCCAAAGCGATTAACACCTTGATGGCTACATTTTTGCAAACTGTTCTTTTTAAACATATGTTTGCTATTTATTCCTGCGTAAACCTTGATGGCAGTTCTTGGAAGGTTAACTGACTAAACATCATTACAAGCAAGCTAATCCAATCTTTAAACAGTGTATAACAAAAGGAATTCTTTGGGTGGCTATGAGAAGCAGGAATCTCAGCCTGTTTGACCTTTTATTCTAAACTGCTAGCAACTAACAAGACTGCAGTAGGAAACAAACCTTCCTGGTTTGCCTAGGTATGCAACTGAGTGAGCCATCAAGGGACTCTGAATGTAATTAGAGAGAGTATTAGATTGTGGCCAATCCTGTTGCTTGTAGGTTTGTTGCACGTAGCAGCAAAGGAATTGAATGTGCAAAGTGGTTTATTTCAATTACATTAAATAGTTCCCCGTTGTCAAGGAAAGTATTTTAACATCTATTTATGTGACTAAAAACAGGGAACACTGCAACAGTTTGTTGATAATTTCTTCCAAAATATCCTTGGTACAAATCAAATTGTTCCAACGGCTGTGAAATACTATTTTGACTTCCTTGATGAACAAGCACGCAAGAATGAGATAAATGATGAAGAAACCATTCACATCTGGAAAACCAACAGGTAAGAAAACTGAAATCCTGATCACTAATTCGCTATATTTTTATTTTTTTCAAGTGTGCTTGTGTACTGTTTCCCATTGGGGTAAACACCGGCTAGGTTGAATGCACATGGGAAAATCAGGTGCAGAAGACTGCACAACCCTTCTGGAAGCTGCCTGAATTTTGCTCATTGATGAAAACGTGGGATCAATTGAGCTGATTGCTTACTGTGCAATCCTCCATGCCACATTCTGAACTCAGCAAGATGTTTAACACTTGGGTGTTTGAAAATTGAAAGTCATAAAGGGATATAATAACTTGATGGATCATTAAGCATTGTCATAGAAAGTAGTAGTATTAGTGTCACAAGTAGGCTTATGTTAACATTGCAAAGGATAAAGCTGCTCGTTTGGACCTTCAAGGCAGCTGGTAAGGAAACCCACAAGGAAGATAGACTTGCTTCACTTCATCCTCACCGATCTATCTGTTGCATATGTATCTGTCTATGACAGTATTGGTAGGAGTGACTGTCACATAGTCCTCGTGGAGATGAAGCCCTTTCCTTCTTGTGAGGATACTCTCCATTGTGTTATGTAGCATTACTTCTGTGCAAGATGAGAGATTCAGAACAAATCTAACAATGCAACTAGATATCCATTTGGCAGTGTGATCTGTCACCAGCAGCAGAATTGTATTCAACCATAACCTGTAACTTCATGGCCCAGTTTAACATTCCACCCCCCCACCCCCCCCCCCACCCCCGCCCCCTGCCGCCGCCGCTGCCCACCACACTATCATTATTCTCAAGCCAGGTGAAGAGTAAAGCATGCTCAGGAGCAATATCAGTCAATGGCTGAAAATTACGTGATTAGAATACAGACTGCTTGCATGCCAAACAGCAGAATCTGCATGCAAGAAACAAAGCTAAGCGATCCAACAACCAATGGCTCAAATCGAAGATCTGCACGTGCTACATCCAGTCATGAATGGTGGTGGACAATTAAAGCAACTAACTGGAGGAGGCTCCATGAATATTTCCATCCTCAATGATGAAGCAGCAAAGCACATCAGTGCTAAAGACAAGGCATTGACAATAGTCTTCAGCCAGAAATGCTGAGTGGCCATTTCCTGAGGTCCCTAACATCACAGATGCCTGGACGAGTGTGTCTCCAACAATGCTTGAAGCTCAATACCACCAAGGACAAAGAAGCCCATGATCTGCAACCCATCAACCATCTTGAGCAATCAGTTCTCCAATATTGATACATAGTGGTAGCAGGATGTATCATATACAACATGCGCTGCAGTGACTAAACTTCCTTCAACAGCATTTTTCAAACAGCTGACCTCTACTGTCGAGAAGGACAAGGGCAGCAGATGCATGGGAACACCACTATCCATGTGTTCCCCTGCAAACCACGCCTTCCTGACTTAGAACTATATCAACCTTTTTTTTACTGTTGCTGGGTCAAAACCCTGGAACTTCCTCTATAATACCGTTGCAGGGGTTCCTACACCACGTGGGCTGAAGCAGTGCAAGAAAACAACTTAACATCACTTTAGGGCAATTATGGATGCCATCTAAGCCAATGATGCCCACATCCCATGAAATATTAAAAAGCTACTCCCTAATGTTTACATTGTTTACAATTTTATTTAATGCCTGTTTTGAGGCGTGTCAAATTCAGTGACAAACTGACCTTTCCTCTTTACTTCTGTTTATTTCTCTCCTTGGAATCGTTACCAACCTATGTTGAAATATAAGCCCACAAATAGTCCTGTTAAAATACTGGATTGCTTGTATTACGTCCTATCAGCCTATTGCAAAGTATCATCTGAAAGATGCATCCCAGCTTTTGAATTAGAGAATTAAGTTTGAAGTTGCTAACACACCCACTTTCTTGGGGGAAGGCCTGAGCCTACCATCTCTCAATCACTGATCTCGATTGTTATGTTTCAGTATTTTTACCTTTTTAGACAGCCTGTAGGTGAGATGACCCATTTGAAAAATACGGATTGCAGCCAAACCATCAAAATTAACTAGATTTGTTTATTCCATCTATACAATTGATAGAATGGGCTTTATATTTTAGGAAGTGGTTGCTACTTTTGAGATATCTGTAGCATGGCACTTCAACTTACTCATGACCACAAATCTGTTTCACAATTTAAAGACACGGTGGCCAGTTTTTTATTTGCATAATGATGGGCTTAAAACTGGGTTTGCGGTGATTTCCTGGGTGTGGGAGATTCATCTGTCTTTGCAGATCATGTGGATTACCTAATGTGATTCTCTTTGGAGGCCAATATATCAAGTTGAATCTTGATCAACTAGGAAGTGGTTAGTCACTTGCACTTGAGGGTTGCTGAATGTGGCAAATTACTTGTTATATCTGGTCCCATCCAAATGAAGAGTAAGAACAAGTTACATGGAAATCATTACAGTAATCTAATGACTATATTACTGAATTCCTATGTGTCTAACACTAGCTATTTTGGGATTGGCCAGCATTGATCATCTTTGTATGCAGAAAATATGCATTGGAATCGTGACAAAATGCGAATGATCTGTTATTTAAAACCACACTGGCAGAGACCTTCCTGGTTGATGAAGAAAGGTGTGGGGCATAGGTGGAACTGAACTGAGGAGGGGGAAATGAGTGTATAAAATACTTTGGAATTGTTGTCTTTCTCATGAATGTCCATGAATTTTTTTTATTGAATCATTAAAAGATCTTCATTTTTTTTCCAGTTTGCCATTAAGATTCTGGGTAAACATATTGAAAAATCCACATTTCATATTTGATGTGAAAGTTAATGAAGTAGTGGATGCATCCTTATCAGTCATTGCACAGACCCTCATGGATGCTTGTACAAAGACTGAGCACAAGTTAAGCAGAGTAAGTATCTCAAAAGCAAAAAATGAATATCTTAAACAATTGGAAAACCTTCACTTTGCAGGTGCTGGTTAGAGGTGAAGCTGTTTTTTCCTGATTTTTAAAATAATTACTCATAATCTCAAATTTAATACTACATAAAACTATCTCTGAATTTACTTCTATGTATATACTTATCTGTGATTGTGATAAATTTATTGCATCTGTTCATTTAAAATGTGTGTGTAATTTTTTAGGATTCTCCAAGCAACAAGCTACTTTATGCGAGAGACATTTTCACGTACAAGAAAATGGTGGAAGAGTAAGTGAGGGGAATAAAACACTGGGCAGGATTCTTTGATCTGATCCGTACCCACTCCGCTGCCAGTGAGAATGGAGAATTTGGTGTTGAGTCAAAACTCCATTTCCTGCAGCGGCACTGGAGAATCCCATCAGTGGACGAAGTCAGAGGATTTCAGCAATTATTTTGACAAGCTTCAAGATGTTTAACTATAAGCTTCAAACCGTTTTACTTTAAGGTTCAACATGCAGTCACCTTTTAGAAGCTCCATTTACTGAATTGTCACAAGAAACTGGATTGTCTAAAGTTCCTATTCTGCAGTTGAACTTGAAATTTAGATTCACTTTATTCATTTGGGAAAAGGTTCGCTTTTCCTGACCGGTTAGTTGTGATCTTCCTAACCAAGTGTGATATTTTAAATACTGCAAAGCTAATGAGAGATGTAGGGAAATCACAAAAATCTTCCGAAGGCAAACAAATTTCAGAACATAAATATATTTGCAGTTCAGTTTCAGTAGTAGTCCCTCATCACTCAAAGAAAAAACTTGATCCCCAAATTCATGGGTAGAGTAAATGTCAAGCCTTTATGGGCTTTGCAATTAATTCCAATTGCAATACCATAAATAATTTTCCCTTTTTTAAATAAAAAAATCCATACAATTTCTGAAGCCATTTCCCAGTGTTGTTACACTGCAGCTGAGTGCATGTATTAACTGTGCTTATAGCCACAATGTGATGAGGGCAGTGTGCAAACTATGTGCTTTGAGGATTGGGAAATGTTGGTGGCTTTCATTTGGATAGTCGAGACGTGTTGATGTCAAGAGAATTGCTGGTGCCAGGCTGCTGAAATGGAAGAGAACTTGTACCCAAGACTAGGGGTAGTATTTTCTGCATAACCTGCTTTATGTTTGGTATTGGCAGAGGTGGTCCACCATTGGGCGGTACTGAGATTTTCTGGTGCCATCGTTAATCAATGGGATTTCCTGTTGAATTCATCCCTCGCTGCAGGGAAACCCCAGGGTGCGCTGTCAGCAAGACAGGAAGATCTTGTCAGTGTTAACAGCTGGAAAAGTCCCACCAATGTTCCAAACTGACACATGCTTGCCTTGCTCTGGGATAGTCTAGCATTGTAGTTGGATCCTACTGTGAATCCTACATATTGGTTGATTTTTTTTTTCTCTTCAACAGCTATTACAAGGGTATTCGTCAGATGGTGCAAGTCAGTGATCAAGATATGAACACACACTTAGCTGAGATCTCAAGGGTAAGTATTACCTTTTTTTGATCTTTTCTTGAGGTTGGGTGATGTGTAATCCATACTATGAATTGCTGAAAATATTAGCAGAGGCAGCAACCAGATGTACTGGATCACTTAAGTAAATGAATGCAAAGTAAATCATAGGTGGGTAAGGAGATTTGCCACAACACATCTGTAAAGAAACCTGCATAATCTGACAATGTTCTGGATGCAGACCCAGAAAATTTCTGATAGTAGCAATGGTACCTTTTCTACTGTGATTTGCGTGGATTTTCAATAATTCTTTAACAACAAAGAAAATTACAGCACAGGAACAGGCCCTTCTGCCCTCCAAGCCTGCACTGACCATGCCGCCCGACTTAACTAAAACCCCCTATCCTTCCGGGAACCACATCTCTCTGTTCCCAACCTATTCATATATTTGTCCAGATGCCCCTTCTATAGATTTAATAAATTCTGTTCAAAATAATTGACAATTTTTATCTGGACTAAACATACGCATTCAAGTGTCAACTAAAATTCATAAAATATGCAGCTTATCAAAATAATTTAAAATATAAAAACCAACAGAACAAACAAGATTGTGAATGGTGCATTCAATTGCTCCCACTTAAGATATTTTATATAACAGGTCTTACTCTGAAGTAGGGATGCACGTTGTGTAAGGAAATAAAAGCATTGAAAAGGGAGGTCAGGAGGTGTATGCGTAGGTCTACTCAACATTTTAAAAATAGGGGAAAAGATAAAGAGACTTGGGAAGGAAGATCCAAAGAAGAGGAATGCACTGGCTGATCGCTGTTCTTCCATTGACAGAAGAATGCACAGAAATGTTGGATTGAGAGGAACAAAGCATTCAGGAAAGGGTTTAGGGCTGGATGCAATTACAAAGAGCATTTGGCAAGGATATGAAGGTCTTTCTCAGCAAAGTTAAAGGTATTAAATCTGGACCTGCATTCAGTAAGTTGAGTGTGTTGGCCAAGTAGGATTTAATGCAAGACAAAATATGTGCAGTAGTCTGGAGGAAAATGAGCAGAATGTTGGCAGTGTTGCATTTGAAAGTGACAAAGGCATGGATGAGAGTTTCAGTTGCTTGGAGGCACAGGCATTGCTAGATATTATTAGCATGCGAGAAACTGATTTTTCCTCCAGATGCTGTTGCTAAGATATGGGGATGGGGGAAGCCTAGTGTTTCCCATGGGAACTTGAGGTGATGGTGCAGGGAAAGGGAAGTGTAGCCATTGCTGTTTATACATCTAAATAAATCCCTGTGATATCAACAGGGATATAGTTGTGGATCTTGAAACAAATATAAAATAATTTTGTAAACAAATACAAAAGGAAAAATGTTGTTAGTGCTTTGACTTATCTGTGCTTTGAGATGTGCAATGTTTGCTGTTTGGTTATTTTCCAGGCTCATACAGACAAACTGAATACTATGATAGCATTGCATCAGTTATACCAATACACAAACAGATACTATGATGAGGTGAGTTTTTGTTTTAATAATGATGCTTGTGTTTTGGTTATTGTACATGCTCAACCCTATATCAATTTAATTTTAAACTAATGCCATCTATGTTTTAATTTACTTTAATTGACAAATATATAAACCTGGTTTAACTGCAAAATATAACAATTGTAAATATTTGAAAGATCACTGATGCTCATTACAATTTCACTCAAGTTGCATTTGTTTTCATGTTCACCTTTTTACACTATATTAAATCTGAGAAAAATGAATCTAATAAACACAAGTGTGGGGTTGTCAGTGATACAATATAGTATAACGTGCTATTGCAATTTGTAGTTTAATTTCAGTATTAATATTACAACACTCCTTGGCTTTACAGATAATAAAAGCCTTAGAAGAAGACCAAGCAGCACAAAAGATGCAGCTCTCTGTCCGACTGCAGCAAATAGCAGCTGCGCTTGAGAATAAAACAACGGACCTTTGACATGACCATTTTACATAATGGAAGCTCAGATGTTAAATTTTATTACTAGAAAGAAAATAGTGTTATTTTTACTCAGCTGATCATCTTTGCAGTTCTTAATTCAATGCTTGAAGTCCATTATTTTGTAAATTAACTAATATTCTATAATGTATTATAAACTTGGTCTATAAAACCTGTGGAAAATTGTCCAGTAAAAATGTAAACAACATAGTTGCTGATATGAGATCATCTTGTACTGAACTACATTTTTATTTTAAAGAATATAAATTATCTGAGCCCTAAAAAATGCTTTTATAATTTGGCCCACAATTATACTAAACTCTGCTATCATAGTGGGTTGAGTCTTGTACAGTATGGTATGTTGCCTTTTTAATCTAATGCTTCATTGTTAATAGCAACCTTTTTGAAATTTCATATTACAACCATCAATAACTACTGCCATTTATGTGCATTGATACATTTTCTAACTAATTATTACAATGAAAATGGCATGATTTTTATACTTATTTTCTCTTGTTCAAATTGGCTCAAGATTAAGATAGAAATTGTGGAAAGTTTATGAAAAAGTCATTTCTTAATTGTATGTAAAACAGACCAAGTAGCGAGCGCCTGTAAATTTATGTTAAAATGACATTTTAGAGGTTTTTTTTACAAATAGAGCTAGTGACTACTGAAATGTCTTTTGATATTTTTGATATAATTTGGGAGATGGTATGGTAAATAAATTCAGCTTTTTATTTATTTTCTTGTGAATGGATGAGTTTTTTATAATCTGCAAAGTGTGCTGACTGAAGTAGCCTATGAATGCTGGAGATGTATCAGTTTATTGTGGTTTTTTCAAATGAGCCCCAACCAAATAACTGGAGTGAGTCTCAGTTAATGCAGAAATTAAGAACCTTAAGAACCTAATTTGTCAATTAGAATACAGACAGACATCAATCTGCAAAAATTCACATGCCTATCTGGCACCTAATTTGGACTTGAAATTTATAAATTACTAATCATGTACTGATAATTCAGTTCCTTTGAGATACTTAATTTTAATTTGACAATTTTTTTGCATCATGCAGTCATAAGTAAAATGTGACTATTATTCACCCAGCAGTTTTGATGTTTATACTCCTTTTGTTACCAAAGTTCATGTGCACCTCTACCAGAGCATCGTTTGTATTAAATACTAAGGCATCTGACCTTTAAAGCTGCAGCAAGTATTACACAATTATTTTACTACTAATAGTACACGCATGTTGAAAATCATTTTTTTTCAAATGGTACAGCGACATCCAGGACAATACTAGTTTATTTATCATACTGGAGAACTATCCATTGAAGGAGAATGATATTGATCATTATTCACAAGATTGTAATACAAGGGTGTTCTGGTTCACAAGGGTTAATGTGGGATTGACTGACCTTTACTGCCCACATTGTGATATAGCGTCAAATGATACACAGTCTGACCTCCGTGAAGTGTGCTTAAATGGAGGATGTGGCTGGCAATCACCTAAAAAAAAAAGGTGGTGGTGAAGAAGGTGGAACTGACTAGGAAAAGGTGGGATTTCAACATGGATTGACAAAGAGGTCATAGAAACAAAACAAAGGGAGTGTTAAAAACCAAAGAAGGTGCTAATAAAGGCAAAGTAGCAGATACACCTTATCAAATACCAGGAGGAGAATGGAAAGTGACAGAGGGGGTACTGGTAATGTTAAAATGGCAGCGTGGGCTCGTTGGGCTGAAGGGCCTGTTTCCCGGGCTGTTTTTGTTCTTTGAATTGAAATCCTGTCTGAGAAGAGCAGGACTTCAAAGGTAGGCGCTTCAGGAAAAGTTGCAATAAATTAAACACAAGCAAAATGCTGTGGATGTTGGAAATCTGAAATATATTTGACTGCTACGTGATGTAAAAAAACCTTGTACCCCTGTTCTCAAAGACATCCATGGATTGTAAATTAAAACAACTAGATCTAATTTGAGTTGGTGTAAGGTTGTGAATGAAGGGAGTCAATAAAAGTAGCAAAAAGAAAGCAAACTTAAGAAAATGTTCGTATCCAACGTTGCATTGGAAGAACTCAACCGAAAGTGCAGCAGGCAGAAAACGTACTTACTTCAGTTCTTCAAACAGTATTTCAGGGAAGTAACTTAAGAATCAGTGGACTTAAGACCCAAGAGGCCAAAAGCGAACCCGCTGAGGCAGCCAATGAACCAAATTCGCAGTGCAGTGACTGAAGAGGAACGAGTCTAATTGACTCCTCCAGAAGGCCACTGTCCTCAACATGTATGCCCAAGCTGTCAGGAGGTGTGTCAACACCAGATTCATCTGCTGCACTCAAGGCAGTCCTGAATGTCACTCAAGTACAACGCGACGCAACACCATCCGTGCACTGGATCAACCGCAAAATTGTCATCAAACCAGCAGACAACGGAGGGGCCGCTGTCATACTCAAAACGGATTACTGCAAAGTGTACTGACAAGTGAACGACAAGGAACATTACAGTTACCTGCAGATCCGACCAAAGATTCAACTTAAGATTGATCAGGACCAGATCTTCAGAGCATCCTCCATGCTATCATTCCACTTTCTCCTCATTTTGGAGATCTCTACTTCCTCCTAAAAATACAAGGCCATCCCATCAGGCAATGGGATCCTCTGCGAAAACTTCTCTCGCTAGGTCGAGGGCATTCTGAAACCCACTGTACAAGGAACCAACAGCTTTTGTCGGGACACTACAGACTTCTTACAGAAACTCACCACCCTTGGAGCAGTTGAACCAGGAACACTCCTTGACACCAATGGATGTCTTGGCACTCTACACCAGCATTCCCCACAACGATGGCATTGCTGCAATTGTCTCACTGCTCAATGCTAACAACTGCCAATCCCCAGATGCAATTCTACAACTCATCTGCTTCATCCTGGACCACAATGTCTTCACCTTCAACAATCAGTTCCTCATCCAGACACATGGAACAGCCATGGGGACCAAATTCGCACTTCAATATGCCAACATCTTCATTCACAGGCTCAAACAAGACTTCTTCACCACACAGGACTGTCAACCGACGCTACACACTAATACATTGACATTTTCTTCCTTTGGACACGTGGCAAATAATCACAAACAACTACATGATATCAACAAGTTCCATGCCACCATCAGATTCACCATGGACTACTCTCCAGAATTGGTTGCATTCTTGGACACACGTGTTTCCATCAAGGACAGTCACCTTAGCACTTCCCTGTACTGCAAGCCCACAGATAATGCCACGATGCTTCACTTCTCAGACGTTAAAGAAGCCATTCCTACGGCCAAGACTTCTGTATACATAGGATCTGCTTAGATGAGGAGGATTGCAACCAACACCGATAGACACTGAAAGACGCCCTCATAAGAACAGGATAAGGTGCTCAACTCATTGATTGACAGTTCCAACATACCATAGTGAAAAACTGCACTGACCTCCTCAGGAAACACAGGACATGGTAGGCTGAGTACTGCTCATCGTCCAGTCCTTCCCTATACTTCCAGTACTATGACATCTTCCTGGAGCATTCAACATGTCATTGAAGACTAACATCTTGCCAAGGCCATCCCCATACGATTTCTCAAAAGCTAGTGAGTGTACGATCAAAGAAATTGGTTGGACTTAAACCTGGTGTTAGACTTTTTACTGTGTTTACCCCACCCCAACGCTGGCATATCCACGTCGAGATCAATTAAACACAGGACAAACCACTCCCTGCACAGTCCAACAATGAAATGACTTCGAGGTGCATTCATTTAGCAGCAGCAGCCAAACTGCACAGTAAAAATGAAAGCCATCAACAATTATAGTTGCTATGTATTGTGTTAACCAGTTTAGGAAGCTGAGTAATAGTTCAGGGTAATTTCATCTTGGCAGCCAGTTGATGCTGCATTAATAGGCAACAACTCAGCTGACAGGTGGTATGGGATCACCAAGTAAGCACATAGATAATTCCAAGATGCTGGGTTAATTTCGGTGTGGATGAATGTATTGGTATCAGCTTAAATTGGTAATTAAGCAAAATATAACAGCAGCAGCAGCTTCCATATGGAAGTGGAATGGACAGGATTGATTCTCTGCTTAAAGGACTGCAGCTTATTTTAGCCACGGAAAGGAACATTTTTATTACATTCCATTTAACAGCAGGAAGAAATGGAGAGAGCGATTTCGTAAATGATCTTGGTTCCAGCAGTACTAGTGACAAATATGAGGGACTTTTTCCAATGGAAATCGTCAGGTCCTGACGAAGGGACTAACCCTGAAAGCTAGTGCGTGTACTATCAAATAAATCGGTTGGACTTAAACCTGGGGTTGTCAGACTTTTAATTGGTCTCCATAGACTTCATTAGAATTTACCACTTTGTTGGTTCTCTGGGCTATTACGTAGAAGTTCACTGCTTTATTTTTTGCCTAGTGTAATCTAATGTTCCTTTTTGTTGTATGAGCTGATGGACTATAATACTTGATCTGATCTTTTGTCTCAGTACTAGTGTGGAACATTTGGACCATGTCACTCCTGTCACAATTGGGCTAAAGTTGGGTAGTTACAAATATAGCATGCAAGAGTTCATGCGTTCAAGGAGAATCAGGACAGACGAAACATGAAAAGCAACTGAACACTAGCCCAGAATATGTTTCATAATCTGTTCTCTTTTTGCACACAGATGTGAAGGGATCAAAATTTAACTCTGGGATAGTAATCTTTACAATACCTGCCTGGAAAGACACAATTAGATTGATTGATTGCTCATTTTAGATTTATTACTTCTCCATGAAGCAGGTTAAGCTAAAATTACTCCAATAAAATTTAAATACCAAGTGCATACTGGTTCATTTACAATAGAGGAAGCTTTGCTGCACATATGGCCCACTAACTCTGCAATTTCTCACCTCAGTACATTGATGCATCTTATAAAACTCCCACAGGTGAGCCCTTGCTCCTAATGACCGGGAAAGTGTTCTTACATTCCTCATGCCTAGTTAATTTGTAGTCTGTCACAGAATCATCTTCACAGTTATATCACTACCTATAGGCTGAAAAGGCATACCTCAGTAATCTCAAACTGAGGCTAAAAACCACTAAACAGATTTAATAAGCATAAGTGAACAAAAGCAATGCTGGCATTGGCACAAGTTTAACAAACAAACAACCCTCACACAAAGTAAAAACAACCAAGTTAACTGGTCCAGCGAATGTCCTTATTAATTTTTCCATAATCTTTGTTAGTATTTTACAAGATATACATGATAAATATTCTGGGGTCATGTATGGCTAAAGTGATATGCATTGAATACTATTTTCTATTGTATAAAAATTGCATTCTCATAACATTGTTTTCAATGTGCTGAAGCTACAAAGGAATGCATGCATACCTGACAGCAAAAGTAGTGTGTGCAATAGCACTAAGCAATCCCACAAGCAATTAGATAAAAGCTCTGTAAACCTGCCCCATTGAGTTGTGAGTGGCCAATTAAAACAACCAAGAGGAGGAGTTTCTACCTTAATTCCCATGCTCAATGATGGGTGAGCCCAACATATTTGGTGCAAAAGTCACGGCTGAAGCATTTGTAACCAAATTCAGTATTAGATACAGCAAAGGCAATATTCTAGCAGTAGCACTGAAGATCTGTACTCCAAAATTATCCATAGCCTGAGTCATGCCATTCCAGTACAGCTACAAAACCAGTCTGTGCCTGGCATTATGGAACCATTTCCAAGCATGAAACAGAAATCCAATCCAGACAGTTACCAGGACTTCACTCTGCTTCCAATCAAGCAAAGTGAGGGAAAATGTTGATGACAACTCTGTGCTTACACACCAATAACCTGCTGACAGTGGTTACTGGGTTCAGCCAGGCCTGCTCCTGCTCTCATTGCAGTCTTGGTCCAAACATAGATAGATATATTGATCTGCATTGTGGATCAACCACAGCCCATGGACTGCAGCGTTTCAAGAAAGCAGCTCATCACTAACCATTCAAGGGCAACTAGGGATGTGCAATAAATGCTGGCCAGCCAGCAAGGCCCATGTCCCACAAACGAATAAAAACCTGAACTCAATATCAAGGCAACTTTTGATCAAACTTGGTTTCAAGAAGCAAAAGTTGAAGTCAATGGGAATTGAGTGCAGGAGAATAACACGCAACCGACTGAAATTGTACCTAGCATAAAAAAAGATGGTTGTGACTGTTGGATGGTAACTATTTATTCCAGTCCCAAGACATTACTGCAGGAGTTGCTCAAGGGCATGATTTTCCCAACATTAAGGTCAAAAGTGGTGATTTCACTGATTGCACAATGTTCAGTACCATTCATAACTTAGCAGATTCTGAAACATTTCAATCCAATATACAACAAGACCTTCACAACATTAAGACTTGGACTGATGACTGGCAAGTACATTCACACATGTTGGGTATTTACCATCTTGCCTTGACATTCCATAGCAACGCAAATACAGAATCCACCATCGCCACCCACAATAGGTTTAATCACTGATCAGAAATTTAACAGGACCAGCCATATAAATATTGTGGCTACAAGACGTAGTGTTTATTCCCTGGAGTGTAGAAGAATGAGGGGGAGAGAGTGAATGCAAGCAGGCTTTTTCCACTGAGGCTAGAGGAGAAAAAAAACCAGAGGGCATAGGTTAACAGTGAAAGGAGAAAAGTTTAAAGGGACTATTAGGTCAGGGCGGGGGGGGGGGGGGGGGGGGGGCTGCTTCATGCAGAGCGTGGTGGGAGTGTGGAATGAGCTGCTGGATAAAATGGTAAACGTGGGGTCACTTTTAACATTTAGGAAAAACTTGGACAGGTTCATGGATGACAGGGGTGTGGAGGGATATGGTCCAAGTGCAGGTCAGTGGGACTAGGCAAAAAATGGTTCAGCAGACAAGAAGGGCTGAAAGGCCTGTTTCTGAGCTGTAATTTTCTATGGTTCCATGGTTGTTGTAAGCCAGATGCTGCAGTAGATAACGAACCTCCCAACTCCCCAAAACCTTTCCAGCAACCACAAGGCACAAGTCAAGGGTATGATGGAATATTCTGCATTTGCCTGGATGAATGCAGCTTCAACAAACAAGAGACTTGACACTATCCATGGCAAAACCACCCACTTGACCTCACTCCATCTACTACTTCAAACATTCACTCCCTTTACCAGGGGTTAACAAGAACACCATATACAAGATGCATTGGATTAACGCACCAAGCCTCCTTTGATGGCACCTACTAACCCACAGCCTCTACCACCTAGTAGGACAAGGACAGCAGAAGCATGGGAATACTATCATCTGCAAATTCCCCTCCAAGCCACACATCACACTGACTTGGAACATTTGAGTCACTGGTCAAAATCCTGGAACTTCCTCCCTAGCTTTAGCTAGAGCAGATGGGATACAGCAGTTCAAGAAGGTGACTCACCACCACTATCGTAAAGGCAATTGGGGATGAAAAACAATCATTGGCATATTCTAGCATTGCTCACATCACGTGAAAATGTAAAGAAAAACAGTTGCTTAGATGTTTGTGTGCTCAGAATAGTCTTTTTAAAATGCAACAAGTCTTTTTAGTGCAATAATTTTTAATTCAATAGGACTTAATGCAGAACATTCTGGATTGAGATTTCTAGTCATTGCTCAATTCACAAGTTTGATTCATGTCCATGTATGCCCATCTCCTCTCATTATCCTTCTAAACACACCACTGTTGAGTCACATCAATTATATGCTTCATTTTTAAATGCAACAATGATGTTCCAGCTTATCAATGGTTCACTTATTTGCCTGTACTTGGCCAGTTTGTCCTTAGATTCAACAGGATTTCAACATCTTGTGGGGCCAGTTTATAAACTCCAATTTCATTCAAAGCTGCTATTGCAGTGGGCTGTTCAGAGTAGGCAACTGCATCAGTCATATTGCCAGAAGCAGTCTGTAGCACTTCACGTAACAACAGTGCTGATCCCACATTCAGATTCAGGATGACACAAGCTTCTTTCACTCTAGGGAAAAAAATAAGTCTGAGAACATTCCATCTCATTCAGCATTCTTCTAATTATAAATGTTTCATTAATACTGAATTTTTACACATGACTCTTAGTTAAATCAAGTAAAAAACTCCATATTACACAATTTAATATGACTGACATTTATATAATTACAAACTGTGTAAGAATGTTTAAGCAAAATTCAGAGAAGTAACAGGTCAATAATAATGGGAAGCTTTTAACTAACGTTAAGTTGAGAAGGAGTCCTTAAAACATGGAGCTTATGCCAAAAAAGAAGAAACTCCCTAAAATTAGGGCAAAATACAGACAGGGAAACCAGATTTATCAAAAACGGAGAAGTAAAAATGGTTAGTGACTGGTTGTCAATAAAAAAGAGTTAATTATATGGGTCTATAAAAACAAGAGGATGGATGGCAACCTGACAGGCAAGAACAAAACTGGTTTGCTTAAAATACTTACAGCAAAATAACTTCTTTGTATGCAATGTTAATCTGAAGCATCTGAACAGGTTTTCTTACCAACAGTTATTTTACTTAAAATACCTTTCTTTAAAATAATCAAAGTAAATACATATATTGATATGAGATTGCTGAATGCAATACACCCTGGAGAGAATGACTGAGTATTTTGTCTTATCAAAGCAAGGCAAGAGAAGGACTTCTTGAGTATTTATACAGAATGTGGGGGAAAAAATAAAATGGTGGATATGTATTAAGAGGAGAATATATTAAAACGTTAAGATATCAGAGAGGAGTGAATGGATGTTCTCAGTTTGGCAAAATATAATTAGGAGTTCTCAATTTCCATATGCAGAAATGACAAAGTGCAGCAACATTAGCACCATTTGCTAATCATAAATTCAGAAGAACTCAGGAGAACAAATGTAAGGAAATAGAATGAGTAGATATGCACATTAATCTTTACAGGACTGCAAAAGAGAGAAAATAGAAAATTGATGAATGGGATTCTATGTTTAATATATTGCAGCACTGAGTACAAAGTTAAAAAAGTGATGAAACTTTACAAGATAGTTGAGAGTCCTATGCGTAGTGTTGGACACCACATTACAGAAATAATGCTGGAGTCACAGGGAGGTGGTGGCACAGTTGTATTTTCACTGAACAAGCAAGTCAGAGACCCAGGATATTACTCCAGAGATCTTGGCAAATGGAATGATTTAAATTCAATAAAAATCTGGAATTAAAAAGTCTAATGATTTGTTGATTGCCATAACATCACAAGTGGTTTACTATTGTCCTTTAGGAGAGGAAATCTGCCATCCTTACCTGGCCTGGCCTACATGTGACTAAAGACTCACAGCAACATGGTTGTCCTTTGAAATGAGTGAGAAAGACATTCAGTTGCATTAAACCATTAAAAAGTCTAAAAGGAATGAAACTGGGCTGACCACCCAGTATCAGAAATGACAATGGCAAACTCAGCCTTGTTAACCCTGCCACGTCCTTCTTACTAATAGCTGGGGACTTGTGACATAATTGGGAGAGCTGTCTTACAGTCTATTCGAGCAACAGTCATAGTCATGAAATCATATCTTACTGGCAATGTTCCAGACATCACCATCCCTGAATATGTCCTGAGGTAGAACAAACCCACCAGAGGTGGTGGCATAGAGGTATAGAGTCAGGAAGGAGTTGCCCAGGGAGTCCTCAACAGTGATTCTGGACCCCATCAAGTCTCATGGCATCAGGTCAAACCTGAAAATGAGGTGTCAACCTTGTGAAACTACAACATAGGACCACTTGCATGCCAAACAGAATAAGCAGCTAGGGACATAAGTGATGCCACAACCAATCAGATCTAATCTCTGAACTCCTGCCACATCCAGTTGTGAATAAAACTGGAGGAGGAGGCTCTACCAATATCACCTTCCTGAATGATGGGGGAGCCCAGCACATCAGTGCAAAATACAAGACTGAAGCATCTGCAAACGATCCATTATGGTCTCCTACAGAGATCCCCAGCATCACGACGATGCCAATCTTCAGTCAATTTGATCTACTCCACGTTATATCAAGAAGTGGCTGAAGCACTAGATACCTCAAAAAGGTATATACCTCAAAAGGGTCCTTACAACATTCCAGCAATGGTGCAGAAGGCTTGTGCGCCAGAGTTTACAGAGCCCCTCAAACAAAGCCTTTCCAACACTGGCATTGACCTGGCAATGTGGAAAATTGCCCAGATGTGTCCTGTACACAGAAAGCAGGACAAATCAACCCAGTCAATTATTACCTGATTAGCCTACTCTGTATCAACAGCAAAGTTATGGAATGGGTCATCAACTATGCAATTAGGGGTGGTCAAAATCCTGGAACTCCCTCCTGAACAGTAGTGCAGGTGTGCCTATACCACCACCACTTTCTCCAGGCAATTCAGGATGGGCAATAAATGCTGGCCTAGTCAGCAACACCCATGTCCCAAGAATTAATAAAAAAGGCATGATGCAGATCTGAGATGATAGCAGAAATGAGAATGAATTGTAGAAAACCTACAGCCATATTCACTCTAGCAATGGGAGATCAAGCAGATATTTAACACTGAGTGGGCAATGAGTGAAGATACTGCTATTGGTCTGTAGGTTTGTAGCAAGGAAATATGAAATTAGGATTAGTTACAGAAGGAAAAAAGTAAATTTGAGTTTTTTGTTTTAAATATGCAAGATTGTTGGAAATTGGAATACATTATGGGCAGTATGGTGGCACAATGATTAGCACTGTTGCCTCAACAGTGCTAGGGATACAGGTCCAATTCTGGCCTCAGGTGACTGTGCAAATTCCACGTGCACATTCTCCCTGTATCTGTGAGGGTTTCCTCCGGGTGCTCCGGCATCCTTCCACAGTCCAAATATGTGCGGGTTAGGTTAACTGGTCATGCTAAATTGCCCCTTAGTGTCAGGGGGACTAGCAGATTAAATACGTGGAATTAAGGGATAAGGTCTGGATGGGACTGTTGTTGGTGCAAGTTTGATGGGCCAAATGGCTTCCTTCTGCACTATGGGGATTACGTTGAGTAGCTATTGAATCAAATTCCATGCCTGGAAGAGATTTAGCTTAATACTTAAGGAAAGGTATAATAAAAGAACAAGATAACAGGAGATTATTCCAATCTGTAGCTTGCACTTGCAAATGCTAAATTGGCCTTCTTTGCCTTTTGATTCTAAGTGGTACTCATTTACAAATTTTCAAATGTTGTCAGCACATTTAATTTTGAAGTTACAGCAGCTGTCTCAATAATCTCAAAATAAAAGAATGCAAATAGTTTTATTTCAGTAATTCCACATTAATTTAACATTTAATCAAAACTTTACTCCCCCCTCTCACTTAAATTGATGATCTATTTATGCTAGATTCTGCATCAGGCAATAACATTTCTTTAACATATGGTACTAAACTAAAACTGCCAGAAAATATTCAGCACACACTCAGTATACATACTGTTTGAAGTAGTTTTCTGGTCTTTTGCAATAATGGGCAAACAGTGGGAAAAGATTCCGAGTCATGTCAAACTGCAGCTGTGCTGATCCACCTTCATTGAAGTGATTTGCCAATATAATCTATGCAATTGAAAGTAAAAGCAAAACAATTTAAAAGTCAAATAGTAACTGACAGCAAACTAATAGCTGTAGAATTAATAGGCACTTTTTAAGATCTTAAGCAGGCAACATGTTATTCAACACCAAAACATTAACTCACTCCATGCCACAAAACTATAAGAGAAAACTCAATAGAAGATGCATTTCTTCATGTACAGTTGTACACAATTTTCAGGGAACTGGAAAATGTCATAATTGATAAGCAGCGACTGAGTGATAATTGTTTCTTTACCCAAGTGATCAGCTGAAAATATTTTCTCTGATAGTTTTAAGAGTCCACTGTAAATGAGTACAAGTACGCAACATGATTAAAAACCACTTATAATTTGCACATATTGCCAATTTCATCAAGTTACAAAGAGGTTAAGTTATGTGGCTGTGCATTAGATTAAGCCCTGTGTGCAAAAGTGGAAACGTACTGGTGCAACACCAATAAAGCGCATTAAAACAACATTTTATTTATTCTCCGTGCCAAAGTGGATGATTTCACATCTGCTTGCGTTACATGCATTCGCCAGGTTTTTGCCCACTCAATTCCTTTGTAGCCTCCTTACATCCTCCCCAGAACTTACTTTACTATCTATTGGTGTGTCATCACTAAACCTAACAAGTATATTTTCAGTCCCTTCATTCAAGTCATTAATAAAAAATTACAAAAAGTTGAGGCCCTAGTACTGATCCCTGTGGGACAGCATTTGTCATATCCTACTAACCAGAAAAGACACATTTATGCCAACTGTTTCCTGTTAGGTAGCCAATCTTTAATCCATGCCAATATGTTACCCTCAACACCATGAACTTTTATTTTCTGCAGTAACCTTTGATATGGCACCTTATCAAATGCCTTCTGGAAATCTAAGTATAGTACATCCACCCCTTCCCTTTATCCACAGGATGTGTAACTCCTTCAAAAGAACTCCAATAAATAGCTTAAACATGATTGCCCTTTCACAAACCCATGTTAGCTCCAACTAATTGCCTTGAATTTTTCCAAGTGCCCTGCTATAGCAACATCTTCAATAATGGCTCCTAACATTTTCCCTTTGACAGATGTTTGGCCTACAGTTTTTTGCTTTCTGCCCTTTTCCCTTTTTGACAAAGGAGTTACACTAGCTATCTTCCAATCTAATGGAATTCTCCCAGAATCAAAGGAATTTTGGAAAATTAAAACCATGCATCAACAATCTCATTGGACACTTCTTTCAAGATCTTAGTTTGAAGTCTACTGGACCAGGGGATTTGTCAGCCTGCAGACCCAACAATTTGCTCACTACCACTTATTCCCTGGTGATTGCAATTTTTCCGAGTTCCTCACTATTAATTTCCGATTTACAGTTATTTCTGGGATGTTACTTGTGGCCCCTATAATGAAGGTAAATGCTAAACACCTGTTTAATTCATCTGTCATAGCCCTACTTTCCATTACCTGATGAAGGAATTTCACCAGCAATATGAATTCAGAGGGGGGTATAAAGGAAACAACAGAATAATTTAAGTTTAGGGCTGGAGTTATTTTAGAAAAAGATCGATCCAGAGGCAGAGGCAGTTAATCGGATGGTTTTGATCTTAGTGGCAAAGAAGTCCATGAGTTTCTTGCACTTATCTTGGAAGATGGAGGAGATGGGGAAAGAAGTTTAAGAAATTGGTTTGCAGTACAAAAAAGAAGCCAGGGTTATTTTTGCATTCTAACAGTCTGATCAGATAAGAGCAGGACCCAACAATGCTTTATGTGGTCAAGCTGGATCTGGTGGTACATGACGCAACCTGCAATATCATTTTAGTCCGCATCACCCAGGACCAGAGATGAGATGAGGGCCATACCAGGTGAATAGCCATAATAAGAGAGAAAGTTTTTATTCAAGACTAGGGCATTAAAAATGGAGGAAATTACTTCCAGAAGTATACAATTTCATGAGAAGTACTGGTAACTGGATACACTCACCATGAAATGGGATTTGAAGCGGTGATTCGCAGAATCTCTGGGTGATGAAGTTTTGGAAAGGCTAATAGAATCAAGTTTTATTGCATAACATCTAGAATGTAACAGGCCTGAGGTAAGAAGAGCCTATATATAGCTTTATAAAGACCTCAATTAAAGTACCATGTGCAATATGGTGTTCTATGTTATTGAAAAAATATTGAGTAACTGGGGAGAGAATGATTCCAAAGAATGGTGCCTAGCATCATTACAAAATGCAAATGAAAAGGATTCGAAAGACTGATTCTTTTTATTAGGACACAAGTTATAAAATGGTTACTGCACAGAAAGAGGCCATTCAGCCCCTCTGCACGTTACAACTCTCCACAAGAGCATCGCACCGTGTCCTTCCCCCTTGCCTTTATTCCTGTACCCTTTTATTACCGACAATATAATAGTAAGAGTAAAAATGTGAAAGGTCAAGACAGTAGATAGAAATTTATCAGTCGAGGGATCATCGATGCATGGTTAGGTTCACGAGATTTAGAAAAGTAAGAGAAACTTATTTGATTAAAGTTGTGAAGCTGTGGATTTCATTTCCAGGTGTTTGAGTTAGAAGCTGTAAATGTTCAAGATTAGCTCTGATAAGAGGATGAACAAAAAGAAGTTGAGGGGATGGGGAACACGTAGGTAAATATGATTAGGATTATTTGTTCACATGAAGAATAAACCCCCAACACAAACTGTTCAAGTCAAACTTTGTAACTTCTATGCCTTTCTATTTTGGCACTGTAGCTTGGTCAATTGGTCATTCAGGTAGAGTACCTCAAATCTGGCAATCTTGGGGCTGAGCAATATCAGATTTCAGAACTTGCCAGTTTTCAGAAAAAGTCTGAGCACCTTCATTCAAATTGGAATAACTTAATTTAGGGAATAGGGAACACAGGAAAGCCACAGATAAAAATGCTCTGTATTGGAAAAATACACAATACTCTTACGCAAAATTGCACAGTACTCTTTAATAACTCCATCTGAAGTGACTTGGGCCAGCTGCAAGATGGCAAAAGTGCCCAGGGAACTTTAAGGCTTTTGGGAATCAAATGCAATGTTTGAATTTAAGCTTATTTGGTAGCCTCAATGGCATCAAAGCTCAAGATGTGGGAATGCCGGCTTTGGACTGGCATAAACACAGTAAAAAGTCTGACAACACCAGGTTTTAGTCCAACCGATTTATTTGATAATACTCACAAGCTTTCGAGGGGACTGCCTCTTCGTCAGGTGAATGGAGAGTTCTGGCCTTAGACAGAGCATATAAAGCACAGACAGTTTAGAGATTACTGATTAGAATGCGAATCCTTACGCCTAACCTGCTGTTCAAGACCTGAAGTGGCTGACAATGTGAGTGGAAGGAGCACTGATCACAGGTTACAGAGATGTGTATTGTCTCCAGACATGACAGTAAGTGAGGTTTTGCAAACCCAGGCAAGTGTGCGGTCCGCACACATGAGGACGGTCTCAACAGGGATCTTGGGTTCATGTCGCACTATCTGTAACCCCCATGACTTGCCTGGGTTTGCAAAACCTCACTTACTGTACTGTCTGGAGACAATACACATCTCTGTAACCTGGGATCAGTGCTCCTTCCACTCACATTGTCAGCCACTTCAGGTCTTGAACAGCAGGTTAGGCGTAAGGATTCGCATTCTAATCAGTAATCTCTAAACTGTCTGTGCTTTATATGCTCTGTCTAAGGCCAGAACTCTCCATTCACCTGACGAAGAGGCAGTCCCCTCGAAAGCTTGTGAGTATTATCAAATAAATCGGTTGGACTAAAACCTGGTGTTGTCAGACTTTTTACTGTATCAAAGCTCAATACAGATACCTAGTATGTATAGGCATATGTCCTGATCCTAAGCACAAAAACAGCTAAATATTCTACAAGGGTCTTTTCTTTTTGGGTGAGTTTATTTGTTTCTGCTACCTTTACACTGGGTTGGACAGGGTCAAAGTATGTGGGAGCATGGGAAACATCAGGCAACTGAAGCCAATCAATACTTGGCAGCTCCCTGAATTTTTCTGGGCTAGGCTGGTAGAGCCATAGAATCCCTACAGTACCTAAAGAGGCCATTCAGCCCATTGAGTCTGTACTGACCACAATCTCACCACCCCACACATTTACCCTGCTAATCCCCTTGACACTATGGTCAATTTAGCATGGGCAAGCAAGCTATCCCATACATTTTTGGAATGCAGAGTAGAGCGTGGAAACAATTTCTGGATTAAGAAGACAACCAGTTTTCAGATAGCAAGATTTGAGGTACTCTACCCGCATACGGATCCAAACCAGCTGGGAAACGCATACACACCTATTAATCTATGATATTCAAATGTTTGAATTTTTTTGATTATTATTTCTTGTAATATAGAAATGGTTATGCTTTACTGGTTTGGAAATAAGTTACAAAGCATTTAACGTATTTTGAAATCCCAAATTACAGACTACATTTATCTAATAACTTATAAAACAATTCAATAAGGTGCAATAGGTAAAACTTCTACGCAAGTTCAAACAAGCTTCGTAGTCTTAAAAGTTCTTCAAAAAATCTAAGTTTTCATTTGTTGGTAACTTACATCTTGGTAGATGAACAAGTCTAGCTTCTCAGCAAGCATTTGCCAAAATGATTTGAAAAGCGAGTGACAGAGTTCCTGCTCCAACTGCAACAATAGGTCTCGAAGAGTCAATAACATTGGACAAGCTGAACTAGACAGATTCATCACTGCTTGGTCCGACTGAGATGGCAAAAACAACCATCTGTAAAATAAATAACTTGCATTAGCGATCTTGTATCCAAAGAATTTTTAATCCCCAGTTATGGAATGTGCTGAAATTAAATAATTGAGCTAACGATTAGGAGTGGTTACTTTAAGCAAAGTGACAGCAATGCTGTGTATTTTCAACTTAAACAACAGCAGCAGCATATGATTTTAACATAAAACCGCAGGTGATACTGGCAGTATAACAGGACAACCTGTAGGATAAGTAAGTTATTTCAGCCACAACAAAAGTAGTCATGATGTATCATGTAGCAAAGTCTGAACTGCAAAATTATGAGACCAAACCTCAAATAATTTGGTTATCAACAAGTTTCAGTTAGAGGTAATATATGATTGTAGTAGGTTTCATGTCCAAACTTGACAATAAGAATATAAATTTTTTAAAAATAGCTACTGTAAATAAAAAACCTACCAAATACAATATTCATTTCATAATGGGCAGGGGCAGAAGACAGAGAGAGAAATACTCAAACAGGAAACGGTTTCATCAATATTTCTGAGTGGAGGCCTGTGACTAGTAGAGTGCTGCAGGGATTGGTGTTGGGTCCATTGTTGTTTGTCATCTATATCAATGATCTGGATGATAACCTGGTAAATTGGATCAGCAAATTTGCTCATGATACAAAGATTGGAGGTGTAGTGGACAGTGAGGAAAATTTTCAGTTTGCAGAGGGACTTGGACCAACTAGAAAACTGAGCTGAAAAATGGCAAATGGAATTTAACGCAGACAAGGGTGAGGTATTGCACTTTGGAAGGACAAACCAAAGTAGAACGTACAGGCTAAATGGTAGGACTCTGAAGAGTGCAGCTGAAGAGGGATCTGGTAATACAGATACAGAATTCCCTAAAAGTGACATCACAGGTGGACAGGGTCGTAAAGAGTACTTTTGGTACATTGGTCTTTATAAATTGGAATATCGAGTATAAAAGTTGGAGTGTTATATAAGGCGTTGACGAGGCCGAATTTAGAGTATTGTGTACAGTTTTGATCACCTAGTTACAGGGAGGATATAAATAAAGTTGAAAGAGTGCAGAGAAGGTTCACAGAAATGTTGCTGGGACTTGAGAAGCTGAGTTACAGAGAGAGTTTGAATAGGTTAGGACTTTATTCCCTGGAGCATAGAAGAATGGGGGGAGATTTGATAGAGGTGTATAAGATTTTGATGGGTATAGATAGAATGAATGCAAGCAGGCTTTTTCCACTGAGGCTAGGGGAGAAAAAAAACAGAGGGCATGGGTTAAGGGTGAAAGGAGAAAGGTTTAAAGGGAATATTAGGGGGGGGGGGGGGCTTCTTCACGCAGAGCGTGGTGGGAGTGTGGAATGAGCTGCCGGATAAAGTAGTAAATGCGGGGTCACTTATGACATTTAAGAAAAACTTGGACGGGTTCATGGGTGAGAGGGGTACGGAGGGATATGGTTCAAGTGCAGGTCAGTGGGACTAGGCAAAAACAATGGTTCAGCACAGACAAGAAGGGCCAAAAGGTTTGTTTCTGAGTTGTAATTTTCTATGGCTCTCATATATCTAACTTCAGACTGAACACAACATATTTTGTCCAAATAGATAGTACACAATAAGTAATCATGGGACACTTTATCCAAAAAGAATGGGAAACAACCAGACAAAATTTGTCTGCAGAAGAATTTCTGTAGAAAAAATATTTCTGTACTAGTATTTAAAGTTAAAGTTTTATTATTAGTCACAAGTAGGCTTACATTAACACTGCAATTATTGTGAAAATCCCCTAGTTGGCACGCTCTGGCACCTGTTCAGTACACTGGGGGAAAATTTAGCACAGACAATGCATTGAACCTTTTTCAGAAATGATATCTACTGGCAAACTACTTGCATTTTTTTTAAATGTCTATCAATGACTGAGCTTCAGAGTGTAAAACCTCATGCTCTGTCAACCAGGTATAATGTAGTAAGGTGTAACCTTGCAATAAACTGATTGTTGATCAATGTTAAATTTAATGATGATTCAATATTGGCTCATTATAATCAAATATTAATTTGCTTTAAATCCAACCCTTGGTGGATCTTGCTCAGCATTTAGTACTGCACAGGAAAGCAATTATTCAGTGATCCTTGAAAGTTGGATCAAAATTATTAATAAGTCTTCAGTAACCATGTATAATATGACTGTTTTATATTCCTTCCAGGTTCTGTTAAATGACACGGCAGTGATAAATTTCTTAAATTTTAACAGAGCTAATCTTTACACAGTCCATTAAAACCACATTCAGGTACACCATTATCATAAACATTGCATACATTAATTTGCATTTTGAAGTTCTTGGCACCATTCTTTTGCAACTAATTAAATTTGTTGTTCAATTTGTGAACAGAACTTCTGTAAGTGAACCAAATTGCTCAGATTTATGAAATTGATTAATTCAATTCTACATGTCATTTCACAACTGGCCACAATAAACGTGAGACTGTTTTGTATTACATTTAATGGCTTGGACTTTGCAGTCAGCAGCAAAGGGATAATGCTTATCATTCACCTCAAATCTGCCTGAAAATATTTTGTAGCTTTGGCCACAGAGATTTCCTTTATTCTGTCATCTTTTCCAGGATGGAGTCATCCAAAGGGGATCAATGGTATGTGTGTGCAGAGAAAGCAACACAGAGGCTCTTCAACTGATCAGATTGAAGAATCTCACCAAGACAGAGTCCAAATCAGGAAGTATAAAGCAAGGAATATAAAATTAAATGTAAATGATGTATACAAAGAGGGTGGAATCGTTGTGGGTGGAGATTAGGAACAGCAAAGGGAGGAAGACGCTGGTGGGTGTCGTATCTTGGATAAGTATCCAAGACTGGAGGGGCTGATTGTGGACAAGTCCCCAGGACCGGATGGAATGCATCTGAGGGTTCTGAAAGAAATGGCGGAGGTGATAGTGGATGCCTTGGTGGTTATTTTCCAAACGTCGCTGGATTCCGGGGAAGTGCCGGATGATTGGAAAACGGCTAATGTTATGCCGTTGTTTAAGAAGGGTGCCAGGCAAAAGGCGGGGAATTATAGGCCGGTTAGTTTAACGTCTGTGGTAGGTAAAATGTTAGAATCTGTCATTAAGGAGGAAATTGCGAGGCATCTTGAAGGGAATTGCTTGATAGAGCAGACGCAGCACGGTTTCATTAAAGGGAAGTCGTGTCTGACAAATTTACTGGAGTTCTATGAGGATGTGTCTAGGGCGGTGGATAGAGGAGAGCCGGTGGATGTGGTCTTTCTAGATTTTCAGAAAGCGTTTGACAAAGTGCCTCACAAGAGGTTATTGCAGAAGGTCGAGGGACATGGAGTTGGGGGTAGGGTGTTAGCGTGGATAGAGGATTGGTTGTCAAATAGGAGGCAGAGAGTGGGGGTCAACGGGTGCTATTCGGATTGGCGGATGGTGACTAGTGGAGTGCCCCAGGGGTCGGTGCTGGGGCCTCAGCTTTTTACCATTTATATAGATGATCTGGAGGAGGGAACCGAGTGTAGGGTGTCGAAATTTGCTGATGACACCAAGATTGGGGGAACGGCAAATTGTGCGGAGGGTGTGGAGAGTCTGCAGAAGGATCTAGATAGGCTGGGCGAATGGGCCAGGAAATGGCAAATGGAATTTAATGTTGGCAAGTGTGAGGTGGTCCACTTTGGTAGGAAAAATGGTAGGAAGGACTATTACTTACGAGGAGAAAAACTGCAGCAGGCGACGGTGCAGCGGGACCTCGGGGACCTTGTGCATGAGTCGCAAAAACCCAGCTTGCAGGTGCAGCAGGTGGTCAGGAAGGCGAATGGGATGCTGGCCTTCATAGCGAAGGGGATTGAATATAAAAGTAGGGAGGTCTTGCTGCAGCTGTATAGGGCATTGGTGAGGCCGCAACTGGAGTACTGTGTGCATTTTTGGGCGCCGCACCTGCGCAAAGATATTTTGGCCTTGGAGGGAGTGCAGAGGAGGTTTACTAGGCTGATACCGGAGTTGAGGGGGTTGAGCTATGAGGAGAGGCTGAATAAACTGGGCTTGTACTCGTTAGAGTTTAGAAGAATGAGAGGAGATCTCATTGAGACGTATAAGATGATGAATGGGATGGATAGGATAGAGGTGGAAAGACTCTTCCCGCTCAAAAAAGACAATAGGACTAGGGGGCACAGCCTCAAGATAAAAGGGGGGCGGTTTAGAACGGAGTTGAGGAGGAACTTCTTCACTCAAAGGGTGGTGAATCTCTGGAATTCTCTGCCCGTTGAAGTGGTGGAGGCTGCCTCGCTAAATATTTTTAAGACGCGGGTTGATGGGTTTTTGATAGGAGAGGGGATTAAGGGTTATGGGGAGAGGGCGGGAAAGTGGAACTGAGCAGCGACAGATCAGCCATGATCTTATTGAATGGCGGGGCAGGCTCGAAGGGCTGGATGGCCTACTCCTGCTCCTATTTCTTATGTTCTTATGTTCAAATCAAAATCTGGCAATGGGCAATAAGACAGGATTAATGAATGACCATTGTTGTAAATGATCATCTTCACACAAGTGCAACAATAACATGGTGGAATTTCACATTGAGGGCTAAGAAACATTGGTCTATACAAAACAATCACAGGACTATGATGACAGAGTCAGTTAAAGTGGACTTGAGAAAAAGATTAAAATATTAGTTGATAGAGAGGTGGCAGGAGACATTCGAGGAGATAATACATAATTCAGTCATGAGGGGACATATGCCCGAGGTGAGAGGCAGGATGTTTAGGGGGAAATGTGAGGAAAAACATTTTTACTCAGATGATGGTGACGATCTGGAATGCACTACCAGGGATGGGGTAGAGTCAGGTAGCCCCACATCCTTTAAAAAGTATATGGTTGAGCACTTGGCACATCATAACATTTAAGGGTATGGGCCAAGTGCTGGCAATTGGGATTAGTTAGGAATTCAGGTGTTTCTAATGTGTTGGTGTGGACTCGATGGGCCGAGGGCCCTCTTCTGCGCTGTGAGATCCTATAACTCTCAAATAAGATACATGAGAAGGTTGCACTATCCATGGCTAAGGAAGAATGTTATAAAACTGAAAGCAGAGTTTTACAATCCTGCCAAGATTTGTGGTAAACCAGAAGATTGGGAAGTTTATAGAAACCAAAAGTGAAAATATACTGCATGAGAGAAAACTAGCAAAAAATGTAAATCAAACAGTGTAAGCTTTTGTAAGGATATAGAAAACAAAAGATCATAGTCCTTTAAAGGATGAAATTGGGGAACTGAGGAGGAAATGGCAGAGACTTTAATCTGTTCACAGCAGAAGACACAAGACACATCCCAAAAATAATAGAAAATCAGAGAGCAAATGGGAGTGAGGAACTTAAAAATCATGACAATGAGAGAAAAAGTAATGGGCAAACTTTTGAGACTGAAGGATGACAAGTCAATTGGATCTGAGGACCTGTTGCCTAGGATCTTAAATGAAGTGGCTTCAGGGATAGTCCATGCACTGATGTTAATCTTCCTAAATTATCTTCATAAATTCCCTACATTTTGAAAAGATCCCAGCATTTAGAAAGCAGTGGCAGGATCAGACAGAGTCAGCATAGATTTATGAAGGGGAAATCATGCTTGACAAATCTGTTGGAATGCTTTGATGATGTAACTAGTAGAGTTGACAAGGGGGAGTCAGTCGATGTGGTATATATGGATTTTCAGAAAGCGTTTAATAAAGTCCCACATAAGAGATGATCATGCACGATTAAAGCGCATGGGATTGGGGGAAGTGTATTGCAATAGACAAAAAACTATCTCTGAAGCCCTGCAGAGATAGCTGAAGGAACAAAGTGTAACATCTTAACATTCGCAGATGATATTAAGTTAGGTGGGAGGTTGAACTGTGATGAGGATGCAGAGATCCTTCAGAATGATCTGGACAGATTGGGCAAGTGGGCAAATCAATGGTAGATGCAGTATAATTTGGATAAATGTGAGGTTATTCCTTTTGCAAACAAAAACAAGAAGGCAGATTACTACCTGAATGGCTATAAATTGGGAGAGGGGAATGTGCAGCAGGACCTGGGTCTCCTTGTGCACCAGTCACTGAAGATAAGCATGCAGGTGGTAAAGAAGGCAAATAGTACGTTATCCTTCATTGCGAGAGATATCGAATACAGGAGCAGGAATATGTTATTGCAATTATACAAGGCCTTGGTGATGCCACACCTTGCGTGCAATTTTGGTCTCCTCTTCCTAGGAAGAATGCTTTTGCTCTCGAGGGAGTACAGCGAAGGTTTATTTAGGTCAATTCCTGGGATGGCGGCACTGATGTATGAGGAGAAACCGACTGGGTTAGGATTGTTTTTGCTGGAGTTCAGACAAATGAGGGGGGGGGGTCTTGTAGAGACTTAAAGAATTCTAACAAGACCAAAAAGGGAAGGTAGATGCAGGGAGGATATTCCCAATGGTGGGGGAGTCCAGAACCAGGGGTCACAGGAGTCTGAGGATTTAGGGTAGACCATTTAGGATGGAGGTGAGGAGACATTCCTTCACCCAAAGAGTGGTCTGTCTGTGGAATTCATCACCACAGGAAGTAATTGATGCCAAAACATTGAATGTATTCAAGAGGCGGCTGGATATAGCACTTGGGGCGAATGCTATCAAAGGTTATGGGGAAAAAGCAGGATCAGCCATGATCGTAATGAAAGCAGAACAGGCCTATAGGTCAAATGGCCTCTTTCTGCTCCTTACTTCTATGTTTCTATATTGGAAAACCACAAATGTAACACTTTATTCAAGGATGGTGAAAGACAGAAAACAGGAAACTACAGACCAGTTAGCCTAACATCTCATAGGAAAAATGTTTGAATCCAAAGTAGTAGCAGGACATTTAGAAAATTCTAATACAAATCAGGTAAAGTCTACATGGTTTTGTGAAAAGGAAATCACGTTAGGCAAATTTAATAGAATTCTTTGAGGATATTACAAGCAGCATGGACAAAGGGAAACCTGCAGATGTACTGCATTTGGATTTCTAAAGGCAATTGATTAGGTGCCACATAAAAAGGTTACTATACAAGTTAAGGGCTTACGGTATTGATAAATTAGCACGGAGAAAGGTTTGACTAACCAACAGAAAACAGAGCTCAGATAAGTGTGTCATTTTCAACTTGGCAAATTGCAACCAGTGGCGTGCTGTTGTCTTAGCTATCTAACATCTATATTAATGGCACATATTAAGAGACTAACATTACTGTAGCCAAATTTGTTGATGATATGAAGACATGCAGGAAAGCAAATTGTGAGGAGGATAGAGTCTGTCTGCATAGGAGTATAAATTAGGAAGGCAAATGGAAGATGGCGTTTATTGCAAGGATGATGGTGTATAAAAGACAGAAAGTCTTACTACAACTGTACAACGCATTGATGAAATCACACCTAGAGTATTGTGTGTAGTTTTGGTCTCCTTGCTTAAGGATATATTTGCATTTGAAGTGGTTCGGGCTCCGATTTAAGGCGAGAAGACATTTCTTCTGAGTGTTGCTAGCCTTCAAAATTCTCTTCTACACAGTGCATCATTGGACATATGCACGACTGGGTTAGACAGGTTTTTGCTTGACAGGGAAGTCAAGGGTTAGGATGGAAAGGCAGGAATGTGGAGTTACGGTCACAATGAGATCAGCCATGCTCTGATTGACTGGCAGAGCAGATTTATGAGGCCAAATGGCCTAAGGGGTGGCATGGTGGCACAGTGGTTGGCACTATTGCCTCACAGCACCAGGGATCCGGGTTCAATTCTGGCCTTGGATAACTATGTGGAGTTTGCACATTCTCCCCGTATGCTCTGGTTTCCTCCCACAGTCCAAAAATGTGCAGGTTAGCCTGCCTGCCCATTCTATATTGCCCGTTAGTGTCAGAAGGATCAGGACTGTAAATGTGTGTGGTTATGGAAATGGGACAGTTGTCAATGTGGGCTCAATGGGCCAAATGGCATCCTTCTGCACTGTAGGGATTCTAGGATACTTCTATTTCTAATGGTATGTCAAAGATGGGAAATACAGATGGGAAGGAAAAGAAAAATTTAGACATAAAAAGAAAAAAAAACATTGTTTTTGAAATTTCAGACACAAATTTTCTTGAGGATTTCTGACTCCACGCTAGTAAAATTTATTTTTTGGGTCAGAGAGGTTGCTCAGCAGTATTTATCACTTATCACACAATTAAAAATTCACCGATGCCTTAATGCACCAACCCTAACTTTTTCAGCTGTGTTCAGTGTGGAAGGTAATGGGCAAGTACGGGAAGTTCCCACCATTGTAGTCATTTCAATGACCAGTCTAATACTGAAGACCACAACCGTACACCTTGTGGAGAAGCAAGGTATCTTTGACTGAAACTTCTTAATTGCTACATTTAATTATGCAGATGAATACTGTAGAATTTCCATATGTCCTCCATTATAATGCTGAGCCCTGATAGCCTCAGTGTTACTTGCCTCCCAAATCCTAGGCCAAATACTGAATTTTACCAATTGTTCAATAGATGAATGTGTATCAGTGTGATTTCCTGAAGCATACAGGCCTGGAATTACTCCAAGTTTAATTTCTGATCTGGATTAAGTTAGTTAACTTCTGTAGGGACTCTCAGACATGATGTAGAGACGCCAGATGGAACATGCACATATGGATGTCAGGCTAGGCCAAATCAGATTTGGCTGTGACAATATCTAGATTCACTAATGGAGATTGCCCAGCTTTGGTAAAATTCCAGTAAGATGCCACTATTCCAATATGATGCTGTCTTCAGCTGCAAGGGGAAAAAATTGATGTAGCATTCAGCTTGTAAACTTTGCATGGGCACTGAATCACCCCCAAGAATACTAACTCTACCATAACTCTGTTTAAATAAGGGTGGAGGTTTTGAAATACATTCAATCCTTCTGCGATTTTTATAACTAAATAGTATTTGTTTCCTTTAATGGGCACAGCGGCAAATCAGAAAGATTCAAGATATATTTCTCCCAATCCAAGAAGCTAAGCCATTAATTTCATTTAGAAAAAATTCTTTCCCTCCCTATTGATGCCATAGAATTTAACAGTAATCAATTAACTAACTTAACTGAACAATTAAATTAACTGAAATCTTCATTAACTAATTGCTATGACGGTTATTTTTCTTGTTATACATGAAAATGCAATATAGCAGCTGCTCAAATTTCCAAAATATTCACCTTTCCTTCTTGTAAGGTTTTGCTTTGTCCTTCACTTCTCTAAAGACATGCTCTACTTGTCGTGTCAACATGTCATATCGGAGGCGCTCTAGCAAATCAATCATATTATCAAAGACAGAGCTTTCAAGAGAGGCCAGCTGGCCAAGCTGTAACTCAGTCATGGTGTTTCTTGCTCCACATACCTCAAGTGCTGCTTGCTGAAGCTGTAAGAAGAACTGCACAAAAGGACATTACATTTCTAAGCTTGGAAAATAGCACCTTGATCCAATTTCATAAATATGCACTTTATCCCCCCAATTACTATAATGTCAACTATATAGCCCCAATACTTAATATCACTCTATTACTCCATCACAGTACTGCATTTAATTATTTTCCATAAAGTTAAACAATTCATAATATATTGTTAAACAGTTTCACTACCACACGGCTTATTGATTTGAAAAGGGAGAGCATGATTCAACAGTCTCTAAATTGCTTCAGAAACTTCTTTGTTGCTTTCACTGATGAATGAAATGAAATGTTTGAAACACTGTAACATTTAGTGAACAATCTAGCACATGAATTTTAGCATTTTAAAGAGGTTATTCTTTCAAATCACTGTTGAACTAAAACCTTGTCAATCCATTCTGATAGTTCAAAATACCTGATCAATTCCCATTAGCAATCACTACCAAGAACTAATCACACAAAATGGCAGTCACATTAATAGCTTAAAGTAATTAACTGTTTGTGAAGCATTTTGAACAGTTTAAAATAGAGGGCAGCACGGTAGCACAGTGGTAGCACTACTTCACAGCTCTAGGGACCTGGATTCGACCCCCGGCTTGAGTCATGGTCTGTGTGGAGTTTGCACATTCTCCTCGTGTCTGCGTGGGTTTCCTTTGGGTGCTCCAGTTTCCTACCACAGTCCAAAGATGTGCAGGTTAGGTTGACTGGCCATGCTAAAAAAAATTGCTCCTCAGTGTCCTGAGATGCGTAGATTAGAGGGATTATGGGTAAAATATGTAGGGATAAGGGAGTAGGGCCTGTGTGGGATTGTGGTCAGTGCAGACTCGATAGGCCGAAGGGCCTCTTTCTGCACTGTAGGGTTCTATGATCTACGATAATGGAGGCTTTATGTAAACAGAAGCCTTTCACTTAACATCATACCACTTAGTCAACCTACTCTTGTCTACATTACTCTATTGGCAGAGATACTTAAAGTATTCAGAGTTATTTTGAAATGGATGTATCCATTCTTGCCATCAAAAACAAGTATTCCATAAGAGGCATGAATATTTTACCACATTGTCCGCCCAGTCTGCTAGCACTGCTGCAATGTAGTTGACTGCATTCAGGATGGCACAGTAACGGGATCCTAGAGGAGAACGGGTCTCCTCTTTCATTACTTGAGTCAGACGAATCCTGAAATCATCAATCAGCTCTTTCTGTAGTTCCAAAAACTGCAGTTTTCGGGCTGCTGTTGGAAGACCCTTGTACCGGTCTGTTAAGATAAACACGGTAGTTTTTTTATGTAGCAGTTCAGAAAAATAAAGCGGAAAAACAAATATTATGTATACTAAAATATCTATGCAATATGGCTCCTTTACCCTTAATAAATATGTAAAATTTCCCTTTTTCTGAATCCAACTCCAGAAGTAATTAAAACGTGCATTAAAATTAAAAAGACAGACAACCAGAAAAATGCACAAAATTCAAACCGATAATGATGCCTGATGGCAACATTGCCTTTAGTGACTGTGTCAGTTATAGGAGGCACTTCATCCCTTAAAAACTATCTTCTCTAAACATAATCTTTCTAACATCCTACGTGACTAACAATCTTTCCACCCAAAATATGCTTTATTCATAAAATATCTGAAAGAACATTACAAACATTTCAAAATGGCCATCACAAGTGCAATAATATTCAGGTTTTCTACATAGATCATGATGCACTCTGAGGCGCTTCAATACAATTGTGACACATGCAATATTCACCATATACATTCAATGTGAGTCATACAGCCTGAGGATTTATAAAATTTCCAGCCCCTTTGTGTAGTACGGCTTGAGAAGTCTTACAGAGTGATCTTTCCAATTACATCTTTGTGGTGGCTGCCCCAAGCATCAGTGCATCCCCAGCACATCGTCCTAAGCTTTGCAATGTGCAGTCTGCAACACTTGGTCAGGGTGCGACTGTGGCAATGATAAACGATCCCGACTTGCTCTGATTGCACCTTTGACGTGATTGACCATACCATTCTTCTCCACCATCATCCAGGTGAATGGGATTGCACTTGCTAGTTCAATTCTTACATATCTGATCAAAGCCTTAGAATAACCTACAATAGCTTTTCTCCATGTTTCCACAATGTTACTTCTTAATGTTCACCTTAGTGGCGCCATCTATAAATTCAGCATTAGTTTTCACATGTGCACTGACGACACCCAGCTCTACCTCACCACTGTCTCTCCAAACACTGGATGTTTGACTGCCACCCAGTGTTGGATGAGCAGAAATTTTTTCCAATTAAACACTGGTAAGACTGAAGCCATTGTTCACAATCCTTGGTGTCAGATTGGACTCTAAGGGGAGCTCCCAATGCTGTGCATGCACGAATACCCACCTCCAACTCATTCCATAATTCTACCTCCGCTTCAGTCCATCTGCTGTTGAAACCCTGATCCATGCCTCTATTTTGTTAATATCTGACTATTCCAATGAACCGTTGGCCATCCTCCCACAATATTTCCTTCACAAATTTGAGGCTTCCCAAACTTCTGCTGCCCATGTTGTTACTTGCAGTAAGCCCTATTCCATCATGCCATTGCTCACAGACCTACATTGGTTCCCAATGAAGCAACAGCAATTTTAAAATTATTATTCTTGTTTTCAACTCCCTCCACGGTTTTGTCCCACCCCATTTCAAATTTCTAGCAGGCAGACATTTCTGAAAAGGTATCTATATTCGAATCCAGGTCTCTCAAGCATTCCTGATTTTAACTTCTCCACTAATGGTAGTCATGCCTTCAGTTGCTTAGGCCCTAATCTCTGGAATTCACTCCCTAAACCTTCCCTTCCTCTTTAAAAATACTCCTTAAGATCTTTGAACAAGCTTTTGGCTATATCACTTTATGTAACTCAAATTTTGCTTCACCACATTCCTCAGATGCATCTTGGACTGTTTAATGTTGAAGATGCTACATAACTGGAAGCTGCTGCATTGTTTTAATTTTTAGAAATATTTAATTTGTTAACAGTTTCCAACTAAAGTGACGCAATGACATACTTGATCTCATTCTGATCAATCTACTGCAGATATATCTGTCCATATTGGCAGGTTTGACTATCTGACTTATTATGAAAACAAAGTCCATGCAAATGGGAGAGAAAAGCAGTTCAAAAATTCAAACACGGGCTCAAAGCAGCAAAACTGTATATCGCCACAATCTGCAATCTCATCTCTCACACCTCCATCACAATCAAGCCAGGAGGCCATTAGTTCAAGGAAGAGCAGAGGAATTAACCTTGGTGTCCTGGCCAATATCTATCCCTCAATCATCACAAAAACAAATTAACTGATCACTATCACATTGCTGTTTGTAGGAATTTGAAGCATACATATTGGCTGCTGCATTTCCTAAATTACAACAGTGACTGCACTTTACAAGTATTTTACTGGCTGTAAAGTGCCAAGAGATGTCCAGTGGTTATGAAAAATGCTATACAAATAATTCTGGTTCAATGGAAAGCATAGAATATCATGCTAGTGCAGCATCAAGCATAACCTGGAATGAAACACAAACCGAATGAAGCTACTAAAAGACCACCTGGTTGTTAAAGACCAACAGCTGTTAGCAAAGTTACAGATCTCAAAATCAACGAATCAGAACAAAATTCTTTCCTTCTTCCTGAGTCAATGGGGAATGGTGGCAAAGGAAACTGACTGGGAAGGAAGCTTCATGAATATCCCAATTTTTAACCACGATGGAGCACAGTGCAAAAGAGACTTGCAAGCTTGAAGTTTACAAGCTACCTCAGCCATGTCGAAAATCCTAATCAGCATTCTCCAAACATTATACTCATCCATGTTCAGCCATTTAGTTTACACCATACAACATTAAGAAATTGTTGAGTACACTATTCATAGCCAAGGTTATAACCTCTGATAGCATCTTAACTATGGTATTTTAACCATGAGAAACAAAAGTAGCCAATCAATTCTAGTGCAATCAGGACACCGGAAGCTGTCCATGAACATGGAAAGATGTCAGGTATATCCTGTCCGGCCCAACAGACCCTAATGAATAACCTGATTTATAATACCGAGTTTAGTTCTGGCAAACCCACTGAGTGCAGAATCATGGCCTTGACCCAAGTATGGCCACAAGAGCCAAATGCCAGAGGAGAGAAGTATGTAATTGCCTACATCAAGACATCACTAGAAGAACTGAAACCACGGAGAGTCAGGAGTTTTGGTGCCCGGAGTTTTATCTGACACGAAAGGAAAACTGTCACAATTGTTGGAGACCAATCTTTGGAACCATAGCACTGCCTCAGGGCAGTCTTCATAACCCGACTATTAACAACTGCATCATCAACAACCTTCCTTGTTATGAAGTCAGGAATGTGGTTGTTCACAGAAAATTCTACAATGCTCAACTGTATTCACAATTCCTTCAATAATGAAGCAACCCATCTGAGCCTAAAACATGACCTGGATAATAGCCAGGCTCAACTGATAAAAGAGAAAATTCAAGCTACAAAATATCATCTCAGCAGGAAGAGATTCATCAAGCTTCTTGTGGCTTTCAACAGTGCCACAATTGCCAAACCCCCACCCCAACATCAACATCCATTTCTCAGGAATTTAGTTGGACTAGTCATATCAACACCGTGGCAGGATAGAAGCTGTTACTCTGAAAAAAAGTGGCTCATCTCTTGACCCAAGAGTGCATTGCCTACAAGATGCAAGTTGGGAGCATGACGGAATATCAACCACTCACCTGAATAAATGCTGCAAGATTTAACACCTAGAATAAAGCAATGAGCTCAATTGGTACTCTGCCACTAAATTCAATTTACAAACCCGCCATTACTTTGCTGTCGTGCAATCTCTGCCACAGAGAAATATAAGTGCAGCAATATAACCGCTACACTATCATGTCCAGGTCACTATCCAAGTCATACAGAATCCTGACCTTAACATTTATCACTGGTTCCTTCATTTACACATTGTCAAAATCCTTGAATTCCCTACATAACAACAATGTATGCTCATCAACACAAGCTTTCAGATGTTTAAGAAATCCCATCACCACCTTTCAGGGCAGCTAGGGACGGACAATAAATGCAACTTGATCTGAATCGCCCTCAAGCCGGAGAACATTAGGCAAAAAAAGGAATATACAGAATTAATGCAGTAAATGAAAACAATAACAAATTAGTGATAGAGTCAACTACAGAGGCATTATCCCTAGTGTCCTGGCCAATACCTACCCTTCAATCAACATCACAAAAACAGATTAACTGGTCACTATCACATTGCTGTTCGTGGGAATTTGCTGTACACATATTGGCTGATGCATTTCCTACAACAGTGATTGTACTTCAAAAAGTACTTCAACGAGTGTAAACTCTATGTATTTTTCTTTTAATGTTCAAAGTAAAAGAAACAAAGATGAGTAAGATTAGGTAAGTATTCTACATTTTTCCCAATTAACTTTATTGGATAGGGAGAAGTTTTGCAGTCAAGAATTCAATCACTTGAGCAAAATTCATGCTAGGATGAGTGAATTATATCTTTCTGAAGAAAGCAAAGGAGTTGGGACCTGTAAATTATTTTTAGTTTCCTAACTATCATTTGTCAGCTGCTACTTAAGTGAAAAAAATAGAGTTCTATGAAGTAGCTTTGTAAATATACACTGTAGTATACTTGGGACACAAGGAAGTAAAATACTAATCTTCATCAGAGCCAAGAGAAAGAATGGACAATTTCCAAATGGCTTTCAATAAGGTGTTACATAATATTCCAATGCATATTGTCACTAATGTGCCTGTAATAAATTGGTTTGACCATCAGCACCTGAAAAACAAATGTCATGGTCCAGGATGTTGCCACATTGCCATTAGATACTAGAGGTTGTTGATAGCTTCACATATTTGGGTTCCACAATCACCAGCAATCTGTCACTTGATGCTGAAATCAACTCATGGGTCACAAATGCTGCTTCATTATCTCCAAGCTGAGTAAAAGAGTGTGTGGAAAAACAGCAACTAGACTAAGTATGCCAAACATCGAGTCTACCAAATCTGTACCCTCAGCACACTTCTCTTCTGTGGAAAGACTTGAAGAACAGATACTAGGGCAAGAGAAATAGCTGAACAGGTTGCACGTTCACTGTCTAAGACAAATCCTTAGCATCTCTTGGCAGGGCAAGGTCACCAACTGATAGATCCACCAACCTGCTAATTCCACAGATAGTTGACAGTCATATACTCAAAAACCATCTGAATGGTGAATTGGTCATTGGGTAATGTATTGGGCATCCCTAACTTTATAACAAGATCACCTGCAGGTGAAGTATGAAGATAGCGGACATTGTCACAGACATCTGGGAAACAGTCTCTGACAGCCATGACCTCTGGAGACTGACTGTTTGGAATGCCATTGGAAGAGAAATATAGGCAAACAGAAACAAAAATCTTAGTTGGCAAAGAGGAGGGCCCAGAGAAAACAAAGAGGCCAGTGAATCACGGACCTTCTCAGCCCACTGTCTTCCTCTGCAACAAATGCGGCACAGGCTATCACACCAGTGTGGGGTTCCTGAGTCACGATGTGGAGATGCTGGCATTGGACTGGGGTAAATAGGAAATAGGAGCAGGAGTAGGCCATCCAGCCCTTCGAGCCTGCCCCACCATTCAGTAAGATCACGGCTGATCTGTCGTGGCTCAGTTCCACATTCCCGCCCTCTCCCCATAACCCTTAATCCCCTCGCTTATCAAAAACCCATCAACCCGCGTCTTAAAAATATTTAGCGAGGCAGCCTCCACCACTTCAACGGGCAGAGAATTCCAGAGATTCACCACCCTTTGAGTGAAGAAGTTCCTCCTCAACTCCGTTCTAAACCACCCCCCCTTTATCTGAGGCTGTGCCCCCTAGTCCTACTGTCCTTTCTGAGCGGGAAGAGCCTCTCCACCTCTATCCTATCCATCCCATTCATCATCTTATACGTCTCAATGAGATCTCCCCTCATTCTTTAAACTCTAACGAGTACAAGCCTAGTTTATTCAGCCTCTCCTCATAGCTCAACCCCCTCAACTCCGACATCAGCCTAGTAAACCTCCTCTGCACTCCCTCCAAGGCCAAAATATCCTTGCGTAAGTGCGGCGACCAAAACTGCACACAGTACTCCAGCTGCGGCCTCACCAATGCCCTATACAGCTGCAGCAAGACCTCCCTACTTTTATATTCAATCCCCCTCGCTATGAAGGCCAGCATCCCATTCGCCTTCCTGACCACCTGCTTCACCTGCAGGCTGAGTTTTTGCGACTCATGCACAAGGACCCCAAGGTCCCTCTGCACCGTCGCCTGCTGCAGTTTTTCGCCCCGTAAGTAATAGTCCTTCCTACCATTATTCCTGCCAAAGTGGACCACCTCGCACTTGCCAACATTAAATTCCATTTGCCATTTCCTGGCCCATTCGCCCAGCTTATCTAGATCCTTCTGTAGACTCTCCACACCCTCCGCGCAATTTGCCATTCCACCAATCTTGGTGTCATCAGCAAATTTCGACACCATACACTCGGTTCCCTCCTCCAGATCATTTATATAAATGGTAAATAGCTGAGGCCCCAGCACCGACCCCTGGGGCACTCCACTAGTCACCAACCGCCAATCCGAATAGCACCCATTAACCCCCACTCTCTGCCTCCTATTTGACAACCAATCCTCTATCCATGCTAACACCCTACCCCCAACTCCATGCCCCCTTACCTTCTGCAATAACCTCTTGTGAGGAACCTTGTCAAACGCTTTCTGAAAATCAAGAAAGACCATATCCACCGGCTCTCCTCTATCCACCGCCCTAGACACATCCTCATAGAACTCCAATAAATTTGTCAGACACGACTTCCCCTTAACGAAACCGTGCTGTGTCTGCTCTATCATGCAATTCCCCTCAAGATGCCTCGCTATTTCCTCCTTGATGACGGATTCTAACATTTTACCCACAACAGACGTTAAACTAACCGGCCTATAATTCCCTGCCTTTTGCCTGGCACCCTTCTTAAACAACGGCGTAACATTAGCCACTTTCCAATCTTCCGGCACTTCCCCGGAATCCAGTGACGTCTGGAAAATAACCACCAAGGCATCCGCTATTAATCACAATAAGAAGTCTCACAACACCAGGTCGAAGTCCAACTGGTTTATTTGGTAGCAAACGCAAATAAACCAGTTGGACTTTAACCTGGTGTTGAAAGACTTCCTCCTGAATCACACCAGATGATGCTTTACATAGTTGATTACTATGGTGCAAACCATCTTCTTACGAGACAGAAGGCTGCCAGTAAGGTCATAGCATGTTGATCAAAGGACAATTGGCAGAATGATTAATTCGCCTGTTGTGAGTAGAGATAGTTTTTGCTGTTCACAATAGCAGAAGGTAGAAAGTGCAGTCCCACAAATATGGTGCTGTTGCGCAGAATTTATAATATTAGATTGGACTTGGAATAAAAAAGTTTCTAAATTTGCACAGCAAACTGGGGGAGGGAGGAAATAAACATGCAAAATGGGCATATAATTGGCAAATTAATTTCAACACAAATGAGCACTATGTATTACATTTTATTGAAGAAATAGGGAGATAACATATTATACAGTCATAGTCATTATGGCACAGGAGGCCATGGATTCTGTAGAGCTATCAGTCACAGTCCCTCGTGCTAACTCCATAACCCAACAAGTTTATTTCCCTCAAATACTAATCCAATTTCCTTTTGAAATTGTTCATCAACTTCACTTCCACCATTCTCAGACAGCAAGTTGTGGGTCACTACCATTTGCTGTATTCAACATTCTTACTCACATCTCTCCTGCATTTCTCACTGCAAACCCTAAATCTGTGCCTCCCGTTCTAGTACCATCAGTTACTGGGAACAACTTTTCCCTGTTTACTTTATCTAAACTTGTCACGATTGTGCAGATCTCTATGAAACATCCTCTCAGTTCCACTTACACCGAGGAGAACAAACCCAGGTTCTTTCAATCTCACTTTATAGCTAAAATCTTTACCCCCGAACTATTCTCTGCATCCTCTCAAAGATCTTCAAGTGTGGTAATAAAAACAATCTTAATGGGATTGTGGAACCAAAGGCCTCGGGGTCCTTGTGCATGAGTCGCAAAAACCCAGCTTGCAAGTGCAGCAGGTGGTCAGGAAGGCGAATGGGATGCTGGCCTTCATAGCGAGGGGGATGGAATATAAAAGTAGGGAGGTCTTGCTGCGGCTGTATAGGGCATTGGTGAGGCCGCAGCTGGAGTACTGTGTGCAGTTTTGGGCGCCGTACTTACGCAAGGATATTTTGGCCTTGGAGGGAGTGCAGAGGAGGTTTACTAGGCTGATGCCGGAGTTGAGGGGGTTGAGCTATGAGGAGAGGCTGAATAAATTAGGCTTGTACTCGTTAGAGTTTAAAGAATGAGGGGAGATCTCATTGAGACGTATAAGATGATGAATGGGATGGATAGGATAGAGGTGGAGAGACTCTTCCCGCTCAGAAAGGATAGTAGGACTAGGGGGCACAGCCTCAAGATAAAGGGGGGGCAGTTTAGAACGGAGTTGAGGAGGAACTTCTTCACTCAAAGGGTGGTGAATCTCTGGAATTCTCTGCCCGTTGAAGTGGTGGAGGCTACCTCGCTAAATATTTTTAAGACGCGGGTTGATGGGTTTTTGATAAGAGAGGGGATTAAGGGTTATGGGGAGAGGGCAGGAATGTGGAACTGAGCCAAGACAGATCAGCCATGATCTTATTGAATGGCGGGGCAGGCTCGAAGGGCTAGTTGGCCTACTCCTGCTCCTATTTCTTATGTAACACACAAATCACTTAAGTATTGACAAGGGACATCAAAGCCAGAAAAAAAGATAACTTAATTTCAAAGGTTTATTTCCTGAGGAATAAAACTGAAAGATATATAAATTTTGCTAAGTTTGTATTGAACTTTGGAATACTACACTATACAAAGGATATAGATGCACTGGAAAGAGGACAATAAAGATTTACAAGGATGATAGCAGAAATCCAATGCTACAATTGTCCGAAAAGAATTATCTCCATGAAACAGTAATTGAGGGAGCAGTCAAATAGAGGTGACCTTTTTTGATTTTAGTAGGCACAGAAAAAGTGTTTCCATTTGCAGGGAAGAGAAAAGCTAAAAGTCATCGATACAAGATAGTAAGCAAGAAATCAAATAGGAAATTCAGAAGGAACTGAATGGTGAAAATTCACAGGAGTTTTGTAGACACATTTAAGGGGATGCTTGATTGGCAGGCAAGGGAGAAAGATATAGAGGACAATGCTGATTAGAATTAAATGAGGAAGGAAGGCAGGAGACTCGAGTCGAGTATAAATGCTGGTACGCGTTGGTTGGGGCAAGTTTATGTATTACTTATTCTAAGTCTGCTTTACCTGTAATAACAAGAAGTAGTGTCATGAATGTTTCAGCACAATCTGGAGCTTTCATCTCATCTACATCAGCGATGTCCTTATACTGGGATGTCCATGCAGCCTCTGAAGATAACACCGAGTCCATCTTTTCTAAAGCAACTGGAATCCAAGATTGTAGGAAATTGTTAATACCTTCATGAATCAGCATTGAATGCCTATGATTTGGTGTTCATTTTTAAACAACAGAAATATACGTGCTCATAATTTGTTTCAATATAATTTACCACTTTATACATATAATACATTTCTAAAATATTATTTATTCACTAGGATTTTATGCAACAATAAATCAATTATATATTTTATATACTCATATTTGCACACTGTGCCAAAGGAAAATAAGTTTTAAAAGAAGTACTCTTCTATTACAACCTACATTTTTAAATATCCCAAAGTTCCATGTATGCTTACATTTTCTTTCCACTGTCAACCATTTCTGAAAGCATGTCTCTTCTGAAAGAATGTGCATACAGCATGGGAGGTTGTTGGGATAGCCATAGGCACTATGTAGCTCTTTCTCAAACAACAATATTTCATCTACCATGTGGCAAAAGAGGCCATCATCATAGAGGAGCCTGGGAATATCTGCAGACATCTTCTCCAAAACCAGCATTACCAGACCCCGTGAGAACTCCAGCTAAAGAACAAGGGCAGGTGGAAACATGTTACTGGAACAATTCAGACTAAACACTGCCAAGTTTCATAGTAAGCTTTTGCGAGTAAGGTATGATCTGATAATATATCCTAAGATTGCACACCCTAATTTTCGGATTCAAACCATAACAAAATATACCATTTTTGCAGCTGTGGAGAAAATATTATACAGCAATGTGTAAATAGGGTGTGAAAAGTAAAAAGGTGACATTGGTGTAAAATGCTCCAGTTTAGTTCTCCTATATTTTTCTGATCTTAATTTTAAACTTTCAATTGCGAAATGTGTTACCCAAGGAGTCAATTATTGGAAATCAGTTCAAATTCTTCCACATATTCAAATAAATAAAAATATTCTGTAGGGTAGTACTAACTGTGGCGGTTTTCATACTGTCTGTAAATTAAAAATGTTTCTAATCTTTTTGTTCATGAAAATTGCGCATCAGATTTGGTAAGAACAAAGATGAGAGAAGAACCAAAAGTAGGAGAAAGACAGTAGCAAAATCAGAGACAAATAAAATACTACAGGTTTAAATATCCTCACTTATCAGAAACAGGCTGCTAGAAATTCTTACTTAATTACCAAAAGTGAAATATTTTATCATTCCAACCAACAATGCCAGTTATCTGCAGTTTGTAATTTGTGTTTTAAAAGAACTCTTCTAGTTTTTCATGCTTCATTACTCAAATTGGAAAACATGCAACAAGGAAACGCATCTAAAATAATAAATGAGTTCCTAAAATAGGTTTATAAACAACTTTACATTAAAAAGAATATTCCTACAAATATATAGAGCATTATTTATATAACTTACTTTAAAAGCAAAATTTTCTGAATAAAATTGAATGGAAACTTACCTTGGCATCCAAAGAAGAGCCTGTTTTATCTATGATAGGCTGAATTTTCTCTTCAAAAAATTTAATATGGTTTCCAATCCACATTAACACTTGTGTCAGGTACCACTCTGGCTATAAAGTAAAAAAAAAACATATCTGCTACTCGCTCCAACATTTAAAATAGTTAATGTGCATATTGCATCCTAACCTGGCTTTAAAAATGTTTGTTCAAAAACAAGGAACATTCAGTTCACATTAGAAGTCTGGACAAAAACCTATGCCTATCATATTACAAAGACAGATCTTACTGGAAAGTCCTATTTTTTGGTCTCGTAAGGTCATAATAGGTTAAAGGCCTGCTTCTGTGTATGATTTCTTATTAATATCTTCAGCTTTCTCAAAATGCCAATCCAGATTTAAAGATACAAATATATTTAATCCTCCTCCCCATTCAACATCTACCAAGAATTTATTAACTAATAGCCAAATCGCCAAAAAAAGTTAATTTCTAGCTATGTATATATTAAGTATATCCTACAAGATCACTATTGCAAGGTTTTATCTTTAGTTTTCTCAAAGTATATTAAGTTCAAAAATTAATTTTCTTCCTCTACAAGCTAAGATCCTTCCCATTGCATTCCATTAATCTTCACTGTTGATCCACATGGACTAAAAGTATTTTTGTCCTATTATGATGACAACTACATTTGATTTCCTTCAGACTGGCGCATGAAAGTCATCTCTCAAAAAACTAGTCTGACTGATCCCAAATGTGTGGCATCTTGAAATTTGGTTTTCTACATAACACTATCTGGAAAAATGGAGAGTCTTGCAACAATGTAGTATAACAGTTTCGGGAAGATAGCTGTTGAATGAAGATCCATTAAAATCATTATACCAATCGATGAAACAAGCCGATTTCTAAATTTATGTATGTATACATTCTCACACAAAATCTACCGTAATGGAAGACAACTTCAGTGAACAGTGGCAGCATCTACAATACGCACTACAGCAATTCACCAAGGCTGAAAATGCTGGAAAATCTCAGCTGGTCTGTCAGCATCTAAGGAGAGAGAATAGAGCCAATGTTTCAAATCTGGGTGATCCTTCATTACAGCCACACTGGCTCTATTCTCTCTTCACAAATGCTGTTAGACCTGAGATTTTCCATCATTTTCTGTTTTGTTACAGACTCCTCAGTATTTTACTTTTAATTCATCATCTCTTTTGGCAGCACCTTGCAAATCCAAAGCCTCTCCCACCTAGAAGGACAAGGGCAACAGATGCACGGGAAGACCACCACCTGCAAGTTCCTCCCCAAAGTCATCTGACTTGAAACCATCGCCATTCCTCCTCTGTCGCTGGGTCAAAATCCTGGAACTTCCTTCCTAACAGCACTGTGTACCTACACCACATGGACTGCAGCAATTCAAGGCAATGGCTCACCACCACTTTCTCAAGGGCAATTAGGAATGTGTTAGAAATGCTGGCCTAGCTAGCAACGTTTATATTCCATGAATGAATAAGTATTTGTAAAAGCAGCTGGATTTAATGAAAGAAATAATGGTGAGCCCTGAAGGCCCTCTGTTTATCATGATGCAAAGCTGAACAGAAAACTCTGGCATTCATATAGACACTATTAAATGTAGAAATCCGTATTGAATTTGCCGTGTTCTATAATTTTCACTAAATCATTACCTTGTTGAAGAGATTCACCATTAAAATTCATAATGGTTTGAAGATGGGGTTGGTTTAGCTCAGTTGGCTGGACAGCGATGCCAACAGCATAGGTTCAATTCCCATATCAGCTGAAGTTATTCATGAAGGTCCACCTTCTCAAATCTTGTCCCCTCACCTGAGGCATGGTGTTTCTCAGGTTAAATCACACCGAGTGACTACGAAGACTTTGGGGGTGATCTTACCTTTGCCAATGGGCGTGGTGAGCTGGTAAGATCGTGTGACAGCCAAAAGATCAGGTTCGCGCCCGATTTCTTGCCTCTCACAATCTTACCAGCATCGATATCCAGCAAATTCAGCCTTGTGCACATATTCAGCACAAGGCTGAATAAATTGTTTGAACATAGTGCTGTTTACATGTAATTGACGAGCCGGTATGCAATCGTCCTGGCTGACTGGTCTTTGCGGTCTTGCTGGGAGAATCACAGCTGGTCCTGCCAAGGGGGCAGGGCTGCGCATCCGAACAATTGGGGGGGGTCCACAGCTACTCTGCAAATGATCAGTCTGGGTGGCATGGAGGTGGGGGGGAAGGGGCAGTATTTCCAGGTGGGGTAGGGATGTGACCTGCTGGCTACCATTGTGCATATGCAGCCATAGAGGTCTGCACACGTGCAATGGTGTCCTCGGCTGCTACAGCAGGTTTGCTGGCTATTTATCCCTGTCCCCTATAGGTGGGGAATGGTTTAGCCCATTTTTTCTTGCATTGACTGGATAAGATACTGGATTTGAACTCACCCAAAAAGTGGGTGAGAAACTCTCCCATTCTCACAGCCAGCCTGAACTTTTTTTTTGGCAAGATTCCCCCTTTACTTCTATCCATTATTCACCCATCTAAATATGCCAGAAAAGGCTAAGTGCCATACATTTAGGTGAAAACAATTTTTGTTTAAGGCTTGGTAAGTCTTAATAATTACTTTGACCAATATAAAAATGTTAAGTTCCATTCACTTAATTTTTGAAGATTTTAAAAAAATCTAAAGTCAAAATGCTTTAGTCTTGTGGCTTTTCTTTCAATCTGACCTTTTCCCTTCTTTATTTTGGTTTCTGTTCCTCACGTTGCCTTGTATTAAGTATTCTAACTAATAGTTTTTGGTTTAGACTGCAGATCTTAGTGTGGATTCTTTTATCTCATCAGCTCAGTTGACATGCTGTTGCTTGCCTTGCTCACACATGTTGCAGATACTGTGCAGAGGGTACTACTGTAAAGGCTCTCACAACACAATAAATAGCTGTGCAAAGCCCTTGAAGAGCTGGGGCAGTGGGTGGGTGGGGGCTGCAAGTGGATGGTGGGTGGCATTTCTTTGCTGCTGACTGCAGAACCCAGGTCATTATTTCTTTTAGGCATATATAGGGGGTTTGGTCGCACACAACCATTTTTAGGTTTAAAAAATAAAACAGGAAGTAGTGGCTGGGATTTTCTGGTTGTATCACAGCTTGGTTTGCTCCTGCTCTGTCCAAAACTGCAAGGAACTACAAAGGGTCATAAATGAAGCCCAGTCCATCACGCATACCAGCCTCCCATCCATTCTCTTCACTTCCCACTGCCTTGGAAAAGCAGCCAGCATAATCAAGACCCCACACACCCTGAACATATTCTCTTCCACCTTCTTTCATCAGGAAAAAGATACAAAACTCTGACGTTACTTATCAACCGATTCAGGAACAGCTTCTTCCCAGCTGCCATTAGACTTTTGAATGGACCTAACTCAATAAGTTGATCTTTCTCTACACCCTAGCTATGACTGTAGCATTACATTCTGCACCCTCTCCTTTCCTTCTCTATGAATGGTACATTGTCTGTTTAGCACACAAAAAACAATACTTTTCACTGTATACTAACACATTTGACAACGATAAATCAAATCAAATTCCAACAAAATGTCAAACCTTGTTTAGTATATTGGTTTGTCTGTTGCCAGAGAAGTGGTATTTAAATCTCTTCTGAAGTGGTAGTAGCATGAGTTGTATCGGAATTGCAATGGGTAAGGAAGGAGGAACTTCATACTTCTCTGGTAGCTGTTTTTGTTTAGTTACTAGTTCATCACTGCATCAATAAGTTAAGGATAAGTTTGACCTGAGTCTCAAAAGTCAGTCAATACTCTTCTCAACTTTAGTACTTGGAAGGCACCTAGCCCTTCCAAAAAATGCAATATATTAAAAACAATTGAACCTAATTATGAATAAGATTTCTACTTGTGCAAGATTATGTCAAAAAATAACTAAATAATTCAAGTGAGCAAAATGCAGACTTAATAGGAAAAAAACACAAGTTTGCGGGAACTGAAAAATAAAAAAATGCTACAAACAAGCCCAAAGCCCTGAAGCAACAGACTGTTAAGTGACAGATTTACAGTCAGCAAGGACTTCTGATGCACACAATATTAAGCTTTATCATTAACAAAATCAATCCATATTCTTTATCAAATATTTATCACCATCTCCTGGTCAGAAGCAGTTACTACAACAGAACAGTCATATCTGGATAAAGTACAAAGTAAAATCAAATTAATCAAATGTTTCCTTGCCTGGCTCTAGTCAAAATGGCCTCCCCTGTGAAAATTCTAACAATAAATAAATTGGCAAATTAGACTTATAAATATAGAATAGAATTTTATGATCATTTTAATTAAATATTTTTACATATCTCTCACCATGGTTTGCTCTGCAGATGTAATCAGCATTCTTGATGATGAATGTATTCTTTTTTCCCCATTTCCATGTCCACCCAAAGATGAATTTTATTTTAACTTCGAGCATTGTGTTGGTGGCTACTCACCCTCTTCTAGAGAGGTACCCGTCAGTCCAGATGACATTGTGTAGAAAGGAAGTACAACTACGATAACTTTTCAAGAACATCCCTTCCCAAAGGTCATACAACTTAACAAGAGTGCACTGAAAATTGACATACCTCACCCAGCTACCCTGATGTAAATCCATATCCTAGAAATAGTATTAGTTTACTTGGTGTTAAATGGGAAAGGATACGACATCTGTAGCTTGAGAAGTTGAATAAAAAGTGTTTCCAAGCTGTTGTTGAGCTCTGCTGAGTTTGCAGCTGAGGCCACTGCAAGAATCTGGGACTGTGGCGGTCCAATCAAAGGCCAATGCAACTGTTTTAAGACTTCTTCAAAATCACTACAAAGAAGAAATATTTGATGATAATTTAGAAATTGTATTCACTCTTATAAATTACAAACATTGACAAAGCTCTCAGATAGGAGGGGAGGGTGGGAGATCACAAAGGCCGCCCTGCTCCTGACTGTTATCTAGTAATCATTGGTGAAAATTTATATGTTACATGAAGACATCAACCAGCACAGCAGTTATTCTGACTCCAGATATTACAGTCAAATAGCTTCCAAACTTTGCGCCAAGTAAAAAGGGATTTTGTGATTCCTGTGGAACTATTCTCAAGCAAGTAATAAGGCTCTGGGAAGAAAAGGATATATATTGGTAAGAGAGCAGAGATATTAAAAAATCTTTAATCTTATATTTAACCTTATTTAGCTCCTTACATTTTAATTTGGATTTTATCTGACCATTCTTATTATCTATTCACCCTCGAGTTTTCTTCTTTTTGTATGTTCTCTTCAAACTCATTGATTCAGTGATGTGCAGCATGTTCTTGATCTTTCAAAGTATCAGTGCAAGAACTAATCTTCCTCTACATGCTGGCATCTATGCAAGTTATTTCAAATTTCTCCTGTCACAACTGCTCTGCATCACTGGTCTCTTCCGTTTGCACTCTTCAGCATCAGATTTGCTCTTTGCCCATACTAAAAGTCAGTATTGCTGTACTTCCAAAGCCACTAGAAGGGAAGGTAGTGGCTTAATGGTACTGTTGACTGGACTTGTAATCCAGAGACCCAGAGGAATGTTCTGGGGACTGGGGTTCGAATTCCACCATGGCAGACAGTTAAATTTGAATTTAATATAAAGAAGTCTGGAATTAAAATTCTAATGGTGACCATAAAACACTTGTTGTATAAACCCAACAACGTCCTTTAGGATGTGAAATCTGCCACCCTTACCTGGTCTGGCCTATATGTGACTCCCGAACTACGCAATATGGTTGACCCTTAAATGCCTTCTGAAATGGCCTCACAAACTACTCACTAAGTTCAAAGGTAATTAAGGATGGGCAATAAATGCTGGCCCAGCCAGTGATGCTCACATCCCCAGAACATAAGAACATAAGAAATAGGAGCAGGAGTAGGCCATCTAGACCCTCGAGCCTGCCCCACCATTCAATAAGATCATGGCTGATCTGTCGTGGCTCAGTTCCACATTCCCGCCCTCTCCCCATAACCCTTAATCCCCTTGCCTATCAAAAACCTATCAACCTGCGTCTTAAATATATTTAGCGAGGCAGCCTCCACCACTTCAACGGGCAGAGAATTCCAGAGATTCACCACCCTTTGAGTGAAGAAGTTCCTCCTCAATTCTGTTCTAAACCGCCCCCCCTTTATCTTGAGGCTGTGCCCTCTAGTCCTACTGTCCTTTCTGAGCAAGGAGAGCCTCTCCACCTCTATCCTATCCATCCCATTCATCATCTTATATGTCTCAATGAGATCTCCCCTCATTCTTCTAAACTCTAACGAGTACAAGCCAATTTATTCAGCCTCTCCTCATAGTTCAACCCCCTCAATGCCGGTATCAGCCTAGTAAACCTCCTCTGCACTCCCTCCAAGGCCAAAATATCCTTGCGTAAGTGCGGCGACCAAAACTGCACACAGTACTCCAGCTGCGGCCTCACCAGTGCCCTATACAGCTGCAGCAAGACCTCCCTACTTTTATATTCAATCCCCCTCGCTATGAAGGCCAGCATCCCATTTGCCTTCCTGACCACCTGCTGCACCTGCAGGCTGGGTTTTTGCGACTCATACACAAGGACCCCGAGGTCCCTCTGCACCACCACATGCTGCAGTTTTTTGCCATGTAAGTAATAGTCCTTCCTACCATTATTCCTACCAAAGTGGACAACTTCACATTTGCCAACATTAAATTCCATTTGCCAGTTCCTGGCCCATTCGCCCAGCCTATCTAGATCCTTCTGTAGACTCTCCACACCCTCCGCACAATTTGCCGTTTCTCCAATCTTGGTGTCATCAGCAAATTTCGACACCTCACACTCGGTTCCCTCCTCCAGATCATCTATATAAATGGTAAATAGCTGAGACCCCAGCACTGATCCCTGGGGCACTCCACTAGTCACCAACTGCCAATCCGAATAGCACCCATTGACTTCCACTCCCTGCCTCCTATTTGACAGCCAATCCCCTATCCACGCTAACACCCTACCCCCAACTCCATGCCCCCTGACCTTCTGTAATAACCTCTTGTGAGGCACCTTATCAAACACCTTCTGAAAATCAAGAAACAACGCCTTGTGAAAATCAAGAAACAATAAATCAAGAACGAATAAAAAATGATATTCATTATTCCCTACAGCTGATGAAGCACTTTCCATAACTGTAGGAAGTCTAAATGAGTTCACTGGAACCTTGCTTCACACTGGAGAAGACAAGTTATAAACAAAATAAATAGTTGAGAGTACAAAAGATGCTTTGGCAGACTGCAAGCCATCAAATCCCCAAAAAATATGGGGATATTAACCAGGCACAGCCTATGAAGCTTCTACAAATGAAAAATTGAGGAAAGTTGCACTTATATAGTGCTTTTCACAACCTCAGTATTTGAGGTTGACTAAACCACGTTAGTCAATTAAATACCTTTTGAAGAGTACTTACTGTTGTAATGTCGGTTAAACACAAACAGCCAAATTATACACAGTAAGTCCCTTAAACAATAATAAGATAATGACATGGTAAACAACAGTTATAAGGTCGGTCAAGAGCAAAACGTTGATCAGGATGCTGGGGAACATGCCTGTCTTCTCCAAATATGCAGATGATACAAAGTTGGGTGGGTGGGCGGGCTGTGAGGAGCATACAGAGATATTTCAGTGTGATTTGGACAGGCTGAGCAAGTGGGCATATGCATGGCAAATGGCGTATAATGTGGATAAATGTGAGGTTATCCACTTCAATAGCAATAAGACAGATTGAATGGGTCTAAATTGAGAGAAGTGGATATTCAGCAAGCCCTTGGTGTCCTTGTTCATCAGTTGCTGAAAGTAAGCACGTGGGCACAGCAAGCAATAAAGAAGGGAAATGCTATATTGGCCTTTACAGTGAGAGGATTTGAATATAAGAATAGGGATATTTTACTGCAATTGTACAGGATGTTGGTGAGGCCACACCTGGAGTATTGTGTGCAATTTTGGTATCTTTATCTGAGGAAGGACATTCTTGTTATAGAGGGAGTGCAGCAAAGGTTTACTCGGCTGATTCCTGGAATGGCAAGTCTGTCACATGAAGGGAGTCTAAATCAATCAGGATTACATTCATTGGAGTTTAGAAGAATGAGAGGGGATCTCATAGAAACTTATAAAATTCTAGCAAGATTAGACAGGGTAAATTGAGAAAGGATGTTTCCAATGGTGGGGGAGTCCAGAACTAGGGGTCATAGTTTGAGAATAAGGGTCAATCTTTTAGGACTGAGGTGAGAAGAAATTTCTTCACCCAGAGAAAGTGCCGAAATCTGTGGAATTCACTATCACAGAAAGTAGTTGAGGCCAAAACATTGTATGATTTCAAAAATAAATTAGATATAGCTCTTGGGGCTAAAGGGATCAAAGCATATAGAACATAGAAAAACTACAGCACAAACAGGCTCTTCGGCCTACAAGTTGCGCTGATCTATCCCTATCTACTAGGCCTACTATAACCCTCAATCCCATTAAATCCCATGTACTCATCCTGAAGTCTCTTAAAAGACCCTAACAAATTCGCCTCCACCACCACTGACGGCAGCCAATTCCACTCACCCACCACCCTCTGAGTGAAAAACTTACCCCGACATCTCCTCTGTACCTACTCCCCAGCACCTTAAACCTGTGTCCTCTCGTAGCGACCATTTCAGTCCTGGGAAATAGCCTCTGAGAATCCACCCGATCTATACCTCTCAACATCTTGTAAACCTCTATCAGGTCACCTCTCATGTTTCATCTCTCCAGGGAGAAAAGACCAAGTTCCCTCAACCTATCCTCATTAGGCATGCCACCCAATCTAGGCAACATCCTTGTAAGTCTCCTCTGTACCCTTCCTATAGCTTACATAAGAACATAAGAACATAAGAAATAGGAGCAGGAGTAGGCCATCTAGCCCTTCGAGCCTGCCCCGCCATTCAATAAGATCATGGCTGATCTGTTGTGGCTCAGTTCCACTTTCCCGCCCTCTCCCCATAACCCTTAATCCCCTCTCTTATCAAGAACCCATCAACCCGCTTCTTAAAAATATTTAGCGAGGCAGCCTCCACCACTTCAACGGGCAGAGAATTCCAGAGATTCACCACCCTTTGAGTGAAGAAGTTCCTCCTCAACTCCGTTCTAAACCGCCTCCCCTTTATCTTGAGGCTGTGCCCCCTAGTCCTACTGTCTTTTTTGAGCGGGAAGAGTCTCTCCACCTCTATCCTATCCATCCCATTCATCATCTTATACGTCTCAATGAGATCTCCCCTCATTCTTCTAAACTCTAACGAGTACAAGCCTAGTTTATTCAGCCTCTCCTCATAGCTCAATCCCCTCAACTCCGGTATCAGCCTAGTAAACCTCCTCTGCACTCCCTCCAGGGCCAAAATATCCTTGCGCAGGTGCGGCGCCCAAAACTGCACACAGTACTCCAGCTGCGGCCTCACCAATGCCCTATACAGCTGCAGCAAGACCTCCCTACTTTTATATTCAATCCCCCTCGCTATGAAGGCCAGCATCCCATTCGCCTTCCTGACCACCTGCTGCACCTGCAAGCTGGGTTTTTGCGACTCATGCACAAGGACCCCGAGGTCCCTCTGCACCGTCGCCTGCTGCAGTTTTTCGCCACGTAAGTAATAGTCCTTCCTACCATTCTTCCTACCAAAGTGGACCACCTCACACTTGCCAACATTAAATTCCATTTGCCATTTCCTGGCCCATTCGCCCAGCCTATCTAGATCCTTCTGCAGACTCTCCACACCCTCCGCACAATTTGCCTTTCCCCCAATCTTCCACATCTTTCTTGCAATGAGGCGACCAGAACTGCACACAGTACTCCAAGTGGGGTCTGACTAGGGTCGTATAAAGCTGCAGCATTATCTCCCGACTCCTAAACACAATCCCTTGATTGATGAAGGCCAGTACACCATAAGCCTTCTTGACCACATCTCTACCTGCGAGGCCGATTTAAGAATCCTATGGACCTGGACCCCAAGATCCTTCTGATCCTCTACACTAAGAGTCTTACTTTTGATATTATACTCCTTCATCCCATATAGCTTGCCAAAATGGACCACTACACATTTATCCAGGTTGAAGTCCATCTGCCACTTCTCTGCCCAGTCTTGCATCCCATCTATGTCATGCTGCAACTTCTAACATCCCTCCAGGCTATCCACAACACCACCAACCTTTGTGTCGTCGGCAAACTTACCAACCCACCCCTCCACTTCCTCGTCCAGGTCATTTATGAAAATTACAAACAGCAAAGGTCCCAGAACAGACCCCTGGGGCACTCTACTGGTGACCGACCTCCATGCAGCAAAAGACCCATCCACGACCACTCTCTGCCTTCTGCGGGCAAGCCAGTTCTGGATCCAAAAGGCAACAGCCCCATGGATCCCATGCCCTCTCACTTTCTCAAGTCTTGCATGGGGGACCTTATTGAACGCCTTGCTGAAGTCTGTATAAACCATATCTACCGCTCTTCCTTCGTCAATGCGTTTAGTCACATTTTCAAAGAACTCAACCAGGCTCGTAAGGCATGACCTGCCCTTGACAAAGCCGTGCTGATTACTTTTGAGCATACTAAACTTCTCTAAATGTTCATAAATCCTGTCCCTCAGGATCCTCTCCATCAACTTACCAACCACTGAGGTTGGACTCACCAGTCGGTAATTTCCTGGACTATCTCTATTTCCTTTTTTGAATATAGGAACCACATCCGCAATCCTTTGGAACCTCTCCCGTCTCCATCGACGACACAAAGATCATCGCCAGAGGCTCTGTACTCTGTTCCCTTGCCTCCCACAGTAACCTGGGGTACAGGTATGGGGAGGCAGGTCAGATTAGAATATTGAATATTATCAGCCATGTTCAAAATGAATGGTAAAGCAGACTCAAAAGGTCAAATGGCCTACTCCTGCTGCGAGTTTCTATGAAGTCATTTGATCTTAGAGGGCAAACAAGGGACTGGTTTACATTACATCTGAAAGGTGGTGGAGCTTAATTAATGTTCATTCTTTCTCCATGGGGAGAATAAATAATAGCTTATATTTATATTCATTTGAAAATTATTTTCTCCATACTCTTGAGATGCTTCATTTTATTACCTCAAGACACAAATAGGTAGATGGCCTTCCTAGGCTCTCTCAATGGTCATTCATGATCAGCTGTTCAGGGGATCATAATACAGCCCAAGCATTTTGCCTTTCTTTCATAAAAGTAAAAAAGCTTTCTACAGTCTACTGAAAAACATAATATGTAGGAAATAACATTTTTTTAATGAAGACGCTCTTACCATTTTAAAGAAAAAATGGCTTTTTTCTACTCTGGAATTTCACTGTTGCTAACATTTATTCTATTACATACAATGCTCTGATATTGATACTATTCTAATCCTCTCTCTGGTAGCTGATACTGTAGATTTATTAAAAAATTAAAAAACTTACTTTGTTAGTCGGTCCTTGAGAATTTTGTGCCAGAATTTGACAGTGGATCTTATGAAATTGAGTAGATGAGTACAACATGATTCATGAAGCTTTATATCTAATTCTGCCATGGAAACCAGGGTACTGGCAGCATCTGACACACTATTTGTCATGAGATGCTGCTGAATGCAATCACTGGGGAGATAACAATATTAAAATATATCACTACATGTTAAACACAAGGAACTGAAGGTATATCTAATAGGCTTGATAACCATAACATTGTTGTCACCAGCATTTCACAAATGTGGAATGGTGGGCATTCGAACCATAGCATCCCTACAGTGCACAAAGGGGGAATTCAGTCCATTAAGTCTACACCAACTCTGATAGAGTGGGGGAAGTGAGCCTATCCCCATAACCCCACATTTACCAAGGCAATCCATCTAATCCATATATCTTGAAACTTTGGGAGGAAACTGGAGCACCCAGAGGAAATCCACACAGTCGCCCAAGGCCAGAATTGAACCTGGGTTCCTGGCACTGTGACACAGCACTGTTAACCACTGTGGCACCATTAGGAGTGATTCCTTCACAGAAGAGGCATTCTATATTTTATAAAATGAAAATGCTGGCCAGTGAAGGGCTGAGGGTGGAGTGGGGAGAAAGAGGGGGCCTTCTTTCTGGGTCCCAGTACCGAGCTGCAGTGCTACCAGTGTGACTGGGCATGGTAATGCTACTGGTACTGCAGAACTGGTGGTCTTTCACTGGTTGGCAGCTCTATGAAGCTGGACATTCTTCTGAATGGGAGCAGAAGTCTTGTCTCATAACAATTAAAGGCCTAGTGGCAAAATATTAAAGCCAGGAAAGCTGGCTAACCAGAGGTGGCCTCACCCCTGACATCTACACTTGGAAACAGTGGGGCCCATCTTCAGCGTATAATCTAACCTAGTGTTTCAAACTTCATTTCACACTTCACAAGACAAGAACACTAAACTCAGTAAAAAATAGAACCCCCAATGAACCCACCAAATCCCAGAGCCCCATGCATTCATCATAGCCAATCCATCTAACCTGCACATCTTTGGACTGTGTTAATACAATATTTTCTCAGCATTGCAAAATCCTATATACGTTTGATAGGATACACATTAAATGACAAGCTTATTTTGAACTTCTGACTGTAACCAGACCAATTTGTTTCATCATTTTAAATTCCTGATACGATAGACAACAGCCAAAGATTCCAAGAATCTCTTGTGGTTAATTCTGCTATGTTATTTTGAGGGGGAGATGTAATGGAAATAACAATTAAATCCAAGTAAAGTATTCAGATGTTGTAATTTGTATATTTTGCAGCTGCTGTATCCTGGCTCAGCCACAGATACTAATTCCTAACCACAATCAGAGTAGATAAGGCAGACTCAAAGTTTGGTTTCACTGGGGTACTAAATCAAAAGGGCTTTGAGAATATCATTCACAAAACAGATGACTCCAGATAAAGAATATATTTTTGTGAATTGTAATTGGAAAATAAATATTTAGCTGCATAACTTCATCAAACAAGGACAAAGGTTAAAATAACTATAAAATAAGTTAGACTGGTAAATGGAATTGAACTAAATATTATAGGTAATGATTTCTCAGTACTTAGAAACAACATTGACACTGCCAGTTTTCTATCAATCTAATAGTTTAGACAAGCTGACGATACTGGTAGCATCAAGTCACCATAAATTTATACAAGAATAATCCCTGAAGTCTTCTCTTTACATTTATGCCAATATTCTTTTAGTAGATCCTCGTCAGATTTCATAAATGTGATTTATTTTAAACCTACGGCAAAGGATCCTTTCGCATCCTTTCATTACGAACCAATCATAGCAAAAACAGACATGTTTACCTTAACTCCTCTATCTGTGAAATCCATTTCAGGTACCAAAGATGTCGCTCAATCTCCTCGATCTGACCAATCAACACTTTCAGCTCTTCCATCCATGGCTGAGCTGTAACTAAATGACTGCTGATAGATTTAGATAAGGTTGAATTTTTCTCAAGTAAGTTACTCAATAATCTTTTGGAGTTTTCAGCATTCTTGTATGCATTTTCAATTTTCTTTGGTACTTCAGATGAGACAGTAAGAACCTAAATTAATTTCAACACAAAAGTTTAATCAAGGTAAGATTCATAATTTTAAAAATTTGTAACACTGTGTTTACTTCACATGTACACAATCACCAATTCTTTTAGTTTCAGGCCAAGATCAGAGGTGGGATTTTCTCACAGTTTAATAATACACATGAACAAATTCCATCAAAGGGATTTTTCAGTCTGGGACAAAACCACAGACCATAGGAAAGGAAGCTTCTTAAATAGTAAGCTTCATAGGATCATAGATATAATTGAATCAACAGTGCCATCTGGCCCATGAGCCTGGACCAGTGACAATTCACCCAGGTTCTGTCCTATCCCTGTAAACCCTCATATTTACCCTCCTAATACCACTGACATTAACAGACAATTTCTCATGGCCAATCAACCTAATCCGCATATATTTGGACTGTGGGAGGAAACTGGAGTACCCGGAGGAAACCCACACAGACACGGGGAGAATGTGCAAACTCCACACAGACCATCACCCGTGGCTGGAACTGAACACGGGTCCCTGGTGCTGTGAGGCAGCAGTGCCAACTACTGTGCCAACATGCTGCCCCAAATTAGAATTAAGTTGCAGACATTCTGCACAGCATTCCATCAACATGTGTTTTTAAAATTATATTGAATACTTTTGTTAAGAATCTTCAAAAGTTAATTCAATTTCTTATCAATTTTACCTCCTTGCCTGGAAAAGTTCAAAAGCCAACATTCCTTTGAAAATAAAAAAAAATTGGAAATCCCAGTAGTTTTTCTTTTGTCTAAGAGGACCAACACCCAAGAGCTCTACATCACATCGGAAAATAAATTTTACATGACAAGCAGCTACCTGGCAAAGATCCCCATTGCCTCCAGTGGAAAGGAGCTCCAAAAGCACTGAGTGAGGAAGGTCACACACAGGGCACATGGTTCTCACAAGGAATTAAAAATGCAACAGCTGGCACTCTGACCTTTTCTGGCTTACCTGAGTACCTGATTTCAAAGTATTATTTTAAAAGGTATTCAACATCCTCTTAGTCAAGGGAAGTGTAGAGTGACCAAAAAGATAGGAAGAAATTTGTTTTCATAATAACAGCATATTATGCTAGATTCAATCCTCAGCAAAAACAACATTTGTGACTTGGGTGTGTTTATACCATTTAAAAAATGCACTGTGATTTTCACAGTAACTTCATTGCAGTGTTAATGTAAGCCTTACTTGTGATTAATAAATAAACTTTACTTTGGTATAGGCAATTTTCTTTTCATTTAGATGTTAAGAACCTAAGAAATAGGAGCAGGAGTAGGCCATCTAGCCCTTCGAGCCTGCCCCGCCATTCAACAAGATCACAGTTGATCTGAAGTGGATCAGTTCCTTTCCCGCTTTCTCCCCATAACCCTTAATTCCCTTGTCTATCAGAAACCTATCTACCCGTGACTTAAATATATTCAGCGAGGTAGCCTCCACCACTTCAATGGGCAGAGAATTCCAGAGACTCACCACCCTTTGAGTGAAAAAGTTCCTCCTCAACTCCAATCTAAACTGCCCCCCCTTTATTTTGAGGCTGTGCCCTCTAGTTCTGCTATCCTTTCTAAGCGGGAAGAATCTCTCTACCTCTACCCTATCCAGCCCCTTCATTATCTTATATGTCTCTATATGATCCCCCCTCAGCCTTCTAAACTCCAACGAGTACAGACCCAGTCTATTCAATCTCTCTTCGTAGGTTAACCCCCCTCATCTCCGGTATCAGCCTAGTGAACATTCTCTGTACTCCCTCCAAGGCCAATATATCCTTTTGCAAATGCAGCGACCAAAACTGCACACAATACTCCAGTTGCAGCCTCACCAGTGCCCTGTACAGTTGCAGCAAGACCTCCCTGCTTTTATATTCTATCCCCCTCGCTATAAAGGTCAACATTCCATTCACCTTCTTGATCACCTGCTGCACCTCCAGACTGGGTTTTTGCGATTTGTGCACAAGGACCCCCAGGTCCTTCTGCACCGTAGCATGCTGCAGCTTTTCGCCCTTTAAATAATAATCCCTCCTACTATTATTTCTACTAAAGTGGATAACCTCACATTTGCTAATGTTATTCTCCATCTGCCAGGTCCTTGCCCACTCACCCAGCCTATCCAGATCTCTCTGCAAACTTTCTGCGCCTTCCATGCAATTCGCTTTTCCACTCATCTTCGTGTCATCAGCAAATTTTGTTACCCTACACTCAGCCCCCTCCTCCAGATTGTCTATGTAAATGGTAAACAGTTGAGGCCCCAGGACCGATCCCTGCGGCACTCCACTAGTCACCAACTGCCAACCAGAATAGCACCCACTGATTCCAACTCTCTGCTTCCTGTTAGACAACCAATCCTCAATCCACGCTAACACCTTACCCCTAACTCCGTGCACCCTAACCTTTTGCAGCAACCTTTTGTGAGGCACCTTATCAAACGCCTTCAGGAAATCTAAAAACATCACTTCCACCGGTTCCCCTCTGTCTACCGCACTAGTCACACGCTCATAGAAATCCAATAAGTTTGTTAATCACAACTTCCCCTTCACGAATCCGTGCTGTGTCTGCTTGATCAAACTGTTAGCAGCAGGTTTATTAACTTTGGCAGAAAAATAGAATGTTTTGAGAAACTGGATGTCCAGTATATGAATCACAGAAAGTTAATATGCAGAAACAGCGAGCAATTAGAAGGCACATTGAACTTCAGTCTTTACTGCAAAGTAATTGGAATACAAGTGTATTTGTGCTGTGTACAGTTTTGGTCTTCTTGTCCCAGGAGTGATAAATTTCCCTTCAAGGAGCTGCATCAGACTGAGTAGATTAGGCCTAATCACTTTGAATTTAGAAAAATGAGAAGAGATTTATATGAAGTAAATACATTCCCAAGCAGCTTGACAGAGTAGATGCTGGGAGGGCATTTGCCCTGGCTGAAGAGCTTAGAACTTTAGGATTCACAGTCTCAGAATAAGGGGACAGCCACTTTGGATTAAGATGAGAAGAAACTTCTTCATTCAAAGTGTTGCAAACAATGTTTCCCCAGCTGCATAGTTACTACCTGAAAATTCCCACATAAAGAGGATAAATTTTGCACACCCTAAGTTACCACACAAGTATATTTAAAGTTTATTTATTAGCCACAAGTAAGCTTACATTAACACTGCAATGGCGTTACTGTGAAAATTCCCCAGTTGCTACACTCCGACGCCTGTTCGGGTACACACTGAGGGAGAATTTAGCGTGGCCAATGTACCTAACCAGCACATCTTTCAAACAGTGGGAGGAAACTGTAGCACTAGAGGAAATTCATGCAGACATGGGGAGAACATGCAGACTCCACACAGATAATCACCCAAACTGTGAGGAAGCAGTGCTAACTACTGTGCCATTGTGTCACCTTTTAAAGGCAGATATAAGATTTAAGGCATATATAAAATTTTGGATATTACAGGAATCAAAGGACATAAGGATAAAGTTGAGCTAGAACCTCTTAAGTTATTCTTTCATTCAATGGCATAGCAAGTTCAAAAAGCCAAATGGCTTACTCCTATTGCCTATTTTCTTGGATTTAAATTTTAAAAAAGTTCTTGTTAACTGGGCATTAATTATAGAAGAATGGAAACCACACAACAAACATCCCTCTAGCAATCATGCTGCCACCAACAAATAAATTAAAATATATAATGCGCCAAATTACAACTGACTTTTATTAGCATTTAATATACCAGGAACTTTCTTGATAACAAGCATATCCAATAAGCAGACTGATGTACTGTTATTAAGTACCAAATTACAACTATTATTAGCATTTAATATACCAGGAACTTTCTGGATAACATGCATATCCAATAAGCAGACTATAACTGTTATACATTCACAGTGTTGTTGTTTAAATTATGTATTATGATATACTGTTATTGAAGTAGCAACTCAGAGCTAATTTACAATACCCCTTTGTGAAGTTCCAAACCAAATTTAATAAATTTGTGACTTCCCAACAAGAAAAATGACAAAAATGAGATTGCTGTAAACAAACTCAACTGGTTCACTTCAAAGGCGGCTCTCCTTAGTTTAGCATTGTTGTCCAATAGGATTTTGCTGTTTAAATTTGTGGTGATCAGGTTTATTTGTCATATGATACAAAATAAATGTAATATTAATTAAACAATGGTGCAAGTTTTTGAAAATAGGTTTGAGGTTTTAAACTATCAACAATCAAGATCGGTACACTCACTGCCAGAGCCAGGAGAATACCTTTAAAGGGGCTTTCCAATTTAATTGTTCCACAAAAGAACTGCACTGTTTCTGACAGTGTGGTCCAGTGTGTTAAATAATAATCTCTTCAAGACAGTAAACTGTTACTATTTATTACAAACTGTTAAGTTAAGAGACTCCGTGAGGGAAAGGAATCAACCAATTTCTACCTATTGGCTTCTGCATTCTGACATTTGCCTTACTTCCTTTGTCACCTACCATTTCTGAACAGTGTCCATACATCCAATGGATCTTTGACTCATGCCAATCTTCCATAATCTCTCTTTTTAAGTCAATAGAGCCCTATTACTTACAATTACTCATTTCAACAAATTTATAATGAAGGTTCAATATTTGGGTGTTGTTGCAACAGCCTGACTTGCCAAAATTGCACATTTCAATTCTCATAGGCAGCTGTGCAATCCTCCCTATCGCTCATGCACCTCAACTGTTTTGTGAAAGTGACCTTAGCAGATTCCCCTCCAAAAACTTTGAAAGGAGTCAGACACCTGTCCTACCAAAGACCAGTAAGAAGTTCTGTTTAGTATGGCGATGGCCCCTCCTTTGTCTGCTGGTTTGATGACAATCTCGTGGTTGGTCTTGAGAGCGTGGATGACCGAAGGCCAGCCCTACTTTCACAGCATTTCACAATGCAGTGCCACAGATCCAAAATGTTATGTTATTTAGAGGTACCCAGAAGGAAACAGGAAGATAAATGGTGGACTATTTTCCCCATTTCGTTGAGCAAGTGGCCCTTCAGCTCCTAGGTCACTAGATGAGACAACTGAATAACATTATGATAAATATAGTCGCAGCCTGACTGATGTGACTCATGTCTAAAAGCAACCTGGTTTGATTCTTCCTCACTCAATTAAGGATGCAGGACAAATAGTGAGCGACACTTCCACTCATACTCACCACTACAACTTAAATACAACTTGTTATTGTGTGGTTGTTAAAACAAACAAAATCAATTGAACAACTTACAAACAACTCCACTGATTGCTACCATGTCTTCTGAGTATCCCAACAAACAACTACTTGGTTTTAATGCATCTGATATAACTGGGGCATACAACAAATGTGTTGCCACATTTTGCCAACCAATTTTAAAAATAGGAATTATCACTAAGTTTCTTACACACCTTCAACAATTGCAACGGCTTGGCAGAAAATGTAACAATTTCCTTACCCTTTTGAGAAAGTAGAGATGTTGGTGGGCTTTCTTAACTATAGCGTCAGCATGGAGGGACCAGGACAGATTGTTGAAAATCTGAACACTTAGAAAATTGAAGCTCTCAATCATTTCCACTTCATCACCTTTGATTTAAACAGGGACATGTCCTCCACTATGTTTCCTGAAGCCGATGACTATCTCCATTGTTTTACTGATATTGAAAGAGAGATTATAGTTTAGAAAGCCCACCAATGCCTCTAATTTCTCAGAAGGCCAAGGAAATTTGGCATACCCACCACAACTCTCATCAATTTTTACAGATGCACCATAGAAAGCATCCTTTCCAGATGTATCACAGCTTAGTATGACTCTTGGTCTGACCTACAAGAGTTGTGAACGTAGTTCAGTCCATCACGCAAACTAGCCTCTAATCCATTGACTCCATCTACACTTCCTGCTGTCTTGGGAAAGCAGCCATCATAATCAAGGACTTTCTTCTGTCAATAATAAGACACAGAAATCTGAATATATGTACCACCGGTTGAACATAAGAAATAGGAGCAGGAGTAGGCCATCTAGCCCCTCGAGCCTGCCCCACCATTCAATAAGATCATGGCTGATCTGTCGTGGCTCAGTTCCACATTCCTGCCCTCTCCCCATAACCCTTAATCCCCTTGCCTATCAAAAACCTATCAACCCGCGTCTTAAATATATTTAGCGAGGCAGCCTCCACCACATCAACAGGCAGAGAATTCCAGAAATTCACCACCCTTTGAGTGAAGAAGTTCCTCCTCAACTCCATTCTAAACTGCCCCCCCTTTATCTTGAGGCTATGCCCTCTAGGCCTACTGTCCTTTCTGAGCAGGAAGAGCCTCTCCACCTCTATCCTATCCATCCCATTCATCATCTTATACGTCTCAATGAGATCTCCCCTCATCCTTTTAAACTCTAACGAGTACAAGCCTAGTTTATTCAGCCTCTCCTCATAGTTCAACACCCTCAACTCCGGTATCAGCCTAGGAAACCTCCTCTGCACTCCCTCCAAGTCCAAAATATCCTTGCGTAAGTACAGCGACCAAAACTGCACACAGTACTCCAGCTGCGGCCTCACCAGTGCCCTATACAGTTCTCCCCTGCTACCATCAGACTTTTGAATGGTCCTATCATACACTATGTTGATCTTTCTCTTCACCCTATCAGTAACTATGAATGATAGCTTTTGTCTGTTTAGCTCACATGAAAGAATATTTTTCACTGTATCCCACATAACATAACAGCAAATCAAATAATTCAATTCAAGTTTACTATCTCTTATTTGGATTTCCGAATTTGTACAATAATTCATTGTAACTTCAATGAACAACATATTATCATCTCAGTGACTCACTCCAGGACCCTACAAATAAAAAGTGCAGATCATACAATCAATCAAAACTAAACGAAGTACTGATGTGTAACGAGTCAGATGCAGCAATACAAGCCTGCACTGATGGTGTATAATACAAAATCCGCACAGAAGGTCTGCTGCCTTTTGACCAGGTGACACAACCTGTTAAATTTTTACCGCAGTCACAAATTTCTCATCTAAAACTGCCGTGAAACATGGTTTCCACACGTTTCGATTATGGAGCACCAAGACTGAGAACATATCATAAAACAAATATTTTACAAATAAACACCTTTCCGATTCACAACTGACCGAACGCTTGTTTCTGAGACTCGTGTCAGTCAGTACTTTGGATTTATTTGGCTAAAGGCGGTTATGATGTATTCTCGGTGAACATGGGCTTTTATTTTGATGGATTGACTTTGGGGAGGAGCGGTTGATAAACCCGACTGGATTCCCCGAGGCCGGGGCGCCATACCTGCTCCTCGAGGTTTCTCTTGTACAGTGCCAGCTCCTCTGTGATTTGGGGGAGCTTCTTTAGGGATTTGGTGTCATTCCCGAACTCTTTCTCGACAAACTCGGCCACGTACTGCGTTATGGCACAAGTCTCCTCATCACCCGCCGCCATGATAACGGCCGACACGTCACCACATCCGGGCGCCCGCGCGGTTGCCGTGGAGACGGACGGCCTGCAGGCTGACTGCAGTAACTAGACCTCACTGTGGGACAGAACATGTTGGAAACCTGCCGTCTGCATCAGTGCAGGGAGAATGATGCTGAATGTCCTCCTTATGGCATGACAGATCCAGCAAAGGTGGCTGTTTCATCTGCTGGCGCCGTACTTAATCTTATCTGGGGGATAAATGGCCTCATAGTTACTTTAAACTGGTTTAATGACACTTGTATAGTTTGTACAAGATGGTCAGCTGAGCAGGTACATCTCCAGTGCTGCCTGCTTGGTTTACTTTGGCACATGATGGCAGTGTTATCGCAGCCAATGTCACTCATTACTACATAACTATTCAAGAAAGTTTTTTTAG